>NC_092661.1:3725869-4346431 GCF_032118995.1 Asterias amurensis
AAAGCTTTCACTGTAGGTGGACCAATGATCTGGAACAACCTTCATACGTTCATTAAGGTAGTGGACACTATTGGTAATTACTCAAAATATTTATTAGCATAAAACCTTTCTTGGTGACAAGTAATGGGAAGAGGGCGATGGTAAAAAACGTTGTGAGAAACGGCTCCCTGTGAGAAACTGCTCCCTCTGAAGTGCCATAGTTTTCAAGAAAGAAGTAATTTTCCACGAATTTGATTTGGAGACCTCAGATTTAGAACTTGAGGTCTCGAAATCAACCATCTAAACGCACACAACTTTGTGTGACAAAGGTGTTTTCTTCTTTCATTATTATCTCGCAACTTCGATGACCAATTGAGCTAAAATGTTCACAGGTTTGTTATTTTATGCATACGTTGAGATACACCAACTGTGAAGGCTAGTCTTTGACAATTACCAATAGTGTCCACTGCCTTTAAGGAATCTACATTTCGTTAAGTTTAAGGAATCTACATTTCGTTAAGTTCTAAAGACTCATCTTTTTCCCAGTTAATTGCTTTCAAGTGCCATATGATCTTGATGGAATAGTGGAATTGTAATTGTTATGTAATTGTTTGTTGTCCAAAGATGATGAAAGTAAAGCAGCTGATGGTGGAAACACTCGTAACCGTGACGACGGAAGAAATCCGAGCCGTTGCCGAGGAGGTTTACAAGCGAGAAAAGATCAAGGCAAAACAAGGTAGGTATTCACGGGACATATTCAACACAAGAATAACATCACTTCAGAATAAGGAGGCACATTTTTTAATTCTCTCATATTTTTTTTTATTTCCTTTTCAGTTTTGGTTTCTTATTTTCTTGAATTCTTATTCACTCACAAAGACAGTGATGTTTTAAACCATGATGACGTTTACAACTTTATTGGTTGCTGATTGCTACCAAAAAAAATACTGTTTTCACATGAAATTGGATACAAATATTGCACCTGCGGTAAATATAATGCCGCAATCATCTTGGCTGTTAAAAATTAGTCTGACTATTTGAGGTGGCACTAGTCGAGTAGTAAATTTCACTAGTTGCCCAGGCTTACTGATGATGATTTTGTGTGTTGACCGATGGCGTCTGTAGAGGTGCCCACTTCATCGATACAGCATTAGGCCAAATAATAAAAAAAATACCAGTTGATCGTCCCCGCCCGCACCCTTTTTTGGGACCGCATCCTTTTTTTTTTACTATTTACTATTTTTTTGATTTTTGTGTAAAAAAAAAAGGTTTCTCTTGAATCTAACTTCTTGCTTTCGAACACTTGTAACCGTCTGTTTCATAAAACATTATAAGTGAATACTTACCAGTAAATCTTTTTGGTGATATCCGACCCTGTTAGTGTTAGTGTTAACACAGGTCCTCATGCAGCTAATAGGTATAAGTAAGTTTGCGGTTGATTCAAAGAATTTGTGGCCCGTTTGATTTGAAATACTTAGCGACCATCTTGAAAAAAAATAGTAAATAGTAAATAGTAAGGCCCTCATCCTCCTCTTTTTTGAAAAATTGGGACGATCAACTGGTATTTTTTGTTATTTGGCCTTATATGAAGAGTAGACATCTACCATTTTGAACGACAAGACCAAACCAGTCTTTCTAAGAACCAACACTTCCCCCAAAAGAGTTTTATACATGGTTGTACCTGAAAGTTTATTACTATAGTTTGTTTTCTTTTAAAAGAACATTACAGAATTGGTTTTGCTAACAAAACAGTTGCTGAAAGTGTAAGCACTTTATGTTATCCACCATTTACATAAACTGACAAACTTGTAGAAGTTTGATATCGATTGACCATCTGGGTCACGAGAAAATAGTACAAAACCGATAACACATTTTGCATGACATTGATGCAAAACAAAAAATGAATAAAACGCTCCCTGAGCGATAAAGTCCAAACGCGCGCTAGACATTTTATTACGCATCAAATATGACTTTCAGACAGAAATATTTCACGGGATGTTTTCTACTATTATCATCGTTAGACCGTGTAAGTTTTATGTAAATCTGTGATCTTCACGATTTTTTTTCTACCAATTCTGTAATGTTTCTTTAATCTACACCCTGCAAATCGGGGAGCGAGGGTAGCAATTTACATGCCAGATTTAAATCAGAGAAATTTCCCACAATGAATATAAGTATATATGTCTTGTTGCTAATATCTCATTTTCTCCCTACAGCGTTATAATAAAGGGCCTAGATCCACCCTGCATTTCATTTGATTGTAGATTGTTTTGAACTTAATTAAATGTAGACATTCCTTTGGGGAGGGGGAGGAGCAAAAGGAAGTGACAGAAAGTGGGCAGTTGGGCATGTTTTTATTTCAGTATGTTCATTTAACTTTACTGTATGTTATCTTGGTTTTGAGACAAATTTGTCTCAAATTATTGTCCCGAAACATGTAAGGCCTGATGCTTTGTTTTTTCGTCTATGAGGAAATTTAACATTTCTATCCGAACACTTCAAGAAGCATTTCCTCTTTTACTTGAGACAGTAACATTTATACTGGAACAACCTCGAGGTGATGGCCCTACGCGGTTGTGGAAAAAAACACCGAAAGCGATGGATCAATTTGTGAAATATCACTGAGGGTGCAACAGTTGGGTGCTTCTTGGTTTAAATGAACATTTGCTGAAGTCTGAACAGTCCAGAGTCCCCACAATGACCAAACTAACTTCTTCATTATCCCTTCTTTGTGGATTTATTTTGTAAAGTTTCACACAAAGTCACCTTTCCCACCACCATAGTTCGTGTGCATTTACTGATGATGATTTTAGTGTTTTTTGAGACTATATATCGGAGAGTGCTTGCATAACTAACGACTGTTACTGTACGTTGTCATGTGACACTAAAGCCCAGACCAAGGTGTTATCAGTGTCCACCACATCCGCACTGGCCTCCATCACAGGACTAGGTGAGTGTTTAACTGGTATCCATGTTTAACTGGTACCCCTGTTTTCGTTTTTAGTGCTCATAACGGCAAAGTATACCTTTTGTTTTTGGGACCGTTCGATTGTTTTAATCTTATATAAATGTATAGGTTTACAATATGTGAAAATTACATTTCAAATGCTCATCATTTTTCTTCAGATAATGCTGAAAACAAATCTGAAGGAATAATGTCCTTGCACAGGAAGGATAATCACTTATTATAGGAATACACAATCTGAGAGGTGTTAAGGCCGGTTTAAAGTCGGTCACGCGATGATCGTGCGATGGAAATCTTGCACGCGATCCTGAGACTGAAGCATAAAAACTGTGTCTTTTTATGATTGCGCGTCAAGATTTTCATCGCGCGATCGACCATAAACCGGCCTTTACACAACCATATTACTTCGATGTTCAATGTTTCTCAAAATGCTTTATATTATCGAAAGCCACTGTAGGCTTCTATCCAAATGTTTTATCTGGCAATAATTTTACGAGTGATTACCAAACGTATACCTTCCCTTTAAATACCTAGATCAAGAATGATAGAATGTGAAGCAAACAAATTAATATCTATTTAAAAAAAAAAAGAATGTGTTTGTAAAACTTGAAAAAGATCGCTACCACACAGCTGTTTGTTTCATTTTCAAACCTGAAACCAAGAAAATCGTTGAAGCTTTTGACTGTTGTTTGTCAAGCATCAAGTTAAAACCCTGCAGTGAAGGCCGCTATCAGCACATCGACCCCCTTGCATAATCACAAAACGCTACAAAGTATGCTGAGGTCACGCGCATGTCTTAACGCACAAAGAATAGCTTTCGGCAATGATGTGTCCCCTTTTAGCCTTGGGGATTGCGCTTCTTTTGAGTGTGACGAGGGGTCTTCACATGACAGTATTCAAATCAAGAGACAAATTGAATTTTGAAGCCGGCCTTTCACTACAGTTGTCACAAATATTGACCTGTAACCTGAATTGAATTGTCCCTCAGGTGGTTTGACGTCCTATGACTCTGACAGTGACGACGGCAGTGGCACTGACGAGGACGACGGTGACGACGAAGTGGACAGTGACGAGGAACTTCAGATCAGCATCAAAGAGAAGCATCGAGCTTGGGCTACACGAAAGAGAGAAGGTAATAGAAGTAAGAAGTTCTTTATAACACCCGAGAGCGTCTCAGAGCGCTCATAAAACTTTTTAAAAGGTGCGCAGATAATTAAAAAGCACCAAAAGGTGCTGTTGCACAATCTGCAGCAATTCATACCAGAAAGCGCCAGGGCAAGCCCCCACTCTAAAACGATAAGTGCGCTGGGTACTTTTATGTGCATTGCACAGCACTTGGAACCTACTCTTTAACGCCCCATCTTGAGGACGAAGGAATAGTGGTTGAATGTTCGAGACTGGGCCTCCAATTTTTCCTTTGAGGCTCAGAGGCATGCCATGGAAACAGCATCCAGTATTTCTCTGAAATTGTTTTCCTTCTATTTTGGAATTTTTTTGATGGTTTTTCGAGACTAGTTTATTATGAATCTAAGAAGTCCCAGCGTTGTTATTTTATATTTTTTTACTTTGAGGGGCAAGAAATTATTTTCAATTGGATACTTCATGCACAAAATTGCGCAGACATACAACACTAACCAGATGTACATGTATCAATGGAGCCATCTGTTCTTTGTAGCAGTCTTCAAGATGTGTTGCTGAGAGCATGTGCTAGGTTCTGAGCTTTCCAGCACCGCTTTCCCATGCCAATTAAACTTTATAGCTCACTGAAATTTCTGTTACGGTCTTGTGGAATCTCCCACCAAATTTTGAGCTCTGTCAAGTTTTCATAGAACCTCTGTTGTTGTCATCAGGGCCCAATTTCATAGAGCTGCTAAGCACAAAAATTTGCTAAGCATGAAATTTCTTCCCAGATCAAAACAGGATTACCAGCCAAATTTCCATTTATTGCATAGTGCTTGTTACTGGTATTCAGCTTTTGTTTACTTATCCTGAAAATCACATGGAAATTTGGTTGGTAAACCTGTTTTTAGCAAGGAAGAAATTTCATGCTAAGCACATTTTTGTGCTTAGCAGCTCTATGAAATTGGGCCCTGAAGTTCTCCGAAGACATGAACTGTCAAGAAACTGAAATCGTCAGTGGGTTTAATCATAAGACACAAGAGGAGACCACAGAACATTTTCCTTTTTTTGTTTTTCCCCTAATTAATTAGCGTTCTCTCATAGCGCACATCATTGTGAGGTGTCTGTACCCTGTAGTAGAAGTCAGGCCTGGAATTTCACGGAGGCCATGGCCTACGTTGCCCTTGTCTTGGCCTTGGTGCCCCTTCAAAAATTCCCATAGACTTGCCTTGCCCTCTCAAAGATGAAATTCCAGGGGTCGATTTCACAAAAAGTTAGAACTCGTCTTATCTCGAGTTAAGACGAGTAACTCGTCCTAATTTATGATTAGTTTTAAGGTCTGCATGCTACAGTGCAGGGTTGGGACTCGTTGTAAGTCCTTAGATTAGTCTTAAGTTAGGAAGAGTTTTGTGAAATCGACGGCAGGACTGATAAGAATTGGCAACTTCTTTCCTGATATATGACAACAAAAAATTATCATGTAGAGGAAACGTTTGAATGTGTTTTCAACTTGACTTTTAACCCCTTTTTCTCAGTTTTTGTTCTCTATCGCATCTCTTGGTGTTTCTACCTTCACAAGTTTTGAACCAATAGACCTTTAATCACGGTGTGGCCATCTTGTTTTTTACTCCATTCCAACTCGTTGTAACCAAACTGAGGCTGGACGAAATAATGGTGTGGTGCCACGTTTGCGCAATGATTGCTAGCATTCATTACTGTTTATTGGAAACGGGGAACATGACCAAGATGGTGACAATGTTTTGTGTTCTATAAAACCCTTTGTAGTTGAGGAAGAGTCTGAGGAGGAAGAAGATGAAGATGATCAGAAAGAGGACCAAAAGGAAGAGACGAGATCGCCAGAGAAGGAAGCGAAGCCCCAAGGAAAAGAGAAGACGTCAAGCCCTGCAGCACAAGTCAAATCACCGAATGTCGCTAAAGAAAGCCACAAAAGCAGTCGCGATAAAGAAAAGCGAGCAAAGCGAAGAGAAAGCTCACAAAGCAGCAGCGGTTCAGACTCTGAGAGCAGCTCAAGTGATGGCAGCAGCAGCAGCAGCACCAGCAGCAGGTCCGGCAGCCGCAGTAGTTCACATAGCAGAGAGCGGTCCCACAGCAGAGACCAATTTAAGCGCAAGAAGAGATCACGCAGCAGATCTAAAAGTAGGGAGCGAAAGCGTTCAAGAGAGAGACGTCGTAAGGAACGCTCAAGAACTCCAGAGAAACGCCGTCACAGAAGTAAAGATGAGCGAAGGAGAAGTCGAGATCGCAGTAGATCTAGGTCTAGCAGTCGGGGGAAGTCTCACCGCAGCAAGCGTGTCTCGCATTCCCCCGAGCCCGAGAGGAAACGAAGAGAGTCGCACAGAAGCTCCCATCGAAGTCCGACTCCCAAATCAAGTAAAAAGCGAAAAAGCAGCAGCCGCAGAAAGCGCGAGGACTCTGAGGAAAGTTCTTATAGCTCCTCGAGCGCGTCCAAATCTAGCTCAAAGCGCAAGAAGCGGAGCAAGACGCACCGTCGCGACAAAGAGGAGAAAAGCAGCCGTAGTAAATCATCACACCACGATGACAGCAAGTCGAGAAGTTCAGATAAGAAAAGCCGGGATCAGAAGGGACGAAAGCGTTCCAGGTCCAGATCGGCTGAGCACAGGTCTTCAAAGAGCAGTCGGAGAGACAGGTCTCGGTCGAGGAGCACGGAGAAGAGGTCCGATCGAAACAAGAGGCGGAAGGAAAGATCCGAGTCTAGGGAAGGGTCACCTGATAGGTCACGTAGGAGCAGCACCGGTAAGAGGTCTGGTCGAGAACACAGGGATAGCTCCAGATAAAGGTGGATATGATTTTTTTGTCTCTTGGTAAATGTTTGTCCAAACAGTAAAGGTCGTCACTGCACTTTGGGTTTCAAGTCTTTCTTATGCGCAAAGAAGAAGAGTGTAGTTGAATTTTAAGTTCGACCATCTTTTGTGAATGTTGTAACAAACTATTGGACACTATTGGTAATTACTCACAATAATTATTAGCATAAAACCTTGCGTGGTAACAAGTAATGGGGAGAGGTTGATAGTATAAAACATTGTGAAAAACAGCTCCCTTTGAAGTGACGTAGTTTTCGAGAAAGAAGTATTTTTCCAAGAATTCGATTTTGAGACCTCGGGATTAGAATTTGAGGTCTCAAAATCAATCATCTGAAAGCACACGACTTTGTGTGACAAGGGTGTTTTTTCTTTCGACATGTTCATTATTATCTCGCAACTTCGACGGCCAATTGAGCTCCAATTTTCACAGGTTTGTTATTTTATGCATATGTTGAGATACATTGAGTGAGAAGACTGGTCTTTGACAATTACCAATAGTGTCCATTGTCTTTAAAGGTAGGGTCTTACATTGGTAAATACTCCAAGAAGTAATGACCATAATTTGGTGAGAAGTACTGTTGATAGTATAAACAACTTTGAGAAAGGATTCTCATGGAATCTATATTTTATAACCCTGTAACATTTTAATCTGCTGAGAATTTATTTTTCAGCGTAAAACATTTCAATCAGAGAAACAATTTATGCATGCTCGCTCCATAGATTTCTGAGGGATTGGTGTCGAGTCATGTACGTTGTGGCCAGAGATGTGGTTGGTACCCGGATGGACTTAAAAGTTTTTCTGAAGTTACAGTGAATTTTTTTTGCTGTTTTCTTAGCAAGTAGACACTCGGTACTGTTTACAGCTGAAACTTTAAAATTTGCCAATCTCCGACTCTACCTTTAACACCAAGTAAATGTCAAAATGTTTTACTTGAAAACAGGCCTTCTTGTCTCTTTTGCAACAAGTGGATTCATTTTTGTTGTCTCTGTGTTTGTTTTCAGAGCATCCTTTTGGGGAGACCATCTTCTTTTCGTAGTGCTGACTCTACGATGGTGTGGGTAAATATAACTATATACAGTGATGGGTCTAAAACAGTAGTCAAAATAATGATGACAGTAGTTATAATTTGTTGACCTTAACTAACACGGTTATGAAGAACTCTGTACGTTCATGATACCCACATGGAAGGAAAAATCTTTACAAGTCTTGTTAAAATGGATCCAGGGCTGGTAGTCGGATAACATTTCTCAAAAGTTCTCTGTCCGAACGTTGTTTCTATCAGACACGCTTTCTGAAAGGCACACAGAAGACGTGCCCTTTGCCAATGCATCCTGCTGAGCACTCTGCAATTTGACTGGCTGATTAAATGTAGTCAAAAACAAACTTGGGGTTTTGGAGAGATTCTGGAAGGTTTGAAGGTCATTGCTTACCCGACCCTTAACCCCTGGAGTCTGATTAGTTGACCATGTTTCAAAACCAGCGAATAATGGCTATTTAGGATCCATCACTGTCCTGGCGTACAAACAAACTAACATTATGTAATATTGTTTCAAGGTATGCTTGTAAAAAAATTGTGTTCAATTTAAGCTCACTGGTTGTAAAGTTAACATGAAAAACTGTATTTCGACCACCCTGGGTTTTGCTGCTAGAAAAAGAGGATTTGAAAAAACTCTTTCACAGTGTTTTCAAAAGTAATTGTGACATACAATCTCTCGACCATGTAACATTTTTTGTTTACAAAAAGAGATAGACCTTGTACGTTTCAGGTCATTTCCTGGCAGGCAAGATACTACACTGTTCATATTGGATATACATTTTGTGTCATAATTTCTACACAAATTCTGACTGGCACCCGGAACAAAGATTTTGACTAGTCGAGAGACCGCCAACATAGGGCTGGATAGCTTGGTTATTAGAGCACCGGTACTTAAAATCCGGAGGGCATTGGTTCAGGTCCCTTTCAAGTAATTTTTTATTTTTTTTTACCCAAACTATCAATTCAAGAACTATGGAAATACCAGCTATACAAGTTTTGAGATGTATGTACTCACTTTCGACAAATCAAAAGTTGAAAAAAAAAAACAATGTTATCTCCATCAACAAAATTTATGTCAGTTACACAATTGAGCTTTGTGTAAATCATGCCTGCAGGAAGTCCAGGCTCTGTGGCTCTTATGTAAACAAATGATGTCACAGGTCCGAGGTCTTCTCTCCATTCATGAAAACTGTTTTTTAGAGTACAGATCATTTTCTCTTGCATTTACTTAGTTAACCCTCCTACTATTAGAACCATTTCCCAGCAAGTTTGAAAACATCTGAATACGTGGGTTGTGTAGGGTAGCACAACTCTGCACAGAACTAATCTGTTTACTGCATAGATTGCATACACTAAAAAATGTACATGTTGCCTGAAAATTTGTATCACTATCAACGCATCAGAACTTTTCAAGGAAGTTCGTATCAATGTAGATTGCATACACTACATGTACGCTTTACCAGAAATTTTGTATCAATGCAAGAGTTGTTTTGTTGTTAAATTTGCATAGGGGATAAAGAATATTCTTCACCTGGATGTGTATTAAAGGAACATGTTGCCTTGGATCGGGCGAGTTGGTCTATGAAATGCATTTGAAACCGTTTGTTATGAAATGCATATGGTTAGAAAGACGTTTTAAAAGAAGAAAATATTGAGCCACACAATCACATGCTTCGAAAATGCACTGTTTTCCTTTTATAAGTGAACAAACATGGCACGCTATTTTTGTGTGAAGTCAAATTTTAACTGTAAAGAATGGCTGACTGCGTTAGTTCTCAAAGTAAAAGGAAAACAGTGCAATTTTCGAGGCATGTTTGTGTGGATCATTGTATTCTACTTTTAAAACGTCTTTCAAAAAAACAACAAACGGTTTCAAATGCTTTGCATAGACCAGCTCGCTCTCGATCCAAGGCAACTTGTTCCTTTAAGAACTGTATACTGTGTCCCAAGCCTGTGAAAACTTAATGCAGAAGCACGATTACTCTAGTGGGATTCGAACCCATTACCTTTGCCATTCCAAAGCAGTTACCACTAGACAACCAGACTTGCCCAGTAACTAGAGGCTCATATTCTAAATATGGATTGTTTTTACAGGACTGGGGAAAGTATGAAGTACATGTATAGACATGTGACCTCTGACGTCACTCGAAAACCATAACATGATTCGCGCACATACAGCCGGGCAACTCCTTTGTGTTTGGCAGCCAGCTAGAAAGTACATGCAATCTTACCAAGACTTTTTGCCCGGCGAAACATGACGTGTACGGTGTTTTGTCAACAGAGGGCGGTTTGAATGTAATCATAGGTCACATCGTCTATACAGTGCTTGGCACACATGGGTGCATGGGAAAAACACTATTTGTAATATCAATGCACTGTTTGAAATTTTAGTAACTACTTTGTGACCTACATGTAGGAATTGAATTTTCTTACTTTCTGATTCTGTATTTGTATTAACCTAGGTAGGGGTTGTAACAGTATTACAAAAATGAAAGCAAATTGTGAAAGAGTTAAATTGGTAAAAGTGTGTGAACAAAAACACTAATATGGGATGAATTTAGTATGCAATTTGTACTTCGACTATTTGATTCAGTGTAGAATAATGAAATTAATAACAAGAATTTTCAAAATGTTTTTAGAATTTCAGTTCTTGGCAGCCTTGGTATGTTGTTAACTTGTAGAAGGTGTGGATGTTTTTCTTGCATCAGTCATAAATCATGATTAATACTACAAAGTTGCACCACGTATTTGTTTGGGTTTTTTTTTCACCAAAAGATTTCACCCTAGTATGAGGGGCTGTTTATGACTAAATGAGCAAACCCATATATATAGGAGCAAAACCGTATATATAAGAGCAAACCCATATATATAGGAGCAAAACCATAATAGGAGCAAACCCATATATATAAGAGCAAACCCATATATATATGGTTTTGCTCCTTTATATATAGTTTTGCTCTTATATATATGGGTTTGCTCATTTAGTCATAAATGGCCCCTCATACCCTAGTGTATTAAAAAACGCTTTAGGTACTAAAAGCTATCGCATGTAACAAATAATGTGTCAGTCATGAGAGTGATGAACTTTTATGTAGAGACTGGTTTCAGGTTAGTTTGTTTTTTTGTTTTGTTTTAGGAGTTATGCTGATCACAAACCAAAGTGACTGATTGTGGCATTTGGGGACTGACTGTGGGCAAAGGGGTTTAATTGCCAAAGGTTTAAACACCTAAGTACCGATTTCTAATGCGGAGTCAAAAATTTAAAAATCTGTTATTATTTTTCTTTTTTTCTTCCTGCCGTTTCCAAATTTGTTCCAACTGAGCTGCCTGAAGTATGGGCACATGGCCGGAGATGTGATTGGTCAATGGATTTAAGGGGCGGAGGATGTGATTGGTTAATGCATAGGCAGAGGATGTGATTGGTCACTGCATTAATGGGCGGAGGATGTGATTGGTCAATGCATTAATGGGAGGAGCTCAGATACTATGTGGATATATTTGTTTTCATGAGTTGTGGATCATTTTGTTAAAAACAATACTTCCAAAACTGAAGTTTGTATAACTGTGGAAGCATGCAGCTGGTCCCTTTTGCAAACATGAACTACGCAAGCAGCTGGACAATTTTGTTTATTGGTATTATTTTGTATTGCCCCAAATGCTAAGTAAATAATGTATTTTATTGCGCCACAGCAACTTGTAAACCATTACATGGTGCTGTGTTAAAGGAGTCAGTCTCAAAGTTTAAAATGTAGACCCACATAACTTTTGGGAAAAAAACTGTAATTTAAGAGTCTTGAGCGTCACTTGAGTTATAATAAAAAGCTATTAGTATTATAAAGACTTAGGATAGACAATTTTCTAGTGACTGCTCTGTGGTCTGAAACTATTATGTTCCGCCATTGCTCTGTTCCACTAAACCCTTGTTAGACTTGTGGACAAGTCGTTAATGGTCCCACGCGGTGAGCTAGTTGAGTTGCAGTGGTGCTCTCGCCAGATCACTGCTCTTGCGCGATCAGTGATCTGGCTAGAGCACCGCTGCAACTTGACTATTTTTGCGCAAGAGCAGTGATCTGGCAAGAGCACCGCTGCAACTCGACTGTCTCACTGCGTGGGACCATTAACAACTTGTCCACAAGTCTAAACCCTTATGTGTAGGGTTGGGGATGGGGAAATACATTCAGTGTGTAATGACAAAGGGGTTTCGGAACATAGATATGTTACCACTAATAATTATTTAAACCTCAACCCCTGTAATAACTAGGTGAATCTCGACTGCATATGGTATTTTGTGAATATTCCATTGTAGTATACCATGATTATTTTTACATGCTGTATTATTTTATCAATGCATTTTTATTACATACAACCTTGGTGAGCGTGGACCTAGTGAAAATACATAGTTGTACATAAATAAAACTGTTAGAAAATTATGAAGCATTTTTGTCACTTAAGTTTATTTTGTGTTTGTGTGCGTGTGGCTCAACCAAAAAGTGCAGAAGGCTCAAGATGGGGGCTCTCAAATGTTCACTGGATGCCATTTCAGCAAGCAACTTTTGAGATCAGTGTTGACAATGGCCATTGTCATCACTATGTATAACAAAACATTTGCTTGTTGGAATGGCAGTCATTGGTATTTCACCTCTAACAACAGATAGAGCTCCTATAATGTGTCGTAAGTGCTCTATAACCTTTTAAAGGAACACGTTGCCTTGGATCGGACGAGTTGGTCTATAAAAGGCGTTTGAAAACGTTTGTTATAAAATGCATATGGTTAGAAAGATGTTGTAAAAGTAGAATATAATGATCCACACAACTATCACTCAAAATTGCACGGTTTTCCTTTTACGTCGCGAACTAACACGGTCGGCCATTTATGGGAGTCAAAAATTTGACTCGCATAAATGGCCGACCGTATTAATCGACGAGGTGAAAAGAAAACCACACTATTTCGAGTGATACTTGTGTGGATCATTGTATTCTACTTTTACAACATCTTTCTACCCATATGCATTTTATAACAAACGGTTACAGAACGCTTTTCAAAGACCAACTCGACCGACCCCAGGCAACGTGTTCCTTTAAAGGCACTGTACACGTTTGGTAATTGTCAAAGACCAGTGTTCTCACTTGGTGTATCCCATCATAAGGATAAAATAACAAGCCTGTGAAAATTTGAGCTCAATTGGTCATCGGAGTTGCGAGAAAATGATGAAAGAAAAAACACCTTTGTTTGACAAATTTGTGTGCTTTCAGATAGGAATAAAAGACTTCTAGCTAGAAGTCTTTTATTATTTTAGTAAGAAATTACCTCTTTCTCACAAACCACATTACTTCAGAGGGAGTTGTTTCCCACGATGTTTTATACTATCCACAGCTCTCCAATGCTCGTTACCAAGTCAGTTTTTAAGTTAATATTTGTTTTGAGTAATTACCAAACATGTACCTTCCCTTTAAGGGCAAATCAATTTGTGGGAGGGTAGGGTGATTTATGAGGGTTCTTTACAAGTTATAATTATTGGCAATTTCAAAAAGGAATGCTGCAGTTTTGAAATACAGCAGGTATATTTGCCTCCAGTTCAAGTCCTTGAATGTTGTCCAAGTAAAAAAATATACATCTGATGGGCGTGGTCTCAGGACCAAACCCTCAAGCAATGCTGGACCTCTGCTCATCATCACCAGCTGGGCCCAATTTCATAGAGCTGCTAAGCACAAAACTTTGCTTAGCATGAAATGTTTGCCTTAATACCAGTATCAAGCAATATGCAACAAAATGGAAATTTGGTTGGTAATCCTGTTTTTATCACAGAAGAAATTTCATGCTAAGCAAATGTGCTTATCAGGTCTATGAAATTGGGCCCTGAGCATTGCAAGAATTGTTCTTGGAGGAGGCATTTGCTAAGAGTGGAGTGTCTTTGTACCACAGGGTCTTTAAATAACATTATGGCAGAGGTCTTTTTTCACAACCGTCGGACTCTTTGATAACTATAAAAAAAATACTAATTGTAAAAGATTACAATATTGTGAGAGTGAAATTATGGGGGAACTTCTATTTCCAAAAAATGTGTTTTTGAAATGTTTGAAATGTTTGAGCATCCTCCAACTTATAAAGGATGGATTGGTTATCCTGCAGACATGAGGGATAATACCCATTGTAAGTGTAATACCCAATTTTTGACAATTATTTTAAGGGCGAGGCAAAAATTACCCTCGCCACCCCCCCCCCCTCCCCCCGCCCCTTTAGGCTCAATTAATTAATTGTACACGACCGCTCTTGACCACCGCTCTTGGCGTATAGCGCCCTCTATTGTTAATAAATGAAATACCGCGGTTTAGATTTAAAGATGGCGGCCCCCTTGAACTGAATTTGATTGCCAACAACATATGTATTTTAGCAGCAATAGCCACATGGACATCTGAAAGTGTGGTTTTCCTGCAGATACTCATCCTAGCTAGACCACAGCTCAGTGGAAACATGAACTCGGGCAAGAAAATAGAAGTGAATTCTTCCTCGGTAAGAGACCTCTTTCTTGAAATTCAAGTTGAATTGATTGTTTTGTTGTTGTTCGTTGATCTGTCAGTTTCATGCTGTATCGATGAATGTAATTCCACTGTGGCTTCCACCACTGCACCAGTTTAAAATTAATACATTATGATTGCAACTCTCCTGCTGAACACAGACTCAGGACATAGTCAGCAGATAACCTCCTCTTACTTTATTATGAAGCTTATCACTAAAAACAGTTTACTCTGGTTTTATTTTAATAAAAAATGTAATTTTTAAGAAGTAGGGCCTACTACCTAGATTCCTAGAACATTGAAAAAGTTACCAAAACCAGTGACTCAATAGCTCAACGTTGTGTGTATTAAACTTACAATACGTAGACCAATAATGGCAGTAGTAGTAGTAGCCCCATAAAAAGTGCCAATAAAATATGCTGGCCCTATATGGATATGCCCAAGTACATACAGGTTCAGTGAGATGAAATAATTTTTCAAATAAAAAACCAAGTTTTTATGCTGAGATTTTAACCCAATTCATATCGCTCAATGAACATCGTTGGCGCTATAATAATGAATGATGTTCACAAATGATCACAAGCCGTGATTTTATTCATTGGATATTCCTTTTGTGTCACTAAGTACGTATGCCTATCGCTGTTTTACTCCGCGCTGCTTGCTGCTGATTCACATTCCCCTGTTGTGGGGCTATGGATATTACCGCCAAAGATAGCCCACCTTGTTGAGCTGTAAATGGCTCTCTTTTAACATCGGTCTCATCACAGTCGACATTACACTGTTATGAGACTGATGTTAAGAGTTAGCCAGTAACACTGTTACTAACAGCTCAACAAGGTGGGCTACGCCAAAGACTACTCATCTGCCATCTGCAAACATGGCAGCGAAGGTGTTAATTGACTGCTTGCTAGCTCCAAAATGTTATCATAAAATCACTAGGCCTACAAATGGATTGGCACATTTTTTGTTAATGTGCTTTTCCAAAATGAACTGCAGTAAGTAAAAACTGGGAAAAACCTTTGGCATAAAAAGTTGGGTTTCTATTCAAAAAATGATTTCAGCTCCCGTATTACAAGGGCGTACTAGCAGAGGGAGTCAAGCATATTGGCACAGTTTACAGGGCTAGTCATGAACGTACCGGTACTTTTAAGTATTGAGGAATGTATTGTAGATGAATCCAGTCATTGTTTTTCTGAGATTTGTTCATCTTTTTCTTCCACATGTGTTTTCTCATCAAATTTAGCTTTTATTTTACATTTCTCCAATACCAATCTCCCTCACAGCAGCAGTGTATCTGGCAATGAAACATGTATTTGTGGACAAAAGTTTATTTCAGCACACTTACAATTTTGGCCCACTGGCTGACACAAATTTTACCTCCATGCTTTTGAAGCACCCCAATTTTTTTGTCTAATGTCTAAGTTCACACTACTAAAACAGCATATGCTGTATTTAAAAAAAGTCATTGGACTTTAATAAATGCGTACTCTTAAATTCTTCTTTTGCAGCTTGTGGGTTTGAAGGCGGAGTTATTCCGGAAGCAAGAGGCACTCCGCAAAGAACGACTTCAACAGAACTCCACTACAGTCAAGGCTAAACCTGTTCCTAAGGTAGGCTTGGCCTCAGAAGAACTGAAGACCTGCCATTTTCCGACATCCCTATCTGACCGATTTTTTATCAAAGTAATTTTTTTTTTTGGAGGTTGAACAAAAACTAATTACTGGAGTGAGATTTGAGCCTGTGACCTCCAGATTAACATGCCAGCACCAAGTCTTTCAACTGAGCAACAAGCACTACTGTTGGCGGTCTCCCTGTCTTGTCATTATCTTTATTTTTGGGGTGCCATTCAGCCGTATAGCCAGGAATAACACTCAAGTTAACATTTCAAGACCTGCTCAAGTAAAGTAGTCTCTGTTCAACAACTAATTATTTAAAAAGTTAACGGCGTTTTGAACCTAAAATGACCAGCATTTTGAGGTACACTTTTTGAATACATAAAACAGATTGTACATGTACGACCTTGGCACTGAAAGCGTCACGTGGTAATTTGTCTTCATTTCTTTTTCTTTCCTTTTTTCCCTCTTACAGAAAGCAAGTATCTGGACCAAGAAGAATGCTGGAGTCCAGTCCCGAGCTGAGAAGGATAAAGTTCTCACAGCGGAAGAAGAAAATGCATTGGATAAATCAAGGTAATTAAATTGTTGACTCCCATAAATGGCCGACGGTGTTAGTTCACACAGTAAAAGGAAAACCACGCAATTTCGAGGCAAATTTGTGTGGATCATTGTATACTACTTTTAAAACATCGTTCCAACCATATGCATTTTATTTTAAAAAAAACGGTTACACATGCTTTTTATAGACCAACTCCTCCGATCCAAGGCAACGTGTTTCTTTATATCAGATAAATGTTTCACTCCCTAAAAGTTGGAGGGGGAGTCAGCCTGCTCTACCAGCCATGCTCCTAGTGGATGATAGCCATGCCTACATCCTTAGGGACTGTGAAGGGGGTAACCCTGTTTCAGCCCTAGGAGTAGGTGACTCCTAGTGGATGATACCCATGCCTACATCCTTAGGGACTGTGAAGGGGGTAACCCTGTTTCAGCCCCAGGAGTAGGTGGCTCCTAGTGGATGATACCCATGCCTACATCCTTAGGGACTGTGAAAGGGGTAACCCTGTTTCAGTCCCAGGAGTAGGTGGCTCCTAGTGGATGATACCCATGCCTACATCCTTAGGGACTGTGAAGGGGGTAACCCTGTTTCAGCCCCAGGAGTAGGTGGCTCCTAGTGGATGATAGCCATGCCTACATCCTTACGGACTGTGAAGGGGGTAACCCTGTTTCAGCCCTAGGAGTAGGTGACTCCTAGTGGATGATACCCATGCCTACATCCTTAGGGACTGTGAAGGGGGTAACCCTGTTTCAGTCCCAGGAGTAGGTGGCTCCTAGTGGATGATACCCATGCCTACATCCTTAGGGACTGTGAAGGGGGTAACCCTGTTTCAGCCCTAAGAGTAGGTGGCTCCTAGTGGATGATACCTATGCCTACATGGCATAAAAAGTTGGATTTCTATTCAAAGAATGGTTTCAGCTCCTTTAAAACCTTGCAGGGTCGGTGCCGTATGATAAAGGCCCTCGCCTTCGTCACGGGCCTTTATCACACGGCAAGACACTGCCGGTTCTACCATGAAAGATTGTGTCGCTACTCTTTTATTCCCTTATTTTTCTGTGGTTGTGTTTTCAGGAAAGCCTTAGAGGCCAAGACGAAGCTCTATGAGCAGATGTCAAAAGGAGCCATTCTGACACCAGGTAAATAAAAGAGTTGCACACTTACGCTTTAGTCCCTGAAAAAGTTAAAAACAAAACTTGTGACTTTTAGCGCTACCCTTTCCAATCGGAGCTATGAGCCCATCTGTAAATACAGCAGATGTCAACACACTTTCAAGGATTAGAAACAGAACTCAGGGTTTGTTTGATTAGCTTCCCCGGGTCGGGGGACTATAGTTTACTATTGTTGACCATTGGGCGATTTTGCCTGGTAACAATGATGTATTGTATGCAAAGGTAACCATGGAACAAATCAAATTTTGCCCCATTTCTAAAAGAAATGAGATTTCCACATGGTGTTACCGCAAACATCTATCTTAGTTACATGTATACTTCCAACATGCAAAGTTTGAAATCCTTCTTGTAGTTATGTTGTCACATTCCGTCTTACACAGAGGACGATGTTGCAGATCACTTCCTGGTGGACTTTGAGAAGAAGGCCATCAGTGACATGAAGGAGAAGAGAAGACTCAAGGAGGAGGAAGAGGAGGCAGCAAGGGCGGGGCCAGAGTATGAGATGGGAGCCACGGATGTACCTGGCCCTGTCAACCCTCTAGACCAATGGTAAGGAAGTCATCCAGGGAGGGGGAGGGGGAAAACAGGAGGCAGCAAGGGCAGGGCTTGAGTATGAGATGGGGGCCACGGATGTACCTGGCCCTGTCAACCCTCTAGACCAATGGTAAGGAAGTCATCCAGGGAGGGGGAGGGGGAAAACAGGAGGCAGTAAGGGCGGGGCTGGAGTATGAGATGGGGGCCTCAGATGTACCTGGCCCTGTCAACCATCTAGACCAATGGTAAGGAAGTCATCCAGGGAGGGGGAGGGGGAAAACAGTGGGCAGCAAGGGCGGGGCTGGAGTATGAGATAGGGGCCACCGATGTACCTGGCCCTGTCAACCTTATAGACCAATGGTAAGGAAGTCATCCGGGGGGGAGGGGGGGGGGGGAGAAAATCATCTGGGGTTTTGGGTCGAGGCATTGGGACTTTTAATTTATATCCGAGTATCTCTATGTAGAAAAGTGTGAATAAAATCCAACATTTTTCTTCATGCACTTTTAGAGGGGCTTGTACACTTGTGAAATTGTTGATAATTGTCTGTACTTAATTGTCCTTGTCTTTTCTTTTCTTCTTCTCAGGGTGGACTATGTGGACACCTTAGGACGCTCAAGACGATGTATGAAGAAAGATCTTCCTCAGCTAATCAACATGGATAAACGTCTTAATCCTCAGGCATTCAAGTAAGTCCATATTAACATCGATTGTAAAGCAAGCGAATGTCCTGGTCTAGGTCTCATTCTTGGAGTTACATTGTAGGTCTTGGTCTTGGCCTCGAATTTGGAGGGAAGGTTTCAGTCTTGGTCTTGATCTTAAAAAAAAGGTTGTGTTCTGATTTTGATCTTGGAGGGAGGTCTTAGTCTTGGTTTCATCGAGGAGGACTAGGTCTCGATCTTCTCATGACTCACTGCACTTCCACAGTGTCTCAACATTTTGTCCAGTCTACTCTAGTCATCACCAGCGCTAACACCACCTTTTAACTCTACCGGTTTTTGTTTGAAAATCTCGGGGAGAAGGAAGACAAATAGAAAGCTATGAACCAAGAATCACCTCCAGATTTTCTCTCTAGTGATAATAATTTCTGTTGGCATGTGGCCTTAAAAGATTGAGAAAGAGGAGACTGTTAAATCAGCCATGATGGGAAGAATACTGCCCTTTGGTGGCGGAGTATTTGTGACTTTGTCACAAATACTTGGGCACCCACGTTAGGCGTTGATTTAGGTGCAATCTGGTCTAGCTAGGCATCAGCTAGACCAGAGTTCACCTCATTCAACAGTTAGTGCTTGCGCAATGGCCACTTGCGAAAAGACCTTTTCGCAAATACCACTCCACAAGCACAGACTGTTGAATGAGGTGTATTGTGGGATAGATATGGCTCAAATTTGATCACCAGCTAGATCACAATGCACCTAATTCCAAGCTATACGCGCGCGCCCCAGTTTTTGCAAAAAGGTTTATGATGGATAGGACTGCCGCCCTCTAGCGGCGGGTGGAGATGTGATGCTTGACTTTACCTGTTTTTGTTTTGCATATCGTAGAGAGAAGGACGACAAGGAGAAAGCTACGAAGCAAGAGGCACTGCCAGATCTTCTCTCTAGTGACATGCATCGGGAGATGATGAGGAAGAAATGGGAGGCAGAGGAGGAAGAGATGAGGAGCCGAGGTCCGGGTCCTCTTCACTACCAGAACCTCAAGTTTGATGGTAAGAAGAGGGATTTACTTCCTGAGTCCGAAGGCCGAGGGAAAAAGGCCCCTCTTCTGGTCACTCACAGGCCCGAGGGGGAATAGACGTACGCTAGTTACTGAATTATGCCAGTCAATATATGTTTTATAACACAGCTCGGTTTTAAATGTGAAATAAGAACAGAAATCTGGAAAAGAAAGAACATTTTGTAGTTGCTGTTCACGGTTCAAGTTCACTATTTTCAAAGACTAGTGCCCGCTCGGGCACTAGTTCCCGCAAACACGCGCACGCGAGCACTAGACTATATATAAGTTTATCCCACGTGACTGTGTTTTAGCCAACCAGAATGCAGAACAAGCAAGAGGTGTGTTATAAATTAAAATAGTGCAAAGTGATCACAGAAAAGTGGTTAATACAAGATTCAAACACATTTTTCTTGAGAGTGATAACCTTTTTTTGTGTGTTCATTTTCATCTTAATGTTGTATTTGTTCAGAGGTGAGAGAGATGGGCGTCGGCTACTTCGACTTCTCAAAGGATGAGGGAGAGAGACAGAGTCAGATGGAGATGTTGAGTCATCTTAGAGACGAGGTAATAAGATGAAGTGATTTTTGTGTCGCTAAAAGTAAGAGCTCATTTACAGTCGATCAAGTTTTATTTTCGACTTGTGAGATAGTAAACTATATCGCTACACAATACCTTTATTTACTCATTCAAAAGTTAGTGTGGAGATTTGCATGGTGTAAGTGGGGGTACATTTCTATGGGAAAATAGTTGAGGTGATGTTTTCTCTGCAACCTTACTGGTTTGTACAGTACCTTGCGGGTAAACACTAGGGTAGGTGTCACAACCCACAGCTCACAACTCGCAATCCACAGCCCATAGCCCCTTAAGGCCCAGTCCCACTGCAGCGATAACGTGAACGATAACGATAACGACGCCAAGAGAACGCATTCTATTGGTTGAATGAGCGTGTGTGTATACTGCATGGAGCAATTCAACCAATAGAACTTGTTCTCTTTGCGTCGTGATCATTATCGATGACCAATTGAGTCAACATTTTCACAGACTATGCATATGTTGCGATACACCCAGTGAGAAGACTGGTCTTTGACAATTACCAATAGTATCCAGTGCCTTGGTGAGGTTTGTGTTAGCACCATGTGTAAATCTCTTTTGAGTAGAGTTGGTTCTGAGAAGAACCGTTGGTTGACAACTCAACGATTGTCAACCACCAGTTCTTTTCAAAACCAACACTAAGAGAGATATACACAAACCTTCCATCATGGAATAAATTAGATGCGATCAGGGAAAACCCATCACACGGTGAAATGGATAATTTTTTTAGTTACATCTATGTACATGAACTTAAGAGGACACTCTGCTCTGTTCAAAACTGTTTTATTTTTAGTGGTAGGATGTCCACAACTCAAGTTACGCTCTAATGAAGTTCGTAAGACCAAGGGTGGATTTCACAAAGAGTTGAGACTTGTTTTATCTCGAGTTAGGACGAGTTACTCGTCAGTTTGTAATATCTTCTAGGACTAGTCTTAAGTTAGGAATACTCCTAACCCTTTATGAAATTGACCCAGTTGGCCTTGGTTTGAGAAATCAAGCTTTAAAGTTCCAAATGCACATTGATACAGATGTTTTTCAAGAATACAATTGGAATATCGTTTTGTGCGATCGATTCTTTTTTCAGACGCTTGATCAGAGAACCAAGAGTGAGCAGCTCAAAGCGAAACGCAAAGCGGCCTTGAAGGCCCGACTGGATAAAGTGAAGCAGCGTAAGAGAGCAAAGGGGGAGATAGTTGAGGAGGAGGGTGATAAGGACCATCAGGAGGAGGAGGAAGATGCGAGGATAAAGGAGGAGGCAGAATCAGTAAGACGGAGACAGAAGGAGGAGGATGAGAAGAGGTTAGCGGAGAGGCTGAGCAAGACTGCGCCAGCGAGACCTTGGGATATCGGAAAAGGTAGGGTAGTCTTCTTCATCTGCTTTTTCTTCTTTCTGTGTTTGGTGTCGTTTTCTTGATGCGGAAGGCTCTAGCAAAGTATTAGACTCAAAGTACATGAAAGCCATGTTCCCATTGGACTTTTCCTTCAGCTGTCACGTGGAAATTTACTGTGACTGGCCTTTGAGTAATTCTACAGTGCATTACCACCAAGACTTATATTCCGTGGTCGCGGTAGGTTTACAGCGAGGAGCTGTTCCCAAAATAAGCAACAGTGTTTTATGGGGGGAGGGAGGTTTCTGAATGTGGTGTTCTAGTACTTTATAGAACAGGGGTGCGTTTTGGCGGTCATAACTCGTAACTTTTCTAGTCAATGGCCAGTGGTTAACCCATGGTAAGTTCAAACCGGTATTAGTTGCGATCGCCAAAACGCACCCCTGATGTCAACTGAAGATATTGAAGAACTTCTATAATTTTTATAATTAGGTAGCTTTCAAATAAAACTAACAATTTGTTTGAATTGTTTTTAACTCTTTATTTATAAACAGAAGAGTCGCAATGGGACAAGGTGAAGAAGCAAGTACGTGAAGAGCGCCCTCAAGAGTTTGCTCCTCCACAGCAGTACAACTGGATGACGCCATCGACGAGACAAACTCCAAAGAAGAGCAAGTTTGCATCCACGGAAAGTTACGGCGACACGCTTAACACGTCAAAACAGCCGCAGGAGTTAGCTCCTCCAAATACTTCTGCAAAGTGGAACATGAGACAGGGTGTGTCTGCAAGTACTTCCGAAGAGGGGAATTCGTTAGAGTCCAAGAAATCTGAGGATCAAGGAAGACAGGCTGGGGAATCGAACCAAGAACCGCAAAGAAATGGAGAAGATTTCCGACGCGGAGGGATCGGAGCTAAGGTAGTTACTGAGGACTCTATAGCACAAGCTTTGTCTTTCTTCCGTAGTAAGGCAAAGAAGTAGGACTCTATATGCACAATTTGTAAATTCACCAATATTTTAAAAGGAAAACACTTGTCAAAAGTAATACTGATTTTTCAGGTTGTATTATTAAAACCTCAGAGATTTACAAAGGGGTTCCCCCAAAGCAGATTCTTTTCCAAGGTGTAAGTCTATGTTTATTGAGGGCAAAAAGTGACAAAATCTCAAGCATTTTTATCAATTTTTGGCCAAAAATATGAAGAAACAAAACGGTCGTTTTACCAAACTTTTACCCCAAAAGTGAAAAAAATGACAAGGGGTAAGTCTAGTTGTTTTATCAAATGCTAACCCAAAAAAGAAACAAAAATTAGAAGGGGGTAAGTCCAGTTGTTTTATCAAATTTAAGCCCAAAATTGGAGGGAAAAAAACACTAGTCCAGTCGTCGTAAAAATTTTTTAGCCCAAAATTAAAAAAGAAACTATAAGGGTAAAGTCCAATCGTTTTATCTTTTGAACTGAGCCTTGTGAACTTCCGCTTGAAACAAATCTACAAAGCTATATATAGCCTTGTGTACTTGTCAAATGTTGCTTGAAAAAGTCTACACGGACTTCAGTGTAGGCCTACTTGTCAAATTTTGTTTTCAGTTTGTAGCTCGAATTGTAATATTTTGGTATTATTTTCTTAAAGTTAATTAAGGTTAAAGTAAATTTGTGCAAAGAGTTAGTCAAAGTGACGACCAGGCTTTCAGGGGAATCAAAGTCTGGCCGAAACCAGCGTGGTGATCACCCATTAGAACCCTTCAGGGACTTGCCGCTCCGGTCCCTCCTTTACTCTCCCACACGGTAAATTCATCCACACCTTATTTGGGGATAGATATGACGGACCCCAATCCATTACTGGTGCAAGCAGTAAAAGTCATGTCCACCTGGTGCGGGTAGGATTCGAACCGATGTCCCAGCTCTGGATTGCACGCACAATGGAACTATTCAGTACACCGTGGTCGCCACAGTGCCCGCTGGTGTTTGGAGAGGATTCTTATACTACTTGAACTGCAAAAAAACACATGGTATTAAGTGCAAATTTTTCTTGAAAGTTTTTATGTCTAAAGAAAGGTAATACGTTTGTAGCTTTGGGTTCATGACTTGGCTGACAGTGGACACTATTGGTAATTATTGTCAAAGACCAGTCAAGTCACTTGCTGTATCTCAATATATGCATAAAATAACAAACTTGTCGTTGAAGTAGCGAAATAATGAAAGAAAAAACACCCTTGTCACACAAAGTTGTAGTCGCTTAGATGGTTGATTTTGAGACCTCAAATTCTAAATCTGAGGTCTCAAAATCAAATTCGTGGAAAGTTATTTCTTTCTCGAAAACTGCATCACTTCAGAGTGAGCAGTTTCTGACAATGTTTTTTACCAGCAACCTCTCCCCATTACTCGTTAACAAGTAAGGTAACTCTGACTTTTTACATTTGTTTGTTCATTGCCTTTTTATGGTGTTATAATTTTGTTGATTGTCTCGTATTGGTGTTTGTCATTGTTTGTGTTTGTCGTTCTTATTGTACAACGTAATTTTGCTGTGTTTTGCTTACTCTTTTAGGCGTAATGTTTATAATATGTAAAACACTGTACAGCATTTTGAGATTTTTTATGTAAGACGCTATATTAAAAATAAATTATTATTATTAAGGTTTTTTGCTGATAATTATTTTGAGTAATTACCAATATTGTCCACTGTCTTTAACGCTCATTAAACGCCATCACGGAGGTCCTCCATTCATGATGCCATTGATGTACTTTTTACATCGAACTTATTTATTATCTAACTTTAAAAATAACTATGGGGAAAATTTGCTACAAACAGTGGGTGAAATTCAAGAGGCGCAGGATGGAAGTTTGGGACATCAAAACGTTATTGCTTGATTTTAGGCGTATTTGCAACGGTCTCCTTCACTTGTCTGCTCTTGCAAACGCCAGTTGAAGTATCCAAGAATTGCGAGCGAGTCTAGAATTAGAAACTTCAAACCAAAAACAATTTGATAATCCCCCAACAGCAACTAAAATAACTTTTTATGCCCCTCCTACTTTTTTTTATTATTAATTATTATGTAAACTTACCCCGTGGTTAAAAATAACAAAATTAATTTTAACATAAAAATAGCAAGGGGCAAAAACTCCTTTTTACAGCATAATCACGATTAAAGAAAATCATATAATATTATTTTTTTGTTTTTTGGCATCTGTGTGAGTGACAACTTTTGTAATGTTCTAGGGATTATTTTAAACAAATTTAAAGCGATTTTTGTTTAGTAGTGGTAAGGGATTTCTGTCTTAGATAGTGATGAGGTGTGGTTCGTATGGGGGATAATGTTTGTTGAATTTCATTGTTTATCCTGTTGCGCTTGGTATTTTTAACCAGAATTAATCAAAATCACCCAGCAGGTGTATCATTTAAAACTCATTAACTTTGCGCGGGAAACTCCACAATCCGCCGACAGAGGGCGCGATTCCTATTTTAATACCTAGTCAGATACCCTAAACCAAATTCAATACTGAAGGTATAGACGAAGTCAAGCTTGATAAATCACGTGTGTCCCATTCAGAAACGCATGCGGTATCAGAATTTCTCAAAAACATGGACGGAGAGGAATGACTAGCTTCTTCGAGAGAATTTTGCCCGCATTTGGCTCCGTTTTACCGTTTCTTGAAAAAGGAACGGTAGTTATGAAATGCAAAACATGTCCTCACAAAGTAGATGTAAAAAGTAAGTTTGGAATATATATATTTATTGTGGAAACCGGAGCTTGTAAAATTGTGTGTGATAGCCCCCTTGACTTGTGCGTTATTTATAAAAGGGGTAGGCGGGGTCGGGACGTGGCCAAGGAGGCGGTGGGGGAGGAGGCTGATGCATGATCGCAACACTCAGACTTTGAATATTAACACTCAGATATTAAATACATTAATGCAGATTCAGCTTAATGACTTTGACTCTGATGATGTAAATGACCTGTGACTGATAATTTGTAGTTTTGTTTTTGTTTTGGGGTTTTGTTTTTTTCGTAAAGAAAAAACACATTTATTTATAATATAAATAAAATAGTAGAATATTAATTTCAATATTAATTTTGTAATTTACATTATATCGGTTAATTTACCTCAATGAGAATATCCCTTTGTAAAAATGAGTGATAGTGCCATCCCCCATATGGAAAGTTATCCCCATTGACTGTCTGACTTGTCTTTTTTGGGAAATGAATGTTTCAGATTTTCAAATCTTATGATGAGGCATGGTCTGTGCTGTGCAACCTGCGGGTGCTGGGCACTCGTGATTTCAAAATCGACCGATACACGTTTTTCAAATATTTTAAAATTATTTTGAACAAAATATAACACTTGTGTAAAGTTGTGTTTATAAATATTATCAGTGAATTTGTTTTCCTTTGTATCACTCAGCGGTGACTGCGTACATCACTATCATTAGCAAAGACACCATTTTTTTGAATGAATGAAAAGTCACTTATTGCCTTCCTTCTCATTACAGCTGCATTACATGGTGTGGTCTATCATTCATACCTGCGTCTCAACTCTCGCAAGAATGTTGAAGGTCATCACGAGGTCGTTGGCCAGAAAGACCTAGGACCACTGGTGAGTGAAACACTGGAGTTTTATCTTAGGAAATATCAAAATTGTTTAGGTTAGGGTTCGTACTTTATTGTTGTTTAACTGCGTATACTATAACCACCAAAATATTTTGTTTTTATTTTTTCTTTCAGAGGTTTCATTATTTATATTAAACTCTGAATGAATAAAAAAAGATGTACAATTAAAATCTGTAAAAAAGGTTCACCACCCACAGGGAAACCTCAGGCCATTTTTAAAATTGGTTTACGAAAAAAAGATGCACAATAGATGAAATTTATTAGGTGATTTATTTCATTTGGTTTCTTTTGTAGAAAAGAAGCCCAAAAATATTTTAGTTCACTACTTTATTTTAGAAAAGAAACCAAAACAAATCAGTGTAAAGGGTTTGCCATCTGTAGGGGAACCTCTGGTCAATTATGAAATTGTTTGAAAGATAAATGCACAATTTTGTTTTGAATAAAAGCTGGCTTATCATTTGACAAATTTTGAAAAAAGCAACTCCCAAAGTTCTTTGTTTGTACTTGTTAACTATACTTCAGAGGTTTTATCCCTCTGAAAAACAGCAAAATTCTGTGATAATGGGTTCGCCACCCGTAGGGAAACTTCTGGCCAATTTTTAAACTGATTAATTGAAAAATGTACAACTTCATTTTAAAAGGTGATTTTTTTTTTATTTATAATGTTGTTATTTTTGAAAATTACCCTCTCCCCCCAAATATTTGGTTAGAAATAGTTATATTTCAGAGGTTTTATATTTAACTCTTAAGAAGAGCAAACTTCAGTGATATGGGTTAGCCACCCATTGTGAAACCCCTGGCAAATTTGTTAACTGTTTGATTGAGAATTGCGCCACTTCAAATTAAAAGTTGACATTTGGTAAATTAAAAAAAAAACTTAACCCCCCCCCCCTCCAATATTGTGTTATACAAATAGGTTCGTTTCATTTCAGAGGTTTTATATTTTACCTGTGAAAACAGCAAAAGTCTATGACAAGGGGTTCGCCACCCATAAGGAAACCCCTGGCCAATTTTAATGTTTGGAAAAAAAGCAATAAAAATTGTATCAAAACCTTTACCTCCCTACTGTGACAGGGTTTGCTTCTTTCTGTTTTCTCGGCAAGTAGAACCAGTATACCTATTTTGCTGAAACAGAAGAGCCAAAATTCATTGACAAAGGGTTCGCCACCCGTAAGGAAACCCCTGGCCGATTTTTTAACTGTTTGATTGAAAATTTCGCCACTTAAAATTGAAGTTGACATTTGGTAAATTTTGAAAAATAACTTAAACCCCTCCAAATATTTTGATGTACAAATAGGTTCGTTTTATTTCGGAGGTTTTATATTTTACCTGTGAAAACAGCAAAAGTCTATGACAAGGGGTTTGCCACCCGTAAGGAAACCCCTGGCAATTTTTTTTTTAATGTTTGGAAAAAAAGCAATCAAATTTGTTGTATCGAAATCTTTACCTCGCTACTGTCTGTGACAGGGTTTGCTTCTTTCTGTTTTCTCAGCAAGTAGAGCCAGTATACCTATTTTGCTGAAACAGAAGAGCAAAAATTCAGTGACAAAGGGTTCGCCACCCGTAAGGAAACCCCTGGCCGATTTTTTAACTGTGTTTGATTGAAAATTTCGCCACTTTAAATTTAAGTTGACATTTGGTAAATTTTGAAAAATAACTTTAACCCCTCCAAATATTTTGATGTACAAATAGGTTCGTTTTATTTCAGAGGTTTTATATTTTTCCTGTGAAAACATAGGAGCAAAAATCAGTGACAAAGGGTTCCTGTCCGTAGGGAAACCCCTGGCCAATAATTTGTACATGTTTTTTTAAAAAAAAAACGCAAACATAATTTGTTGATGTATCGAAATCTTTACCTCAGATGAATTCATCGCTACTGTGACAGGGTTTGCTTCTTTCTGTTTTCTCAGCAAGTAAAACCAATTAACCTTTTTTGCTGAAACTTTCACTGTTTTATTTCATCTTTCTAACCATTTGTGAAATCGACCCCAGGATGGTTAGGTTCAAAGGTTCATTTTTTATGTAAGAGCAATGTTTGTTTTTTGGATTTACAGGCATCAAAAGATTGTGTACTCCTGAAGAGAATAAACATCTTAGGATCTGTCTACACTGAGAGGAAGTCGACGCAAGAGCTCACTGGAACAAGGAGATGAAATCACCACCGACGATGACAACGAGGACGATGTCCTGATGCCAGACAGATGTCTTATGAGGAAACCACTTTTTTTACAGTGTTTATTCATTGAAAAGTGCGCCACTTCATATAAGGTGATTTATAAGTTTTGAAAAACAAGCCCCCAAATATTTGGTTTAATATTTTTAACTCTGAAAACAGAAGAGCAAAAATTCAGTGACAAAGGGTTCGCCACCCGTAAGGAAACCCCTGGCCGATTTTTTAACTGTGTTTGATTCAAAATTTCACCACTTCAAATTGCTTTTGGTAAATTTGGAAAAATAACTTTAACCCCTCAAATTATTTTGATATACAAATAGGTTCATTTTAGTTCAGAGGTTTTATATTTTTCCTGTGAAAACGGAGGAGCAAAACTCAGTGACAAGGGGTTTGTGCCCGTAGGGAAACCCCTGGCAAATTTTGTTGACATGTTTGGGAAAAAAAGGAAACATAATTTGTTGATGTATCGGAATCTTTACCTCAGATGGATTCATCGCTACTGTGAAAGGGTTTGCTTCTTTCTGTTTTCTCAGCAAGTAGAACCAATTAAACTTTTTTGCTTAAACTTTCAACGTTTATTTCATCTTTCTAACTCTTTGTGAAATCAACCCCAGGATGGTTAGGTTCAAAGGTTCATTTTTTATGTAAAAGTAATTTTATATTTATTTATTTTTGGAATGACAGGCGTCAAAAGATTGAGTACTCCTGAAGAGAATCAACATCTTCAGATCTGTCTACACTGAGAGGAACTCAACGCAAGAGCTCACTGGAACACGGAGATGAGAGGTCTTACTCATGAGGATGATTTTTTTACTGTGCTTATTCATTGGAAATTGCGCCACTTCATATCAGGTAATTTATAAGTTTTGAAAAATAGGCCCCCAAATATTTGGTTTAACATTTTTAACTCTGAAAACAGAAGAGCAAAACTTCAGTGACAAAGGGTTCGCCACCCGTAAGGAACCCCCTAGTCGATTTTTTAACTGTGTTTTAATAAAATTGCGCCACTTCAAATTGAAAATTGACATTTGGTAAATTTTGAAAAAATAATAGGAAACCTCTCCAAATATTTTGATATACAAATAGGTTAGTTTTATTTCAGAGGTTTTATATTTTATTTGTGAAAACAGCCAAGATCAGTGACAGTCTGTAAGATAATCCCTGGCCTATTATTTTTAAATGTTTGGGAAATAAAGCAAACATAGTTTGTTGATGTATCAAAATCTTTACCTTGGATGGATTCATCGCTACTGTGACAGGGTTTTGCTTCTTTCTGTTTTCTAAGCAAGTAGAACCAATTAACCTATTTTGCTGAAACTTTCACTGTTTTATTTCATCTTTCTAACCACTTGTGAAATTGACCCCAGGATGGTTAGGGTCAAAGGTTCATTTTTAATGTAAAAGTAAATTTGTTGAACATTTTTTTATATTTACAGGCATCAAGAGATTGAGTACTCCTGAAGAGAATCAACATCTTCGGATCGGTCTACACTTATAGATCTCAAGACAAGAGGTCACTGGAACAAGGAGATGAAATCACCACCGGCGACGACGACAACGATGATGACCTAATGCCACAGAAATGTCTTACTGATAAGGAGGCCGATTTTTCGACTGGTGTATTCATTGAAAATGTGCCACTTCATATAAGGTGATTTATAAGTTTTGAAAAACAAGCCCCCCAACTATTTGGTTTTTTATTTTAAACTCTGAAATAGAGGAGCAAAAATTCAGTGACAAAGGGTTCGCCACCCGTAGGGAAACCCCTGGTCGATTTTTTAACTGTGTTTGATTGAAAATTGCGCCACTTCAAATTGAAAATTGACATTTGGTAAATTTTGAAAAATTATAGGAAACCTCTCCAAATATTTTGATATACAAATAGGTTCGTTTTGTTTCAGAGGTTTTATATTTTACCTGTGAAAACAGCCAAAATCAGTGACAGTCTGTAAGATAATCCCTGGCCTATTATTTTTAAATGTTTGGGAAAAAAAGCAAACATAGTTTGTTGATGTATCAAAATCTTTACCTTGGATGGACTCATTGCTACTGTGACAGGGTTTTGCTTCTTTCTGTTTTCTAAGCGAGTAGAACCAATTAACTTATTTTGCTGAAACTTTCACTGTTTTATTTCATCTTTCTAACCACTTGTGAAATTGACCCCAGGATGGTTAGGGTCAAAGGTTCATTTTTAATGTAAAAGTAAATTTGTTAAACATTTTTTTATATTTACAGGCATCAAGAGATTGAGTACTCCTGAAGAGAATCAACATCTTCGGATCGGTCTACACTTATAGATCTCAAGACAAGAGGTCACTGGAACAAGGAGATGAAATCACCACCGACGATGACGACAATGATGACGACCTAATGCCACAGAGATGTCTTACTGATAAGGAGGCCGATTTTTGGGCTGGTGTATTCAGTGAAAAATGTGCCACTTCATACAAGGTGATTTATAAGTTTTGAAAAACAAGCCCCCAACTATTTGGTTTTATATTTTGAAATCTGAAAACAGAAGAGCAAAAATTCAGTGACAAAGGGTTCGCCACCCGTAAGGAAACCCCTGGCCGATTTTTTAACTGTGTTTGATTGAAAATTGCACTTCAAATTGAAAGTCGACATTTAAATTTTGAAAAATAACGTAAACCCCTCCAAATATTTTGATATACAAATAGGTTCGTTTTATTTCAGAGGTTTTATATTTTACCTGTGAAAACAGAAGAACAAAAATCAGTGACAAAGGGTTTGTGTCCGTATGGAAACCCTTGGCCAATATTTTTTTTTAATATTTTGGAAAAAAGCAAACAATTTGTTGATGTATCAAAATTTTACCTCGGCTGGATTCATCGCTACTGTTACAGGGTTTGCTTCTTTCCGTTTTCTCAGCAAGTAGAACCAATTAACCTATTTTGCTGAAACTTTCACTGTTTTATTTCATATTTCTAACCATTTGTGAAATCGACCCCAGGATGGTTAGGGTCAAAGGTTATTTTTTATGTAAAAGTAATTTTTGATTTTTTTTTTGCTTTTTCTGATTTACAGGCATCAAGAGATTGAATACTCCTGAAGAGAATCAACATCTTCGGATCGGTCTACACTGAGAGGAACTCAAGGCAAGAGCTCACTGGAACAAGGAGATGAAATCACCAACGATGACAACGACAACGACGACCACCTGATGCCAGAGAGATGTCTTACTGATGAGGAGGCCGAGCATCCATCCCAGTATGGGTACTTAAATAAGATAAGGATCCTTTATCACTGACAGTGCCATCAGGATTGTCTCAAGAAACAAAATGAGGCTTGACAACGAAATTAAGTCTGGTTCCTTTTTGTTAAATTTTGAGCGGTCCGAGCGGGTTTTGATCGGTATACAGGAACTAGACAAAATGGCCGAACTGTGATAAAGGTGTTTTTAAACTGTCAGTGTTGCTTACATTAGTTTGCGATAACTCGTGCTTTAAAAATGAGTATCTGAAATTGAATTGTTTACCGTCATCAATTGTTGTTATTGATCGATCCTCCCCTAACCCCTGGGGTGGGTTAATCGATTGAAAGAACGAACAAGAAACTTGAGTGCAAACCTTTTATGATAAAAGCCTTCTAGCTCTGTTTAGGATTATGGCATACTTTGTAACTTATGGGTCATGACAAGACTAAAACTCCCTTTCTCCTGAGAGTTGGTCATTGCACAAAAGTCATCCTTGATACTGTTACTACGACACGCCTGATGCATTACGGAGGCAACATTGCCACTGGTCGTTGCCTGGTTTTACATTAGTGGCTTACTGTTGTACCACTACCATTGCACATGAATTTCATCCCTTTCTGCTAGGGATTGGGTCACAGCAAACTTAGTAACGTTTTACATTAGTGGATTACTGTTGTACCACTACCATCACACGTGACTTTCATCCCTTTCTGCTAGGGATTGGGTCACAGCAAACTTAGTAAAGTTTTACATTAGTGGATAACTGTTTTACCACTACCATCACACATGACTTTCATCCCTTTCTGCTAGGGGTTGGGTCACAGCAAACTTAGTAGCGTTTTACATTAGTGGATTACTGCTGTACCACTACCATCACACGCGACTTTCATCCCTTTCTGCTAGGGATTGGGTCACAGCAAACTTAGTAGCGTTTTACATTAGTGGCTTACTGTTGTGCCACTACCATCACACGTGACTTTCTTCCCTTTCTGCTAGGGATTGGGTCACAGCAAACTTAGTAAGGTTTTACATTAGTGGATTACTGCTGTACCACTACCATCACACGCGACTTTCATCCCTTTCTGCTAGGGATTGGGTCACAGCAAACTTAGTAACGTTTTACATTAGTGGATTACTGCTGTACCACTACCATCACACGTGACTTCCATCCCTTTCTGCTAGGGATTGGGTCACAGCAAACTTAGTAGCGTTTTACATTAGTGGCTTACTGTTGTGCCACTACCATCACACGTGACTTTCTTCCCTTTCTGCTAGGGATTGTGTCGCAGCAAACTAAGTGTTGTGGTTCATATGTACATACATGACCTTTTCCCCTTCCTACCTGGGGGAAATGACTGGTACTTTCTATTAATCCACCTGCAGTGTGACCTCTGACCCTTCCTCTGTGGGGTAAGGTTACTGTAAACCTTTGCGCCTGTATGTCAGAAATGGCCGCCATTTTAACTCTGCCCCCCTTCCCACCTGGGGTATTTGTTGCAATAACACAATGATAAACTGAATCATGTGTTGTGAGTTGTTTCTATAGACTAACAGGCCTGTATGTTTTTTTTTTGAAAAGGCAAGGGCACCAGAGCATTTCCTCCTTGGTTAAATGCACCCTATGAGGAAATTGTATATCTGTACTTGATCATTTCAAGGGCACCAAGGCAATGACCAGGGGGCATCGAGGCTTATCGCCTTCGTTGCCTCCGTGAAGTATCAGGCCTGGATTTATTCATGATTGTGCATTTGACTGCATCTGTGATCTAACTTCACAAAAAGAAGACAAATCATTACGTGAAACATTTCGCTTATCATTTAGCAAAATATTTGTGTATTTTACATAAATTATCTTAACACTTTATTGAGACATAACCACGAAATGAGTTCATACAAAACGCGTACACTTTTCATGTAGAACGCTCGACTTTACTTCCCAAAATACAAAATTCTAAACTCTTTTTTTTTTTTTTCTCTCTTGGCAATTTTTTTTCCCGCTACTATTAAAACTTTGCTCACTTTAAAAACTCTTCTTTTCTAGATATAGTGGAATATCTTAGCAAATTTTACAGAAATTTTTGTTTTCCTGTTTAGGAAAACAAAACTTTCTGTAAAACTTGGTTGTGACTCAAATTGTGGGAGTGTCTTTGGTTCTATATTGATACTTTGATGATTGTGAAGCCAAGTACAACTTGCACTCAATACAATTAATGCAAGCGGAACACATCCTAAAGTTGTATTCTTGGGACCAATCCTCATGACATACAAGTACGTCATCATTTTAACTAAATTTATTCCTTTTTGGCACGACATGTTTGGAAAAGTGTGATGCACACCTGTCCAAACTCAAAATGAAATATGAGTACAGCATCAGTTTAACCAAATTTATTCATTTTAGGCATGACATGTTTGGATGAGTGTGATGCACACCTGTCCAAATTCAAAATTAAAAAGTTCAATATTTTTTATGAAACAGTTACAAACTTCATTTGAAAATGTTTTTTTTTCTTCTTTGCAATGCTGCGACAGTAATAGTTAACAGTTCTAAATTTTATTTAGGTTTTTTTTTAATCAGCTGATACAAAAAAAAATCGAATTTCAGAGATAACTTTATTTCAACTCAAGGACTGTAAATGTTGTACTTGGCTGTTTTTAAAATTTGAAAAATTATGTAGTAAATTAATTGGTTACCATTCATTAAATGCTGTAGAAAGCACCACTGAACTGTAGAAGCAGCAGAGTTGTGCAAACGTGTGTGCTGGTCGGTGTGGCTAACTACTATCTGGAAAGTGTGACGACCTAATGATCCAAGAGTTAATGGTTGGGTAAGCATTTTATTAAGTGAAATCTTGTTAATGTGGCGCTGGTAGTCTGTCTTACCGGTGTCCTACCTTACATGATTGACAAACTATTTCAACTTTCTCGATCTCCGACAAAAAAACAAAACCTAAGAAAGAAAGGATTTGGTTGCCTGTTGAAGTCTTTGGGGGCCTGTATCAAAAGTGTCAAGGACTGAGGACCATTGCACTTTTTTGCACATTTTTTACCTGATCATTTTGTTATCCTAAGTTGGTACCCGTCTCTCTATACTGTTCCTGTGTAAACGGGTCTACTTTTTGAGCAACTTCTCTACACTGGACATCCTCTTCTGATCTGAGGGAGCCTCTGAACTTAACGGATGACGGAGACTTCTACCCAGATGTTGGTGCGAGGGTCGGAGAAACGAGATTCTGAACATGGCTATTCACATTTCAATCAGGTACTCAGGCTTTTACATTGGTTTCACTTGTGTTAAGAAGTTTGACTGTATCAAAAGGAGATATCAAAGATGACATTTGGATTGTGTAGGAAGTTAACAGGGTCCTTTGTAGAAGATACATCGTTGATTAGATAGATGTCGTTGTGCATTAGGTAATTGTGACCGGTTCAATTCTCAGCCACAGTAGGTTGTATGTACACTCCTTCGTCGGTTAGAATAGTGTTTAGATTTTAAATTTAGTTAAAATTGTAGGTTTTGAGTGGTCAGCTTTATGACAGATTCTAACAGATTCTACAGTAGGTATGTTAAACGACAATCAGTTGAGGAAATGATTTACAAATGATGTTGACCAATAGACATTGCTTTTTTAACAAATACTGCCACTGTGGTGTGCATGATTTGTATACATTTTTCATAAACAGTAATTTAGCTGAAGTAGGTGTTTTCAATCCTTCGGGGTATTAATTATTTATAATTGTGAACAGTTTTTACAACTGGTTAACCCTTTTCCAGCTGAACATGGTGACGACACTCAGGCGCCACAATGTTTGACTCTTGTTCCTCTAGTTATTTAGGCTATTAAAGTAACAAAGACACTTGGTCATTAATATTTTGACAGGTTCTAAAAAGAGTTGGCAAGTTTAAGATATGTAACCCGTAGAACTGTTGGGAACAAATGCAACCTACTAGTTTTTTTTCAGTACAACAATTGTATTTTATTTATTTTTAAGATCTCTTTGAAACGAGACAAATTTTGTGTGATGTCCGTCAATTATTTTAATTCTTTTATGGTTATTATGAGAATGTCCCAACATGTACAACAGTGTATTAGCAGTATTAGTGTAGACTTACTCAGTTAAATAACCTCAGAACAAACATAGTAATTTGTCACACGGCTAGGTAGTTATAGGAAGCATAAACACTAGTCAAGTATTAGTGTAGAATTACTAAACAAATAACTAAATTAGTTATTTCTCAATTTGCTTGTTAGATTGACTTTGTTATGAATGTTATGCCAAAAAGACAGCAGGAATAGCTAATCTAAATAAGACGTCACTTTGTTACTTTAGTCATGCACTGTTTGCAGAATCTCAGGTGTCTTTCTAGATGGAAAATACACCAAGCTATCAGCGATATTATCGTCACTGATAAAACCTTAGTTTTACGACATCGACGCCACACTCATTTTTATGCAAAAACATTGTAGTTTATAACTGGTACGAAATCATTAGTACGCAGTGGTTGGTTTGCAGATTTACATGAAGTTAATCAGTAGGAGTAGTTGTTGAACCTAGATGTTCAATACTTTATTGGGACTTCATCAGCAATTTGTAGTTCCGTAGGATTTGAAACTTTGTTGTACTTAGGATCTTATCGTCACTGATAAAAACCTTAGTTTTCCGACATTGACGTCGGACTCTTTTTTATGCAAAAACATTGTAATTTAAAATTGGTGCGAAAATCATTAGCATGGTTGGTTTGCAGATTTACATGAAGTTAATCAGTAGGAGTAGTTGTTGATCCTAAATGTTCTATACTTTATTGGGACTTCATTACCAACTTGTAGTTCCGTAGGATTTGAAACTTTGTTGTACTTATGAGTTTAGAATTTGTTTAGAGATAGGTTAGTTTTTTTTTAAGAGTTTTTTTTTCTCAGTTTAGTTATCCTCCATAAACCCAATGTCATCTACAATATCTCCTGTAATGATACTCAATGCAATGAAGATGCAAATCTGATGTTTGTGTATAACCTCACTTTTGACTTTGAAATTTGACTTCATTTGAACGTGTGATCACACACACTGTTAAAATGTTGCGATGTTTTAACAAATCCAAAACAAATTGTAGTACTTCTAATGCAAGTGAAACCAATACATTCCTGAGTATGCTGTTCTGTTTTTTTTGTGCTTGTCACAAAATTCACAAAATTTTTCAAGTTCAGTCGCCATGTTGGAATCTTGTTTCTCTGATCAGCGCATCATCATCTGGGTTGAAGTCTTCTTTATTCTGATGGTACAGGACTCAATCGGTGACGGAGTGGAAGCGTCCTTTTACACTTCAACCAAAATTCGAACTTGAAACTTTACTCCAAGAACTTAGCGACGTGTTTGCCCGAACAGGGGGAGACGTCCGATGGTACACTTGATACAGATTCATCAAACATTTTAACGGGCAATAGAATCCTTTCCGACTTTTGTTTTGGACTTTGAAAAAAAAAATCTTAACTTTGTTTTTGGCTTCGGACTTTTAAAAAACAATCTTTTTAGTTTGTCAATCATGTAAGGCAGGACATTGGTAAAACAGACTATCAATAAAACATTAACTTGATTTAACTTAATAAAATGCTTTCCTTCCATTAATACTTAGATCATTTAGTCGCTTCACTTTCTTAATAGTAGTTGGCCACACTGACCGGCACACACGTTTGCGCAACTCTGCTGCTTCTACAGTTCAGTGGTGCTTAAAAAAAAATCAAAAAAATCCCTAAAAAAACGCCTTTTTTATATAGACTAAGTCAGCCAAAAAAATTTCTCGTGCCGTTGTACGGTTCGAAATTAACTCCGTAAAAAGTTTGGCCCTACCCCCCCTATTATTAAAATATTGATCAACCAAGTGCACCCCCTATAGGGGTGCAGAAGAGACTGTATCCCAAAGCAATGTACACCAACAATATAATCAACTAGAAATTTGCACATGACTCTTATACAAGGCGTCAAATTCAAATTACCATTAGATTATATAGCTAGGTACATCAAAATGGAATACAGCCCCTTATTAAAGGTATCGTCTTATAGCTTGTTGTGACTTTAAAGAACAATAAAATGGAGTCCCATTGTGGACTTGGTCATTTTTTGACCAAAAAACTAGCCATTGTTTGTACTTAGTAATTTTTTTAGCAGAAACTCATAGTCAATGTTTGTACTTAGTCTTTTTTTGGACTTAGTCATTTTTCGACAAAAACACTTGGTAATTATTGACTTTCGGTGTTCTATTGTGGACTTAGTAATTTTTTGAGCAGAAACTCATAGACAATGTTTGTACTTAGTCTTTTTTTGGACTTAGTCATTTTTTGACAAAAACACTTGGTAATTATTGACTTTCGGTGTTCTATTGTGGACTTAGCCATTTTTTTGACCAAAACACTAGCCATTGTTTGTACTTAGTAATTTTTTGAGCAGAAACTCATAGTCAATGTTTGTACTTAGTCTTTTTTTGGACTTAGTCATTTTTTGACAAAAACACTTAGTAATTTTTGACTTGCTGTGTCCCTTTGTGGACTTCAAAAACTTTCCAAGATTGAGATTATAAAGTCACAGAACAAGCTATAAGATGCGGCCTTTTCAGAAGATACAACATTGGTAATTGCGCTATTGTGAATTGAACTTATAAGTTTAATTTGGGAATTTAGTGAACATGCATTACCTTCAATTTTGGTTAGCATGCAAGTAAACATTCATCTAAATGTCCACTTGATGTAAAAACTGTATGGAGATAAACAATAAATAAAGTCATTTGTTTTGAAAACGCTGTAAGTTTGAGATAAAGTTTTTTGTGTCAGAATTTGTGCACTCTTTATGCAGTATATGAATACCAATGTTGTACCTTCTTTATAAGTAAGAAATGCAACCTGTAAACCATAAAGGAGTCAAATTTAATTAGATATGTTTGAAAAGAAACAAAAAACGCTTTGATTCTGTAAATATTCTGAGTTCTTGTAAGATGAAGAAAAAGCACAAAAAAAATATTTTGCAAATTTGCAGAAACCAAATAGTTAATTCATGAGACTAGTTTTTTTGTTAGCCATGTGGACTCCTTTTGGATAAAACAGGTTACATTTCTACCTTGGTTGATCGTTTATATTTCTTAGCTATGGTTGTCATTTGCCAGCTGATATTTCTCGGATATTTTGGGGGTTTAAGTTGAATTTTGAAACTACACATTTTCAATAATTTTAATAAAAACAAGTATGAATTGAAAGCTGTATTTGACTTTACAAATACAATTTTTAAACTTTGGCACTTGACAAGTGCATTAAAAGAAAAGAAAAGACATTTCAAACAGTAATAAGACATCAACTGGCATATTCCCAACCATCAATTTAAGCAACTATCAAAATGAATAGTAAGGAAGCAATAGGAGTGCCAAAAGCACCCACAAAAACAAAATTTGTTTTAATTGAAACATTAAGGAAACGTAACATACAGTATAGTCATAATCAAGTTCTTGAGGTTGGGGTGGGTGGGGGTAATGTCTAACAGTGTGGATGCACTAAGTGAGTGTTCTTGTTTTCTTTCTTTGGGAGAAGACATTTAAAGTTTGTTCAAATAAAGTCTTGAAAATTCAAATAAACAATCTAGTCTGGTTTGCTTATTATTTTCTGGTGAATCCTAACATATTGACAATTATTGGTTCTCTGACTGCCTTCTTGGTGTTGATGAATTAATTAAATATAACTTTTAGAAAATAATTAAGGTTGGGTGTACTTTTGGTAATTATCAAAACACAGCCTCCAAAAAACAAACCAATGGAAGTTTTGGCTCAAATGGTCATCAAAGTTGAAAAAAAAAATTTGAAAGAAAACCCAATATTCCATGCATGAAATTGTGTGCTTTCAGATGCATGAGAAAGGCTTTATGCCTGAGCCTTCCTGAGATTCAAATTTTTGGGTGTAAAAAAAAAAACTACCACTTTCCCTAAAACTAATCCTTGGGGGGCTGACCTAAATGAAAGTTTTTAATGGAAATTTTACTGATTCTTCGGAGGCCCCACAAAAAAGAAGAGGTCATAAATAATGTGGGTCTTAGGAGAAAAAAAGTATGAGAGAAAGTTTGGCAAATTATTCTGGCCCTACAGCTAGCAATAGAAAACGATAGATTTTGGTTGCCTTACAGAATTGGTTGAGGCTTTGTACCTCAGTGACTGCTGTTGTGGCTGGAAAGACTGCTAAGATGCAGGGAGAGGCGGCATACACTTCTTATGAAAGGGAAACAGTCAGATTCCACAACCTCTGAAAAGGAACAAAATTATATTTTGAGTATAGATGTAAATCAGTGTTCATACAAATGAGGGGATAATGGAAGTATAAGGCATTGGGAAAATTACTTCGGGACAGCGTGTGAATTAAGGGCAACTTTAAATTGTCTCCACATATGAAATGTACAGTACTTCATGTCGTCAAATCTAATTCCCAACACACAAGAAAACAATTCAAAGAAAAATATGTGCGCCCTTTGATTATACTCTAAATAACACTTGCATTGAAATATTTTCCTCACTTATATTGAGCGTAAATTTAATAAACTTTAACACAATCTACGGTTTTTCGATTTGTCTTAGTTTATATCATTAGCTGACAATAATTTGACTGTATTGCTACGGAGGTAGACCTCCATGGTATTGCCACGACAATCTTGTCTTAGAAACCCCCTCAAATTTCCTCTTTTGCATCAACACGTGAATCACTTACCTGATTAAGAAGATTCTATGAACATCCGTGCAGTTATCATCGTGGAAGTTGTTGAATTTTGATGTCGGTTTTCGATGTAAAATGTTGCAGAAAATCTGCTTTTTCACCACACACACGGAACTGAACACACGATGCCCGCGCTCAGAAAGAAAATGGCCGCGGGGGGTAAAGGGGTGCACAAACCTCGTTCCCAGGGGTGATCAATCTCGCAGCGCCATTTTTTTCCCAGCATGCCTTACATGTGCGTGACGTAGTACGAACGGCATCCTTTTATTGGCCGAAATTTGAAAGGATCATAGGGGCCAGCACTTTTCGCAACGTTTGCCTATTTTGTTTTTAAGGTGCGATATTGTGCTCGTCATGATGCAGTAGGCTTTTCTGGAGCCTTTTTATTGAACAGAAACCAACAATAATATTTGAAGCTATAATTAGGGAGTTGTTGTTTATTTTTTTTTACTTGAAAGTTGGGGCAAAATTTGAAAAACTATAAGGGGTACAGTCCAGCATTTCTACCAAATATAGCCCTATGATTTTTTCGAGCGAAAAGTTCACAGGGCTATTTTTTTTTTCGAGCGAAAAGTTCACAAGGCTATGGTTTTTTTTAGCGAAGAGTTCACAAGGCTGTTTTTAAAGCGAAAAGTTCACAAGGCTGTAGCCTTATGGGTTTTTTTTTTTCGAGCGAAAAGTTCACTTAACAGCCTTGTTTTTTTTTCGAGCAAGAGTTCACCAGGCTATAATTTTATAGCCTTGTTATTTTTTATTTTCGAATGAAAAGTTCACAAGGTATAATTTTTTCGCGAGCGGAAAGGTTCACAAGGCTATATGATAGCCTTACGATTTTGTTCCGAACGAAAAGTTCGAAAAAAACCTGATGATTATTTTTCTTGCGAAACGTCTTCAAGGCTATGATTCTTTTCTATAGCCTTGTGAACTTTTCGTTCGAAAAAACTAACAAGGGGAAGAAGGCCTTGTGAACTTTTCGCTTGAAAAAAAAACCCCAAACCATAAGGCCTTGTTAACTTTTCTCTCACCCATAAAAACCCCCAAAACCACGAGGCCTTGTGAGCTTTTCGCTCGAAAAAAATCACTTGGCTAAAAAAAATCATAGGGCTATATTAAACTCTTGTGAATTATTCGCTAAAAAAATCCAAAAACCATAAGCCCTGTGAACTTTTCGCTCCAATAAAACCCTCAAAAAACCATAAGGCCTTGTGAACTTTTCGCTCGAAAAAAATCACTAGGCCCGAAAAAAATAATAAGGCGAAAAAATAATAAGGCTAAAAGGCCTTGCGAATTTTTCGCTTGGAAAAAATCATAAGGTTATAACCTTGGGAATTTTTCGCTTGAAAAAAATCATTAGGCTATCTAAAACAAAACCCCCAAATATAGCCTTGTGAACTTTCCCCTACCCCCCCCCCCCCCCCCGAAAAAAAAAAAAAAATCATAAGGCTATTATAGCCTTGTGAACTCTTCGCTCAAAAAAATTCACAAGGCTATAATCCTTGTGAACTTTTCGCTAAAAAAAAACCCAAAAGAAACCATAGGGGTTTTCGCGCGAAAAAAATCACTAGCCTTGTGAACTTTTCGCTAAAAAAATAAATAAAATAAAGTAATTTTTGCTATAATATAGCTTTGTGAACTTTTCGCTCGAGAAAAGGTTAACCTTTTTGCTCGAAAAGAAAAAAAATCACTTTTCGCTTGGAAGAAATCATAAGGCTTCCTTGTGAATTTTCAGCTTGAAAAAGAGTCATAAGGCTTGCGATTTTTCTTGAGCGAAAAAATCACAAGGCTATTGGAAAAAAACTGACAATATAGGTCCATTTGGTTGGGAAGAACTGTGCAACACCTATTTATATTTGCTAATTAAATAAATGTGAACCAACACTTACAAATTTGTGTTCAAATGTTTTATTTCTATTAAATTTTCTTGTTTGCTCATTTACTATTCACAACAAGCCAGAGCTGGAGCCCAAAAAACTGAGGTTTGAAAAAAGCCCCGAGATACAAATATGTCGGCAGCTCTGAACAACATTCTTACCACAAACCTTGGTGGGGTTTAAAGGGTGTATGTACTTTTTGTAGAACAAAAAAACTACAATGCCCACACATTAATTTTTTACACTAAAATTACACAGTTTGAAGATAATAACAGTAGAAAGCTTCCCTGAATATTACGTGCTGAGGTGCTGTAGTTTTGGGTAATGAGTAAAACAATGTCTTGAAAATGTACGTCTCAAGAGACCAAAATTATTTTAACCATTTACAAACGTGTTTTCATTACATTGATTAACTAATTTCTCACAAACTACAGCACCTCAGTAAGTTATATTTGAAAAGAAGCTTTTCACTATCATTGTCTTCAAACCGGTAAGTTTATTGTAAATCTATGGATGTTTTGAAAAAGTATCAAAATCCTTTAAGGTTAAAAACAACAACAATAACAACACATTGTTGATGGCGAGTAAAGTTGATGTACATTGTCTTTGAACCCAGCCAGTACAGTGTTTGTAATGTTGATGGATTTATAAGAGTTGTTAAAGGAACGATACAGAATTGGTGAGAAACAAAAATCGTGAAGACCACAGATTTGCATAAAACTAACAAGGTCTAATGATGATAATAGTTGAAAACATCCCATGGAATATTTCTGTCTGAGATGCCATTATTTGATGAGAAATAAATAATCTGACTTCGCGTTTAGAGTTTATCGCTCAGTGAGCGTTTTATTCTTTTCTATTTTGGCATCGATGCAATGCAAAATTTGTAATATTTTTTTCACTATTCTCTCGTGACCCAGATGGCCGATCGATCTCAAACCTCCACAGGTTTGGCAGTTTATGTATATGATGAGTTACATGAAGTGCTGACAATGCCAGCAACTGTTTTATTAGCAAAAACCCAATTCTGTAATGTTCCTTTAAATTTGCATCACTGATAAAGAATATTAATTTTGGTTTTTACCCATACACCAATGTGTGTTAGCACTGTATACTCAGTACTTTCCCGAGTCCTGTGAACATATATCACAGGCGTATTACTCGGGTGGGATTCAAACCCACGACCCTTGCAATTCTAGAGCAGTGTTTTACCAACTAGACTACCGAGATTGCCCGGTAGCTAGAGGCAGTTCGAATCCTATGTTTTGGCAGTGGGTCCCGCAACGATATAAGAGATATTAAATTTGCATCGGGGATAAAGAATATTAATTTTAATATTAACAAACAACAATAACTGATAAATGGTTAATAAACAATTTCAAATCTCTTCTTAACGTATTATGTACAAACAAAGAATTGCAACATCACACTTTATCCAGAAACACTCCTATAAATATACATTCCTATAGACTGTCGAATTTGTACATTCCTGTTTCAAAACTAACTCATAAACATTATGGAAAAACAGTGTAGCACACATTTGGCCCCTCCTTCAATTACATTAATTAAACTCTCAGCAACAAAGTCCAGCATTCCGCTGAAGAAAATAAGAGCACACTGATCGACACCATTAGTTTTTAAATCGCCTTTTTTCATTCATAGAGAGTGTTTCGTGTACATGGCGACTCAACAACTCTTACTAGAAACAGCTTCTAACAAAATTGCTTATTAATTTTGGTTTTTACCCATACACCGATGTGTGTTAGCACTTTATACTCAGTACTTTCCCCGAGTCCTGTGAACAAATATCACAGTCATGTTACTCGGGTGGGATTCAAACCCACGACCCTGCAATTCTAGACCAGTGTCTTACCTAATTTAAGTTTGATTGCATGTTGATTTCATTTGAAAATGCTCATTTTCAAAGAGTGAACCAATAGACCGATCCATTACGCCCCGTCTCCTTAACAGTTGACCAATCACAGCCGCAAAACCCGATCACCAGTAGTGCAAAGATCACCAAACGGTTTAAATGGTGATCAGATTTCGCGGTTGTGATTGGTCAATGATACATGTAATTTGGCCTGGCTTCATGGATGGGTGTATTGATTATGTGAAGAATTTTCACATATCGCATTATTTTGGACGAACAAGACAAATTCATAACATTAAAATACAATACAATATTTATCTGAACAATAATATATAATAATTATGCCCAATCCAAGTGGAATTAAATACTCAAATAACTTGGGGCCAAAAAACTCTTTAAATATAACAAGGAACTAAACAAGAACACAATATTAACAACAAATTACTTCAGTTCAGTTTCAAAAACAGCACAATGTTCAAACCCAAAATGAATTAAAACCATATCAAGCATTTTTAAACACTTTCAATCAATTAATATTTCTTCATAAAGGCCTATTTCCTAGTTTTCAAGATTGCACCTTGTTCATTCCAAAACCAAAAATGAATTCCCTTCCTCTAAGTAATAAAAGAGGAAATTCCAGAATGGTTTGGGGGGTTTGTCAGCGTCGTCATAACACTTGGTAAACACGGAATGTTTTGTTCTGGAACACCAAAACAAAATAGCGTGTATACTCGGGTTGCTGGCGTTGAATGACGTCACAGAATCGACCGACCTCTGCTTTCTTCAGCCAGTGTAGTTCATCAGCTTTGGCTCCGCTGTACATCTATAAAAAAAATAATAGCAATTTATGGGTTGAAAGTATGATAATAATAACAATAAAATCAAAGTCTTATATAGCGCACGTATCTACCAAACAAGGTACTCAAGGCGCTGAGTATATACAAACTTTCAGAAAGATAGGTAATTGCAGTGATGAATTTTGAGACCCAATTATTTAGCACCTTATAACTAAGGTGCTACGGCGCATACAGCAGTCACAGCCAGGAACACCGGGGCGAACCCCTTCTCTTTTCGAAAAGTGCACTGGGTACTTTTACATGCGTTACACAACACATGGGACCAACGGCTTTACGTCCCATCCGAAGGACGAAGCAATGGTTAAGTGTCTTGCTTAAGGACACAAGTGATCCCACGTAATGGAGTGTGGTGGCCGAGTGGATAAGACTAGAGCCCTGGGCCCAGATTTATGGAGCTGCTTAAGAACCAAAAAGTTGCTAAGCAAAACAAAAGACTGCTAACTAGAATAAGGCTACCAGCCAAAACATCATGTCACGTGTTCAATTTGTGACTGGTATCCCTTTGTCTGCTTAGCAGAAAATGTTTAGGTAATATTCTGTGCTAAAGCAGCTCCATGATGTGGCACTGTACCGGTGTTTCTGTTTAGCGGAGTGTGGATTAGGGTCCCTGTTGTGACACCTGTGTGCTAAAGCACTTGGGGGGGGGGGGGCTAATCGTCCTTACTCACAGCTAGAGCTGAATTGCGAAGGACAAGGCTACAACATGTTGGAGAAGCTGGCATGCAAGGGCGCCTATGGCAGCCAGCCACATCAACCCATTATGACCACGGAGCAGAGCCAGAGATCGAGAGTGTTTGATTTTTCCCCGAGGGAGGAAAATCGGATGGTCTGGAAAACCCTTGTGGCACAGCAGAGAACTAACGCACAACTCAACTCACATATGGCCCCGACCGTGAATCGAACCGGGGTCACCTTGGTGAGAGGCGAGCGCTTTACGCACAAGCCAACAGTGCCACCAGAACGCACATAAAATAACCTTTGTTTAGGGATGCCAGCCGCAAGATCAGAAAAACGCTCAAAATATACTGGTAGTCGCAGGTAGTCGCAGACTAGTGGGCTAGTGGCAATTTCCACCCCTTTTTGTTTGAAGAAGTGGGATCATAACTTCTCTACAAAACCCTGTGCATTTTATTATTTGGTTTGAGCCATACGCTGATGTGTGTAAGCAATGTATACTTGGTACTTTCCCGATTCCCGTGATAACAAATCCACAAGCATATGTCTCCGGTGGGATTTGAACCTGTGATCCTTGTCATTCTAAAAGGTAAGACCATGATCTGTATCCCCAAAAGCAAATTGAATATCTATTAAATTGTTGCAGACGTACACACTGCTAAAACATAGGACTCAAACTGCCTCTTGCTAACGGGCACTCCTGCCATCGATTTCACAAAACTCTTCCTAACTTAAGACTAATCTTAGGACTTACGATGAGTCCCAACCCTGCACTGTAGCATGCAGACCTTAAGATTAATCCTAAGTTAGGACGAGTTACTCGTCCTAACTCGCGATAAGACGAGTCCTAACTCATTGTGAAATCGATCCCTGGTGATCTAGTGGTACATGTAATACATTTCTAGAATGACAAGGATCACAGGTTCAAATCCCACCAGAGACATGCATGCCTGTGGATTTGTTATCACTGGAATCAGGAACGTACTGAGTATAGACCGTATTATAACACCCCTTACAAGTATTCTGCCTGCTCATTGGTTTAGAGCGCGTCACATGACATATCTTAGTTTTGCTAGACGACGGCCGTGTGATAGTGCGTCGGTTTGCCGTGTGCTAGTCCGAAGACTAGCACACGGCGTGCAGTACCCAGACGTCTGTTGCGTGTACGAGGATGATAAATTAATAGTCTGTAACCATTTCGGATTGCACGACACTACATGCAGCACAGTAAAAAAAATTGTATTCGCGTCTGTGGATTGTAGCATTCAGGTCTGTAACTTAATAATAGTAGTACAATATTTAGAAATGTTTGGGGTGTTATAAAACAAATATTGACTGCTTTTACTCGTGCAATGGTTAAAACTATGACTCCCTTTGTGATCCCCGTAGCGTTCTATTTTCCCGAGGCGAAGCCGAGGGAAAATAGAACGCTCCGGGGATCACCTCGGGAGTCATAGTTTTAACCATGGCACTCGAAGCAGTCAATATTTGTATATTGAATAACCCATTTTTTGCTATGAAAAGTCGCCATCTTGTAGGTCAAACCGTATGCACGTCCAAACGCGTACATCATCAAAGCACGCAACATTCCCAGTTTGATTTCTACGGCACATGCACGCACACACGCACGCAAACACACAGACACCATCTTGTAGGTCAGATATTTGAGCCGCGTGACATCATATTCAATACGGTCTATACAGAGCTGACACACATCAGCGTATGGCTCAAACCAAATACTAAAATGCCTAGTGTTTTGTAGAGAAGTTTTGATCCCACTTCTACAAATAAAAAGGGGTGGAAATTGCCACTAGCCCACGACTACCAGATTTACACCGTACCACTGGGCTACTAATTTGTCCAGTTTGATAGCCCAGCGGGCTAGTGGGAAACTAATGCAAAAATCAATACAACAAACAGCAATGAACTGTGCTAATGATGTATAGTAAAGTTTGTGCCGTAACTCAAGACATAATGTGCTTTTCGGGCTACCAAAATCTCATCTGCCGTCGATTTCACAAAGAGTTAGGACTCAACTTATCTCGAGTTAGGACGAGTATTCTCGCCCTAACTTAGGATTAATCTTAAGGTCTGCATGCTACAGTGCAGGGCTGGGACTCGTCCTAAGTCATAAGATTAACCTAAGTTAGGACGAGTCCCAGAGTTTTGTGAAATCGACGGATGGATACTAAAAATTCTTGGTTACTAGCCCTGCTGACTACCATGAAAAAACACTTAATTTTGACCCCTGACAAATATTTTGTACTTACATGTCCATTTGCCATGTCAATGAGGTCTGGTAACCTACATCCCTGCTGTGAGGCCCTTGCATAACAGATACTGTCTTCCAATATGATATAGTCTGTTCCCGTGGCTTTGTGAATGTCATAGACATCTTTGGGTGTACGCTGCCCGTAATACTGATACAACTGAATCAAAGCAGAACAACAATTCAAAACTTTATAAGTATTATTTATTTGGCAATTCACACAAAATATTACATATACACCTGGGGTGGATTTCACAAAGGTAGTCCTAACTTAGGACTAGTCCTAGGCAGTGCTATAAGAGAAAGGACTGGTCCTAAGTTAGGACCAGTAACTCATCCTAACTTAGGACTGGTCCTATCTCTTAGCATTGCCTAGGACTAGTCCTAAGTTAGGACTACCTTTGTGCAATCCATCTCAGTTCATGTACAAATAAGACAAGTAGGATTCAAACAGTCACCTGAGGATGACTAGAGCAAGCTAGTTGAAACATTGAAACCAATTCAAGAACTGACTTCGCGGTAGTACAGTTATATTACCATCTTAATACAATAACGTAGTAGTCCCAGGCTATTTCTATACCATTCGCCAAGGTAATAGTTAATAAGCACGACAGTTCTTTTTAGAACCGAGACGTTGGCCGAACACCCGAACAATCTACCCCGCGGTAGTAGAATTAAACAGAACAATTCTCTAAGAGAGTGGGATTTGAACAAACGATCTCCGGATTAATCGTTAAGGTGATCCCCTGGCTGCCGCTTCCCAGGTTGTATCGTAATTTGGTGTGATCCCTGGCTACACGGCAGTTAACGGTTGTATGGCTTCTGACTCGCACCCCGAACAAAGATATTGACAAAATAGGGACACCACCAATGTAGGGCTAGATAGCTCAGTTGGTGCAGCACCGGCACGTTAATCCGGAGGTCATTGGTTCGAATCCCACTCTAGTCAATTCTTTGTTCAACCCCCAAAATCATTTAAAAATTAACCCAGTCAGTTTACCTTGTGGTTTATATTGAAATTTAGAAACCATACAGTTGAAGAAGCTGCCAACTGAGGGCGCTTGACAAGATGATACACTTGTCACAGTGCCTGTCTTGCGTCGAAACCTTGATTGCTGACTCACCTGTAGAGTTCGTTCTCTGAGCTTCTTGTCCTCGTAGTGAGGATGATTCGTCAGACGACGTCCCGTACAAAGCTTGACCCCTGCAAGGAGCTGCATACTACCACTGAAGACGGTTGCTTTGGGAGTTTGCTGCCTGCAAGACATCATTATTCAAAGATTAAGTAAACAAATATTTATTGCCATGATAAAAGAACATGAAATTTGTCTTCCCTGTGTAAAGGAAACTACATTACATACAAGAAAGGCATAGCAACAATAGACAAGAATAAACATTGCAATTTACAGATATATACAAACAGATAAAGATTCACCAGTTTAAAGGCAGTGGACACTACTGTTAATAACTCAAAATAATTATTAGCATAAACCTTATTTGGTAACGAGTAATGGGGAGAGGTTGATGGTACAAAACCGTTGTGAGAAACAGCTCCCTCTGAAGTTAAGTAGTTTTTGAGAAAGAAGTAAATTCCCACGAATTTGATTTCGAGACCTCAAGTTTAGAATTTAAGGTCTTGAAATCAAACATCTGAACGCACACAGCTTCGGAAGACCTTGACCACTCTGTCATGACAGGCCATGTTGGCAATCGCTTACCTGATCCAGTTCATGAGTTCCACAGTGTCAGGATCGTAGAATTCACGTAACTCCTCAAGATCGGCGTAGACTTTGTCAAGAGTCTGAAACAACGACGAGAATATACCATAAAAATTGGAATGATGACATCATCATAGCAGAACAAAATATACTATTAAAAAGCAGGGGTGCACGACCAGGGCCCAATGTCATAGCGCTGCTAAGCACACAAATTTGCTTAGCATGAAACTTCTCCCTTGATAAAAACAGGAATGCCAACCAAATTTCCACTTGATTTTTTAGGGCTAGCAACCAACAGCTGTATACCACAGCCAGAAGACGATCAGAGCATACTGATCGAAACGTCGAGTTAACCCAACTGTTCTTTTCAGAACCACCCCAACTCATTTAGAGATTGTTATTACATGGTGTTACCACAAACTCTTCCTTATCTATAGCTGTATACCAGTGAGAAAGCAACATGCAACAAATGGAAATTTGGTTGGTGATCCTGTTTTTATCAAGAAAAAAAACTTCATGCTTAGCAAATTTTTGTGCTCAGCAGCTCTATGAAATTGGATCCAGACGGTAAGGGAGGAATGTCGACTACCACCCACTCCGAAAATAATAACAGTGAAATTAAAACCATATAATTGTTGGTTTTACTGTGACACCATTGTGTGTAAGCACTGTAAACTTAGTACTTTCCAAGAGTCATATGGACAAAATCTACAGGCTTATTATTTGCGAAGGATTTGATCCAACAACCTCTTCTCTTTTCAACAAGTGCACTGGGTACGTGTTACACAACACATGGGACCAACAGCTTTACGTCCCATCCAAAGGACGAAGCAATGGTTAAGTGTCTTGCTTAAGGACACAGGTGTCACGGCTGGGGATTCGAACACACACTCTGCTGATCAGAAACACCAGAGTTTGAATTCGGTGCTCTGAACCACACTTCCACAAATTTTATATTAGTCTAATGTTAAAGCAATCGCACAACATCGGTAAACAGTATTGTCCAAAAGCCCACACTTCGTGTATCACAACTTACATATAAAATAACAAACCTGTGAAAATTTAAGCTCAATCGGTCATCGGAGTCGGAAGAAAATAACGGGGAAAACCCACACTTGTTTCCGCACGCTTCGCCGTGTCATGACATGTGTTTAAAATAAATCTGTTATTCTCGATATCGAGAATTGATAAATGTTTTGATGTTTTCTCCAAAAGTAAAGCATTTCATGGAAAAATTTTCAAGGGAAGTCTTTCACCATTACCTTCTGTAAACCCTATAAGTTATTTGTAAAGCTGTGTACATTTTAAACAATAATTTGTTAATATGATAAATGGCGTCTTACATTGTAGAGTAGTACAGCTAGAACAATCAGCGTAGCGGTGTGTCGGATTACTTGGATCTAGGAGTGATGAAAGACAACAAAAAAGTTCTGTTAATGACAAGACGCAACAATGGAGAACAAGACTCTTGCTTCAAGAAAATGTCCACTAGACACACGACTTGTAGGTCGGAGCTCACTGCCTCTAAAATACTTTTAGAAGACCTAAATTACTTCATCCATGGTCTTTAAAGGTAGGGTCCTTTTTATTAATTTTTTTTGTTTATGCAAGTCGCCCAAAACAAGGCTAAAAGCCACTCTAGGTTAAGGGCTACAAGGAAGATAACATAGACATGCAGAAACTCAGTGGAGCTGAAGGTAGGAATTGACATTCCTGTTAAAAGATGGAAGATCATAGGATGAAGGGAAACATGCACCAGACAAGGAGTTCCAAAGAGATGCAGTACGAGGGGAAAAACTACTGGAGTAGCTCTTTGTTCTACATCTCGGCACAGCCACGGTATAAGGATAAGAACAAGCAGAAAGCCTGGTCTCGCGCTCAAACACCCTGACAGGTTGAACAAGGTTGGATAGACTGGTGGAACATTTACCATGGAAATATCTGTAAAACAGGCAGAGGCTGGCTACAGACCTTCGGTGAGAAAGGGGTTGTAGTGTAGTTCCTAACTCTTCTCCAACCAGATCGGTTTGGTTTTTGCCAATATAATGCTAATTTCTAGGCAACATCCTCAAAGGATTTTGACTGATAAAGTGTCTACTTGTTGAGTAACAGCAAAAAAGGAATGGCCCTTTAATTTCCCCAGCATTTAGCAACATGACAGAGGGTACCAACTGCGTCTCTAGCATTCCCAAATGGACACCCTTGAACTTGAATCTCATTCTGTTTCAATGTTCAGCAAAACTAGTGATGCACAACCCTTAAATAAATAAATGCAAGACAGGTTAACATTTGCTCAACATTTCATCAAATTGTTTTCAGTAAGGAATTGTTCTCTCACCGCTGTTTCTGAACTGATGCGCAATCGTTGCAACAGCGCCCTCCATATCCGATAATCACAGATTCCAAACGCAGCCAGGACGCACATGTGCGGCGTCCATAGGTACTTGAGTCTTAGTATGGTTGCAGCCAGGCCCGCTGAGAGCACTGTCTGGATGGTTAAGTAGGCTAGCTCTGGACGGTCGCTCAGGACGTGGGAAGAGTCGGTGTCTATGATGGGGGCGTCGTCGTCTTTCTTGGCTTTGGCAATCTCAGCTTGTTTTCTGTTGCAGAGAAAACATGATACATACTTCGATTACAAATAAAGATGAATTTGACTTCCATAAATGGCCGACTGTGTAAGTCTATGAGGTAAAAGGAAAACCATGCAATTTCGTGTCATTATTGTGTGGACATCTTTCTAACATATGCATTTATAACAAATGGTTACAAACGCTTTTTTAAAAACCAACTCGACCGATCCAAGGCAACGTGTTCTTTTAAGAGTGAACTTGCTAACCTCCAGTTCTGGTAGACCGCTACGGCTAGCGTCATCAACAAACCAGTTAGTGTGACCACATAGAGAGGGAAGACTAGTCTCCGAGTCAGCCGCCATATGGTGTCCATCGGTAAGAAGACAAAGGCTCCGTTACAGGAGTATAAACGAGCATCAAAATCCCTAAGTCGAAAAAAGAAAACTGATTACAGCTACAACATTTTTAACAAAAAGAAGCAGAGAATCTCATGGAATAAAGTCACCTTCAAAGTAGCACTCAAAATAAAATCAGTCAATCAAATCGTTAAATTTATAAGACACCAATCCAACACTTGCTGCTCATAGAACCGTATATAGACAATGTGACCTCTGACGTCACACGAAAACCATAACATGATTCGCGCGCATACCGCTGGGCAAAACCTTTGTGTTTTGGCAGCCAGCTAGATAGTGTACGCAATCTTACTATGACTACGCAACTCAGTGCCCGGCGAAACATGACGTATATAGTGTTTTGTCAACAGAGGGCGGTTTGAATGTAAACATAGGTCACATCGTCTATATAGTAGGCTTTAAAAAAAACCTACAATACAATTACCTAGGTATGACTTGTGTTTATGTTTGAATTGATGGATTGAGTCACAAGTCTGAATGTTAAGAGGTAGCAAGTTCCAGCATCTGGCTCCAACTACTGGGAAGGCTTTGTCACCTGAAAGTTTGAATGTGTGATGTATTTTTAAGTAATGCTCTAAGAGGAGGCAACTTTGGTTGGGCATGCTGAGATCAAGCGAGTCTGTTCTGTATTTTGGGTGTGTATTCCAAAGCGCTTTGTATATTTGCAGAGCTGTTTCGAACAATATGTATTTTGAAAAGAGAAAAAAAGAGACAAGATTGAAAATCTAACTTACATGGTATTATCGATGCCAAACTTTGCCTTCAAAAACTTGAAGATGTGTTCATCCGCGTCCACACCAATAGTAAACTAAAGAACAGACAACGAAGAAAGTAAGTGATTTGTCATAGAGCTGGTCAGCTGTTACAAAAAAGCTCTATTTTCTATCCGAGTTTTGTGGATTGGGATATTTTGAGATAGTTAGAGTTTCATACAGTTCTCTATTCGCCTACAATTTACTAAGAACATCATCAGACGTCTACAAATACAGCTTCTTTCCTTGCACCATTAAAGACTGGGATGAGCTTCCCCAAGACATCATGAAGCTGCCCAACTTGGAGCAGTTCAAGGAGGCCATCAGATGCGAGTAGGCAAGCATCTTGTTTTACTTGCATGTATCTCTATTTTGATATATATTTTGGCACACACACTGCCACCATCGGCAGCCGCACCCTAGTCTACATGCTGAACCGGCTTTAACAAGTAGACTAATACTTTAGTAGAAGAGATTCTGTTTAAGCTTTAAAGGTGCGTCCCTAAAGAGGTACTTTTATTTTGTATCTTCATGCCAGGGGTTGCTAGTGGTATCAAATGATGTGTATTTTCACTGGGGGGTTGAGAAATATATCGATACCCCTTTACCTTAATGGAGATGTTTATGATGACCATTAGAGCTAGACATGTAATGATGTGGCAGAGCAGTTTGGCTAACCGGGTGCACATCCCTGCGGGTGATGGGCGTTGTTCCTGCAAACAAATTCATCAGTTTACATGTAAGAATGTGTTCAAAAAGACTCTAGACATCTGGGCCCAATTTCATGGCTCTGTTTACCGCCAAAGTCTGGGTTTAAGACTGACCCATTCTCCACTTACTGTGCAAGCACTGTGCTCGCTGTGTAAGCAAAGAATGCCTAAAAAGGTTGTGTACTCTGTATAATCTTTCTCAGCTCCCTGAGGAGTAAAAAGCCCCAGGCTGCCGTGGCGCTCAAAAGGCTTTTTCATACACAATATCAACCTCTACCAACACCTCAATAAGCATCTTGCTCAAGGACACAAGTGTCAGGACCGGGATTCGAACCCACACTCCGATGACTTAACCACCAAAACTCAAATTTGATGTTCTAAACCACTCAACCATGACATCCATTCCCAAGTTCTGTCAAAAAATCCACAGGCAAATCACTCAGGTGGGATTTGGAGACTGTTTGAATCCTAAGTGTAAGCAGTGGTCACCACAACGATCTTAAAGATGTTAAAATATTAAACCAGTCAATATATCTTGCTTGAGGTATCTCCACGGGTTTAAAACCAACCAATATCTTAAGAAGCACCTACCTGGAGCCGGAGATCTAGTAGAGCTGCTAAGATGAAACTGAAGGCGAGAGATCCCAGAAGCATCTTATTGAAGAACTGCAGCGCACACACTGAGAGGATTGAGACGCCTTGGATCAAAAGAAGACGATTCACCTATATTAAAGAAGGGGAGAACAAGAACAAAAATATCCGCTCAAATTCTTATCCTCCGAGTGAAACAATTATCAATCGATAGAGGGGACTCTACTTGAGAAGCTTTCAGAAAAAGTATCTGAGCCAGTTTACAAACGTGTCCTAAGTTCGAGTGCGCCCCGTGGTTAACTCAAACTCAGGCAGGTCGACCATTGGTAGACTACTTTGGTCGACCATTTGGAACCAGCCTCGAGCCCTTGGTTTCTTCCATGGACCCAAAAGTCGGTTCAATGCCAACATGTGTAAAGCAGAGAAGGGAACCAGTGACAATACAGCAACAAATGCGGATAGGCAATGGAGTGTTCCTGATGGCTGACTAAACTTTCAGACAAGTTGCTCGAGTGAGTACGTCACTGCGCAATGTCCCTTGCTGTCAGCTAGTGGTCAATCATCTGTTGACTAATCATGGTGTTCACTCGAACTTGCTGATGTGATGTAACTGAATTTGACTGGTACCTTGTTTGTTGGGACCATACCCAGACATGAGGAGCCGTACAACGCTATGGCTTGGAGTAAGAGTACAAACTGGGAGAATTGCCAGGTTAGGACGAAGAGAAACGAACTCAGCGTAATCAGGACTAGACTCACTCTCTGCAAAAAAGAAATTGTCATTTAACATTGTTGTTATTCTATATTATTTATTTTGTTACACATCCAACAGCGCATTCAAGCAAATAAAGCCCAGTCCATACTTCCTGCGAATGCGAATGCCAATTTTGACAAGATCAACTGATGCAAACTATTTGTTGCATATTCGTGACGTCAAAACTCATACTGCATTTGTATTTGCAGGAAGTATGAGCCGGGCCTAACAGGGTGGATAGGAATCAAGAAGAAACGTTCAGTTTTAGATGTGGTAGGAAAACCCAAATGGGAAAATAGTCCACACACTGATAATACAATCCACATTAGATGCGTTATTACATTCCGGGTTTATATTCCCCACCAACTTGCCATACATTGTGCACTGTCAAGATCTGCCACTCAAGGCAAGTGCACATGTCATAAAACCTGCGATAAATGAAGTACGTAAATGAAGATACAGAGGTTGAAAGATACTTTGAAGCGACAGGAATGACTGGAGAACTTGCTGCCAAGGCCAAATTACGAAAAGCTGTTAAGCAGAAAACACTTCTTGCTAAGCAAAAATTGAGTGGGGCACCAGCCACAACAATGCAAACTATGTAACTTTGGCTGGTAACCTGTTTCTGCTTAGCGATACTATTATCTGCTTATTGTGCTTCCAGGCTTTGTGAAATTGGACCAAGTAAGGTGGCACCACCAACTATCACAGACTATGATGGTTGACTGAGGTCCAAATGGTGATCTCATGACAAACTGCTCTCACTCACAAACCGCTATACAAGTCAAATAAAAATATGTAGTGCCCTCTGTGGTTAGAATTGATCCAGCTTGGCTAAAAGCAAAAAGCGAAGGTCTTGATTCTAAGACTAAGTCTTTATGAACTTCTGGCATGATATTTGGTCCTTGGAAAAAGTAGAAACACTTTATTGATTAAGGGCTAACCACATGTTCACATGCGTAGGCCTGAACAGCCATTTCAAGCCAATTAATTACAGTTTGTCTGATTTTTCCAAGAGCGAAAAACTACTCGGAAATCAGACTAAAGTAGGAATATCAGGTCTAGAACTTCTCGGTCGGGTTTTTGAAAAACAGAGTCTACCTCTCTCCAGCAATGCAACCCCCAAGTTCCATGCTGTAAGATTTGATTATCTCTCGGTACACAAGGTCATACCTGTCCAAACATTCTCCAAATTTAATTTAACAAGTCTCAGTTTTTGATGAAAAAAATTCCCCTCAAATCTTCCCAGTTGATGTTTTTCCCCCAAATTCTCTCAGCAGCTGCATCAGGTGGCGACAATCCGGAGAAAACCTGGGAATTACTGCCCAACATAATTGAGTTTGTGGATAAAATTAAGGGGGAATTTCTTCATCTGTTTCATTTTTAGAGAAAACAAACTTTTGTGTTCAAGCCCCACCTGTTCTTCCTCAGACGCTTTTATGAAAGATTATCAAATTACCGAACATTTTTTTCAACCCGTGTGGGCCTTGAAATAACCCTCGGCATTCACAGCAAATGTCATGGTGCTTTGTGCTATTCATTTGTTGCCACTTGCAAAGTTCCAATTCAAGTGCCCCTTACCACAGAGGACAAAATGGCCATGCCCCTTCAAGGGCAAAGTTCAAAGTTCAAGGCCTGCCCTTAGGACATTTTTTGTCCAAAAAAAACCCCAATCACAATGTGTTAAAGGCAGTGGACACCTGGTAGTTACTCAAAATAATTATTAGCATAAAAAATTTCTTGGTAACGAGTAATGGGGACAGGTTGATAGTATAAAACATTGTGCGAAACAGCTCCCGCTGAAGTGAAGTAGTTTTCGAGAAAAGAAGTAATTTTCCACGAATTTGATTTCGAAGACCTCAGATTTAGAATTTGAGATCTCGAAATCAAGCATCTGAAAGCACACAATTTCGTGTGACAAGGGTGTTTTTTCTTTCATTATCTCGCAACGTCGAAGACCGATTGAGCTCAAATTTTCACAGGTTTGTTATTATATGCAAATGTTGAGATACACCAAGTGAGAAGACTGGTCTTGGACAATTACCAACAGTGTCCACTGTCTTTAACCGTCTCCAAAGCCAAATTTTTTCTCAGTTGAAGGAGATTTCTATCTTTTGAATTCAGATATATATTCTCAACGCTCTTATTAGAGCCACCAAGAAGAGATAAGACCATGAAGAAATTTTAGTTTTAGATGTGGGAGGAAAACCCCAGAGAATTATTCCAAGGACAACCCACGCAGTCAAGTAGGGACTGAAAACCCAAACCAAATAGTGCCCACAGTGAGATTCGAACCAGGGTCCCAGAGGTGGAAGGCAAGATAAGATACCACTATGCCAAACTTATATTGATCTCATAACATTACTGCATTCACCATTTGCTCCAGTGTGTTTTTGGTCAGTTAGCGACTGAAAACCCAAACCACATAGTGCCCCCTGGTGGGATTCGAACCAGGGTCCCGGACGTGGAAGGCAAATCAAGATATCCTAACGCTAACATGATCTTGATCTCAGAAAGTGACTGCATTCACCATTTGCTCCAGTGTGTTTTTGTCAGAAAGGGACTGAAAACCCAAACCACATAGTGCCCCCAGTGGGACTCGAACCAGGGTCCCAGAGGTGGTAGGTGAGGCAAGACAACACTACTCCAACCGTATATTGATCTCATAACGTGACTGCATTCACCATTTGCTCCAGTGTGTCTTTGGTCAGTTAGCGACTGAAAACCCAATCCAAATAGTGCCCACAATGGGATTCGAACCAGGGTCCAGAGGTGGAAGACAAGGTAAGATACAACTACGCCAACCTTATATCATAGACGAAGGACAGAGATTGATCTCATAACGTGACTGCATTCACCATTTGCTCCAGTGTGTCTTTGGTCAGTTAGAGACTGAAAACCCAAACCAAATAGTGCCCACGGTGGGATTCGAACCAGGGTCCAGAGGTGGAAGACAAGGTAAGATACAACTACGCCAACCTTATATCATAGACGAAGGACAGAGATTGATCTCATAACGTGACTGCATTCACCATTTGCTCCAGTGTGTCTTTGGTCAGTTAGAGACTGAAAACCCAAACCAAATAGTGCCCACGGTGGGATTCGAACCAGGGTCCCAGAGGTGGAAGGCAAATCAAGATACCACTATGCCAACCTTATATTGATCTCATAACGTGACTGCATTCACCATTTGCTCCAGTGTGTCTTTGGTCAGTTAGAGACTGAAAACCCAAACCAAATAGTGCCCACGGTGGGATTCGAACCAGGGTCCCAGAGGTGGAAGGCAAGATTAGATACCACTATGCCAACCTTATATTGATCTCATAACGTAACTGCATTCACCATTTGCTCCAGTGTGTCTTTGGTCAGGTAGAGACTGAAAACCCAAACCAAATAGTGCCCACGGTGGGATTCGAACCAGGGTCCAGAGGTGGAAGACAAGGTAAGATACAACTACGCCAACCTTATATCATAGACAAAGGACAGAGATTGATCTCATAACGTGACTGCATTCACCATTTGCTCCAGTGTGTTTTTGGTCAGTTAGAGACTGAAAACCCAATCCAAATAGTGCCCCTGGTGGGATTCGAACCAAGGTCCTAGAGATGGAAGGCAAGACAAGATACCACTACGCCAAACATGATGTTGATTTGCTCCAGTGTGTTTCTGGTCAGGTAGAGACTAGTGAAAACTTAACCCACATAGTGCCCCTGGTGGGATTCGAACCAAGGTCCTAGAGTTGGAAGACAAGACCTTATATTGATCTCATAACGTGACTGCATTCACCATTTGCTCCAGTGTGTTTTTGTCAGGTAGGGACTAAAAACCCAAACTACATAGTGTCCCAGGCATTGCCAGGTGGGACGATCGAACCAGGGTCCCAGAGGTGGAAGGCAAGGCAAGACACCACTACACCAAACCTGACTTTAATTTGTGCTGATTATGATAAAACACTTCTGACGTAACTTTCAAGTGTGTGATCATTTTTTTAATACTGATAATTTGTTGGTTGCCACTTATGTTTCCACCTTTAAGAGGACTTGAATGTCTCACAAAATGAAAGCCTCACAAAACTAAATTTGACCTTGAGCCCTCTTAAACAAATTTTCATTTGATTTCCTTTGAAATGAAATCACAGCCAATGCTCAGATGTTATACCATCCCATCTCGACTTCATTTACTCCAGACGTTATTATGTTACAAGTGTAACGCACCTGTTTAGCAATCGTTAAGGTCGGTCTGAGGTAGTACGTGATTAACGCCATCTGGATGTGGATGAACGGTATTGCAAAACTCTCCCTCAATGGGATGGTGAAGTCGACTCGTGTTGTGTCTTCTCTGCAAGCGATAAACAAAAGTGTAAATTAACTTTCTGAAAACAGTAATAAAATAAAAGTAATAATAATAATGGATATTAATTTTGATTTAACCCTGTAATACACATACATGTATGTGTTAGAACTGTATACTCTGAACTTTCCTGAATTCTTTGAACAAATATCACAGGCATGCGACTTGGGTGGTGTTCAAACCCACGACCTTTACAGTTCTACAGCAGTGTCATACCAACTAGATTTCCGAGATTGCCCGCAGGCTAGAGGGAGTTCGAATCCTACATGTATGTTTTGGCAGCGGGTACCGCAACAATATAAGAGATGTTAAATTTGCATCGGGGATAAAGAATGTATTAATTTTTATTTGTTTTACCCATACACCGATGTGTGTTAGCACTGTATATTCAGTACTTTCCAGAGTCCTGTGACAAAATATCACAGGCATGTTACTCGGGTGGGATTCAAACCCACGACCTTTGCAAATCTAGAGCAGTGTCTAACCAACTAGACTATCCAAGATTGCCTGGTAGCTAGAGGTAGTTTGAAGCGTATGTTTTAGCAGCAGGTACTGCAAACGATTGAAAAGATGTTAATTTTGCATCGTGGATAAGGAATAAGCATTTTGGTTTTCACCATTTTGTGTACACCGATGTGAATGTTTAAATGATTATTTTTTTGATGTTTGGGGTTGAACAAAGAATTGACTAGAGTGGGATTCGAACCAAAGACCTCCAGATTAACGTGCCGGCGCTCTACCAACTGAGCTATCTAGCCCTATGTTGGTGGTCTCCCTATTTAGTCAATATCTTTGTTCGGGGAGTGCCTGTCAGAAGTCATTCAACCCCAAACTGTCGTGTAGCCAGGGATCACACCCAGGTAACGATACAACCTGGGTTATTATTTTTTTCTATCAATATAAACCACAAGGGAAACTGACTGGGTAAATTTTGAAATGATTTTTGGGGTTGAACAAAGAATTGACTAGAGTGGGATTCGAACCAACGACCTCCAGATTAACGTGCCGGTGCTCTACCAACTGAGCTATCTAGCCCTACATTGGCGGTGTCCCTTTTTTGTCAATATCTTTGTTCGGGGGTGCCTGTCAGAAGCCATTCAACCGCAAACTGCCGTGTAGCCAGAGATCACACCCAAATTACGATACAACCTGGGAAGCGGCAGCCAGGGGATCACCTTAAGGGGATGCGTCTTTTTATATCAGATATCAAATAATAAACCACAAGGGAAACTGACTGGGTACATACATTTTTAAATGATTTTGGGTTGAACAAAGAAAAATTGACTAGAGCGGGCTTTGAACCAACGACCTCCGATTTAACGTGCCAGCGCTCTACCAACTGAGCTATCTAGCCTTATGTTGGCGGTCTCCCTATTTTGTCAATGTCTTTGTTATTAGTTTTTGTTACAGTTGTTTTGGGGGTGGGGGTTTGAAAAACAAACGGGTTTCCTGTTAAAAAACAGAGGAATCACAACCCTGCTTACCGATTGAGGACATAGAATGCCGAGGCTAGGACCCCAGCTAGCCAGGATCCACTGAGCATCCAGGCAGTGCAGTAGAGAGAGATGAGGTACAGGCCGTGAAGGTTGAACACAGTGTTGACATAGAAGAAGATGGGTGCTTGAACATTCTGATAGAAGGGGATAGTAAAGAAAGATATTAAATCCAGGAAGTGGAAGTGGACACTATTGGCAATTACTAAAAAAAACTATTAGAATAAAGCCTTACTTGGTAACGAGTAACGGGGAGCTGTTGATAGTATAAAGCATTGTGAGAAACGGCTCCCTCTGAAGTAACGTAGTTTTCGAGAAAGAGATAATTTTCCACTAATTTGATTTCGAGACCTCAGAATTAGATTTTGAGGTCACGAAATCATACATCTGAAAGCACACAACTTCATGTGACAAGGGTGTTTTTTCTTTCATTATTATCTCGCAAGTTCAACGACCAATTGAGCTCAAATTTTCACAGGTTAGTTATTTTATGCAGATGTTGAGCTTCACCAACTGTGAAGGCTAGTCTTTGACAATCACCAATAGTGTCCAGTGTCTTTAAAAGGCAAATTTAATCTAGGTGCTATCTAGCTAGTACCTTGATGAACAACAACAATTCTAAGAAAGTTGTTGCCTGGTTCTGGCAAGTACGTGTAGAAATGCTACAAGAAACTTTCTTCCTAGATGCTAGCTTGTTCACAAAGAAATGGCAGACCAAAGTTGTTTAACTTGTGCTGTAGCTTATTCACAAAGAAATAAACAAAGAAAGGTGTTTTCCTTAATTCTTACTAATTTCAAGACCCAATTACAATTTTCTCTACCTGAACGAGAGACAAAGCTTTGTAGACAATGCTCAGGATGACTTCTTGGTAAATGTTAAATCGTTCAAGCGTGTTAATTGTCCTCCAATTTTCAGTGTCATTGTCGTGCGTCAATGCGTACAAACCTACAATCAAAGAAAATAAGATAGAAACATAAAGTCAATAGTACAAACATTAGGTATCATTTTACACAATTTCAAAATTACACAATTTTCCCCATCACCATTAAAAACACACACAATATCTATTGGGTCCATTGGCTATCAAAAGACTTCTAGGCTTTCCAGGTTGCAATCGAGTTATCTGTGGACCACCAGGGCTCAATTTCATAAAGCTGTTTAATAGCAAATGTAAACTTTATGGAATTTTGGCTGGTAACCAGTTCCTGCTAAGCAAGATTTGGCTTTCCAGGGGTGGATTTCACAAAGAGTTAGGACTAGTCTTATCTCGAGCTAGGACCAGTTAATCGTTCTTACTTTAGGACTATCCATGCAATTTGTATATCTCTTAGGACTAGTCCTAAGTTAGGACTAGTCCTAAATCTTTGTGAAATCGACCCCAGGTTGCAATTGAGTTATCTGTGGACCACCTGGGGTGGATTTCACAAAGGTAGTCCTAATTAGGACTAGTCCTAGGCAATGCTAAGAGATAGGACCAGTCCTAAGTTAGGATGAGTTACTGGTCCTAACTTAGGACCAGTCCTATCTCTTAGCATTGCCTAGGACTAGTCCTAAGTTAGGACTACCTTTGTGAAATCCACCCCAGGGCTCAAATTTCATAAAGCTGTTTAGCAAATGTAAACTTTATGGAACTTTGGCTGGTAACCAGTTCCTGCTAAGCAAGATTTCTTTGTGCTTAGCAAGTTTGTATGCTGACAGGCTTTATGAAATTTGGCCCAGGTCTGTGACCCAGCTCTGTGACCCAGCTCTGTGACCTAGCTCCCCTTGTGCACCCCTTGGTGAACACCAGCTTTCACCACCATCAACTCCTCCCAGCAAATGGCAATCAAGATCCACAGACAGTCATCGCCGGATCACTCCAAAGACCTTGAACGAGACATTTTTTCGCATTACGCTGATCAACATGGGGCTTGGTTTAGCGGACCCCCCTGTTGATGAACTGACAAGTTGTACACAGACAACTGTTTCCCACGACAGGAAAACGTCTTGTTGCTGAATGTTTATAAATAATGATTATCAACGGAATTGGAAATGACTTTGGGTCCAAGGTTATCTCAAAGGGATATTTGGGTCAGAATTCAAGAAATCATGGAAGTGTCTTTAAAATGTGGAAAAGGTCTCAGACCACCTACTTTCAAAGAAATTAAGGCTCGTTTATAAGGAATTCTAATACGTTCATATCTGCTTTTAATCAACAAAATTCTTGAAAAAGTTTTTGTGGGGGTTATGTTCCTTTCTTTAAATTTTCAGAATTTATATTATGTTTTTCATAATTATTTAAAGGTGAATTATTCAAAAGTAAGCCAGTTAATACAAATTTAAGACAATTCCAAATTGGTGTGACATGTATTGGTTGATTAACAATGTGTGGTTGGACCAGATGGTCAAGAGCACAGAAATCAAGCTCTGGTGTTTCTGAGAAGCAGGATGTGGGCTCGAGTCCTGCTTGACATTTGTGTTCTAAAAGCAAGATGATCAGTGTCGACAAGAAGCCTAGTATTACTATTTACTGATTTACAAATGCCTAGTCTTACTATCGACAGTGATCAGAAGTGGTGGGTCAGCTAGATATCTCTCACCGCCCGTCAAAAATAAAGCTACTACAATGCCACTAGAGAAGCTAAACAGGGAAAGACAAAAATGGCAGGCGTGAGTTCAGTTTACACGCGTAAAGATTTCATCCCGACTGATTTATAAATGCCTAGTCATTGATCAGAAGTGGCGGGTCAGCTAGATATCTCCTACAACCCATCAAAAAATAAAGCTAATACAATCCCACTAGAGAAGCTAAACAGGGAAAGACAAAAAGGACAGGTGTGGGTTAACGTGTAAAGATTTCTTCCCGACTGTTTTACAAATGCCAAGTCTTAATGTATACAGTGATCAGAAGTGGTGGGTCAGCTAGATATCTCTCACTACCCATCAAAAAATAAAGCTAATACAATCCCACTAGAGCAGCTAAACAGGGAAAGACAAAAAGGGCAGGCGTGGGTTCGGCTTACACGTGTAAAGACTTCTTCTCGATTGAATTACAAATGCCTAGTCTTAATATCGAAAGTGATCAGAAGTGGGTCAGCTAGATATCTCTTACCACCCTGCCCCCCTTCTTCAACCTTGAAGGTATTCTAGGGGCACTCTTCTTAAAGGCAGTGGACACTATTGGTAATTACTCAAAATAATTATTAGCATAAAACCTTTCGTGGTGACGAGTAATGGGGAGAGGTTGATGGTATAAAACATTGTGAGAAATGGCTCCCTCTGAAGTGCCATAGTTTTCGAGAAAGAAGGCCTTTTTTCACGAATTTGATTTCGAGACCTCAGATTTAGAACTTGAGGTCTCAAAATCACCCATCTAAATGCACACAACTTCGTGTGACAAGGGTGTTTTTTTTTTTTTCATTATTATCTCGCAAGTTCCATGACCGATTGAGCTCAAATTTTCACAGGTTTGTTATGTTATGAATATGTTGAGATACACCAACTGTGAAGGCTAGTTTTTGACAATTACCAATAGTGTCCACTGCCTTTAATATCGACAGTGATCACAAGTGGGTCAGCTAGATATCTTTTACCACCCTGCCCCCCCCCCCCTCTTCGATCTTGTACATGGGTATTCTAGGGGAACTCTTCTTAATGAAATACTATTGATTAAGCCATTGCCTACGTCTTGTTCCTGTGTTTCTCGTCATAAATAAGGGAATCAATGTGTGGTGAAGAGATTTTCAACTAGTGGTTTAATCCCAAATAGGCCTAGTTCTTGATAATTTTACCGAGACGAAGTCGAGGTAAAAGAACCAGGCCTCGCAGGGTTTAAACCACTAGTTGAAAACCAATTTAACACACTTTGATTCCCATTCATAAATACCTTTTCGGTCAAAAACATCATCACATTTTGGTCAAAAAGTAAAATAAATGCAAAAATTATAATTGTTAAATGTTTTCTTTCAACACAACACCCCTCCAGCTGTGAAATGGTAAAGCCCTCCGCCGCCCTCGGTTTAACAACTCCTAATAAGGGAATGCTGTGCTCGTCGTGCGTATCGCGTGATGTGGCACAACTGTTTCAGCTGTTGCTCTCGACCAATAGGAATGTAGAAACTGTCTTATAAGAACAGGTGCAAGGTCGCGTGTCACGCCCAAACACTTTTTACTGGTCATAAACAAAAGTTTATACATAACCACATGACGCGCTCTCCACCAATAGGGATAGCGAAACTGTCTGGTATTTATGAATGATATTTTGTGTATTGTCCAATATCATAAGAAATCAGGAATAGTTTTGTAACAAAAATGTTCAGACCACTTTCAAACTAATTTGACATCATCAAACTTTTTTGGATTTTGACAAAATTTCACTTCAAGGTATTACAATGATTTAAGGCAAGGTTAGAGACTTGACAGGATTTTACCCTTTTGTCCTGTTTGCTGTAAAAGAATCCAGTTACACTTTATCGCTAAAGAAAAGGGCATTGCCCCCAACCCCCCCACCCACCTCCGTCGTTCTGGCAGTGGCTGCTGAATGCACCACAGCACCTTGTAAACCCTATACAAAGGGTGCATTCGATAAGCTTCCCTGGATCGACCCTGCAATGCTCACTCGGGTGAGCCCCTTACAAGAGTTAATCGAATGCTCACACTCGCCCTCTCGTGGTGACAGCATGCACGTCAGGTCACCCCCAAGTGACCCACTCAACAAGCAGGGCACTTGGGGCTGACCCGGGTGAGCCCCCTCAAAGCTATACGAATGTACTGGTTACCGGGCAGACCGGGGTTGACCCAGGGAAGCGAAACAATCGCACCCACTGTGTTTCATTCATGTTACTGTAAAACATCATTCATCAACTTCAAAAACGGGTTTGGAAATAAATAATGATCAGCGTTGTGAGGCGCCTGTAGTCCTATAAAACTACTAGTTTTTATTATCGAGTACAACACTATTATTTTTGTTCCTCCTTCTGCTTCCAGACCAAAACCAATCACCTACCTGAATGAAATTACAAACCTCTCACAAATCACTTTGACACAGCTAATCTTTTCACACACAGAATGACAAAAAAAATAATAATAGAGTTCCTTCTTTTGATGTATCATGTGCTCTTGGCAAACAAGTCCATGGTGTATAGAAATAGCCGACACTTGACTTGGCTTGGGGGGTTTTCCTCCCAGTAGGATAGAGTGTACAGTATGTTGTCAGCCAGAAAATACATGCTCTTGTTAAAGGCACTGAGGTGGATTTCACAAAGGTAGTCCTAACTTAGGATTAGTCCTAGGCAATGCTAAGAGATAGGACGAGTCCTAAGTTAGGATGAGTTACTGGTCCTAACTTAGGACCAGTTCTATCTCTTAGCAATTGCCTAGGACTAGTCCTAAGTTAGGACTACCTTTGTGAAATCCACCCCTGCAGCCGATTTCACGAAATGCTAGGATTAATCCCAATTCGAGTTAGGACGAGTTACCCGTCCTAACTTAGGATGAGTTCAATTCGTCCTATGTATTTGGATACGGAACTCGTCCCAAGTCCTAAGATTAATCCTAAGTTAGGAAGAGTTTGGTGAAATCGACGGCTGGACACCTTTGGTGATTGTCAAAGACCAGATTTCTCACTTGGTGTATCCCAACATAATACATAAAATAACAAATCTGTGAACATTTGGACTCAATTGGTCATTGAAGTTGCAAGAGAGTAATGAAAGAAATGTGCTTTCAGATGCCTAAAATTGGTAATTACTCAAAATAATTGTTAGCAAAAAAAACTCACTTGGTAACAAACACTGGATGTTGATAGTATAAAACATTGTGAGAAACTGCTCTCTCTCTCTCTCAAATAATGTGGGTTTTGAGAAAAATCAGGCATGAGAAAGCAAACAAAATTGTGCAGCAAGGGTGTTTTTTCGTTTATTATCCTCTTGCAACTTTGAAGACCAACTGAGTTCAAATTTTCACAGGTTTGTTATTTTATGCATGTTGGGATACACCAAGTGAGAATACTGGTCTTTGACGATAACGAAACCTGTCCAATGCCTTTTAAAAAAACTTCATTGTGTCTGGAAATAGCCGACACTAGACCAGGCCTGGGGTTTTTCTCCTCCCAATTATAGATGTGGCATTATCAGACAGAAATACACTCTGACAAATAAACTTAGGATGAGTAAGTTTCATCTTCCGGCACCCAGAAAAAAAAAAAATTGAAAACAATTTAAACAGGGATAAAAAAAAGCTTCAGAGCGAGAATGAGAAAAAAAAACTGAATAGGAATTAAAGATTTGGCATTATGTAGGTGAATGTTATCAGCTAGAAATACACCATGACAAATAAAATTAGGAATGAGTCAGTTTCAACTTCTGGCACCAAGGTTGTATAAATAATATATGGAAAGGTTTGCGGTAACACCATGTAATAACTATCTCTAATGAGTTGGGGTGGTTCATCAGTATGCTCTGATCATCTTCGAGAAGACGATCGCATTATTGCATGGTGTTACCGCAAACCTTTCCATATCGTATTTCCACCATGCAAAGTTTCAAATCCTACTTATATATATAAAATAAAAAATAAAAAATAAAAACGGAAAAACAGAAAAAAAAGCTTAAGAACGAAAATGAAAAAAAAAAAAAAAATGAATAGGGATGTAATTGCATTATTTGCCACTGCCAAATTTTGAATCAGAGAGGGTCACTCTTTCTTTCTTGACGGGTTAAGCTTCTGGGGGTTACACCAGGAGGTCTGTCGAAAGAATGGATCAAAATGTCGTTCAGGGGTAGACAAGGATCATTGAACCTATATGTGTCTGGCAAAATTAATTTAGAAGGCGGGGGTGGTGGGTACAATTCCACTGCCCCCCCCCCCCCGGTAGGGAGATTGATGTACAGGGATTTACATGGTTTTAAGTTCATTGTGAGGCTTCATGCTGGATTTTGTTCAGCTGTAGTTTCGTTACTTTTCTTTTCTTTAGCTTCTGCATCAATGTAATATAGGGGATTTGATTTAATAACCGCTTAATATATATCAGCTTACATTGTACTGACAGCTTCCAGCATTAAAGATAGAGTCGTAGAGGTCGTTCAGACACAGTACTAAAGTACTTCAACCCGATCGAGTTCAACTCTGTGTGTCTGAACGGTTCTAAAAATAGTCCAAATCAAGTTCAACCCACAAAAGATAAACCATCCAGGGAGGGGGTTTATCTTTAGACCGCTTCGGGTTTATCTTTTAACACTGTGGACAGAATAAAAAAGACCACATCCGGTTTAACTCACAACAGACGACCCATTGACCTCCGTAATCATTACATAAACACACGGTGACCAATGAACAAGCCAATAAACAGGATGTTAGAGTAACGGTGATCCCCTAGCTGTCGCTTCCCAGGTTGTATCGTAATTTGGGTGTGATCCCTGGCTACACGGCAGTTAACGGTTGTCAGTTAACAGTTGTATGGCTTCTGACTGGCACCCCCGAACAAAGATATTGACAAAACAGGGACACCTCCAATATAGGGCTAGATAGCTCAGTTGGTAGAGCGCCGGCACGTTAATCCGGAGGTCGTTGGTTTGAATCCCACTCTAGTCAATTCTTTGTTCAACCCCCAAAATCACTTAGAAAAATTCGGCGGACTCATCTGACGTACTCACATGACCTATCCTGAAAAGGGTACCTTCAACAAAAACATGCAGCAATTTAAAGGCACTGTACACGTTTGGTAATGTCAAAAACCCGTGTTCTCACTTGGTGTATCCCATCTTAATGCATATAATAACAAGCCTGTGAAAATTTGGGCTCAATCGGTCATCGAAGTTGCGAGAAAATGATGAAAGAAATAACACCCTTGTTCGACGAATTTGTGTGCTTTTAGATAGGAATAAAAGACTTCTAGCTAGAAGTCTTATATTATTTTAGTTAGAAATTACCTCTTTCTCAAAAACTACGTTACTTCAGAGGGAGTCGTTTGCCAAAATGTTTTATACTATCAACAGCTCTCCAATGCTCGTTTCCAAGTCAGTTTTTAAGTTAATATTTGTTTTGAGTAATTACCAAACGTGTACCTTCCCTTTAAAGCCAGTGGACACTATTGGTAATTGTCAAAGACCAGTCTTCTCACTTGCTGTATCACAACATTATATGCATAAAATAACAAACCTGTGAAAATTTGAGCTCGATTGGTCGCCGGAGTTGCGAGATAACTATGAAAGAAAAAACACCCTTGTCACACGAAGTTGTGTGCTTTCAGATGCTTGATTTCCGGACCTCAAATTCTAAACTTGAGGTCTCGAAATCAAATTCGTGGAAAATTACTTCTTTCTCGAAAACTACTCCACTTCAGAGGGAACCGTTTCTCACAATGTTTTGTACTACCAACCTCTCCCCATAACTCGTCACCAAGTAAGATTTTATGCTAATAATTATTTTGAGTATTTACCAATAGTGTCCACTGCCTTTAACCACCCTTACACGCAATATTATATGTCCATTACTATGTGGAAGTAAGGGTTCCGCAAAAATTGGGGTACCACAACACCCAGAGCATGCATCCACCTCCCCATTGAGAAGAGCCCACAACCACGTTCTCAATTTAACACCTTCGAGGCTCAGAAAGCAATCTGTACCCCTATACTTTTAGCCTTTTATAACTAAACACAAAATATGGTGAAGCCACGAAAATCAACAATTTCCCCCCTTGGTGATTTACTCCAAAATGATTGAAGTCTTACCTTCTGAGATAGACGGGGCGAACACCATCTGTTTGAAGTACGAGTAGTAGAAACCAGCCTCGGTCCGGAAGGAAATCTCTCTCTCAACCTCCTGAGGAAGAAAAGCAAAGGGAAATGAGGAAAATATTTTTATTTTTTTCAACATTCAATTACTAAATTAAGGCAGGCAGCAACAATCAAGATGTTAATTGGGAAAAGGTCATTATTGGCTTTGCTACTCGCGAATGTAGTCTCCAGTCCCAGTCTCTTTGTGGTTAAACAGCTGTCTAAGCTCTCTCAAAGACCTGGGGGAAAGGCTAAAGACCTATATCTCTCTGGATTTTGGGAAAGCTTCAGACTAAACTTTGAATACAATCCAGGGCTTAAAGATGCTATGTCAGATCTTTGGCCGATTTGACCCAAACAAATTTTGATTTAAAATTCAATAGGTATTTTGATGGGGGCCGAGAAAGTTACAAGCTTTCATTTGAGCCATTGCTCGAAAAAGTCCGCTAATTATTGTAGCATTGAAATAAAGTGCTCAAAATTAGTTTTTGTCGGGATCCCGACAATATATCACGTGACCAATTCTTATGTGTTTTATAAGAACCATTTTAAATGGTTTCTGACCATTAAAAGTAAAAGTTAAACTTTTTTTCGTTAGAGCGGGTGATACTCTTTGAAATACCATTTACTCAAAAAGTTATATTTTTTAATGTTTGGGGCCAAAAATCTGACATAGCATCTTTAAAAGCGCTGTGAAATTACTATAATCTTGAACCTGCGCTGGAAGGCTCAAGTCAAGGAAGATGCCCAAATTCAACTTCATGAGGCAGAGCAATTAGCTACAAACAGACTTGAATAGGGATGGATATTCAAGGAGGCCAAGGGACATCAAGTCTTGAGCAGCTAAGTCAGTACAGGTTAGTTAACCTGCTTTCAGGGAAATACCGTTTCACACTGACATGGCCAGTGGGTGTGTCGTGGCCGAGCGGTCCAGTTCCCCAAACTCAGGTGTTGTCAGCAGCAGAGTGTGGGTTCAAATCCTGTTCACTACACTTGTGGCCTTGAGCAAGGCACTTCACCATAATTGCTTCGTAAAAAGTTGGGAAGGTAGTGCATTCTGCTTTACCAGCCAGGCTCCAAGTGGATGATACCCATGCCTACATCCTTACGGACTGTGAAGGGGGTAACCCTGTTTCAGCCCCAGGAGTAGGTGGCTCCTAGTAGATGATACCCATGCCTACATTCTTACGGACTGTGAAGGGGGTAACCCTGTTTCAGCCCCAGGAGTAGGTGGCTCCTAGTGGATGATACCCATGCCTACATCCTTAGGAACTGTGAAGGGGGTAACCCTGTTTCAGCCCCAGGAGTAGGTGGCTCCTAGTGGATGATACCCATGCCTACATCCTTAGGGACTGTGAAGGGGGTAACCCTGTTTCAGCCCCAGGAGTAGGTAGCTCCTAGTGGATGATACCCATGCCTTTATCCTTAGGGACTGTGAAGGGGGTAACCCTGTTTCAGCCCTAGGAGTAAGTGGCTCCTAGTGGATGATACCCATGCCTACATCTTTAGGGACTGTGAAGGGGGTAACCCTGTTTTATCTCCAGGAGTAGGTGGCTCCTAGTGGATGATGCCCATGCCTACATCCTTAGGTACTGTGATGGGGGTAACCCTGTTTCAGCCCCAGGAGTAGGTGGGTCCTAGTGGATGATACCCATGCCTACATCCTGAAGGACTGTGAAGGGGGTAACCCTGTTTTATATCCAGGAGTAGGTGGCTCCTAGTGGATGATACCCATGCCTACATCCTTACGGACTGTGAAGGGGTAACCCTGTTTCAGCCCAAGGAGTATGTGGCTCCTAGTGGATGATTGATACCCATGCCTTACGGACAATGAAGGGGTTGAAACTGTTTCAGCACCAGGAAAAAGGTGACAATGTGCCCCTGGATGCAATTGATTTGGGTCAACAGCCCAAATCAGTTGAGATAGCCCTCACCTTGAAGTGGCCATTCGACAATACTTCATCGATACTTCATACAAATTAAAAATATTTTTAAAACATGATAGATTATTTAGGGGGGTCAAAGATTATTGAATTATGACAGTGTCTGGGTCAAGTGACCTGATCATCCTGCACTCTGATTCTTGCACGTCTGACCTTTCCTCTGGGGATTAGGTGGGGTCAATCTTTGCCAATCCCTAGCCTAAGTACAATTAAGACTGTCTTAAGTCTGCTCCAATCCACTTTAATCCACAATCATTGGGAGAGAGGGGTCAGGTCTTGACCTGGGCCCAATTTCATAGAGCTGCTAAGCACACAAATTTGCTAAGCATGAAATTTATTCCCCGATAAAAACAGGATTACCAGCCAAATTTCTATTTGTTGCATAGTGCTTGTTACTTGTATTCAGTTGTTTGCTTATCCTGAAATTCACGTAGAAATTTGGCTGGTTATCCTGTTTTTATCAAGGAAGAAATTTCATGCTTAGCAAATTTTTTTGCTTAGCAGCTCTATGAAATTGGGCCCTGATGCACTAGAGACAAACAGTGTAAAAGAATAATTTTGAACAAAGATATTGACAAAATAGGGAGACCGCCAAAGAAGGGGTACAATCCCGGCCAAAATGGTTGGGCCACCCATTCCCAACGTTACAATAAACATTCCCTGTCCACTTCCCTCGACAATAAACGTTCTCTCCCCTGTCGTCCCCCCCCCCCCCCCCCCCCCCGTCCTCCTGCTAAAGTTTGCTCTTATTTTAAGCCCTAAGAATAGTTGGCTTCAAAGAAATAAAGAAATAGCATCCGAGATGGAACTCTCTGAAGTGTGGACACTTCCGCGCCATGGGAAGGAATTCCTTCCCAACCCCATTCACTTTACTCCCAGCTGGATAAAACCTCCGTCCGTATTAAAGGGATTGTACATCCACTGGTTTCAGCATGAGAATATACATTATTTCTCCTGACGATGACTAGACGAGCTAGTCAAAACATTGAGACCAAAGAACTCACTCCACGGTAGTGAAGTTAAAGGAACACGTTGCCTTGGATCGGTCGAGTTGGTCTTTGATAAGCGTTTGTAACCGTTTGTTACAATGCATATGATTAGAAAGATACTTTAAAAGGAGAATATAATGATCCACACAAGTATCACTCGAAATTGCGTGGTTTTCCTTTTACCTCGTCGACTAACACGGTCGGCCATTTATGGGAGTCAGATTTTGGATAAATGGCCGATCGTGTTAGTTCGCAAAGTAAAAGGAAAACTACGCAATTTCAAGGCAAACTTGTGTGGATCATTGTATTCTACTTTGAAGTCATCTTTCTAACCAATGCATTTTGTAACAAACGGTTACAAACGCTTTTCAAAGGCCAACTCGACCGCTCCAAGGCAACGTGTTCCTTTAATAACGATCCTCTATTTATAAAAGCAAGTAGCAGTCCCAGCCGATTTTCCATCTTTCGCCCACGTAGAATTTAAAAAGCAGGACAGCTCTTTTCAGAAATGAGAAGTCTCCCAAATTTCGAAAATCTACTTCGCACAGTAGATATATCAAGGCAGTTCTCTAAAGAATAACATTTATTTGCCAAGTAGACACACACATGGTGTTACCACAAACCAATACATTATATAATATTCATAAATACCCCAGACAGTTTCTCTACTCCTATTGGTGGAGAGCGCGTCACGTGGGTGTGCATAAACCTTTTGTTAATGACCAGTAAAAAGTGTTAATTCATAAGCGTGACACGCGACCTTGCGCCTGTTCTTATAAGCAACGGCTGAAACAGTTGTGCAACATCACGCGATACGCGCGACGCGCACAACATTCCCTTATAAGGAGTTGTTTACGCGAGAGCAGTGGAGGGCTCTACCATTTCATAGCTGGAGGGGTGTATTTTTGCATTTATTTTACTTCATCTCAGTATATTATCAAGAACCAGGCCTCGTTTGGATTAAACAACTAGTTGAAAACCTCTTCACCACACATTGATTCCCTTATTTCAGTTGTCTAGTATTGGGGAAGCTTATCATAACTGGACGGTGAATAATTAGTTTTCAGAAGAGTACATTATTCATTTCAATCTTCTAGTTTACAAAAAAACATATTTTATTACCGGTACATGTATAAAATTACACATGTATAAAAACCAACCATCTGTCATTTACTTATCAATGGTTTATGCATTCGATCCATTTCTCTAAAGTTATCAAGAAACATATCAAAAAGGGATGGTGGATCGTTAGTTATGGAGGGGTACATTTATTTCAATCATTTATGATTTAGCTTGCAAGAACCCCATCATTAAGGGATCATTGGCTTACTGAAAGAGTACATTCATTCCAATCATCTAGTTTAAGTACTATTCCAACAACCAATGACGTACCATCCCTTTATGTTTCTTGGTAGCTGATTGCAATAAATATACCAAGAGAGTACAACTTGTATTGTCCCCTTTATTATAGCAATATTTCAAAGTGACAAAAACATTTTGACATGGGCGAACATTCCCATAGACATATAAATTGTTGCTCGTTCCAGAAAAACTCAATGGATTCTAGCTTTCTTCTAGGCTTGTGGATCTCCTTTAGGCTTGTGAAAATAAAGACATCCTGACTGAGCTTTATAGGAGCTTACAAATCTGATTTAAAGTTTGTACGCAAGGGGATTATCAAAGGCACTGGACCAGCCTCGCTACCATGGGCAGCGCGCCGTATCGATACCTCTCGTCACTAACCCCTGGGAGGGATGTACATGTACTGAGAAACATTGCTGATTGGCTCATGAAATCTGATTTAACGTTTGACGTCAATGCTGTGGCAAAGTACGCTAGGGGACTATAAAGGGCACATGCCACCTTTGGTTAAATTGTCAACGATAAGTATTCTGACTTGGTGTATATCCCAACATTACATGTACACACAAAATAAACAAATCTGTGAGCATTTTGACTCAATTGGTCAGTGAAGTTGCAAGAGCATAATGAAAGAAAAACACCGTTATTGCACAAATTTGTGTACTTTCAGATGCCTAAAAGGCTTCAGGCTTAAAGTCAAGTAACTTTGTGTAAGTGCCTTTAATGATTGACGTCAGTACAGTTGCAATGTCTGCAGGAGGTCTATTAAGAAAGTAGTAGGATAAAAGAAACCCGTATTGTGCCTGCCATATCATCACAATTTTGTATGAAGTGACAAATTAGTCCCGAAGCCAAGATATATTTGTGTTTTTAGAAAATCATGTTTGAAGTTGAACTACTTGTCCAAGGAGACTGCATACTATTTTCTTTTAAAGTTTACGATCATAATACACCTGAATTTTGTAGTCTTACAGGATTTTCAGAATTTGTTTGTTCTATACTGGTCACTTAAAAAAAAAAAAAAATAGACCTGCCACTGCCTGTCAGCGGTTCAACAACATGACACTGCAGTACAGCCAGGTTTACAATACAACCTTGGAAGCAGCAGAAATGGGATCACCTTTAAAAAGGGATGCAACTTTTTATTGATCAAGCAAGTAATAAAAAAGGGACACGGGACACTTACATGTACTTGGTGAATATAAACAAAATGAAAAATGTACAAATGCACATGCTTATAAATGGTTTCATGTTCAAAGAAAGTATAAAAATGTAGATTCAAAATATAAGTTTACACCCAAAATTGCAGACAAAATGAGAAATTAGCCAACTGCAAAGAAACAGATATATTTTGTTGATTAAAAACACGACTGAATGCATAGTTAGAGTTAAATAAAGGAATCCAACTCAGTGGCAACAGAAGAATCTATTTTTAGAACAATTTGTTTTTCGAGACAAGGTCATTATTATCAACTTATAAAAAGGAATCTCGCTGTGACAAAATACAAGGATACATTGTATGCTTGTTTTGAAGGCATTTTAATTTTGCTATTTATAGGTCTCTGAAATGTGTTTACTGGCCGTCAAATTCCGTTCTGAAAGAAGAAGAAATTTTTTTATAAATTGACAAAACTGAATGCCAAAAATAACAAAAACATGCGTGGGTTTAACATGGCTGCCAATCTAAATTAAACTGTTTAGATTCCAGAAATGTGTTTACTAGCCGGTGCATCAAATTCCGTTCTGAAAGAGAAAAAAAACTAATTGAAAATTAACAATACTGGATGACCAAAATAAAAAGATGTGCATGGTTTAATGGCATTCAAATTTTGCTATTTTGGTTTCAGAAATGTTGCTATTTTGGTTTCAGAAATGTGTTTACTGGCGCATCAAATTCCGTTCTGAAAAAAAAAGATAATTGTAAATTGACAATACTGAATGAACAAATCAAATGCTCAATGAAGCATAGAGGCTGGGATAAATTTTGAATAACAGTCAATTTTCAGAATACAGAATCTGAAAATGTTAACATGGTTAAGGACACAAAAATACTTTTAGCCTACTTGATGAAACCCGAAAAGAGGTACAGTTTAGGTATTTTGGACTTTGAAATTGCCGACAATATTAGTTCAATAAAAAAACTTTTAAAAATCACTGCTCAACCAAAAAGTACAGGTAAAATCTTCTTCACCACTGCTATGTTTATGGCAGTAAGACGGACGAGGTAAAAGAAAATTAAAAAAATTGGGAGCCTAATCATCCTTACTCGCACAGCTGAGCAGCTGATTTAAAAAATGCTGGGCTTCAATGCGTTCGAGCCATAGGCATGCAAAGGTGCATTTGGCAGCCAGCCCAATCCAAGGGTGTATTAGGGGGACATTCTTTGTGGCAGGACGGCTTTGTAGAGGCAGCCTCGCTGCCATGGGCAGCGCGCCGTATCGATACCTCTCGTCACTAACCCCTGGTAGTGATGTACTGGGTAACAACGCTGATTGGCTCAGGAAATTGGTTATGCATTAGATGTCAAGTGCGTGAGCGTAGTTTTAAGTTTGCGTGCACGCCCGCATTTTTTATGACACAAACACGTTTTTTAAAAACAAAAACAAAAACATTTTTTAAGACGAAAGACATGCGTGCGCGCGCAGAAAATATTGAATAATGAATATGTACGCTCATTAATGGCTCATTTAAATGTGCTAGCATATAGCACATTTAAATTGGCCAATTCCAGGGGTTATGATCGAGCAAGGCAAGGAAAAAAAAAAGCGCGGAGAGATCGATCACCCCTGGGATTGAGGTTGTTGTAGAGGTAATGGTCACCTGTTTCTCCTCGCCACTCACTAGCTTGGTATTTTTTAGCTATTTTGCTTCTTTGTTTCTTTGTGTATCGATTTGTATATTTATATTTTTATGCCAGTGTAAAGTCTAATAAAACTAAACTGAAACTAAAGAAAAAGCAATTTTGTTCAGCACTGTTTATGACTGACGTTAAAGGAACACGTTGCCTTGGATCGGTCGAGTTGGTCTTTGAAAATCGTTCTGTAACCGTTTGTTGTAAAATGTATATGGTTAGAAAGATATTGTAAAAGTAGAATACAATGATCTACACAAATATGCCTCAAAATTGCGTGGTTTTCTTTTTACCCTGTCGACTATCAGGGTCGGCCATTTATGGGAGTCAAAATTTTGACTCCCATAAATGGCCGACCGTGATAGTTCGCGACATAAAAAAGGAAAACCGTGCAGTTTCGAGTGATACTTGTGTGGATCATTATATTCTACTTTTAAAACATCTTTCTAACCATATGCATTTCATAACAAACGGTTTCAAATGCTTTTAATAGACCAACTCGTCCGATCCAAGGCAACGTGTTCCTTTAATACTTGATATCTCTTGAACTCAAAGGACTGTATTTGTAGTGTACAATTAAGAGTATTTTGTAATGTACATTTTTTTCTGTTTTTTCCTTTTTCAAGCTCCTTGGAATATGTATAACTGCAGTCATAAATATAGATTTTGGATACAAATTTGTGTTATCATTTTTATTTTTCATTTTTTATATAAATATTGTTATTATTCAATAATGAATAGGGTAGATGGCCTTAGCTTTCGATCCAAACCGGACCTTCTTCAGAGGCATAAAACAAGTACAAACAAATACGTATCCATTTATAGAAAAAGAGAGGGGAAAGGGATTAAGGAAAGGATCCAGAAAGAAGCGGGAAAATAACAGCCAATCAAAGTTTCTATTTTAGAAACAATTGGTGGCTATGAACCAATAGGAGTAAAGTGGCGAGGACAAAGGATGTTTAGAATGAAAGGATTGGGTAACTGGACCATAAAAGTGATAAATGCATTGAAGTTGCAAGAGAATGATATTGTTATTATTTGATATTTAATTTGGTTGGTAGGGAGTCTGCAAAATCAAAAATTCCTATTTAGCTCCTAAATATTTGAACCCATCTCAACAAACATCAATCATTCTTATTTACTCTATATGCAATAAACAAAGGTCAAGGTATTTGATAGTGTTTCACATCTCTGTTTGTATCAACAGGAATTTAGAATGAAAACACCAAGGGCCTTTCACCCTGTTGTCTTACATTCTTAATCAATCTTCATCAAAATCAATCTTTCCACAGTATACACACGTCAACAAGTCCAAGGTTTCCTGCAGAGGTTTAATGGGTTTAAAGGCACTGGACACATATTGGTAATTGTCAAAGACCAGCCGTCGATTTCAAAAAGAGTTAGGACTCGTCTTATCTCGAGTTAGGCTGAGTTACGACGCCTAACTTAGGATTAATCTTAAGGTCTGCATGCTACAGTCCAGGGTGGGACTCGTCCAACGTCCTAGGTTAGGAAGAGTTTTGTGAAATCAACGACAGTCTTCTCACTTGGTGTATCTCAACATATGCATATAATAACAAACCTGTGAAAATTTGGACTCAATTGGTCATTGAAGTTGCAAGAGAATAATGAAAGGAAAAAAAACCCATGTTGCACAAATGTATGTGCTTTCAGACGCCTAATAAAAGGCTTCAGGCCTGAAGTCTTTTATTATTGGAATGAGAAATAACCTCTCGAATGTTATTTCAGAGGGAGCCGTTCCTCACAACATGTAAGTTTTTATGTTAATAATTATTTGGGCTAAGCATCAATAAAGCATGTATGCTTCGTTTTTGAAAGGGCAAGGGCACCAAGGCATTTTCTCCTCGGTAAAGGGCACCATGAGGAAATTGTAAATCTTTACTGAAGCATTTCAAGGGCACCAAGGCAATAACCAGGGGGCATGGAGGCAATCGCCTCCATTGCCTCCGTGCAGTATCAGGCCTGGCCAATAGTGTCCAGTGCCTTTAAGATCGGCGTTGATGTACATGAATGTTGACTGGCTCACGTTCAGCTGCAAACCTCTCTGGGTCGGTTTTGATTTAATTTGATAAGAAAACATCCTCAATTAGGGAAGGTATTATTGTCGCCTCTGGGCAAGACGACATTAGGAGATTCGCTGGTTTTTACCATCTTTCATGAATTCATTATTACATATGTTTGGTATGAGTTTACCCTTAGGGTAAGACCCAGGAGTAAGAGCAGGTTGTTTACACACAGAGAGGAAGGAACATTTATTGATTTCAAGTGTGTTCATGTACTACATTGATAGCGTTGAAAAACATAAATGTTTTAAAGGCACTGGACACTACTGGTAATTACTCAAAATAATTATCAGCATAAAACCTTTCTTGGTGACGAGTAATGGGGAGAGGTTGCTGGTAAAAACCGTTGTGAGAAACGGCTCCCTCTGAAGTGCCATAGTTTTCGAGAAAGAAGTAATTTTCCACGAATTTGATTACGAGACCTCAGATTTAGAACTTGAGGTCTCGAAATCAAGCATCTGAAAGCACACAACTTTGTGTGACAAGGGTGTTTTTTCTTTCATTATTATCTCGCAACTTTGATGACCGATTGAGCTCAAATTTTCTCAGGTTTATTACTTTATTCATATGTTGAGATACACAAACTGTGAAGGCTAGTCTTTGACAATTACCAATAGTGTCCACTGTCTTTAAGATAGTTACATATATCTGGCATGGTATGAATGAGCGATTTGTAGAACACTTCCAAGGTTTTGAACTACGAAAATGCAAGAACTTGAAAAACAAAAATGAAGAAAAAATGTGGCAGATGGATTTTTAAACCTTGGCGGAAACATCTTAAACATGGTGGGTGCTACAGAAAGAATGGTGGTGGGCCAAGCTTTTTACGTGTTAGAGAACACTGATAATTTAAACACAAATAATTCTAAATTAGAAACCAAGTTTAAAAACAAAATTCAAACTTCTGAGAAATATTTACCTTAATGTTTGAGAACCACAGTCTGTTCTCGTGAAGAGTGTTGAAATACCAAGCGTTCATATATCCCAAATACACGGCTAGGATCACTCCAAACAGCCACGATGTGTATTTCATCCACGCAAACGACTGCTGCGAGTTTTGCTTCGCACTCCGCGATTGAAAATGCGGACGTCCATTCCGCGAGGGTTCAAATCCGTTTGACTTTCCGTTAAGGTGTGAGTTATGGTTGCTGTAGTTGTTGTTATTACACTGTTTCTGAAATCCGTTTGTGGAGTTGGCGTTGCGCTTCTTACCGGTGCTTCGACCCATGGCGATAAATCTCAGAGTTTGCTGTTTCAAGAGTAACTCAATCAATGATGACGCTCTATTATTGATCCACAAAACCTTGACAATTTGCGACGGAGCAAGTGTTGAAGATCTGAAGCGTAAACTCCCACATTTGAAATTGAAGTTGTTGTTTCAGCAAGTAGCTGTGTCTGACTTAGCGGTTTAAGGTTTGCGATAACACCATGTGAATATCTCTTTTGAGTAGTGTTGTGCCGAGTGCTTAACGATTCAACGTTTCGATCAGTATCCTCTGATCGTCTTCAGGAGAATGCTGGACTCTGACTTAGCGGACAGAAAACAAAACAAGTCCTGTAAACTAGCGACACAATCCAATTGTGAGTCCATGCTGTCAGTGTCAGCCTCTCTCCTCAAAGGACGTCACTAAGTTTTTTCCACATGGATGGACCCCTCAGTCCATAAATAAAAAAACACGTTCAGCTCAGCCGAGTGCTTGTTCAACAAACACAACGTTGTTTTTATTCTTATTTTATCGCCGAGCAGTTTTAACACCAAGGGTTATCTTTTTCATGCCTCTCCGATTGGGTCGACGCTTGAGAAGTCAGCAGCGGCTTTAAGATTTTGATGGAAAAACGAAGCCGTGGTGAAATTGCTGGCATGTAGATGCTCTTTTCCTCACAGCGGGTGTTATCAAGAGCCTTTGTATCAAAGGGGAAGAGTAGAGAGGTAATACTATGACCGATGCAGTGTCAAGTCCACAAGCGTGCACGGCTCGCGACCAGATGTGCTCAGTATTCAAGTGCAACTACCTAATGTATTACCCCCTCTTCAGAATATTCAAACGACCGACTGAAACTATGAATTATTCAGACCAATCAGGAGACCCAGCAATCAATCAAATATTGTTTCTAAACTATCCCGCTCAAGAGCCACGGGCATGTTAATATATATCCCCAGTCGGAAGTTGTGACAATACCTTAAATCAGCCTAACACACAGGGTTTCTTGACCCAGGAGAAAAAAAAACAGCATGTGTAATAAAGAGAACACGTGAATGACACTATAAACTTTAATCTAGACAGGTATGGCTCGCTTGGGTTCACACAGAGTGATAATCGGGTCCTGTTTAATGAAAAAAGTCCTGGCATATCTGGGACGCTAAAGTGTGTTGACTGAGTAACGCTGGTATTTATGCATATCGCTAAAAAATGTTTGATAATCATTTTTGATCTGCGGAATCCTCTTTGGCTTGCCTAGCCTGGAACAGTGGGTGGTTAGAGAGATTTACAGGTATAAAGACCTACTCAACAACTCCCAAAGGCTGGAACTAATTTTCTTGCTTTTCTTTCACCACCAAATATCATATCAAAGAAGTAGAGTAGCTGCAAACATGAAGTTGATTTCATCTCTGTATACCGCATAGAAACCATGGAATGTTTCCGCCAACTTTTTTTTTTTTTTTTTTTTTTTTTTTTTTTTTTACAGAGGCACTAGACCATTTTGTTTTGTAACACAGGGTAGTTGTAAAAACATGAAGCTAATTCCATCTCTGTATACATGGAAGCCATGGAATTTTTCCGACAATCAATTTTTTTTTTAACAAAAGCACCGGACCATTTTGTTTTGAAGTACCTTTTGATGTGTGTATGAATTGAATACCAGAATTCTAGCTGTGTTGCCATGTGGAACTCTCATTATTTGATTAATTGTGCCGGGTTTGAGAGGATAGAAATCTCTTTTCTTGGCCCTTCAAATTGACTGCATATAACTGTGGCAATTGACACACCAAAGAAGGTTAACCGTTATCAATGGGTTGTAACTTGTACCAGGAATAAACCATTTTCTGTTGGGGTGTTAAAACGCCTGCTCATTCAGCCATAAGGTCATCAGAACTTTTAGCCATTCAGAGGAACTCTTACATCTTGTGCATAAGTTGGAAAGGATGAAAGGAGGATTATCATTGGTTGGGACTTTTGCAAGCAAGCTGATCTGGATCTGTACCAGCACCCTGGCCCATGGTCAAATTATCATAGCTATGATCACTGCATATTCATGAGCCTCACATGAATAATTCATTAGTGTGGAAACTTCTCACCAATCAAACACTAATAAAAGTAATTTTATGCAAGAACCTGTTGCATATTGTGACATCAGACCATTGGAAGTTCGATACATGTATGGGGCATGAAGCCCCTCCCCCCCCCCCCCTTATTGTGTATTCATTGGTGCTAATAATCTAAGGAATTATGAGAACTTATTGAAGGGGTGTACCTCTGTACAAAGAGGAAGATTTTGTGTTTAAGACACTGGACACTATTGGTAATTGTCAAAGACTAGTCTTCTCACTTGGTCTTTTCTTGTCAAACATTGCTACATTTTACAACCATGCTAAAATTAAGCAAGGGTCCACAGTTAAATTGCGGTCGTGTGAATAGCACTAAGGAATGACTTCACCTGCGGAATCACCTGCTATATCAATACAGAGCTAAAACCCAGACTTTATTCCTTCACCCTTGGTCTGAGAATAGAGGTATGAGATTGCTGAAGTTTGTGGCATACATTCAATTTCTTGTCTGATCCATTTAAGATCAGACGCTTGTACTAGGTCTGTATTTTAAGTGACTGCACATTGGGAACTGCTGCGGATGATTACTATCAAATTGGTTAAAAGATTTGAGTACTTTTTCAAAATGTCCATAGATTTACATTGAACTTACAGGGTTTGAAGATAATGATAGTGGAAAGCTTCCCTTCAAATATTACTTACTGAGGTGCTGTAGTTTTTGAGAAATGAGTAAAACAATGACATGAAAAAAACGTTTGTAAATGATTAAAATAATTTTCGTCTCATGAGACGAAAATTATTTTCATGACATTGTTTTACTCATTTCCCCAAAACTACAGCACCTCAGCATGTAATATTTTCAGGGAAGCTTTCTACTATCATTATCTTCAAACTGTGTAAGTTTAATGTAAATCTGTGGACATTGTGTTTTTTGTCCTACAAAAGTTACATAGACCCTTTAAAGACAGTGGACACTATTGGTATTTGTCAAAGACCAGTCTTCTCACTTGGTGTATCTCAACATATGCATAAAATAACAAACCTGTGAAAATTTGAGCTCAATCAGTCGTCGAAGTTGCCAGATAATAATGAAAGAAAAATCACCCTTGTCACACAAAGTTGTGCGCTTTCAGATGCTTGATTTCGAGACCTCAAATTCTAAATCTGAGGTCTCGAAATTAAGTTCATAGAAAATTACTTCTTTCTCGAAAAACTACATTACTTCAGAGGGAGCCGTTTCTCACAGTGTTTTATACTATCAACCTCTCCCCATTACTCGTAATCAACAAAGGTTTTATGCTAATAATTATTTTGAGTAAGTACATGAGAACATGGGGGTGTGAGAGGGGGCATGATAAACATCAGACAATCCATCAACAGCAATTAATAATACTTTTAAAACTACGACAGATAGTTTTTTTATTTTAAAGACTCAAAACAAACATATTACTTGAGTAAATTACCTTGCTTAATATTGCGTTACGAGACTTCAAAAAAGGGTGGAAGGTGCCTAATTGTTGGCCAATAACCCTCTCCCAGATATTTCCTCTTTGCCAACAAGTATATTCTGGGCTGCAATTCCAATTAACATTGTAATACGAGTTGTGTAGCGCTGCTATCTAGGAAAAATCACTGCGCTAAAGACCACGGGAAAATGAACGTTTCATTCCTGATTGAAAAGGTCATTAAAGATGCCATGTCAGATTTTTGAACCCCAACCATTAAAAAAGAGATTTTTTTGAGTGAATGGAGTATCACCCGCTCTAACAAAAAAAAGTTTAACTTTTACATTTAATGGTCAGGAACCATGACAAAAATTTAAACAGTTTTTATAAAACACATAAGAATTGGTCACGTGATATATAGTCGGGATCCCGACAAAAACTAATTTCATCGCTACTAATAATTAGCGGACCTTTTCGAGCAATGGCTCAAATGAAAGCTTGTAACTTTCTCGACCCCCATCAAAATACCTAGGCCTATTGATTTTTAAATCAAAATTTTTGGGTCAAATCGGCCAAAAATCTGACATAGCATCTTCAAGATGTGATGGGAAAGAAGCGATGTCAGGCTGTGTTTTACAATAAGAGTTATTGGCCATTTGTCCAATAGGATGGAGGCCGAGAGGTTGGAGATACATTTGTACTTCTACCTCCAGAAGCTTTCATCTGGGCAGTTAAGAAAACCACAAGCAAGTGGGGTATTACTTGAGCATGATTACTTATCACTGGGTCAATGCATTCCAATCTTATCCAAGTCCTAATGAAAAATTGAGTGTGGAGCGACGTGGATAAGAGGAGGATAAGTAGAGGTTGAGGTCACATGGAGGCAACTGATTTAAAGACACTGGACATTAATTATTGGTTATTGTCAAAGACTAGCCTTCACAGTCATCTCAACATAAGCATAAAATAACAAACCTGTGAAAATTTGAGCTAAATCGGTCGTTGAAGTAGCAAAAATAATAATGAAAGAAAACACCCTTGTCACACGAAGTTGTGTGCTTTCAGATGCTCGATTTCGAGACCTCAAACTCTAAATCTGAGGTCTTGAAATCAAATTAGTAGAAAATTACTTCTTTCGCGAAAACTACGATTCTTCAGAGGGAGCCGTTTCTTACAAAGTTTTATACTATCAACCTCTCCCCATTACTCTTTACCAAGTAAGGTTTTATAATAATAATTATTTTGAGTAATTACTAATAGTGTCCACTGCTGCCTTTAAGATTTTGAGCTACAAGCCCTGCTTGTGGATCACTCCACAAATCCGAGCTCTTCTAGCAAGTAAGGTCTTTAAAAGAGAACACTTTTTTATAAATATTTTGTCAGGAATACATTCCTGTTTTTCTGTCACAGAAACTTGGTTAACAGCGATAACAGGTGTTTTGTGCCTCTATAATATGAATGGATATAGGACGCCTAAAACCTGATGACTAATATTCACAGTCAGAATGTTCACAAATGTCGTAATCCATTTGTCCTCAATTCATATTTGCACTGACAACCTTCAGCAGGCTTGTACTCAAATAAGTTGCAGTTAACTTTAAAATCATCTTTTCGAAAAATAAGAATAAATTTAAATTAAATTTACTTTTAGTTTGTATGACAGAATTTTTTTTACTAATGTTGTGATAATTATAAATAAAAGTTCAATAACAAAATGTAAAATCATTACAATAAAAAGTGCCAAAACCCGCCTCCCCAAGATGTTCAAGGGACTGGCTGAGAGGGTCATTTGAAGACACTGGACACCTTTGGTAATTGCCAAAGACCAATACATTCTCACTTGGTGTACCTTGACATGTATGCATAAAAACAATCTGTTACAATTTTGACTCAATTGGTCATCGAATTTGCAAAAAAACAAAGAAAGAAACTGGGCAATCTCCTGAGTCTAGTTGGCAAGACACTGCTCTAGAATTGCAAGGGTCGTGGGTTCGTATCCTACCCGAGTAACATGCCTGTGATATTTATTCACATGACTCAGGAAAGTACTGAGTATACAGTGCTAACACACATCGGTGTATGTGTAAAAACAAACAAAAAAATTATAAAGAAACTCTTGTTGCACAAATTTGTGTGCTTTCAGATGTCTGAGAAAAGCTTCAAACCTGAAGTCTCTCTCAAATTCAAATAATTGTAGTGAGAAATTACCTCTTTCTCAAAAACTACGCTACTTCAGAGAGAGTCGTTTCTCACAATGTTTTATACTATCAACAGCTCTCCATTGCTCGTTACCAAGTAAGTATTTATGCTAACAATTATTTTGAGTGAGTAACCGTTAGACAGTTTTAATCCTAGTGCCTTTACAAACGGGCAAACTAAAAGAAAAAATCACCTGAGGCTAAAGGGCGCCTAAAGGTGAAGGCTACAAAAAAAAAAAAGACAAGTTACAGAGAAACATGATATCTGTGGATATTTGTCTTCAACTGGAGTAGATTACAAGATGGTAGGAAACAAGATACAGGTATGGAGTTCCAAAGTGCAGCGGCACGAGGGAAGACGCTAGTTGAATATCTCACCGAATTATCCTTTATAAGAGCATAAAGAAAGGACGACGGTGAGTGAAGGGATGCGAAGATGCGGGAGCTATGAGTAAAGGTTCATACTGGAAGGACTATAAATGGGAAACCCTCTGCCCACACACATGAAAAACAAGCCCAATGGGAAGACAGTGTGTCTAAAGGCCCCGTTCATACTTCCTGCGAATGCGAATACAATACAAATTTTGACGTCACAAATTCGCAACATACATGTATAATTTGCATCAGTTGAAATGTGCTCAACTTCTGCGATACATTTGCAGTGAAAAAAAAAAACCTGTGTCGTCAAAATTTGCTTTGAATGTGATTTGCAGGAAGTGTAGCTTTCTACAGGGTTTGAATCAGTGGGTGGGGGGGGGGGGGGTAAATCCATAACTACAGGGCTTGTACATGTAGCTCAAAACTTTACTACATCAGAAAATGTGATACAAGACCGGAGTCAAAATGACAAGTAACACTATATCCAGGCCCCAATTTCATAGAGCTGCTAAACACAAAAATTTGCTTAGCATGAAATTTCTTCCTTGATAAAACCAGGATTACCAACCAAATTTTCATTTGTTGCACATTGCCTGATACTAGTATTCAGACGTTGTTTGCTTCTCCTGAAAATCATGTGGAAATTTGGTTGGTATAATCCTGTTTTTATCAAGGAAGAAATTTGACTGCTTAGCAAATTTTTGTGCTAAGCAGCTCTATGAAATTGGGCCCTGGCCTGGAATTACACCATGGCCTCCGTTACCCCTGGTCTTGGTGCCCATCAAAAGTTTCCCATTGACATCCATTAAGATGTTCCAAGCAGGCCTGGAATTTCATCTTCGAAAGGGCAAGGCCATTTTCTTTTTGCAAAGGGCACTTTCATTGAAAAATCTGAAAGTCTATGGGACACTTTTGAAGGGGCACCAAGGCAAAGACCGGGGGCATCGCAGGCCATGGCCTTTGTGGCCTCTGTGTAATTCTAGGCCTGCCAATGGAAGTGCCCTTTACAAAATGAAAGTTGCCCTGCCCTTTCAACATGTTCAAAGATGAAGTTCCAGACCTGCTATCTGCAGCTTCACTTTTGAGCTGTTTTTGCTCTGAGAATTAAGAACCAGATTCCAGTCACTTTGACACAATTTGAGATGAAATTATTTCTCAGGAACAGTGGTACATGTCTACAGGTCTAAACATTATAAGCAGCGAGCTTCCAGGTTAAAGCAATCCAAAAGTAATTATCTAAGTTTATTTTCTCATCCAGGTTATTTCACAGGCTGTTGTATCTGGTAAACTACATAAGAGTTCTTCCCTTGGGACATTAGTGACCTTCCTCCTTCAGAGATGAGGTTCCAGCCGGGATGATACAGAAGTTTACACTTGACTTCCACTGATGAGACTTTCTAGTCTGAGTTTTTGGTTCACTGAAAGAGTGCACATCAAGTCAGAGTTCCTTAAAGGAACACGTTGCCTTGGATCTATCAAAAGCTGCCGTAGGCTTCCAACCAAAAGTTTTTATTGTTGTTGTTTTTTTATAAAAAGTGATTACCAAACAGATACCTTCACTTTAAAGGCAGTGGACACTATTGGTTATTACTCAAAATAATTATTAGCATAAAACCTTACATGGTAATGAGTAATGGGGAGAGGTTGATGGTATTAAACATTGTGAGAAACAGCTCCCTCTGAAGTAACTTAGTTTTTGAGAAAGAAGTTATTTTCCAAGAATTTGATTTCGAGACCTCAGATTTAGAATTTGAGGTATCGAAATCAAGCATCTGAAAGCACACAACTTCATATGTGACAAAGGTTATTTCATTATTATCTCGCAACTTTGACGACCAATTGAGCTCAAATTTTTACAGGTTTGTTATTTTATGCATTATGTTGAGATACACCAAGTGAGAAGACTAGTCTTTGACAATTACCAATAGTGTCCACTGTCTTTAACCAATTTGATAGTAATCAACCGCAGCAGTTCCCAATGTGCAGTCACTTAGAATACAGACCTAGTACAAGCGTCTGATCTTAAATGGATCAGACAAGAAATTGAATGTAATGCCACGAACTTCAGCAATCTCATACCTCTATTCTCAGACCAAGGGTGAAGGAATAAAGTCTGGGTTTTAGCTCTGTATTGATATAGCAGGTGATTCCGCAGGTGAAGTCATTCTTAAGTGCTATTCACACGACAGCAATTTAACTGTGGACCCTTGCTTAATTTTAGCATGGTTGTAAAATGTAGCAATGTTTGACAAGAAAACTTGGACAGTAGACAAAATTGTTGACCTTTCACACGAGGTACATTTTGTAAATGATAATTGTGCTACAATTGCTCTCGTGTGAAAGGGGCTTGAAAGATCTGTAGATTCAGAGGTGTTGATGTACATTCAATTGTACTTCAAACAACCGTTCGCTTTAAAGGGATTGTATACGTTTGGTAATTGAAACCCACTGTTTATTTCAATCCAAGTTAGAAATAAAAAACTAACCTGCAAAAAATTCATTTTAAAGCCATTGGACACTTTCGGAACAGAAAAAAAAATATATCACAGATTTACAAATAACTTACAGGGTTTACAGAAGGTAATGGTGAAAGACTTCTCTTGAAATATTAATCCATGAAATGCTTTACTTTTTGAGGAAACAATAAAAAAATTACCAATTCTCGATATCGAGAATTACAGATTTATTTTAAACACCTGTCATGACACGGCGAAACGTGCGGAAACAAGCGTTGGTTTTCCAATTTTTTTTCTCCAGACTCCGATGACCAGTTGAGCCTAAATTTTCACAGGTTTGTTATTTAATATATAAGTTGTGTGACACACGAAGTGTGGGCCTTTGGACAACACTATTTACCAAAAGTGTCCAATGGCTTTAACAGGTGGTAGAGTTTTTAGATATCGTCGAAAATTTGGAGCAGTTACATGTACATGTATTTCCAGGCAGGTAAAAATAATTTGCAAAAGGAATACACAACAATCTGAAAAGCCTCTTTAAATCAGAAATGGCTGCCTCTGACTAAAATGCTGGAACTGGGGTCTCGCAACTCAGAACATTCACTGGACTGAAACAAAACCCAGCAACAAACGAATCTACTCAAAGTAGTTTCATCAAAAAAGCGTGCACGTCAATTCAAATGCTGACAGCTTTATTATACACTGCTTCTTGTGTGTCCAAGTCAACCAAGTTCTGAGAATTCCTAAGAACCTTTCTTCTATTCAGCGCTGGACAAGTTCACAGACAAGAACAACAACCCACAACAACACCCTCAGAGAAATCCCAAGTACATCAGGGGTATAGTCGTAAAAGCACAAAGTGTAAGGGGGTGATACTGCGATGAAGAGCATAGAATAATTGTTTTAAAAAAGTGCTAGAAATTTTAGGGTTACTTAAAGGCAGTGGACACTATTGGTCACCGTCAAAGACTAGTCTTCACAGTTGGTGTATCTCAACATATGCATAAGATAACTAACCTGTAAAAAATTTGAGCTCAATCGGTCATCGAACTTGCGAGATAATAATGAAAGAAAAAACACCCTTGTCACACGAAGTTGTGTGCGTTTAGATGGTTGATTTCCAGACCTCAAGTTCTAAATCTGAGGTCTCAAAATCAAATTCTTGGAAAATTACTTCTTTCTCGAAAACTATGGCACTTCAGAGGGAGCCGTTTCTCACAATGTTTTATACCATCAACCTCTCCCCATTACTTGTCACAAAGAAAGGTTTTATGCTAATAATTATTTTGAGTAGTCACCAATAGTGTCCACTGCCTTTAAAATAAGAGAAACAACAGTTATTGTACAAAGGAATCTACCCAAAGTATTTTCAGCAAAAAGCCTGCTTGTAAACTGAAACACCTACATCACATGCATAAATGTGACTGATTACCCGAACAATCTGTGACTGATTACTTGAACAATCTACTCCGCGGGAGTAGAATTAAGCAAGACAGTTCTCTAAGAACAAACTTTACCTGGCAAGTAGATACACACATGGTGTTATACCGCAAACCAAATATATATTGTGACTGATTAATTATCATAAATTCGTTGTTTTGTGTCAAAGCCGACCAATTTCCGAGAATTCCCAAAGACCTTTTCTGCACTAGACTAGTCTTGGCCCAAGAGTTCAGTGATCAATAGTGGATAGTGTACTGTTCTCAACCCAGCGCAGTACACTAGACCCATCAGCGGTCACTGACGTCTTGGGCAAAGACTAGCACTAGACAAATTCACAGACAAGAACCACAGCCCACAACAACACCCTAGGGTCGCCTTAAGAGGGTCAGTGAATGGTCCCAAGTTTACCCTCCAGCAGGAGTAGTAATAAAATCACAATGTGTAAGGGGTTGATAATGGAGGGACCCTTTAGCTGGACACCCCAAGGGGGAGTGGCCAGTGGGCTGGCTGGTGCCAATCAGATCAATTTAGGCTGAATCCGGGGCATGCTCCTGGAAACATTTTTTGTCAGTGAGGTCAGCGTTGAGAAAAAGTGCAACAAGGAGTGTGATGTTTACCGACCTCAGCATGATGTACTACGTGTATCTGTGACTGTATCCTGCTTATTTTTGCTTTTAAGCAGAAAAATAAAAGCATCTGCTTAAAGGGAAGTTACACGTTTGGTAATTACTCAGAGCAAATATTAACTTAAAAACTGACTTGGTTACGAGCATTGGAGAGCTGTTGATAGTAAAAAACATTGTGGGAAACCACTCCCTCTGAAGTACAAGGTTTTCTGAGAAAGAGGTAATTTCTCACTAAAATATTAAAAGACTTCTAGCTAGAAGTCTTTTATTCCTATCGGAAAGCACACAAATTCGTCCCCAAAATTTTTTTTTTCTTCTTTTATCATTTTCTCGCAACTTTAAAGACCAATTGAGCCCAAATTTTCACAGGCTTGTTATTTTATGCTTATGATGGTATACACCAAGTGAGAAGACTGGTCTTTGACAATTACCAAACGTGTACAGTGCCTTTAAACAGCTCTATAAAATTGAGCCAAATTTTATACAAACTTTATGGATTTGGGTACTTTTTCAAAATGTCCATAGATTTACATTAAACTTACAGGGTTTGAAGATAATAATAGTGGAAAGCTTCCCTTCAAATATTACTTACTGAGGTGCTGTAGTTTTGAGAAATGAGTAAAACAATGTCATGAAAATACGTTGTAAACGCTTAAAATAATTTTCGTCTCATGAGACCAAAATTGTTTTCATGACATTGTTTTGCTTATTTCCCCAAAACTACAGAACCTCAACACGTAATATTTTCAGGGAAGCTTTCTACTATCATTATCTTCAAACTGTGTAAGTTTAGTGTAAATCTGTGGACATTGTGTTTTTTGTCCTACAAAAAGTACATACACCCTTTAACAAAAAGGGGTCGCAGAAGGGTTTCTGGAATGAGCGACAAACCCGACAGTCTTGTGTATTTTTCCCCAAAGTTCAAGCACTGTTTGGGCTCCATCAGTGTGAAAACAAACACTTTTAATACGGGAATTTGAGCAAGCGGATGATGCATAAACTGAACAATAAATATGAATTTCACCATTTTCAAATGTCAGGCTATAGTGTACTCACAAGAACTGTAGCTCTTCCAAATTCGAGCAAAAAATATTCTCCACAGAATTGTTTTCCCACCATGATAATTAATATCCGATCTAAATATGTGCAAACCGAAGAACATTAATATTTTCAAACACATGCCTACACACACATACATTGTTCAAAACCTTAAAACCCTGTTTCAGATAGAACAATCTTCTCTGAAGGATAGGTACATGTATTATTGATTATCAAAGAGTTTTCAGGGTAAAAATCACTGCAGTAACAAACCTTAAAGCAAAGGTACGTACACGTTTGGTAATTACTCAAAACAAATATTATCATTAAAACTTACTTGGTAACGATTAATGGAGAGCTGTTGATAGTATAAAACATTGTGAGAATCAGCGTAGATTTAAAAAAAAAAAAAGAGGTTATTTCTCACTCAAATAATAAAAGACTTCTAGCCCGAAGTCTTTTATTCCTATCTGAAAGCACACAAAGTCGTTCAACAAGGGTGTTTTTCCTTTCATCATTTTCTCACAACTTCGATGACCAATTGAGCACAAATTTTCACAGGTTTGTTATTTTATGCTAATGTTAGGATACACCAAGTGAGAAGACTGGTCTTTGACAATGTACCTTCCCTTTAACCAATGCCATAAATCATGTTTCCAATTACAAATTTTCCAAATTACATTATTTTACAAAAGTGGAATTAAGTAACCAACCATGAATGATGAAAAAAATAAGCAGACTCTACAAACACCTGTTGTGAATTTTCTTCCCCCTAAAAGCGGCTCACAACGCCAGCCAATTTCTCGACTCCAGTCTCGTCCTCAATTTGTTCCCACAAATCAATCAGTGACGGGAAGTCCTTCAGAAATACAATCTACCCAGTTGTGCTACTTAGACCATGGAGGTTTCGCTTAAACCAATACTCACGCGCCATCACCTATTTCCACCAGTTCCGGTGCACCGAAATGAAATAATCCAAAACTCAGCCATCGAGGAAAACGAACGCAGTCGTCAGGGCTGACTGGCGGAGAAAACAAACAAAATCCCCGGCACAAGGCGAGAGAAAACCCCACAGAAAAACTCTAAGGTGATAACGACCAATCCATAAGGAAGAACTCTCCAAGAGTTCCAGCATCCGTCTGGAATGGATTTCTTCTTCGCTGATGGATTGTATGCGAGACTCTCAACTCCCCATCGGATTTCATTCAACACTCTGACGCTTTTAACCAATAGTGAGTGAAATCGGTCCGGGAGCCGACTGTGTGCCTCGACACTTCTTAGACGTAACTGCAAACCCGGTTTAGCAAGACCGCGGCAGCAGGCAGACAGAGTAAAGCAGTCACCCCTTTCGAGAAAAAAAAAAAGGGAAAAAAATATCCCTGATATATAAGAGACGTCACTATCTTAAGGCATTATGAGTCAGCTTTTGCTTTTCCTGCTTCCCTCAATGGAAAAAAAAAAAACCTACATGTAACCACAGAGCTAGGACCCACAGAGCTTCAGGAAAAGCCTTTACAAGGTGAATTACCCCCTGACAGGGGGAGCTGGCAAGCCTGGGGGTGTTCTGGGCAGAGAAGGAAAGGGGGGTCTTTCAGAACCCTCTAGGAGACCATAGTTTCCATCATCATTAACCACTTTAGATTGAAACACTTTGAGGTCTGCTTAATCTCAAACGATTGATGGTATCCAGTGGTTTTTATATAATAGATTTGTTACTGGGATGGAAAAGGGATCTGATGATATTAAAGTCATAATGGTCACACTGCTGATTTAAAGGTACAGTTATCAAGAAAGAAGCACCTGTAAAAGTTTTAGCTGAATACAGTGTCTACATTGTACTTGCACAGAAAACAGCAAAAAAACTGTTAAGCCCGGTTCATACTTCCTGCAAATGCGATACTAATTTTGACGTCACAAATTCGAAATGAACAGTTCTCATCAGTTGACTTGTGCTCAACTTCTAAGAAACATTTGCTGCGAAAAACAGCTGTGTGACATTGAAATTTACTTTGCATTTGCATGAAGTATGTAGCCTAGAACGTTCGTGCTTAACGCTGATTCATGGGCAAAACAATCAAGAAAGAAACAAGTACAATAAAAGTCACCTGTGAAAGTTTAAACTGAATTCAGTGTCTACTTGCTAAGAAAACAGCAAAAAACTGTTGGTATTTTCACACGAATAGCGATTCCATCCACGCGTTTAGCAGGTACAAAAAGCATCTCTGGCCGCAAACGTCTCATCTTAGATTGAAATGTTAAGAGATTCAAATTTGTTGACATACTAATAAATTGGGGTATTTCATACGAAATAATTGCAACGGGTTATTACTCAACGACGAGTTGTTGACTCTACCTTTAAGAAGTGTCTCTATATTAGCTTATCTAGAAATCAATTCTTTTCGAAACCAGAGCTGGCTGGTAATTTCCTGAGTCGACAATTTAGGTTATAATAAACAGGAGGCTGTTTAAAAAGAAACCACTCAACTAAATTGAATGAAAATTTATGACCGATCCAATGGAATGAAGAATCCATTAGCATGATTGATGCCTGCTGTAACATTAGAGATCTAACAGTAAGTCCCCCTCAAATCAATGTGACATTCAAATTGAATTATAGACCTTTTTAAAGGAACACGTTGCCTTGGATCGGTCGAGTTGGTCTTTGAAAAGCGTTTGTAACCGTTTGTTATAAAATTGATATGGTTAGAAAGATGTTGTAAAAGTGGAATACAATGATCTACACAAATATGCCTCAAAATTGCGTGGTTTTCGTTTCGGTCGGCCATTTATGGGAGTCAAAAAGTTGACTCCCATAAATGGCTGACCGTGTTAATTCGCGACGTAAAATGAAAACCGTGAGTGGTACATACTTATGTGGGTCATTAAATTCTACTTTTAAAACATCTTTCCAACCATATACATTTCATAACAAACGGTTTCAAATGCTTTTTTATAGACCAACTCGTCCGATCCAAGGCAACGTGTTCCTTTAAAGCAAGTGTTGGAGGAAAAATAATCTGAAGAAATATGGGTGCATGGGATGGGGAAAACATTTTTTTTAAAAAGAACGACTGCATGCTTCACAGTGACACCGCGTGGCCTAATTCCACAAACGTGACAGGAATTCACAAAAACTTCATAACTTCACTTATACGTGCCTCCTGCTCAGTCTCAAAGACACAAACAATACACTATTTCCAAACTTTGTGCAAAGTGGCCATAAACCAACTTGTCCAGAGTCACCAGTCATGCGAGTAACTATCCATGAAAAAAAGAGGAAAAGAGAAAACCGAACAAGAAAAAAAGAGGAAAAGACAATATTCCTATACTTTTGTAAACAGAGAGTTAAGGAAAAAAGAGGAAAATCAAAACCCAAAAAAGAGGAAATCAGCTGAAAAGAGGAAGTTTCACATGCCTGAGTCACTTTGTGTGATTTAAACATATTTTGACGAGACAGTTGACACACACACTAAATCTACATCAAAATATACTGGGTATTTCATCTTAAGCCACCCTCTGGTAGACCTTGCGATGACACAAAAATAATCCCTAGCTGACTTTTTAGGATGACGCTGAGCCTCAGCTTAGAACGGAAACATCAGTCTTATATGACAAGGTCAAAACTGTTACAATTGCATCTTTTTACACGATAGACCGATCCACTAAGCTCCGCCCCATTGCGTATTGACCAATCACAACGCAATGAAGGTCCGACAAATAAGGTCCGAAATGCGTGCGCGTATGCTTGGTGCGCGCAGCAGAGTTGTGCAGAAAGGCATTGGAGAGCCCCACGTGTTCTTGCTCACACGTGCGTCGTGGGCGGGGCCTAATGGATCGGTCTATTCCAGCTAAGACCGGGAACATATCAGTCCTCTATAGCTTATGACAAGGCCAAAACTGCTACATCAATTGAATCTGTTTACACATTTCAACATGGTACGTCCATAGCGTTTTTAGTGACAGTTACTCCTTGCTAATTTCCTACGTCATCCTACTTTTTCACTTTTCCTTGATTCAAATTTGAAAAGCACGCAATTCAGACAAATCACTTAGTGAGAATTTTAACTGGCCCCTTAGCTGTTACAAGAGAGCACTGCTTCATGCAACCAGTGCCTAAATTTCATGGCTCTGCTTATCGTGGAATTCTGCGCTTACGGCGCTCTGTAAAGCATGATTCTAATATGCCCTGATCAAGAACAAAAGCAAGCACCAGACATTTCTTTAGTCTGATCACCCTTAAGATGGTCTCTGCATGACACGTCTGCTATAAATAATTGCTTATAGACCTCATAGTCTACATTAAGACCTTCGTCAATTACTTGGCTTTAACTTAATAACCGCCTTCACTATTATATACTTATGAAGCACAGCCCTTCAATCACAGACCAATGTCGATCAAATAACCTGAGATAACTCAGATGGGACGCAAACCCTGGGACCTTTCTAAATTTCCTTTAAGTCTCAGCACATTTATGTCACATCTGATACGTGTATACATTCCCAAAAAATGTTTCAATTACAGTTCAAAGATACACAATGAGTTCGACGAGCCGACACAGTTCAAGCAAACAAGTTGCATTTTCAACAATCCAATATAAAGACAGTGGACACTATTGGTAATTACTCAAAATAATTATTAGCATAAAACCTCACTTGGTAATGAGTAATTGGGAGAGGTCGATAGTATAAAACATTGTGAGAAACGGCTCCCTCTGAAGTACCATAGTTTTCGAGAAAGAAGTAATTTTCCACGAATTTGATTTTGAGACCTCAGATTTAGAACTTGAGGTTTCGAAATCAACCATCTAAACGCACACAACTTCGTGTGACAAGGGTTATTTTTCTTTCATTATTAACTCGCAACTTCGATGACCGATTGGGCTCAAACTTTCACAGGTTGATTATTTTATGCATATAGATGTTGAGATACACCAACTGTGAAGGCTAGTCTTTGACAACTACCAATAGTGTCCACTGCCTTTAAGCCTGATAGTGATACTTCATGGAGGCAATAAAAGTGATTGCCTCCATTCCCCCTGGTCGTTGCCTTCGTGCCCTTGAAATGCTACTGTGTAAATTTATGATTTCCTCATAGGGTGCCCTTTACCAAAGAGAAAATGCCTTGGTGCCCTTGCAAAAATGAAGCATATGCCTGACAATCTACACTATGCACAAACAACGGAAATTTGTCATTACTAAAATAACTTTCTCCTAAAGCTAACAATCCTCTGATAATCCAAAGATATCATCTCCCGTGTATTCAAAACAAAGTAGTCTCCGCAACCAGTCTCCCTAACATCCTCTCCAACAACTTTAAATGTAAAAATGAAACATACTTTATAAAGTGACATTATAAGCTGCTGACAACAGAGACTACCAACCTCGTTGAGTGGATCAAATAATTTCCTGTCACTTGGAAATCCATAATCACACTTTGTCTGATAGATTCAACTTAACTTAACTTGTCTGGTTGTTGTAAATGATAAATGTGTTCAAACAAGAACATAAACTGAGCCCTGCACGCGTTGTGGAGACCTCTAGAATGTGCACCAGTGTTACAAAACACACTTTTACTGTGTAGTTATTCTCCACTGTACCATCCACTGATAAATGTACCTGCCAATAGCTTCCTAAAAAGACACTATTTAGAGCAGAAATTTGGCGCTTGCACAGTAAGCGAAGAATAGAAACCCTAAGTGCTAAAATTGGCGGTAACAGAGCCATGACATTGGGACCTGCATGCATTGTAGAGACCTCTAGAAAGTGCACCAGTGTGCAACTGACCCACAAAACGCACTCTTTTGTGTAGTGATTCTCCACTCAACCATCGAATGATAAATGTACCTGCCAATAGCTTCCTAAAGACGCTAGCGCAGAAATTTGGCGCTTGCACAGTAAGCAAAGAATGGAAACCATAAGCGCTAAAATTGGCGGTAAGCAGAGCCATGAACATGAGCCATGCATGCATTGTGGAGACCTCTAGAAAGGGCACCAGTGTGCACATGACCCACAAAACGCACTCTTTTTTGTAGTAATTCTCCACTCAACCATCGAATGATAGATGTATCTGCCAAAAAGCTTTCCAAAAAGAAGCTAGCGCAGAAATTTGACACAGTACGCAAAGAATGGGTACAACTAAATTTGGCGGTAAGAAGCAGAGCCATAACTTGGTGCTTTTGTGGAGACCTCTAGAAGGTACACGAAATGTGCAATGACCTACAAAACACTCATACTGTGTACATGTAGGAATTCTCCACCTCCACTGTCCTAGACAAATGTACCTGCCAAAAAGCTTTCTAAAGAGAGAGGCGAGGAAATACCCCCTAACCTACATACATTCCCACTCCACCCGTGATGTGACACAAACAGTTCAAGATGTGATCAATTTAGGTGTTAATGAGTATTGCACCGTGGGGTGCTCTGATCCGGTTTCCAAGCTTAAGGCAAACAAAATAAAATCGTTTCTGAGAAAAGGAAAGGAGGGACTTTTTTTTTTAATGACCATTAGGCTTGAATTTGGGGGGGGGGGGGGGAAATCCAAAAGACCACAGGACTTGTCACCAAAAAATGTTTACTGGACCAGATTTGTTTTTACAATACAAGACCAAAATGAAAATAAGAGAAATACTTCTCAACCCAGCTTAAAGGCCCCCTATCGTCAAAGAAAAACCAGTTTTTGCAATAGCGCCCTCTCGCTCATAAAAGTTGTTTACGCTGTTCTGCGAGGGTGACTTACACCCTCTGTTAGTCCGTCGTGAATACAAAGATGGCGGAATCGGAGATGATACAGTGTTCATGGTTAGCCCATCACTCTGTGCTTGTTGCAAGAACACTTGCCAGAAAACAGTGGAACACGGGGAGCTTTCCCACGAGCTTTGCGAGTGTGTGTGGCACAAGACAAACAAAAGGACCGGAAGGAAGTGAGGAACAACAGGGATCTCAATAATGAAGTAAGCGTTACCACTATTTTAGCCTTATGTGTTACTGTTACCCCAGTTTTATCCAAGTCGATCCAATCGTGTTTATTGTCACTTTCGTTATTATTCACCGTTCTGGAAAACGGGTGAATTTTCATCATTTTCTCTCGAGAAAACGGCAAACGGTTTGAGTACTTATTGTACTTGTAGGATCAGGACACAAAACACAAATGTCTATAATCTACAGATTTACATTAAACTTATACGGTAAATACTGATAGCTACCCTTACAATACTATACTTGCTGATACCCTGGTGAGACGAACAATTATTACAGCATGTAAAATATGTTACCAGTAAGTTATACTAGTATTTATAGCATAACTGGTAATTACGTTTTTACATGCGTGCTAAAACGGAGATGTGTTAAAACGTGACTTTGTTTTACCAAATGCCTCAATACTTTGCAGCAAGTAACATTTTAAGAGAAGCTTTTTACTACCCAAAATGTGTAAGTTAAATGTAAATCTGAAAACATGTTACAAAAAAACAAAAACAATTTGTTTACAGCAATTTATTATGGCAAACACATAGGGCACTATAATTAAATTCTGTATTTTTTCAGGAGTCGGATTCAGAAACAACTGAAGGCGAGGGGAGAACAGGCAAATCTGATGCTGTGCGAAACAAATTCAAGAAGAGAAAGCAATATCAAGGTATTCTGAATGTTTATTATTTGTTTGTACAAATACAAGTTAAAATATGTCTATATGGTTTACAGGAGCTGCATGTACCTGAATCAGTCTGTGAAAATATATAGATGAATTTCATCAAAATAAAACAATATTTACGTAAATGGAAAACTAACTGAACTTGAATGAAGAAAGACAGCAAGGCAAGGGGGAGAATAATAAATAATATTTATACACATAAAAACACTATGAATCAAACCATAAAATTACAAACCAAAAATTAGGGAAATATTTACAGGGGCATATACAAATACAAAATAAATACATAAAATAAAACATTTAGAGCAGGTGCAGGCATGATATACTGGTAATTTTGGAAAACAACAACAACAACAAATAGTTTAGATAGTGGAAGGGCTGATCTTCACATGGTGTAAGGCTATCGTACACTTATCACAGTTGTCTGGTTTTCCCAAGAGCAACACATTGTCAAACAGCCTAGGATGAATATGCCCGAATGTAAATAACAATAATGTGTGTCAACCGTTTCAGAAATATCTCAACGCTCTTCCAAGGAGGTTGAAAATGTAACCGCAGAGCTGTAGAGACAGCAGCTTGCAGCATGTCAATTGCATTCTGCAGCTAACAAGCACAAGCCATGAACCCCAAGCTCCCCCTCAAGAAGTATTGCCATGGTGCAGATGTAGAAATCGCAGGGATATAACGCTGCTGGAGGAGAATAAGTTTTGCACTAGAAGGTGAAATGGGTGCCTCACACACACACACACACAGCTCATGGATTACAGGGATGACATGCTGGCAGCAGAGCAAATCCACAATAATGACAGTTTTTCAGCATGCAGCATAATAGGCAGCATGTTTTTTTTAGCAGCATGAGCGACTTGGTGCTATAAACCGTAGATTCATCCCATGTGTTTTGTTTTATCAATAAGGGATAGGTTTCTAGCACCAAATGGTGTTTATATTGGGTTCAGACCTCGAAGGCTCTTATTACAAATAATATTGCAATTTTTCAGCATGTTCTAAAATATTTTAATTGCTTGAGTTTGAAAAAAAGAGAAATTAACCGCAGCGAGACATGAACCAATGACCTCTGAATTAACGTACAAGTGTTCTACCAACTGAGCTATCCAGCCCATGCTGGCGGTGTCCCTATTTGTCATCAGAAATTGATTAATAGGGACACAGCCAACATAGTGCTGGCTAGCTCATTTTGTTAGAGTGCATGTACGCTAATCTTAAGATTGCTGGTTCAAGTCTCACTCCAATTACTTTTCCATTGTTCAAACCCAAACTACTTTTAAAACTCGCACAATCTGTTCCCCTTGTTATTTGTTGCATATTTTAGTATGAGTGTCTCCACACTAATTTATAAGCTCAGCTCATTAATTTTTGCAATCGATACATAGGAGGGTTGTTATAAGCAGCTGTATGTAGCTGGTTTCTACATAGTGAATTTTTTTTACACACAAAAATATTAAGTATAACAACAATATGAGATTTAGAACATGTTTTATTTGCATCAGGGATTATGAATATTTATTGTGGTTTTACCCATATAAACCGATGCGTGTGAGCCACTGTATTTTGGAACTTCTTTGAAAAAAAACCATCACAGACAAATTATTTGGGTGGTATTCGAAGCCATGACCCTTGCAACGCTTAGAAACTTTGTATTAAGCGCTATATAAATGCATGTTATTATATTATTATTATTTGCAATTCTAGAGCAGTGTCATAGAAACTAGTCTAATTGGCTCTAGAATTGCAAAGGTCATTGGTTTGAATCCCACCCGAGTAACATGCTTGCTTTTTTTCGCAGAATTTGGTGGAAGTACTGAGTATGCTATTGACACATCAATGTATATGGGTCAAGCCAAAATGAGGAATAAGATTAATAAAAACAAACTATGGATAAAGAAATTACATTAATTCAAAGGTGTATCATTCATAACAAGGACATACTCAAAAGACAAGAAAATGATCCAAGAACACGTCATTTTACCTCAACTTGTTAAATTTAATGATCAAGTCAGAAATGAGACCTTCCACTTGGTACATATGTATTTAGGAAATTAAAGTGGGAGTTAATTTTGGCTGATAGTTGTGATTTTGGCTGATATGAACAATCTTCAAGATGATCACTATTGGTAAACTACTCAAAATAATTGTTAGCATAAAAACTTGGTAACAAGCAATGGAGAGCTGTTGGTAGTGTAAAACATTGTGAGAAACGGCTCCCTCGGAAGTAACTTAGTTTCCAAGAAAGAAGTAATTTTCCACAAATGTGATTTCGAGACCTCAGATTTAGAATTTGAGGTCTCAAAATCAAGACATGAAAGCACACAACTTGGTGTGACAAGGGTTTTTTTCTTCCATTATTTTACCGCAACTTTGATGACCAATTGAGTTCAAATTTTCACAGGTTTGTCATTTTATGCATATGAATGTTGAGATACTCAACGTGAGAAAACTGGTCTTTAACAACTACCAAAAAGTGTCTATAAAACAGACGTTACAAAATATTTAACCTGCAATAGTTTTAAACCATGTAACGCCAAGTGGTTTTGTTTTTCAAAGTGAAAAGAATGAGATTTCCAATTTCTTTACTTCTTGTTCATCCCATCAAGTCTCTCCTAGACTAGTTTTTTTATGGATGGGGCTGGCACTTTTGCAATGGTGAAAGAAATGCGTTGTGGATTATCATCAGATAAAGTAAAAAGTGACATGCTATGATAAATAACCATGTACCCGCCCCGCCCACTTATGATCTTTTAGCTGCAATCCTCTCCATCGAATCTGTGATGTAGCTACAGGGCTGCGGTTTGGGCTTGGGATGTGCTGACCATTTCTTTTACCTGTGGAAACCTGGGAAAGGGAAATAATAATATGAGATCAGAAAAATACACCTTGGTTTGACAAGTTAAAGTGTTCTGGAGCTCTTGAAAATTGAAGAATTTTATTACAAGAGGATGTATTGAAATCAGTTTGATTGAAATGAATATGTATGTTCCTAAGAATATCCTTTGGAAGGTTTATTTAGTTACTAGAGGTGTAGTTTGTTGATATAACAAAAACAACTGATTTTGGAAACAGCTTACTTTTACGAAACATTCAAGGATACACGCGCACATACTTGGGTGTTAAAATTGACACAAGATCAATGTCAAACAAAGATACATGTACAAACAACAACTTATTGTTTACATCATTGGGTGTTTAGCAACATGAAAATAACACTCAATTGTTCCCTTGGATCGGTCGAGTTGGTCTTTGAAAAGTGTTTGTAACCGTTTGTTATAAAATACATTATGATTAGAAAGATATTTTAAAAGTAGAATATAATGATCCACACTAGTATTACGCGAAATTGGGTGGTTATCCTTTTACCTCATCGACTAACACAGTCGGCCATCTGTGGGCGTCAAATTTCTCCCATAAATGGCCGACCGTGTTAATTCGCAAAGTAAAAGGAAAACCTTGCAATTTCGAGGCAAATTTGTGTGGATCATTGTATTCTACTTTTGAATCATTTTTCTAACCATATGCTTTTTATTACAAACGGTTACGCTTTTCAAAGAACAACTCGACTGATCCAAGGCAACGTGTTCCTTTAATTTGGGTTATTTTTAGGGTCTCAATAAAGTGAAAATACATTGGTGTTAATTTTTTACACCCCAGTTTTTGCAGTGCATAAAGGCAAGGCATTTTCTGTCTATTTATTGGCAAGTTAAAAGTTTTAACTGTTTTTCTGTTTAGTCGTAATTTGGAATAAAAGGCATCCTAATTGTTACAATAAATGTTCTTTCAAAAACAACCTGTCATGCCCATTTTTGTTTTTGATACTAGACTTGTTTAACCTGTATGAGTGACGTTTGTGAACAAACATCAAATTATGATTATTGTGTCTGTTCAGAAACAAAATTAACAGTGTATGCATTTAGCCTTCGAAATTAGACTGGGTTGAAACGTCAGGCCATTATCTATTTTGTGCATTCACGGTCGTTGTGGTTGATCAGTTCACAAGTAGCCTTAGTATATATAAAACAAGACAAGTTGCAAGGTCCTTGAATGCCATCCCTTCTTCATAGAACCTTCAGAAAGATTGTACCTTTGACAACTTTATTACTAACCGTTCTGAGTTAATGTCTGCATGGTCTAGTGACATTCCTTTCTCCATGGGTCCAAACAGTCTCTTTGCTGTGGTTTTCTTTATTGGCGTTGATGACACCAGTAGACTATCTTGATCACTGAAAAGTGAAATTAAACACAACACATTTATGGTATGACCATGAGTATAAATTATGATACCGTTTGTTTACACGACAAGGCATTTATTTATTCTTCCAAGTTTTTCCCCTCCATTTTCAGTTGTATTGTTTATTTTTTTCTAGAGGGTCCCTAGACTATGCCAGGGAGAAAAGGGTTTTCACACTGATGTCAGGCATGCAACTACATCAGCTGATATAATTTTTTTTTATTCTCAGTACTTTCAATTGAAAAATATCGTACAAAATTTTGTGACATTTTGTAATTTCCTCCTTTTTGTTTAAGTTACAGTTGCATGCCTGTGACGACCATGCTGTGTGAAAACATAGGCCTTATTAACCGTTTATTTAGATTTTATTTTTTTATAATGAAAACAAACTTAATCAATGAGACCTTTCCAGCTATTTTGCAGGCATATTCTTTAGTACAAAAAAGTTATAATAAAAAACCCCGAAACCAAGCTCTTTCTTAAAAAAACCCAGGATCAATAAGAAGCCCGTTTCATTATAATTAATTCTTTAATCCACTTTAAAACAAAAAAGAAGGAATATTTAAACATTATTTTCGTAATATCATCACTTGTGGAGGGGGGCCCGATAAAAAGCATAGCTTGTCGAGAGTATGGACCCCTAACCTAACGAAAGCAATGAACTGAAGCAAAAATTAATACATAGGTGAAGAGAGCGAGTAAAATGCGAGTAAAACTTTAATAGCCTACCTTCTGGTGAATATTCTAGTCGTAAACTCTGGTCTTGACCACAAGTAGAAGTCTACTGGTAGATCTAGAACATGAACAGTGTAGTAAGTAAACAAGATCGCGGACAGGACTGTCATCAGATGTTTGACAAACTGGGACAGTTTTGAGTTAATGAATTTACACTGCTCTCGCATTGATTGGAACTCATCATTCGCATCAGCTGGATTGACCTAGCCTGCTGTGTACTTCCTTCTGATAATCTCTGTTTTGCACAGATTTCCTTCTTTTGCTGGCAGATTCCGATACTGCCCAGGTAACTTTCCTGTTCCTCACCTCTTCTTCATGGCCATTTTGATGCGCCGTCAAAAACGCATAATACACCCGCAGGTCCTTTCCCTACGGATAAGGTGCGGTGGTTGCGCACACTCAAACATGAAAACACGACGAAAAGCTCTAGAAACAGATAAACACGATCGACGTGTAATAAATCCATGCCATTGCAATAGCGCGTATCGTGTGTATACACCCATGCCATTGCAATAGCGCGTATCGTGTGTATAAACTCATGCTATTGCAATAGCACGTATCGTGCGTATAATCCCATGCCATTGCAATAGCACGTATCTATATTTAGACTACGCCCTCCGGGGATGGTAAATGTAACAGCTATCGTCGCACTGTGTCAAAGGTAAATATGCTTGGCAAGCATTTTTCGTTCGTGCGTATGACGATACAGCGTCTTTAAAGCTATTGGACCCTTTTGGTAAACAGTATTGTCCAAGGCCCACACTTCGTGTATCACAACTTATATATAAAATAACAAGCCTGTGAAAATTTAGGCTCAATCGGTCATCAGAGTCGGGAGAAAATAACGGGAAAACCCACCCTTGTATCCGCACGTTTCGCCGTGTCATGACATGTGTTTAAAATAAATCCGTAATTCTCGATATCGAGAATTGATATTATTTTACTGTTTTCTCAACAAGAAAAGCATTTCACGAAATAATATTTCAAGAGAAGTCTTTCACCACTACCTTCTGTAAACCCTGTAAGTTATTTGTAAATCTGTCATCTGTAAATCTCCTGTACCGAAAGGGTCCAATGGCTTTAAAAGGCAGTGGACATATTGGTAATTACTCAAAATAATTTTTAGCATAAAACCTTACTTGGTAACGAGTAATGGGGAGCTGTTAATAGCATGAAACAATTGTGAGAAACGGCTCCCTCTGAAGTAACATAGTTTTTGAGAAAGAAGTAATTTTACACGAATTTGATTTTGATACCTCAGAATTAGAATTTGAGGTCTCGAAATCAAGCATCTGAAAGCACACAACTTCGTGTGACAAGGGTGTTTTTCCTTTCATTATTATCTCACAACTTCGACGACCGATTGGGCTCAAATTTTCACAGGTTTGTTATGCATAATGTTGAGATACACCAACTGTTAAGACTAGTCTCTGACAAATACCAATAGTGTCCAGTGTCCTTAAAATTTTTTTTAAAAAGGAGTCGGCCTCTAAAAGCAGGACGCTATACATGTTTTTATTTTTATTTGGCCTTACTCCAGCAGGGGTGTCCTCCTTTCTTGGATTCTTGTAATTGAGGTATACCTAACGAGATGGAACGAGACCTCCTCACACACTTTGAGGTTGATCGACCTTTATTACCTCTTGTTGCCAGTTTCTCTTGTATGTCCCCCAGAGTACTTTGTAAGAGAAGTGTCCGTCATTTGAGTGCTAAACAGATCATGCATTATGTACTAGCAGCGGTCTCCCTTAAAGACACTGGATACTATTGGTAATTGTCAAAGACCAGCATTCCCACTTGGTGTATCCCAAAATGAATGCATAAAATAACAAACCTGTGAACATTTGGACTCAATTATTATTGGTCATCGCAGTTGCAAGAGAATAATGAAAGAAAAAACACCCTTATTTCGCAAATTGGTGTGCTTTCAGATGCCTAAAAAAAGACATCAGGCCTAAAGTCTTTATAATAATATTTGAGTGAGAAATGACCTCTTTCTCAAAAATGTCATTCAGAGGGAGCTGTTTCTCGCAATGTTTTATACTATATAAGCCGGTCTCCATTGCTCGTTGCCAAGTAACGTTTTTGATGCTAAAACAAATAGTGTCCAGTACATTTAAAGGAACACGTTGCCCTTGATCGGACGAGTTGGTCTATAAGTTGGGGCTGGCTTAATTCAGTGTTGAAAACTACATGTAATTTACATGTAGGGGAAACCTGGACTAAAGACAAACCCATGACGGGCTAGAGAAACGAATAGCTAACTGGCCCTGCTGGTAACTGATATCCGGCTTAGAAACTTATTAAAGGCAGTGGACACTATTGGTAATTACTCAAAATATTTATCAGCATAAAAGCTCACCTGGTAAGGTAATGGGGAGAGGTTGATAGTATAACTTTTGTGAGAAACAGCTCCCTCTGAAGTGACGTAGTTTTTGAGAAAGAAGTAATTTTCCACGAATTTGATTATGAGACCCCAAAGTTTGGAATTTGAGGTCTCGAAATCAAGAATCTGAACGCACACAACTTTGTGTGATAAGAGTGTCTTTTTCTTTCATAGTTATCTTGCAACTCCGACGACCAATCAAGCTCAAATTGTCACAGGTTTGTTATTTTATGCATATGTTGAGACACACCAAGTGAGAAGACTGGTCTTTGACAATTACCAATAGTGTCCATTGTCTTTTAAAAGCATTTTTGTCTGCTCAAAAGTATATTATCTCTATGGAAATGGGAAGTCACACTACAATCCAAACATTGCATATTTCTGCTATAAAACTGGACGCATCAACATTTTCCTGCACATATTTAGCACCAGGTGATGATGAAAAAACATCAGGGAAGTAGTTCCCATGGCAACGTCACCCCGCCAAAATTACCAGTGTCGGTTTCCACCCCGTCTGACAGAACTCGCGCTGGGGGGGGGCGGCGGGTTGAGGTAAGTGGAGATGCGGTTACGATCAATTGAGTCTATAATTACTCATCCAAATGTACATGATGAGCTCGCGTCTCTCGGGACAGTCAACCTAACCCATCAAAGAAGACCGTTCATTAAAGGCACTGGACACCTTTTGTAATTGTCAAAGACCAGTATTCTTACTTTGTGTACCCCAACATATGCATAAAATGACAAACCTGTAAATGTTTTGACTAAATTGGTCGTCGCAGTTGCAAGAGAACAATGAAAGAAAAACACCCCATCAACAGCTCTCCATTACTCATTACCAAGTAAGTTTTCATGCTAACAATTATTTTGAGTATTAACCAATAGTGTCCAGTGCCTTTAACATCGGCTTGAACTGCGTTTAGGGGGTGTAATGATGCATGGACACCCCCCTCCCCCCCCCCCCAGAATAGTGCAGAGAAGACCCATACAGCGTACATCGACACCCTACATATGAGGAGAGAACACTGACATAATATGCATGCGGAGAACACTCTGGTGACAAATTTCATTAACACTTGAGGGGTAGACAAATAGCCTTTCAACAAGGTTGTTTTTTTTTTTTCGTTGGGACTTCTCTTGGCGCTTTCGACGCGAGTTTACGTAGACTCTCTAGAGAGGTAAGCGCGCAATGTGTCCGGTGAAGTGTCTTGACGGGATGTTTGTGGAGCTCGCACGCATAGTCTTATCTGTTTATAATATTGTTTTTCTTTAGTGAATCTCTCTAGCTTGCCATTTTCATATTCTAATTTTTCATTCGATTTTTATTCATGATGTTTTTTTGTGGTGTTTTTTTTTTTTTGGGGGGGGGTTTGGGGGGGGGAAGGGGCTTGTGAAGTTCAACAAAATACATGAAATTTAAAACACTATCAAAAGCCTAGGCTATACATTTAATCTCTGCTTATGGTACAAAATCAATTGCCAGGAAAATGAGCCCCTCATTTGTTTCAAATCATACTCAGTGTACAAGGTGTTATTGCAATCCTTACTTGATTATATCTCCATCCTGCAAAGTTTCAAATCCTACTATTGTGCGTGTACATGGTGTTACCGCCAATCTGACTAGATTGTATCTCCACCATGCAAAGTTTGAAATCCTACACATGTACATGGTGTTACTGCAAACCTTACTAGATTTGATCGGTGTTACAGCAAACCTTACTAGATTGTATCTCCACCATGCAAAGTTTCAAATCCTACTCAGTGTACAAGGTGTTATTGCAATCCTTACTTGATTATATCTCCATCCTGCAAAGTTTCAAATCCTACTATTGTGCGTGTACATGGTGTTACAGCAAACCTTACTAGATTGTATCTCCACCATGCAAAGTTTCAAATCCTACTCATGTATGGTGTTACTGCAAACCTTACTAGATTTGATCGGTGTTACAGCAAACCTTACTAGATTGTATCTCCACCATGCAAAGTTTCAAATCCTACTCATGTATGGTGTTACTGCAAACCTTACTAGATTTGATCGGTGTTGCTGCAAACCTTACTAGATTTTATCGGTATTACTGCAAACATTACTAGATGGTATCTCTACCATGATCATTTTCAAATTCTACTCATGCATGGTGCTACTGCCAAAACCCTACTGGATTGTATCTCAATCATAAGTTTCAACTCCTACTCGTGTACATGGTGTTACTGCACAACCCTGCTAGATCGTATCCCCAAAATGCAAAGTTACAGACCCGACGTGACAAATCGTGCTGTTCTACTAGCTTAGTGCATCATGTCAACCCTATAGCAACGCATCTTTAAGGTAATCCCCGTACCCATAGTAACAACATCTCAGACATATGAACAGAGCGATGACAAAACTGCCTAACATCAATCGAAATCTTGCCTCAGCAAGCACTAAGCCTTTCAGGGCACTGCACTTCAATCGCGAAAGCAAATCTCTCTCTCTTCGGAAAAACCTCCACGGACAATAACGAAATCCCATGGAGGGCTGAGGGGAGATTGAACCCATGACCCTCTGCATAAGCGTAGGCGGCTTTACCACTCAACCACTCTCTGAATTGACCAGAAAAATCCCATGTTACCAAGAGGTACCCAGACAATTATTATGAGCAGGAAAGCTTTTCTCTTCCCCTTGTCTTTATTTCCTTCCCTAGTCCCCCAAAGCAATCTTAGATCATCATCATCTTCTTATACTATGCGGAACCCTTCTCTGGAGTATACTCGCACATGTAGAGGAGAACAAAATTAGGCATATGAGGCATACACTCTGTGGGGAGTATGTATTAATGGAAGAAACAAGAGACCGAAGCAATATCATAATGCTCCCTCTCCAAGGAACTGTCTATCCTACATGTACATGAGGTAAACAGGCAAGTTACTCATCAAAGTTAAACCTCAAGAAAACTGTGTCCAATCATGGAGGAAGGAAATATATATCCACAACTGCTTTTTGTAAAAAAGAAACCTTTTCCAGTAAACACAAAAGCTACATGTTCAAGCCATGTAGTCTTATGAATTTTCTCCCTTGTGTTCTGTACTGCCCGTTAAAGCCATTGGACCCTTACGGTAAACAGTATTGTCCAAGGCCCACACTTCGTGTATCACAACTTCTATATATCAAATAACAAACCTGTGAAAATTATGGCTCAATTGGTCATCGGAGTCGGGAGAAAATAACGGGAAAACCCACTCCTGTTTCCCCACGTTTCGCCGTGTCATGACATGTGTTTAAAATAAATCCATATTTCTCGCTATCGAGAACTGATATTGTTTTAATGTTTTCTCAAAAAGTAAAGCATTTTATGGAATAATATTTCAAGATAAGTCTTTCACCATTACCTTCTGCAAACCCTGTAAATTATTTGTAAATCTGTGAACTTGAAAAAAAAAAACTCTGTATACCGAAAGTGTATAATGGCTTTAAACAAACAGTTAAGCACACCCCAGGAATTGTGATGGAGGTGAAGCCAGGAGCCGTAGCTGCCAATGGACTACTCACGGTATTAACCAGTTAGATTTGGTGTTTACTTTGATAATTGTTCATTATCCATGGTGTAAGAAAGAATTAGAAATTAAGTTCAACTCCAATTGGCGGGCTGTTTCTGTTATGGTGAATGTCTTTTCACATTCAGTAAAAGAAAATTGACGTGAAAATTCAGCACAAGTTGGCTGGCTGTTTCTGTTCTTGTGAAAGTCTTTTCACATTCAGTAAAATAAAATTGAAGTGAAAATTCAGCACAAATTGGCTGGCTGTTTCTGTTATAGTGAAAGTCTTTTCACATTCAGTAAAATAAAATTGAAGTGAAAATTCAGCACAAGTTGGCTGGCTGTTTCAGTCTTTTCACAATCTGTTAAATAAAGTTACAAAAGCGTAGTTCAGTCAAAATTTTAGCACAAATTGCCTGACTGTTTTATGTAAGAGACTTTTCACAACATGTAAAATGAAGTTAAAAGTCTAACAATCAGCACACATTGGCCTGCAAAGACACCAAGGCATGTTCTGCTTGGATGGGCACCAATTGCAAATTTCTACTGGAGCATTTCAAGGGCACCAAGGCAGTAACCAGGGGGGGCATTGAGGCAATCACCTCTGTTGCCTCCGTGGAATCTTTTCACATTCAGTAAGATAAAGTTAGAAGTAAACATCCAGCACAAATTGGCTGGCTGTTTCTCTTTTTCTGAGAGAATGCCATTAGCAGGCTGAAAGTGCGAGCATGACAAGCAGATGATGCAAAGCACCCATCCCATTACAAATTGAGCTTCCTGTACGCTTGACGAGTAGTGAAGTGCTATAGAATGAATTGGAGTTCTTGCCGATGTTGAACCTTTCTGAATTCCCATGGGGGGGGGGGGGGGGGGGTGAGATGAAGAGGATGAATGGTCAATATCAGGATAAGGGTTTCTTGTAAATTTAGGCTCGGCTTTTTATAAAGACGTTCGCAGAAGATCTTGAACAGAAAGTACAAGCTTATCGATCGACCTTTCTCACCCTGCTGCAATCTTATTCAGTTTCCCTGAACACTAAATGGCAAAAAAATAGTTCATATTCCCAGTTCCGGCCTCTGGCATCATGATAAAATTCTATAGACCTTTCCATCGCAACATTTTAGCCCAAGTTTTGACCAATCGATGTACAAAAACTATTGGAAAGCCATATGCAAAACAAAAACGGTTGGCCACAGTTTGTAACAGCTATGTCACAAAACTTTCCAAAAATAGCACTGAATTTGTTTGGGCACAAAGCAACCAATCATGGGATATCATTTATTTCGAATGAAATTTTGCAAATTTTGTTTAATTTGGTCAAAACATCTGTTAACACGGTTCAATGTTTTGTTAACATTAGGTGGACTGCAGCATGGTTTGTTTAACAACAATGGAAGGGTCTTTACTGTAGTGTGACAGCTGGAGATGTTTACCTTTCCAACACTTCAAAACACACACTTGAAAATCATCACTTCTGACTGCCCTGTCAAACTGTTTTGCTTAACCGAAAAAATTGCACCATGTTCTCTTAAAAGAAATTGTGCCATGTTCTCCTTGAAGGACACAGAAAAAACAAATCGCGCAAAAAGGTCTTTTAACAGTGATGGAAAGGCGTCCTACATTTTCAAAACACTAACCACCCTCTGAGGCTAGTTTTAGTGTATACATTTATATAGGACACCAAAAAACTCAGTTTCAAAAAACGAAGGCACATATTATGCTCTGTCTTTAATTTAAGTTGAGGTATTTCTGCGATAAGCTCAGATATGAAAAAAACTTGCATTGTCACTTCAAGTGCTGTACAAAATTCCTTTGCACTACATCTAATGATAAGCTACAAACTCAAGGGTGACAACAATCAAATACCAAATCAATCATCTAAGTATTGCACTCTGTAAAAGCCATCATAAAATTCTACTCTCAATCGTTCATGGACTTTCTAATTGCCCCAGTAATGTCACTTACAACCACCAGCAGTAAAACCCGAAATGAAAAAAAGAGATAAATCCAGAGGTAACGAATTCTAAACCCATTACGAAAACCTGACCATGGATGAAATTGTATTCGACTGGCCTATTAATTTATGTCATCTCAAACTCGTAAATGTGCTTTAAAGGAACATGTTGCCTTGGGTCGGACGAGTTGGTCTATAAAAAGCGTTTGTAACCGTTTGTCATAAAATGCATGATTGGAAAGATGTTTTTAAAAGTAGAACACAATGATCCACACAAATTTGCCTCGAAATTGCGTGGTTTTCCCTTTACTTTGCGAACTACGTGTAACACAGTCGGCCATTTATGGGAGTCAACCATAAGCGGCCGAGCAAACTCTGTTACTTCAGAGAGAGCCGTTTCTCACAATGTTTGATGTTATCAAAAGCTCTCCGTTGCTTGTTACCAAGTAAGTTTTATGCTAACAATAATTTTGAAAAATTACCAAAGGTGTATAGTGCCTTAAAGGCAGTGGACACTATTGGTAATTTCTCCCAATAATTATAATCATAAAACTTTACTTGGTAACAAGTAATGGGGAGAGGTTCATAGTATAAAACATTGTAAGAAACAGCTCCCTCTGAAGTGACGTAGTTTTCAAGAAAGAAGTAATTTTCCACGAATTTCATTTCAAGACCTCAGATTTAGAATTTGAGGTCTCGAAATCAAACATCTGGAAGCACACAATTTCGTGTGACCATGGTGCGACAAGGGTGTTTTTTCTTTCATTAATATCTCGCAACTTCGACGACCAGTTGTGCTCAAATTCTCACAGGTTTGTTATTTTATGCATATGTTGAGATACATCAATTGTGAATACAATTGCCAACAGTGTCCAGTGTCTTTAAACAACCAATAAAGGATGATCTCAAACATATAGATATTACAGTTTTCTAATAGCTGGAGTCCATAGGAAACATAAAAGAAATATAACGAGTCTCTTACCTCACGTTAAAACATGGTAAAAATGGTTTTTCTACAGAACGCTTCTAGCCAAATTTCTGAAAAACGCGGGGTCACACAAACCTGCGTGACAAAGGAATCGTGACGTCAGTGGCGGCTATTTGGTGTGGAAAATAGCGCCCTCAGTTTGCCAAAGCTGGAGAACTGTGTTCACACCCAATTAGGGGAATATCGTCACTGGCGTCAAGAGGTCATTATAATAGATAAGCCGTTTTTGACTCTCGGCTGAAAAAGCCGCTCGGCCGGGTGCATTTTTGACTCGAGTTATTTGTTACTAAATGCACATTTTGAGAGAATAATGGTTTATTAACCGGTATCTACGATGTCTATTTGGCCATAAAAAGGTAATAGTTGAAATATTGAGATCATCCTTTATTGGCTCTTTAAAGACCTTACTAACTACTCACTACAGCAACCCGAACACCTCAATTCCATGAATAAATTTCTCAGCCCCCTATAATCCGATTCAAAACTCTACCAACTTCAGAGATGCAATCTAAATGCAAAACTCATCCAATTTATATGAGAATATTCTTTCGAAAAATCTATGGTAAAACCCTAGCACAATCCTGGAGGATGACAGTACAAAAAAAAACACTGAATAAAAATACAGCTGGTGATGTCGAAATCCAATTGCTGACAATGATTCCATCTTAAATCCTTTCACAAGTTTAAGTATTAAAAACACTCAAATCCCATAGCAAATTATGACAAGTAAAAAATACAGCTAGTGAAGTATTAAGAAATCCAAAAGCTGACAGAACTTCCATCTTAAATCCTTTACAAATTTAAGTAAATCACTCAATTCCATACAAAAATATAATAAAATTTAAGAAAATAAAAGTTACTGCTAAATAATAAAAAACAAAAAAATAAATAAATAAAAAATAACTGTGCTCCACTGCCCTAGTTTACATGTACAGCTATCCCCAACTCACCCATTGATTTTCTATAGCTGCACCATCTCTACATCACATCCAGTAAAAATTCTTATCAGCTAAACAAAGTGCGTAAAAACTGAAACAAAAATTCCAATACCAGTCGACGAAAGAAAGTCCGAATGCAACAATTCAATTCAACGCTTACATGTATGCCCAATCCAGAGTCCAGCTATCTCCGTATCGTACACTTAAGACGTAAACGCAACCCCTCTCCCACCGAAGAAAATAATGTCCACGACCATGAGCTAGTCTCAACCGAAACTCACCCGTTGCAGCTCTGAACAAATCTCGGGACGTCTAATATTCCCCAATCTACTCAGCCAAACAAATATTGATTACTTTTTCCGGGCCAGATGTCACAAACGGTCATCAGCCACTTTCACAATCGACAACGTCTGCCCGCAACGATTGGCTTTTAAAAGAGGGTGGACAGGATGAGGGGACATCACCTCCGCCGTTCACACGACCACTTCCTCCTTTAAAGGCACTGGACACTATTGGTAATTATTCAAAACACTTGTTAGCATAAAACCTGACTTGGTAATGAGCAAAGGAGAGCTGTTGATAGTATAAAACACTGTGAGAAACGGCTCCCTCTCAAGTAACGTAGTTTTTGAAAAAAAGGTAATTTCTCACTCAAATAAAGAAAGAAAAAAAGGTAATTTCTCACTCAAATAAAGAAAGATTTTCAGGCCTGAAGCCTTTTATTTAGGCATCTGAAAGCACACAAATTTGTGCAGCAAGGGTGTTGTTTTCTTTCATTATTCTCTTGCAACCCCAACGACCAATCGAGCCAAAATTTTCACAGGCTTGTTATTTATATGCACCTGGCCCTGTATGCTTCGTTTTGAAAGGGCAAGATCACCAAGGCATTTTCTCCTTGGTAAAGGGTACCCTATGAGGAAATGGTAAATTTCTACTGGAGCATTTCAAGGGCATGGAGGCAATAACCAGGGGGCATGGAGGCAATCGCCTTTGATGCCTCTATGAAATATCAGGCCTGTGCATTATGTTGGGATACACCAAGTGAGAATACTGGTCTTTGACAATTACCAAACGTGTCCAGTGCCGCTGCCGGTGCCTTTAAAAAAAAAATCTCTGCTTCCGTCAGCCCTCTGGAACTCAACACTCCCCGCTATCTGCAAAAACGTAAAAACACAGACCTTGCAGAAGGAAGTGGGCTCTCTCTCTCGCTCTCGTAAATTCTGTTAGCTTTCTCTGTTTGCTCATCAAGCAACGCTCTTCCAGGCTCCTGGGGTATTGATTTATTTTTATTTCTTCTTGGTGACTCTTTTCTAATCCGCTGTTTTCACACGTCTCCACTGCTCTGGGTGCAATCACCTTAAAGACGGTGGACACTACTGGTAATTGTCAAAGACCAGTCTTCTCACTTTGTGTATCTCAACATATACATATAATAATCAACCTGTGAAAATTTGAGCTCAATTGGTCGTTGAAGTTGCCAGATAATAATGAAAGAAAAAACACCCTTGTCACAGGAAGTTGTGTGCATTGAGATGCTTGATTTTGAGACCGCAAATTCTAAATCTGAGGTCTCGAAATCAAATTCGTGGAAAATAACTTCTTTCTCAAAAACTATGTCACTTCAGATGGAGCCGTTTCTCACAATGTTTTATACCATCAACCTCTCCCCATTACTCGGTGCCAAGTAGGGTTTTATGCTAATAATTATTGTGAGTAATTACCAATAGTGTCCACTGCCTTTAAAGGCACTGGACACGTTTGGTACATGTAGGTGTTAAAAGACCTCTCCCCTGGTGTTTCTCAACATTAAAATAACAAACCTGTGAAAATGTGGGCTCAGTCGGTCATCGATTTTGCAAGAGAATAATGAAAGAAAAACACCCATGTTGCATTACTTTGTTTGTGTGCTTTCAGATGCATAATAAAAGGCTTCAGCTGAAGTCTTTTATTATTTGACATGTTTGAGTGATAAATTACTTCTTTCTCAAAAACTATGTTTAGATCAGAGGGAGCCATTTCTCACAGTGTAACATACTATGATCAACAGTAAGTTTTCGTGCCAACAATTATTTTGAGTAATTACCAATAGTGTCCAGTGCCCTTAATACACAGAACAGACAAGCATGTGTTCCCGATATGTTAGATCGTGCGAAAAAAATAATTTTTCAAGGTAAAAATTATTCAACATGTTATAAGAAACATGTTGCCTTGGATCGGTCGAGTTGGTCTTTGAAAAGTGTTTGGAACGGTTTGTTATAAAATGCATATATGGTTAGAAAGATGATTTAAAAGTAGAATACAATGATCCACACAAATTTTCCTCGAAATTGCGTGGTTTTCCTTTTACTTTGCGAACTAACACGGTCGGCCATTTATGGGAGTCAAATATTTGACTGCCATAAATGGCCGACATTGTTAGTCGACGAGGTAAAAGGAAAACCATGCAATTTCAAGTGATACTTGTGTGGATCATTATATTTTACTTTTAAAACATCTTTCTAATCATATGCATTTTATAACAAACGGTCCCAAACGCTTTTCAAAGACCAATTCGACCGATCCAAGGCAACGTGTTCCTTTGATTTCAAAGCCAAGGAACTGAAAAGTAACAGCTGGAGATGACATAAATCTGCCATAGACATCTTGCCAGGCTTTTTAAGATTAATTTATGACAGTGAGTCATTAGGTAGAGTGCACCCATTCCAATCCTCTGATTTTTAAAGGGAGGAACGTAATACCTTTGGTCATTCTCCAAAATATTAATGACCATAAAAACCTACTTGCTAAAGAGCACTGGAGAACTGTCATTATCTTCAAGTACGCGCTAATCCTCCAATCAGATTCGCAGAATGGAGTGATGATAAAAACCTATTGCACGGCTAATATCACTACCATGCGTCTTGTGTGTTCTATGTCACACGCCAAGTTTGCTTGAAGATAAATACGTTATCACACGCGCGCTCGTGGAAATACAGAAAATATAGCGCGTCTGCGTCCCATATCCAACTCAGCCTTCGGCCTCGTTGGATATGGGATGCAGAAGCCATATATTTTTCCGTTTTCCACTCGCGCTTGTGTGATAACTTATAATATTTTAAACATTGTTAGAAATGTAGTGCGGTTTTAGAGAAAAAAATATTCACCCCAAAATATTTCGCTGAGAAATGCTCTATCAGGGATGAAGGGAAGGCACATGGTACATCATTGGTTATTGGAGGAGTACATTTTTTCCAATCATCTAGTTTCATGAAACTATATCATCACGAGATTGGTACATCATTGGTTATTGGAAAGTGCATTTATTCAAATCATCTAGTTGTCAAGAAACATATCATAAAGAGATTGGTACTGTACATCATTGGTTATTGGAGGAGTCGTTTTTTCCAATCATCTAGTTGTCAAGAAACATATCATAACGAAATTGGTACATCATTGGTTATTGGAAGAGTACATTCATTCCAATCCTCTAGTTTTCAGAAAACTATCATAAAGAGATTTGTACATCATCGGTTATTGGAAGAGTACATTTATTCCAATCCTCTAGTTTTCAAGAAGTATATAAAGAGATTGGTACATCATTGGTTATTTGAAGAGTTCATTCCAATCCTCTGGTTTTCGAGAAACTATCATAAAGAGATTGGTACAGTACATCACTGGTTATTGGAAGAGTACATTTATTCCAATTCTCTAGTTGTCAAGAAACATATCGTAACGAGATTGGTACAGATTGGTTATTGGAAGAGTACATTTATTCCAATTCTCTAGTTGTCAAGAAACATATCATAAAGGGATGGTACATCATTGGTTATTGGAAGAGTAAATTTATTCCAATTCTCTAGTTGTCAAGAAACATATCATAAAGGGATGGTACATCATTGGTTATTGGAAGAGTACATTCATTCCAATCTTCTAGCTACCAAGAACATATCATTAAGGAATGGATGGTACATCACTGGTTAAATTGGAAGACTCTGATCATTTTAGTAACAAGAAAGTTCCCCTAAAAGATTCAAAGGAACACGGGAGGTGGGCTAAAACTTTTGTCTATCTAGTTTTGGACACATGAGGGCAGCAAACATAACAAAACTTTTGCAGTTTCAACATAGAGCAAGGATCAATGGTTTTAACCAGGATCAAGGGTGCAGCAAGAGCAGTTTGTTTTGGGAAGTCTACATTTTTCTTCAACTGACAACCTCTCAGCGACTCTCCGACAACTACAGTACCAATGTTCTCGATCATTTAGAGAAGCTTAAAGGAACATTACAGAATTGGTTTTGCTAGCAAAAAAAAAATGCTGGCAGTGTAAGCACTTTATGTTATCCACCATATACATAAACTGACTAACCTGTAGACGTTCGAGATCGATCGGCCATCTGAGTCACGAGAGAACAGTAAAAAACCGATTACAAATTTTGCATAGCATCGATGCCAAAACAAAAATGAATAAAACGCTCACTGAGTGATAAACTCCAAACGCGATATTAGATTATATGAAATTTCAGAGAGAAATATTTCAAGGAATGTTTTCCACTATCATCATCATTAGACTGTGTAAGTTTTATGTAAATCTGTGATCTTCAAGATTTTTGTTTCTTACCAACTCTGTATCGTTCCTTTAAGTGAGAGAAGCGCTCTTAATTTCAAAGCAAAACTTCTTTTCTTTTTATTTTAAAACATCAAGTAAATCTGGTGCCCAGTACTTGATTTACTCTGTTTGCCAACTGTGGCTAACAATATTGACAGAGAAATTGTTCGGGGGGGGGGGGGGGGGGACACATCTCAGAAACCTGAGGAACGATTCATTCATGAATCATTTCTCAGATTCAAATGTTTTTGGGTGAAACATTACCCAAAGCATATTACTTCAAAGAGAATCATTTCATAAAGTACACAATGTAGTATCAACAGCTGCAGTGTTTCTCACCAAGTAAACTTTTATGGTCATTCATTTTTTTTAGTATTAATTACCAATTTATGACCCTACCATTGGAGTATTTCCCAATCTATAACCGTGCTTTACCAATGTATGACCAGGCCAGATACTTCACAGAGTCGACGAAGGCAATTGCCTCCATGCCCATACCTTAGTGCCCTTGATATGCTCCAGTAGCAATTTACAATTTCTTCATAGGGTGCCCTTTACCAAGGGGGAAAATGCCTTGGTGCCCTTGCCCTTTTAAAAACGAAGCATACAAGCCTGTATGAATCTATCTTTAAATATATTGCTGCCAAGCATGGAAAATTTTAAAGTACATTAGAACATCAGTCCTAGTACATTGCACTCCTTCTGTTTTTCTTGGCCAACTTCACCTCTGAAGACAGAGATGGGTTATCCAGGCCACAGAATCTACAATTGACGTTAGAAGCTACTTAGTCATGGTAGATTTTGCCCCAAAGGAATGCTTCTATTTCCTTTAAGGGGAAGTATGAGGGGAGGGGGGGGGGGGCTCTGTCAGACTGGGGATGGGATTACCCTTCAGATCAGAAGCCAGATCAGGTAATCCGCAGCCCTACTCAAAATTCATGAAATGCATTAAGACAAAATACCTGTTAAAGGGAAGGTATACGTCTGGTAAATCACTCTTAAAATTAATGGCAAAAAAAGTCTTACATGTACTTGTTTAGAAGTTACAGCAACTACATGTATCAACAGTTATAATGTAGGCCCTAAAGCATTCTGAGAATCATTGCATTTCAGATGTACAAATATCAGTTTTAACCCCCAAAATTTGATCTGAGAAAGATTTAGCTGTCAGATATGTTTCTCAAAATGTGTATTTCAAATACAGATTCTTTCTGCATGGACATTATAACTGCTCCAGATTTTTGGCAATTATCTCAAAAAGCTACCATTTAAAATAAAATGTGTGTGCATTTTTATGTAGGTTAGTTTAAAGGCATAGGCAGATCCCACATCGACATCTACATTATAGGATTAAAAAATAGGTTCCAAAACCAAAAGAAAAAGTTCACTTTAAAGGGGAGAGATGTTTTCCGTACCATTTTGGGCGTAGAGTCGCATACCTGGCTTCATTAAAATGGGAAATTGTGTATAAATCTCTGTGTCTGAACGTAGTTAATCTTGGATAACATTATTTTATCCAACATTTGATTAGACATAAAGTACAGGCAGGGTACTCCAAAAGCAAAAGTACGCATTACACAATGTACATGTATCATATTTGGCTGATACACACGCATTATGCGCTGCTGTACATTCATGTTGGCCAATATGCAATTTTATAAATATTTGTATTGTACTATTATTGTTTTTCTAAAACTAATTTCACAAATAGCATCAAAACAAAACCACGTATAATGCTCCAGAGGACCAGAGAGCACACTATAGGGCATTTAAAACCAAACAGAAAACATTTTGAAGACCCTATAATTTGTCACAGAGTGCTTGTTGAGAAAAAAAGCAAAAACTTTCACAATATTTTTATAAAAAATATCAAATCCATGCACATTTTGCAAGGTGACAGCGATACCAACCGCATCTCTTGTCACAGCATTCACAAGCAGAAACTGTATTAACATTTTGAAAAGCCACTTTCATTTTAATCTTTCTTGATAATAAATAACCTATAAATCAGCAAGACGATGACAACAACCAATCAATGACGCTACCTTAAATTTGAACATCGCCTTCAACACAATTTTTATGTTTGAAGCATGGATGAAAGGACAACAGATGTAGTTGAACCCACACTTCTCAACCAGAGAACTCCGCAAACATCACAAATTCTGTTAGTAAACATTACAGCAACTATAAACCTTCCAACTTACATTACATTAGACCAAAATCAATTTTAAGTGCTGAATAATAAATGAGGGTCGACGAAGTGCTTTTGTTAACAGGAGTAGTCAGTGTGGACAGTGACTGGGGTACAATCAACTATAGATAATAATGTTTAAGACGTACTTGAGATTATTTTCTGGATACATTGTGGAATGAGCAAGGGCGTATACTTTTCAACACCGGCTTCATACTGCATTCAAGCTTTTGCATTGACAAATTATTTCAATGTTTAAAAGCCATTGGACCCTTTCGGTAAAAAAAAAAAAAAAAAAGTTCACAGATTTACAAATAACTCACAGGGTTTACAGAAGGTAGTGGTGAAATACTTCTCTTGAAATATTATTCCATGAAATGCTTTACTTTTTGAGAAAACAGTAAAACAATATCAATTCTCGTTAACGAGAATTACGGATTTATTTTAAACACATGTCATGACACGGCGAAATGCGCGGATACAAGGGTGGGTTTTCCCGTTATTTTCTCCCGACTCCGATGACCGATTGAGCCTAAATTTCCACAGGATTGTTATTTTATATATAAGTTGTGATACACGAAGTGTGGGACTTGGACAATACTGTTTACCGAAAGTGTATAATGGCTTTAAAAGGGAACCACAAAAAAGTAACAATATATATAAGGTAATAAAAAATTTATGAAATAAGACAAGACATCTGTGTACATACGTGGGAGTTGAATTTAGCATACCAAGTGTTATTTCTAAGGAGCAATTGCAAAGTACACGGTGAAACAAACATTGGGTGGCGGTAGGGTTAAAAATCCCCAGCAATTCCCTACGGTTTCATTCCAGCAATACTGTGTAAAGGAACTATATTTAATAAACAATAATATAATCGATTTTTCTAGCGCCTAACATAAAGTTATCTCTAGGTGCTTTAACCACTTGTTGCATCTACTTGTCTCTGAGAATGTGCATCCAAACCAAAAGCAGGGATAAATTTTAATTAAAAAAATCTCAGAGTATTTTCTAATACATGTACATGTAGTAGGCCCAACAAGGGATACAATGCTTAAAGCCACTGGACCCTTTCGGTATTAAAACAGTATTGTCCAAGGCCCACACTTTGTGTATCACAACTTCTATAACAAATAACAAACCTGTGAAAATTTAAGTTCAATCGGTCATCGGAGTCGGGAGAAAATAACGGGGAAAACCCACCCTTGTATCCGCGCGTTTCGCCGTGTCATGACATGTGTTTAAAATAAATCCGTAATTCTCGCTATCGAGAATTGATATTGTTTTACTGTTTTCTCAAAAAGTAAAGCATTTCATGGAATAATATTTCAAGAGAAGTCTTTCACCACTATAGTGGACTACCTTCTGTAAACCCTGTAAGTTATTTGTAAATCTGTGAACTTTTATTTATTTTTCTGTATCGAAAGGGTCCAATGGCTTTAAATTGCAGATCAAACAAAAAAATGACAAAAGATGAACGATTTCTGATTGATAAGTATGTAACAGGTTAGACGCACCTGTTACCAATCAGTCAGACAATGTGATGACAAGTGAAACCCATTAATAGACTATTAGCCGGTCCCCTTTCAATGTCACTGGTCACCAGTTCATCTTCGGGCTTATGTGGGCTTGGTGTGGGATTATGAATCCTTCAAATATGTCTGAGAGATTTTCATAGTTGGGACCCATTCCCCCCCCCCCTCCCGATCATGAATCATGTCTTTCCAAAGTCAATGAGACACCAGGGCCCAATGTCATAAAGCATGTACGTGTAAGCACACAAGCTTGCTTATAAGCACTGACATTTCTTGCTTACCAAAAAAAGGGTCACCAGCCAATAATATCAAAGTTTTATATCTAGCGCACTACAAGGGCCCAATTTCACAGTGCTGCTTAGCGGCAAATTTTGTGCTTACTGTGCGATTTTCATTTCATAGCACTGCTAAACGGTAGCACACAAAATGGCATGCTAACCTTCCGGTACTTACCGCACAAAAATAAATGACGTCACAATGCCAATCCATGGTAAACATGCAATACGCCCAATTTTTCTGCTAACCTGTTAAACATGCTTGCATCTTAGCTAATTATTCTGCTATCCAATAAGCACACAAATTTGCTTACTGTTATAAGCAGCGCTGTGAAATTGGGCCCTGATCTACCATACTCAAGGCGCTTAGTGTCTACAGAAAGAGAGGTTCAAAGCCACCACTCTGTACATAAACCGCTACCTTTAAAAATGTCCCAAAATTATTTGAAGGAAAATCTAGAAGATCACACAAGCCAGAACAGCATTTTTCTGCTCAGAGTGTTGCTTAGCACATGAACATATTTATTCATCATTTAAAAACCACTTATAATTCTGAAAAATCATGACCATGTATACATACTTGTACATGTAGCAGGTATTACATATATTATAATGCATTTTGCTCGATTCAAACAGAGAGGACTTTTTGAGTCATGGTGTAACAGAGACACCAGTGTCACGGTTACGCGTGAAACTGTCAGCCTTTACTGCTTGGCCAACGTTTGAAGGTTTTCATTGAAAATAGCTGAATTACAGTATACCAATGATGTTTACAAATTACCCTTTGAAATTTAAATTTTCAATGAAAACCTACTAATTTATGGCAAAACAAGTCACAAATTTCACACTTCACACAGTAACTGAGACACCGGTGTCTCGGTTACAGTGTGATGAATACTTTTGGAACGTATATGAAAACAAAACGTCTCAGATTCGAGAAATTGAAGTTATTCATTAAACAATGAGCTATCCCCACCATATAAACATGCAAAGAATATATAGAAAGTACATTACATTTTGAGAAATAACACCATGTCCTGCTTTGGCCCCCTACTTTATGGAAAGACCCATTTATTCAAGTAGGGTCGGATCTTTTACTCAGTTTAAACAAGGCACTGGATGTGCCCCCAGACCATGGTTCTCATTTTACAGTCCCTGATCCTCCTGCACCCATCTCAATTCCATCCCTGAGCAGATCATTCTACCTGGGCTGGCATGAGTCATTCACTTATGGTTAAAATGCTCGCAAATTGCTCCACTCTAACTCTTGCCATATGCTTCAAATGAACAGATTGGGTTTTTATTTCTGTCTGCTGTAAAAAGAGTAGCGGTAATTTGTTCTGGGACAGTATCTGGGAACTTGAGGAAATACATTAGGTAGACTGGTCCCTGTCGTTAAGAACAGTCACTGGTCTAACAAACCCAAAGGTTTCATTGGACAGACATAATTATATGCAAGGACGCATACCGTCCAGAACGATCACGCTGATAGAACCAATATAACACGTGGTGTGCGTGCGCGTGTTGTGTATGCGCACATTCACACACACACTCGCCAGTTTGTAAACGATGTAAACCGAGGACATTCCTTATTGTTCACATAGTGTGGACTTACAGGGATGTCCAATTCAAACACTCTGTTCCAGGTCAGTGGAATAATTTTTTTGAGAGGCGAACAGGTTTTGGCAGCGACTACAGGAATGCGCCCCAATTACAATTTGAGGATGAGGCGGCTGCAGACGCAAGTCTTTGTCGATTGATAATGACGGCAAGGATGTTTCACTTTGCAAAGGGAACTTCCATTAGGAAATCTAATAAGTGTATGGAAAACTTCTGAAGGGGCACCAAGGCCAGAACCAGGGGCAACAGAGGCCGTCCCTCAGTGGCCTCCATAATGCTTTAACTCCAGGCCTCTCTGGTAAATTGTGTAACTTGTATTAAGGGCAGTGTGGTTTCCTACAGGCAACGGGCATCTGTATTAACCCTCCTACTGATATACCATTCGAAACCATTCAAAATTCACTTATGTTTACAACCCCATCGTTTTTGTACACACATGGTCCATAGCAGTACCATTTGAGCAGGGTTGATGATAAGCTGTACTACCACTCAAAACCATTCAGATGGTTTTGAGCTGTGCATACACTGTACCTGTGTGCATTACCATAGACGAATGGTTTCATATGGTCAGCAAGCTGTTTAACATAGTGTATGGTAACCTCGTAGCCAGGGACAGATTGGTCACCCCCACACCGACAGGTATCACTCAGTCATGACATAGTGGGATCCTTGATGCACCACTTAAAACAATCCTCATAGGATTCTGAACCAGCTGCACCACCATTTAAAACCATTTGGGAACCAACTGTGTGCACAGCTATCACACCATTCAAAACCATTCACTTGAATGGTTTCAAATGGTGTATCAACTTGTTACAAAAAGGCACCGATTGTAGGAGAGGGAGTATAGACTTGCACCTTGAAACATTTCAAAGGGCAACCAGGTGATGCCCAGAGGCAAGGAGGCACGTGCCTCCCTTGCCTCCGTGCAGCAGCCATACTTTAAAGCCAAAAGCAACCACCTGTACCTAGCTATAGACCCCGCAGGACCCGACAAATGAGTTGAAGAGTGCTTCCTGAAGCGGCGACATCACGTACGTACCAACGATCTACAAATGTTGCCATGTAACTAAGAGAAAAACTCAGCCACTTGGTGAATAAGCAGGAAGATGACTTCTGAAAGGGAAATCTAATATTATAAGACTTCCCCCTCTTCAGATGTTCCTTAAACTCTGAAATAACATCGAGCCATGTGAGGTTTGGCGACAAAGTTTCGGTTTGGTACAGATCGATGATGTGTTTTTAGTGTCCTGAGACCTGAATTTTTAACGGCAGTGTACACTATTGGTAATTGTCAAAAACTAGCCTTCACAGTTGGTGTATGTCAACAAATGCATAAAATAACAAACCTGTGAAAATTTGAGCTCAATCGGTCATCGAACTTGCGAGATAATAATGAAAGAAAAAAACACCCTTGTCACACGAAGTTGTGTACCTTTAGATGGTAGATTTCGAAACCTCAAGTTCTAAATCTGAGGTCTCAAAATCAAATTCGTGAAAAACTTCTTCTTTCTCAAAATTTATGGCACTTCAGAGGGAGCCGTTTCTCACAATGTTTTATACCATCAATCTCTCCCCATTACTTGTCACCATGAAAGGTTTTATGATAATAATTATTTTGAGCAATTACCAATAGTGTCCACTGCCTTTAAAAGACCCAACTCTAAACATATGTGGAGGTTATTTTAACCAAGATCAAATGTCTTGCCAGCCAAGTTGCTTCTTTATAATGCTTTGAACTCCAACCCGAATCTGGGGTTTTAAAGAAAAGTCTTGAACTCTGAAACAACATCGAGCACTCAAGAGAATTGGCGACAAAGGTTTGGTTTGGTATGGACCGATGATAAGTTTTTAGTAACTTCCTGAAACCTGAATCTGGGGTTTTAAAGAAAAGACCCAATTCTAAACATGTGGAGGTAATTACCCCGAGACGTGGTACCTCTTTTTCAAATTTTAACCAAGATCAATTTTCTTGCCAGCTAATTTGCCTCTTCAAACTTTAAACTCACTCTGGATCAACATCGAGGACATGGGAGGTTTAGCGACAAAGTGTTGGTTTGGTACCGACTGACGGTGTGTTTTTAGATACTTCCAGAAACCTCAATCTGGGGGTTTAAAGAAAAGACAGACAAAAACCCAGTTCTAAACATGTGGTTAGAATCACGGGAGACCTGGAACCTCTTTTTCCAAATTAAATCAAGATCAAACACTCTGGCTTTGCTTCTATATTCTTTGAACTTACCCTGAAACAACATCAAGGACTGGCGACAAAGTTTCAGTTTGGTTAGGATACTAACGGCGTTTTAAAGAAAAAGCCCAACTCTAATCTAAACATACCTGGAGGTTACTTTAATGGGAAGGTACACTTTTGGTAATTACTCAAAACAAATATTAACTTAAAAACTAACTTGGTAATGAGCATTGGAGAGCTGTTGTTAGTAAAAAACATTGAAGGAAACGACTCCCACTGAAGTAACGTAGTTTTTGAGAAAGAGGTAATTTCTCACTGAAATAATAAAAGACTTCTAGCAGAAAAGTCTTTTATTTCTATCTACAAGCACACAATTTCATCAATTTCTCGCAACTTCGATGACCAATTGAGCCCAAATTTTCACAGGCTTGTTATTTTATGGTTATGATGGGATACACCAAGTGAGAACACTTGTCTTTGACAAATTACCAAACTTGTACAGTGGCTTTAACCAAGAACAAAATGTCTTGTCAGCCAAGCTGCTCTTTATGCTTTGAATCTGGGGTTTTAAAGAAAAGACAGACAAAAACACATTTCTAAACATATGTGGAGGTAATCCTACAGAGACGTGGTACCTCTTTTTCCAAATTTAGCCAAGATCAAATGTCCCGCCCGCCGGGTTGCTTCTTTGAACTCACTCTGAAACAACATCAAGGACATGGTGATGTTTTGAGACAAAGTTTAGGTTTGCAACCAACCGATGATGTGTTTTTAGTCTACTTTTTTAAACCTAAATCTGGGGTTTTAAAATAAGACCTGTAGACAAAATCATAATTCTAAACATGTGGATAAAATCGTCCAGCGACCTAGTACTTCTTTTTCTAAATTAAATCCAGATCAAATGTCCCTCTGGCCTTGTTTCTTTATAACCCCTTTTGGGAGTTGCTGGGTGTGTTCCTCTATAATTCCCACGGCAACTAGAAATGCCTATAATTTTTGACCTACAAGTCAAGTACTGTCATCCAGCTAAAGTTTTTAACTTAAGGTTTTGTGACCAATACGTGCCTCTCTTAATGCATGACGTCATATTTCTTACCGAAAATGAGGCTATGGGCGCACATCCCCCATCACTTGCAGTGGCTGCGCCCAATCGCCTCGTTTTGAGTTAGCATTGTGACGTGCCTCATGCATAAATATTAAAGGCAGTGGACACTATTGGTAATTGTCAAAGACCAGACTTCAGATTTGGTGTTTCTCAACATAAGCATAAAATAACAAACCTGTGAAAATTTGAGCTCAATTGGTCATCGAAGTTGCGAGATAATAATGAAAGAAAAAACACCATTGTCACACAAAGTTGTGTGCGTTTAGATGGTTGATTATGAGACCTCAATTCTAAATCTGAGGTCTCTAAATCAAATTCGTGGAAAATTACTTCTTTCTTGAAAACTACGTCACTTCAGAGGGAGCCGTTTGTCACAATGTTTTGTACGATCAACCTCTCCCCATTACTCATCACCAAGTAAGGTTTTATGCTAACAATTATTTTGAGTAATTACCAACAGTGTCCACTGCCTTTAAGAGAGGCGTACATGTATATTATTGGAATGCGGTTTGTTTCCTTGGTAACATTACGTTCAATGCACAATTCATGCAAGACTCATCCTTAACACTTGCCAGAAATATTGTCTAGTAAAAAATGCAATGGACTAGTAAACATGGGTAGAAAAAGGAGAAATTGACAAAGGCGAGATGTGAACCTGCAACCTCCAGATAAACTTGCCGACACTCTACCAGCTGAGCTATCTAGCCTTTTCATCTAGCTTTCAAGTGCGCTATGATCTTGATTGAACTGTGCCTTATAAATTTGAATTGTGAGGCCCTATGTTATATGCTATATATTTGGTTTGTGGTAACACCATGTGGTTATCTACTTGCCAGGCAGAGTTTGTTCTTAGAGAACTGTCTTTCTTATTCTACTACCGCGGAGTAGATTGTTTGAGTGTTCGGGAGACTTCTCAATTCTGAAAAGAACTGTCCTGCTTTTTAACTATTACCCGGGCGGATGGTATAAAAAATAGGCTGGGACTGCTACTTTAGCTTATAGGATCGTAATTAACGTCAGTTCTTAAATTGGTCTCAATGTTTCGACTAGCTTGATCTACATGTAGTCATCATGTTATGCTGTTACATTATGATGGCGGCCTCCCTAGTTTGCCTTATAGCCAAGGGTCACACCAAAGCTAATGATACAACCTACATTGTATTGTATACAAATATTGACTGCTTCGAATGCTATGGTTAAAACTATGACTCCCGAGGTGATCCCGAGGCGAAGCCGGGGGAAAATAGAACGCTGCGGGGATCACCGAGGGAGTCATAGTTTTAACCATTACAAGAGTAAAAGCAGTCAACATTTGTTTTATAACACCCCAAACATTTCTAAATACTGTACTATTAAGTTACAGACTTGAATGCTACAATCCACGGACGACGCAAAAACTTTTACTGTGCTGCATGTAGTGTCGTGCAATCCGAAATGGTTACAGACTATTAATTTATCATCCTCGCACACGCAACGGATGTCTGGGTACTGCATGCCGTGTGATAGTCTCCAGACTAGCGCACGGCAAACCGATGCACTATCACACGGCCGTCGTCTAGCAAAACTAAGACATGTCATGTGACGTGCTATAAACCAATGAACAGGCAGAATATTTGTAAGGGGTGTTATAAGAACCAACAGCAGACCTTACAGGAATGCTATTTTTTATATCTCAAATATCAACCTATAAACCGCGGTGATGACACCAAATCAGATTGTGGCGCATCACCCAAAACTGTGCCACACCTTCTACAATGCCCAGCCCTTGATGAGCAGTGCTGCCTTGAAGACGTGATGGCAGCAAACAAGAAGGCTGTGAGATGCGCCCAATCCTGGCCTTTAATTTGAAGAGTAGATGATGGACACGAGAGAAGACGAACCACAAGGGAAAATAAGTCAGAAATTTGCTCAGCCAGTTTCCCTGGTTCATCAGGCCTGGAATTTCATGTTTGAGAGGGCAAGGCCATTTTCATTTTGAAAACGGTACTTCCATTGTAGAATCTTAGAGTCTATGGGATATTTTGGAACAGGGGCACCAAGGCCAAGATCAGGGCAACGGAGGGTGAAATTCCAGGCCTGCCGTCAATTTCACCAAACTCTTCCTGACTTAGGATTAATCTTAAGACTGAGAACGAGTCAAGTTCCAGAATAATAGACGTTAGGACGCGTTGAACCCATCCTAAGTTAGGACAAGTTATACTCATCCTAACTCAAGACTAGTTTCGTGAAATCGGCTGCCGGTTTGTTACTTTAGAAAAAGTATTAACCAAAAATTAAAAATTTGAAGACAAATATTGAACTTACCATGATGTTACTGAACCACAACCCGTTCTCATGTATAGTGGCCAAGTGCATCGAGAAGGTGTATCCCATCAAACTAGCAATGACCACACCCATCAGGAAGCTAACGACGGCAAAGTACCAGCCCAATGAGGCACGGTCCTCGGCTGTGATTTCCAGTTCCTCATCGTCTGACGAATCATAGTCGGAATTGGTAAAAGGCTCCTCGCCTGGTGTACCCTGTTGCTGGGTGCTTTCCCTGGTACCCTCCTGATGGTCATTGGTCTCTGATTCCCCGGTGTCCGACTTCATGATGGGAGCCCCGGCAGCACCTACAGGTTTTGGCGTGCTGTACGAAACTTTGTCCTCCACCATTTTGATCAAGTCGTCAATGTAGACTTCCCACCTTGCATGTTGTTGTACTCCTACACGTCAGCTAAAAATATCACCGTTTCATGACTACATGATGTTCTCAAATGCCTGCACAAGAAAACCAGACATGAAAATGTTATTAAAAAACTGATTTCAGTAAGTTCATGCTCAAATCCCGGGAGGAAGCAGTTCATGGTTGATGTATCTGACATCTGACAGGAAGAAGTTTGGTGTTGGTGCAGTAATGTTATTTCTTCGTTGGTTTGCGGTAACACCATGTGTGTATCCAATCTCCCTACCAAATTTCCGTTTGTTGCATATTGCTTGTTAATGGTATGCAGCTGTTGTTTGCTTATCCTGAAAATCACGTGGAAATTTGGCTGGTAATCCTGTTTTTATCAAAAAAGAAATTTCATGCTAAGCAAGTTTTTGTGGTTAGCAGCAAAGTACCCAAACCCTTTAAGAGGCACTGCACACATTTGATCATTGTCAAAGACCAGTATTCTCACTTGGTGTATCCCAACATATGCATTTAAAATAAAAAACCTGTGAAAATTTGGACTCAATTGGTCATCAAAGTTGCAAGAATATGATGAAAGAAAAAACACCATTCATTGTTGTACAAAATAGTGTGCTTTCAGATAGGAATAAAAGGCTCCTGGCTAGAAGTCTTTTATTAATTTAGTGAGAAACTACCTCTTTCTCAAAAACTATGCCATTCTCCATAGCTGCCCCTTGCCTATGGAATGAGCTCCCCGCGGGTCTCAGAGAGGCGATCTTGTTGCCTGTATTCTAAAGCCTCCTCTAAACTTTTCTGTTTCCCCACCGTCCTAGTTTGTTTGTTTTTTCTTTTGTTGTCATAGGCCCTATAGTCTCATGTAAAGCGCTCTGTTCTCCGTATAGCGCAATATAAGTGCTTATTGTTATTATTACTTCAGAGGGAGTCGTTTCTCACAATATTATAAGTTATCACACAAGCGCGAGTGGAATACGGAAAAATATAGCGCTTCTGCGTCCCATATCCAACGAGGCCGAAGGCCGAGTTGAAAATGGGATGCAGACGCGCTATATTTTCTGTATTTCCACGAGCGTGCGTGGGATAACGTATTTATCTTCAAGCAAACTTGGCGCGTGACATAGAACACACAAGACGCATGGTAGTGATATTAGCCGTGCAATATATAGGTTTTTATCACCACTCTATTCTGCCAATCTGATTGGAGGATTAGCGCGTACTTGAAGATAATTTATACTATCAACAGCTCTCCGTTGCTCGTTACCACGTAAGGTTTTATGCTAATATAAATTTTGAGTAATTAACAAGCGTGGACAGTGCCTTTAAGGGAGAATGCTGTCACAATAACAAGTCAATACAAAGGTTCATGGGATTAAACTATTTCCATCTGTTTCAAATGATAATCTCAAGTGCACGATTGCCAATGAATATTATAGCTCTGTAAGTAGGGCCTAGGGTGTGGGTTTCTATTAATCATTCCCATCGGCCAGTACAGGCAGTCTTCTTCACTTTTAAAGGCAGTGGACACTATTGGTAATTGTCAAAGACTAGCCTTTACAGTTGGTGTATCTCAACATATGCATAAAATAACGAACCTGTGAAAATTTGATGAGGGCGCTCTGACTAGAATTCATGCACAAAACTGCTCACTGTCAAAAAATTGCAAATACGTTTTGTCATGTTTTTGATGCAACTAATAGATTGCATAATTATAACCTACCACAACTTGGGGGTTATGTGCTTCAACTTTTGTGGAGACTTTAAACATTGTACATGTAGGCTTTAAAGTTGGTCCTGCAAACGATTTTAATGCATCGAGGATAAAGAATACTCATTTTGGTTTTTACCCATACATTTGTACAACGATGTGTTTAGCACTGTATACTCAGTACCTCACGAGTTCTGTGACAATAATCATCGTAGGCATATTACTCGGGTGGGATTCAAACCCACGACCGGGGTGTGAAAAGTTGAAAGGCTTATGTTCACACAAAACCTGACACAGGAAGAGTAGGCTAATCCGTAGATGGAATGCACAATCTTCTCAGATATCCGGGACCACCGTGGTTTACTTTAAGAATGAGTAGCAAATGCCCGCTATAAAAACATGGCATGAAGTTAATCTTATAATTTTAAACAAAAATTGCCATGTATCATACAATGTCAATGAATGTTTCCATGCTTACAAAAATGTGTAGAGACACATGATTATTAACATTAGTCATGTGCTTTGGGCGTTTCTTCAATATACAAGGAAGGAAGTCAAAGAAAATGAAAAAAAAAAGACCATTGAGGTTGCCAAAAAGTCTTACAAGCTTCCTTTATCAAGTCTGCATTTTAGATGAAATCACTTCTCTAATTTATGCTTTCAATTAAATAGTTAATTAATTGTAGTATAACAACTAGGTTTAAAAGTCATGCTAACTCCTGATGAATTGATGGAAAAAAAATTTATGTTGTTTTTTCTCTAGAGCGCTTAGAACATGTTTAATTACTATGTGTTATGCGTTAGTTATGGTTAGTTATTATTTATTATTTCATTTAACAATGGAAATAAAAACATGAAAAAGCTCATAATCAGAGAACGCCACTGCCCTTTTTCTGCTGCTCGTACGCTCACTCAGCCTTTGAATTTTGAAAACCATTATTTACATCATACAGTTTTTTAGGCGTGTTCCCTTTAAAGGCAGTGGACACTATTTGTAATTACTCAAAATAATTATTGGCATAAAACCTTACTTGGTGGCGAGTAATGGGGAGAGGTTGATGGTATAAAACATTGTGAGAAACGGCTCCCTCTGAAGTGCCATAGTTTTAGAGAAAGACGTAATTTTCCACGAATTGATTTTGAGACTTCAGATTTAGAACTTGAGGTCTCAAAATCAACCATCTAAACGCACCCAACTTCGTGTGACAAGGGTGTTTTTTCCTTTCATTATTATCTCGCAAGTTCGATGACTGATTGAGCTCAAATTTTCACAGGTTTGTTATTTTATGCTTATGTTGTGATACACCAACTGTGAAGGCTAGTCATTGATCATTATCAATAGTGTCCACTGCCTTTAAACAATGAAGGAAGCATTTAAGTAAAATGAGGGGAAAAAGACAGACTATTAAGAGTGTAAACATAGTCTTATTTACCAACGCTGTTTTTCCTTAAATCATTTCCCGGTTTGAGGTTTTTATAAAGTTGGTTGTCTTCAACATTTCCAAGTTTAGTTGAAGTTGACGAGTGAGTCGTAAGGATCTCTGGTTTTCATATCAATGTGAAGACTGCAGTTTGCTGTTATTTCATCGCTCATTCTACATGTATCAACAGCCACAATGTTTCTGCTCATTCTTGTTATGACATCAATCTGGGGGTTGGGTCAGGCCACACTGTTCCAGACTCACCCAGATGACACCATCGCCTTGAAAGGAAGTGATGTGACATTAAGCTGCACGCTCCAGAATGTATGGTGTCGTAGAAAGGACACCTATTATATGTATTGGAAACGTGGATTGACAGAAGAATCCATCGCATTGATATCTGATTGGACTACAGTGTACCCCAATACCATTGGTAGAAAGAGATACACGATCACGTTAAATGGCTGTACATGGTCTTTACACATACGCAATTTACAATCGAAGGATGAGGGATATTACAGATGTTATGTCTACACGTTACAACCTGAAATTAAAAATAAAGATTCTAATGTGGCTAGACTGGTAGTTGGTCCGATCGACACAACTGTCACACCTACTCAGATTGAGAGAAACGTGGGTCAAAATGCGAGATTTCGTTGCCAAACACGAACAATCATTGACTCCGAACTAACATACATTTGGTATATTAAATCAAAGTACAATAATCACGATGGATCTTGGCGCAAATTAACGATGGGAGATCATTCAATTGCATTTCGTGATAACAGTCAAACAGTGACAATGCTGGGATTGGCAATGAGCGACAACGGCACTACAGTGAAATGTATGGTGTTCAGAGGAGCCACGCCATTAACTGGAGAGACTACCAGTGGCTTGCTACTTGTTCATCAGCATGAAGCAACCACACGTGAGATGACGACATTTCAAATGGCAGTGACCACTTCCCATCCACCTACCAGCTACCCTGCAATCAGCAGGACTGAACCCGTACCGAGAGATCGACCAGACCGACAGCCTACAACATCTGCACCCCTGACTCCATCCCTTCTACCGACCAAGAAGCAAGATCCCGATCCTGAAAGTAAGAACCCTTCTTCAGGATCTACGGACTCTACAGTCATCTTAGTAGGAGGAGCTGTAGGGGCTGGTTTCTTAGTTCTCCTCATTGTTTTCCTCCTGTACTTTCTTGTCTTCAGAGGACGATCTCAATCCAAGACTATCGATAGACATCAATCTCACACACCTCAAGATGATGGAGGAGAAAGTGATGCAGACGGGATATCAGAAACCCAACTGCACAGAGACACTCAGAGGTGTGATCAAGAAAATGAGCACACTAGCTCTGCAGAAGAGAGGTCAGTTGAGTCCCCGAAAGAAACGGTTACTGTAGTAGTGACGCCTGACTTACACCAGCAGGCAGAGACAAAACATGATCGAGACATACCTCTGTCCGCTGAAACTGATGGATCAGTCAAAGATAGGAAGAAACGCAATGACAAACAGATTAATCCTGAGTCCTCTTATGCTGTGGTGAATAAAAGTGGCGCTAAAAGTAAAACATTGGGCGCCATTTCCACTGAAAGTTTGTCACAACATGATCAGGACAATGTGGACAAACCTCTGTCAACTAAAACTGGTGGATCGGTCAAAGATGGAAAGAAGCGTGAAGGTAAGCAGATTCATCCTGAGTCCATGTATGCCGTGTTGGATAAAAGTCGTGCCAAAAGTAAGACACTGGGCGCCATTCACAATGAAACTCCCTCTGAGCGTGAGAAACCAAACGTCGCTGTGAAGGCTTTGCCTGGACCGGGGCGTGTCGCGTCCGGTCAGAAACCCCCTCGCGTCATTCCGTACCATCTCTCCAAACGCCGAGCAAGCACCATGACCCACCAAGCCCAGGCCGGGCTGGAGCAGACGGCAGACCATGGTGAGGACGGTCTCGTCAAGGACGACCCAAGACAGAGGAATGTGGAATGTCTGATCTACGCTGACTTGAATCTATCGCGAGGATCGGCAAGAATCATCAACACGGAGGAGGAGACGCTTTATGCTGACATTGGAAACAAGAATTAGACTGTGGGGTAAGCTGAGGGAGGGGAGTATATCACTGTACAGTTAACGCTGTAATGCATCCTATAATAATAACAAGAGTACTTTAAAACACTGATGAAGGGCTGCAGACCCTTTCTTCCCTCTATTTCAAGAGGTAGTCCTAAACCAAAGCTATGAAATTGGACAATTTACGAATAAGCCCCGGGTATTTTTGGGCATTATTTGCTTTCCTTAAATCCACTTTGGGACAGTGGTTATAATCTGACTCTGTGTTAATACAGTCTAGAGTAAACCTATCCCTGGTTCAATTCATTATTTGCCCGTTCGATCCCCACACAGGGCCCTAGCCCACGAGACAGCTGGCTTTACTCTGACTAATGAGGGCGCTCTGACTAGAATTTATGCATCAAACTGCTGACTGTCATTAATGTGTACACCCTAAAATTCTTTTGAATAAAGTGTGTTTTGGCATGTACATGTACTTTCGGTAAACAGTATTGTCCAAAGGCCCACACTTCCTGTACTCAAATTGTGTAATCCTATATTATACTGTGCTAAGGATTTGTTTTTCTGTGAGGACATTGTAATCACTTTGGATTTTCGAAAATGTCTTAAAAACGCGACCGCCTTTTGAATTACAATGCTGATGTTACAATGTACGTACTTTTATTGTAGAAAAAAAAAATGGTTTACTTTGCCCTTAAAGCCATTGGACACTTTCGGTAAACAGTATTGTCCAAAGGCCCACACTTCCTGTATCACAACTTATATATAAAATAACAAACCTGTGAAAATTTAGGCTCAATGGGTCATCGGAGTCGGGAGAAAATAATGGGAAAACCCACCCTTGTTTCCGCACATTTCGCCGTGTCATGACATGTGTTTACTATAAGTCCGTAATTCTCGTTGTCAAAAATTGATAATTGTTTCAATGTTTTCTCATAAACTAAAGCATTTCATGGAATAATATTTCAAGAGAAGTCTTTTACCTTTAGCTTCTGTAAACCCTGTAAGTTATTTGTAAATTTGTGAATTTTTATTTATTTTTTTCGTTCCGAAAGTGTATAATGGCTTTAAAGAATGAGTAGCAAATGCCGATATAACGTAGACATGAAGTAAATCTTATAATTAAACACAACTCGCCATGTATCATTGTCTTTATCATGTTTCCATGTTTACAAAAATTGTGTAGAGACATGATATTTATTAACATCAGTCATGTGCTTTGGGCATTTTTTCAATATATTAAGGAAGGAAGTCAAAGAAAATGAACAAACAAACCACAGACATGACAGACGATGAGGATGCCAAAAAAAAGTCTGAGCTTCCTTTATCAAGTCTACATTTGAGATGAAATCAGTTCCGTAAATGAAGCTTTCAATTAGATAATTAATTAACTAAAGGGCAGCAACCACTAATAATAACTGCATTTTGATAGCGCCTTAAGAAAGTCTCTAAGCGCTAAGTGGAACAAAAGAATAATTATGTTTATGATGAATTGATCAGAAACGTTTTGAGAAGAGTCTTGAAACTTGAAACTTGAGATAGTGATAGCGGTAGTGGTGATAGAGAGTGGTGGTTTGTTTGATGTGTAGAGGGAGATTGTTCCATAAACGAGGTGCATTTAAAGGCAGTGGACACTATTGGTAATTGTCAAAGACTAGCCTTCACAGTTGGTGTATCTCAACATATGCATAAATAACAAACCTGTGAAAATTTGAGCCCAATCGGTCATCGAACTTGCGAGATAATAATGAAAGAAAAAAACACCCTTGTCACACGAAGTTGTGTGCATTCAGATGGTTGATTTCGAGACCTCAAGTTCTAAATCTGGACTCGAAATCAAATTCGTGGAAAATTACGTCTTTCTCGAAAACTATGGCACTTCAGAGGGAGCCGTTCCTCATAATGTTTTATACCATCAACCTCTCCCCATTACTCGCAACCAATAAAGGTTTTATGCCAATAATTATTTTGAGTAATTACCAATAGTGTCCACTGCCTTTAAAGGCACTGGACACGTTTGGTAGTTGTCTAAGACAAGTATTATGATTCTCATTAGGTGTTTCACTGTGAAAACTTGGGCTCAATTGGTCATCCAATTTGCAAGAGAATAATGAAAGAAAAGAGACCATGTTGCATTACTTTGTGTGCTTTCAGACGCATAATAAAAAGCTTTGACACCTGAAGTTGTTACTATTTGCGTGAGACCTCTTTCTCAAAAACTACGTTACTTCAGAGGGAGCCGTTTCTCACAAGGTTTTATACTATCAACGGCTCTCCATTGCTTGTAACCAAGTAAGTTTCATTGTTAACAATTATTTTGAGTAATTAGCAGCAGCCCGTTTCATGAAACGCTAACCTCGAGTAAGGACGAGTAACTCGTCCTAACTTAGGATGGGCTCAATGCGTCCTAACGTCTATGGATGCGGAACTGAACTTGTCCTACATGCAAGTCCAAAGATTAATCCTAAGTTATAAAGAGTTTGGTGAAATCGATGACAGTGCCTTTGATTATTCCCATCCACCTAATCAGACAGTCTGCTTCCCTGTTAAATAGAGGCCGCTTCAGGCCCTGTACTTACTGAGTCTCAAGTGAGTTCAGAACTACATGTAATCTATCACTGGTGTTGCCTTTCAGTTTAACTTGAAGCAGGAAAAGAAACTTAAAGAAACACCCCAAATTAAAATACAATGTGTCTCCCAATAGAGAATTAATGTAGCGTGTTTGAGCAGTTGAGGTCACCAGACTCAAGTTCTTGGCCCAATTTCATAAAAGCGGCTTCATGGCTGATATTATTTTATAGCGATGCTAACCATAAGCGTAAGTAGCCAGTTAGCCTTCCAGTGCTTGCTATTTGCTTGCTATTTGACATGAATGGCTTAAGAAAATTTGTCTGCTAAACTTTGCATAAAGGATTTGCAACCAAGTATCCTCCCTACTCGATTTCATATTAACCTTCTTTTAAAATTTTTCCCGATGCTAACCATTAGCGTAAGTAGCCAGCTAGCCTTCCAGTGCTTGCTATCTGCTTGCTATTTGACATGAATGGCTTAAGAAAATTTGTCTGCTAAACTTTGCATAAAGGATTTGCTACCAAGTATCCTCCCTACTCGATTTCATGTTTCCCTTCTTTTAAAGTTTTTCCCAAAGTTATTACCAGATTATTATTCTCCAAAAGACGATCAGAGCATACTGATCAAAACGTCGAGTTAATCCAACGGTTCTTTTCATAACCACCCCAACTCATTTAGAGATTGTGATAACATGTTACCGCAAACTCTTCTATATCTTATTTCCACCATGCAAAGTTTCAAATCCTACAGATTATTATTATGATTATTATGTACCATCAGTTGTTCATTGTAACTTCTCCCATCACACATCGCAGTTTCATCTATCATACATGTATCTTATTGCCCATATTTCATCTGCTCTTCATTTAATTAACTGTAGTCAAAGTTTCTCAAGGAACACCATAGTACAGCCTCACGGATATCTCATCTCCCACAAATAAGGTACACACATCCAGTCCTTCCAGGCTTGTGAAGCTTTCCTCATCGTCTTCCTTCTCTCACATTCCAATTTCATCTTCGTTTCATCTTGCTCTTCTATTACTAAAAGCTATACTCAATGGTTCCTCAAGGTACATTTTGCAGCCTCACCAATTGTAATTGCCTTCTACTCTGTAAAACAGCACATAACTTCATTCCTTAAAGGCAACTCAAACATCTTTCTTAGCCGTGTAAATTATTCATCTTCTTTCTCCTCTCACATTCCAATTTCATCTTTCATTCCGTCTCGCTCTTCTTCTATTACTAAAAGCTCTGCACTCAATAGTTCCTCAAGGTGTACACTTTGCAGTCTTACCAATTACTGTCTTCTACTAATACAATGCACACCTTCAACCCTTAAAGGCAACTCAAACATCTTTCTTAGCCTTGTAAATTCCTCATCTCCCTTCTACTACATTTCAATCTCATCTTTTATTGTCTTGCTCTTCTTCGATTACTAGAAGCTCTGTGCTCAGTTGCTCCCCAAGGTTCACTTTACAGTCTTACTAATTCTTGTCTCCTAATACAGTATACCTTCAACCCTTAAAGGCAACTCAAATATCGTTCTTAGCCTTGTAAGTTCCTCATCTTATTTCTCATCTCACATTCCAATTTCATCTTTCATTTCATCTTTCTCTTGTTCCAAGACTTCCTCAGGGTACACTTTAAAGCCTTACCAAACCCCCATCTTGTACTTAAAACACACCTTCAACCCTTTGGTGCATATTTATCCTGAAAATCACATGGAAATTTGGTTGGTTATCCTGTTTTTATCCAGGCAGAAATTTCATGCTAAGCAAATTTTTGTGCTTAGCAGCTCTATGAAATTGGGCCCTGATCTTATCTTGCACTCTTTTTAATCTTACTCTCCTACTTTGTTTCCCCCTGATTCATCTGTACTTTTCCCCCAGTTGTTCTCCTCCACCTGTCCCCTCAAATCTTCTCGTATTTTTCTTAATTTTCCTCCCGAATCTCCCAACCTTCATCTTTCTGTCCTCTTTCCCAGAGCTTTGAGCCACTCTCTCTACCCCTAATCATCATCATCTCTTGCTCCTGTAGAGACAAGAAAGCAGTTCCTTTCAGCAGTAAGGCCAAATAAAAAAATAAAACCAGTTCTTCGTCACCTCCCTCATCCTTTTTTGAGGCTGCATTCTTTCTTTTTGTTCTTTTTTTTTTCATTTTGCTATTTTGTTTCCAAAGACAAATTTTCAGAGCCATATATCTCTTTAAACTTACTAATCTTTTAAGAACTTGTAACAAATTTAAGTACTTGAAGTGGTGAATTTAAATTGAATTCGTTGCCAGTTGGAATTAAAATGCTTGGCGGCCACCTTTGAAAGAAAAATAAGGCCGGTCCGAATTGGCGACTTTGGCCACAGCTACGGCTAGATCAAAGCGTCTGTCAGTGTTGAAGAACAGCAGACGTGCGCGCCCTAGCCGAAGCTGTGGCTTAAGTCACCAATTCAGGCACGGCCTAAAATAGGTCCTCCTCCTGCTCTTTTTGGAAAAACCTGGACGATCAACTATTTTTTTTTAACTTGGCCTAAGATGACCCAAGATGGCATATTTTGAGTTGACTTCTTGAGCCCCTGGGAGCTTCTTATGATGAGGAATGATTCATTCCATGCTAATTCAGAAGAGAGGGTAACAATAAACTACATCAGATACGTGAGTGGTGAAACCCATTAGCTCAACGATACAGAAGGAACTGACAACATCAGAGAGGTTTATAAGTACCATTAATAGCATGACATCAGATTTTATCTCTCTATTATTCACAGATTTTCTCCTGCTACCATGATACAGACTTATCTGTCAATTGAATATTGTCATTAAAATAACTGGCTGGGTTATCACGCGAGCGGAGCCCATGATTTCATAAGAGTGCAAGTGAATTTTTTTCTGAAGATTATTTTGTTCCTGAATAAAATTAATAACAAAGTACAGGGGGAAATATCTATGGTTGCGTTCGTTTAGCTTCCCTGGGTCGACCCCGGTCTGCCCCGGTACGTTCGAATAGCTTTGACTGGGCTCACCCAGGTCAGTGCCCTGCTTGTGGAGTGGGTCACTTGGGGGTGACCTGAGGTGCATGCCGTCACCACGAGAGGGCGAGTGTGATCGTTTGATTAATTCTTTTTAGGGGCTCACCCGAGTGAGCACTGCGAGGTCGACCCAGGGAAGCTTAGCGAACGCACCCAATGCTTCATTTTAAACAAGAGGTCACACGGTTTAAAGTTGAACCGTAAGGCTTTTACTGGAATTTTTACTGGATCAGAATTTTGTTTATAATACCAGAATCGAAATGAGAAGAGGCTAGAACTGTTTCATTTGAACAAAACACTAAAAGAAAATGTATCTCTTTTTTTATGGGTGGTACTCAGCAGGATGAAAGATGTTTCTGAGACTCAAACTCAACATTTGAAGCCCATTCTCTTGAGAAAAAAGAAGAAGATTTTTTGGGTTGAACAAAGAATTGACTAGAGTGGGATTCGAACCAACGACCTCCGGATTAACGTGCCGGCGCTCTACCAACTGAGCTATCTAGCCCTATATTGGCGGTGTCCCTATTTTGTCAATATCTTTGTTCGGGGGTGCCAGTCAGAAGCCATACAACCGTTAACTGCCATGTAGCCAGGGATCACACCCAAATTACGATACAACCTTTGTTCAACCCCAAATCTTGTTTCAAAATTTACCCAGTCAGTTTCCCTTGTGGTTTATATTGATATATAATTCCAAAAATGTTGAAAAAAAAGAAAAAAGACCATCAGAGTCAGACTTTTCAAGTCAAGAGCTTACTGGCCTGGTGCTGAAATCACTGGCCTTGGGGCCTACAGTCCAGTGTAAATTTTGAGCCCTGACTCAGACAAAGAGAGAACTTCATGTATCAATATCTACGTGTCTCACACAATTCATACAGTACCGTGATTGAAAAAAACTCTGTACTAGTTTGCAGTATTCCCTTTTCCAACACCTGCCTAGGGACAATGGGCTCATACAAATAATTCCATTCCACCCTAGGGGAAACTTGGGGGAAAAACTGCTTAAAACAGAAAAATTTACTCCATAAAGGTTAATGGAGGGCTACATTGTACAATGTTTGCTAAAGAGGGGATGCTGTTACATGAATTTAGGAGAAAGCTGTCATAGATAATAATAATAATAATAATGCATCTCTTATTATGGGCTTTATTACACCCGAGGTACATGTAATTTCAAAGACTAAAGCGTACCCATTATTTTTATACAACAAGGTATACATTCAAAGCTATGTTCAATTTATTTATTTACCTGGGGATAGCACCATGTGACAGTTCACAAGGTGCTGTGGCACCGCGCAGTCATTAGCCAACAAGCCAACCATACATAAAATACTAGGGCAAATTTCCTTCTCTTGGTTTAAAAGTGTCTTGCTTTAAAACTCATAAAACGGCACAAGTGTCAAAACTGGGAGTCAAACCCACACTGTGCTGATCAAAAACACCAGGGGTGGATTTCACAAAGAGTTAGGACTAGTCTTATCTCGAGTTAGGACTAGTTACCATGGTTACTCGTCCTAACTTCTATCCATGCAATTTGTACATCTCCTAGGACTAGTCCTAAGTTAGGACTAGTCCTAGCTCTTTGTGAAATCGACCCCAGAGCTTGAGTCCAGTGTGCTTGATTGACCGCTTGGTTACTAGACTAGTTCTCATGGGTCTTGACGGTTCATGTCCATGCAAACATAGGCCTGATGGTAAATGAGACCAGCGTTGCACGCTGCATATTACCTACCGGCCAAAACGCAATGTCTGTAATGAACTGTTGGTAATTGTTATCAGCGTAGCACGAAGAATATCATTTATAAATTCTGGCAACCATATTGACTATTGTTATCGGAAGGTGAGGGTTTTATCATTTTTTACAATTTTGTTTTTGTAGAGTGAATTTTCTAAAAATGAACCTGCTCACAATTAATGTGAGAGAAAAAAAAACACATCTCAGAGCCTAATTTTAGCAAGATCCGGTTTCACCTGAGAATTGTGGACATTGTGCAAAAAAATGAAGGACAAAAAGTTCCAACCGTTTTGACAGATGTACAGTATGTTCCTCTATCATGCCTATTGTAGGATTCTTTTCTTACACTCCACTTTGTATGACTGAGGTATTAAGAGGAGATGATAGCGGAACGAACTTAATTCTAGGACTGGAGTAGTACTAGTGTAGCTAGTACGTATTAATTTATTTATTTATTTATTTATTTATTTATTTATTCTTTACCCTGGGGAAACCTCTCAGTGAAATACTGTTTTTCAGAGGTGCCCAGCAGTTAAACACATTCAAATTTTAAAATTGTATTAATGTAAAAATATGTTTATAAAAACATCAATACTAATACCGTAGGGATAACAGCTCCAGATTTTCGGCAATCTCAAAAATGCTAATTGCTAAATTGCTAAATTTTTCTTTGAAATTAAGTATTGACACTCATGACAATTATAGCAATTGACAGGAATAGCAATGGTTAGTGTACATTTGCATTTAGTGTACATTTATATTAATATTAGACCCAGTAACTGGGGCACTGTGTATAGTTAATAGTATAGGCCTACTACACTAGGCCTAGGCTAGCCCCATAAATCGGTCCAATCCACTCCGTATCCTTGGCCCCAGCACCACTGTACATGAAGCGCGGATTGGGTATCTTTTCTTCCCAGGACGAACGTGTGCAGATGGTTCTACACGTTTGTCCTGGGAAAAAAATCTGCGCACGGTCGGGGGACAATCTGCATATCGCGGCATTAGCGGTAAAAGAGCGTTAGTTGAGAAAATTCACACGCAAAATTCACTTGATTTTTACTCAAAATCTGTGATACCTATTTAAACGATTCCAAGTGTAGTGCTATCTGCAACTTCTGAAGCATTAGATCGGTAAGTTTCATGATGCAGAACCTTGCAGATGGTTTTTCAAGGAAGCGAAAGGTTTTGATATCAGTGGTGCTGGGGCCAAGGATACGGAGTGGATTGGACCGATTTATGGGGCTAGGCCTAGGCCTACTCCTTTTTCTTTTTATTAATTTGTCATTATCGGTCGTACCACATGGAGCCTGTACACACTAGCGATAATGACTGGATCTACATTTATTATTGTATTATTATAAAATAGGATTTAAACAATTGAACGGTTCCAGAAACCAAAGGTATACTTTTTGCCTCTAAAAAATAAACTCTGATGTTCACAAAACCATACAGCAGTACTAGTATAGTAGGCCCGTATCCGTATAATTATGCATATATAACTTAAGAGCATAGAAATAGAACCCGGAGAACGCTGAGCTCGACCACCCTATGTGTCGTCTGTGGACGCGGCGTATCAATACCGCGCAATACGCGCGTATGGCAAAATAATCATTGTGCTGACACACGCGTATGGCAAAATGGCAAGATGTCAGCGCACATAGACCATTTCTAGTGTTTTCATTGGTAAATGATGATGTCATTGTATGGAAAAGTTGTATGGCAAAATGTTTTGCCATACACGCATTACGAAAATGGCGTGTGCGGGTCCATAAAAATGGTCTCACAACGAAACCACACGCACAATGGTACACTCAGCGTTCTCCGGGTTCTATTTCTATGCTTAAAGAGTTATATAAGAACTAGACTCCCTAGAGGATGCACTGGTGTCTTGGTGATGCTGCTTGCACAAACGCAACGGGACCGCAAGGAGACACGCGCGCCCGCAAGGAGACACGTGCGCACCATTCTGTACGCGCGTTGAATAAGAAACACACGTTGGAGTTAGTGTTTATTGGACGCTATGCGATGCTGTTTTTTCAACTTACAAAAATAATGGCCCAACAAACACACGCTAAGCAATGCCTGTTTGTTCAACTTAGAAAATGGCCGCCTGTGCGCATGCTGGGTCGCATATATGGGCCAGTGCCCCCTCTAGTTCTTACATATTATAACTCTAGCTCTCCATGTTGTCTAATGTAATTATTATGAAATGCAAACTCACTGTGAAAACGTTTAAATTAATCTTGCACACAACAAGCATTGAAGCAATGTAAACACGAACAACAAATTCACCTTCAAACCTTGTCAATAAAACCTCAAAAATATCTGCACACGAACCTTTTTGCCGCCTTCCCAAAAGATCTTGATATTTTAGCTAAAACTGGACGTTCTCTGTTCTTCTTTTGGGGTAAAAAATGTCAAAAATCCGAGATGATTTTGCAGGCGGTTGTATGCATCTCATTTCACAGTCGTCCGGTTGTCAGATACAACAATAGTCAGGAGATGTTCTTTATCCTTCACGTATGTTGTGATGTACGAAAATGGGTACCAGTTCACTAGCGGTAAATTTTAAGCAGACGATCGATTGCATCCAATAAGTAAACAGTCATTCGCTTTTCCCTCCCAATAAGTAACCAAGACTCGGCGTACAATCGTTAGGCAACTTTCACCCATTGATTATAACCAGGGTTGTTATCTACTCGGCGGCCAGTTGAGGTGTTATGACCTCAATGGCTCGATCATCCCATCAATAAAAAATACCGCGAAAGTAGCATGTAGAAGTTTTTTTAGGAATTAATGAAGACATGGGGATGTGGGGGGAGGTGGGGGCATTTTGGGTATAATGAACCTCTATTCTTTATTTTCGGTTTTTTTTATTGGCCGGGGGGGGGGGGTTGGGGGGGGGGGGGTCATTTAAGTAGTGTTGAGTAGGCCTATCATTCACAAGTGGCTTCTACCAACTGTTATTAAATAAGGGAATCAATGTGCGGTGAAGAGGTTTTCAACTAGTGGTTTAATCCCAACGAGGCCTGGTTCTTGATAATTTTACCGAGACGAAGTCGAGGTAAATAAATCAAGAACCAGGCCTCGGCGGGTTTAAACCACTAGTTGAAAACCGATTCAACACACTTTGATTCCCATTCATCTTTTCGGTCAAAAACATCGTCACTTTTTGGTCAAAAAGTAAAATCAATGCAAAAATTATAATTTCTTTCAACACAACACCCCTCCAGCTATGAAATGCCCTCCGCCGCCCTTGGGTAAATAACTCCTTATAAGGGAATGCTGTGCGTGCGCGTCGCGCGTATCGCGTGATGCGGCACAGCTGTTTCAGCCGTTGCTCTCGACCAATAGGAATGAAGAAACTGTCTCGCCCATGAATTAACACTTTTTACCGGTCATAAACAAAGGTTTATACACACCCACGTGACGCGCTCTCCACCAATAGGAACAGCGAAACTGTCTGAGGTATTTATGAATAATCTTTTAGAAGAATGGTGTCCTACAGAACGTGGGCAGGCCTGGATTCATAATGTTGAAAAGGGCCGCAGGCCATTTCTTTTTGCAAGGGCAAATTATAAAATCTCAAAGTCAATGGGGAAATCTTGAAGGACACAAGACCAAGACCAGGGGCAACAGAGGCCGATCAATTGATGATTTTCAAAATTGCCTCCAGACCCGTGGGACCCGGTTGATATATTATAAAAAGAGCGCAAAAGGTTTTTTTTTTTAAGAGAAAACAAAGCAAGCAGAAACTAATTTTTGTTTACTGCTCATTGACAGCAATTAATTTTGTTAGTGTATTACGCTCCTATATTATAAAACGTATTTTGTTTATGATGAACAGATAACTACGAACAGAAAAAAACACAAGGAGTAACCGTTTTGTAGACAGGGGGCCGGGGGGGGGGGGGGTGAGGGCTCGAAGATGGAAACACACTAAAAGAGGGTGGAAAGTGGATGGGAGAACAAGTAATTAATTTGTGATTGAGGAAGGCTAACAAGGGGATATCTGTGGGGACAAGACAAAGGGTTATTATTGCCACAGGTGAAAATTAATAGGAAAGAAAGTTAGCCAGAGGGCGCTATTGTTTCCAAACTTGTTGCATTACCAACAAAAGTGAATGACCTCGTTGAGTAATCTTCACAACGGGTATTCCAATTCGATCTAGGCCATCGCATAAACATTACTTAAAAAGGTGCTTGTTTGCAGTACATGATGTTTTGTGCACAACTGACAGTAAGTGAAAACTTAAGAAATTGACCCCCCCCCCCCCTCAAAAAAAAAAATTAAAAAAAAAATCGGCCAAAGTTTTCCACTTCGCATTAATTTGAAGTGCTAGAGGGCGCTAGACAAAAATACACAGACTTCAAACTGAGCATGTGTTGGGAAGAAAAATCCTAACTAGGGGAAATGCTGAACACTTTATCAAGTGTAGATTAAATTCTGGACAGCGAAATGTCTTTGTTTGAAATGCACTCTTTTTTGGTGCAAAAGGCTATGAGTTTGACAAGAACTGTGTTCGGGCAGTCATTGTCGCAACTACACACATGCACACACAGCGAGGTCCTCTGATGTAAATTGTTTTGTGTCGTCTGCTAGCTAGTAGGCCTACCAGAGTCTACACACATGACGTTTCATAGGCAGTGATTTCCCCTTTTTCAAGAGGCACAAAAAGACCAACTCGAATGAAGGAGTTTGTTATTAAAAAATCAGAGCCTTAAGAAGTCGGATCACGTGGTATGTAAACATCAATGTTCGATAATGCTGGAAAATATTGTCCCAACAATAAAACATAAAATTGTTAATTTTCCTGCAATTTATTTTAAATGTTTTAATGACCCATCTATTTGCCTAAAAAATACCCATATCATAATATCAGTTGTATTTATAACCATGGAGGTAGGCCTACATGTAGGAAGACAGCAAGACTAAAGTAAATTTTGGTCAAATAATTAGTTCTGAAATCACATCACAGACACAACTTGTTGAATGTGTCTCCATCATCACAAGGCAATCAAGATCATTAAATTCCAATTATTGTGATTGTTGAGTCATCGGCATCACAAGTATCAGAGTGTTGCCGTGGGTTCGAACCCAGGTCAAGAGGCCGTTGTCCTTAATTGGACAATAACATTGTTTTCCCCCTGTCATGGTACCCAACTGCCACGCGTTGTTGCTATAAAAGACATGGTTCGGTTTCAAACATGGTTCGGTTTCAAACATGGTTCAATAATGAAAAATATAATGTATGCATTTTCTCTGTAAATATTCAACAAAGTACACGTAGACAACTGCATTCAGCTGAAACTTCCACAGGTGACTTATGTGATTGCATTTTATTGATTTGGCCTATATATAATATGTACGTCAGCATTGTGTTGACAAAACTACTTTATGAAGCTAAAGGTGCTTTGATCAACCAGCCTTATCTCCCCCTTTTTTTAAAACCGGAAGTGATTATTTAAACAATGTCTATTAATTTGGGGTAGATTGTGTAGTGTACACTCAAGCCCTGCGGCCCTTGTAGATTTTCTCAAAATTCAAGCCCTGTACAATAGTACAGAACCGGGACCAATTTCATTTCAAAGCACAAAAACTCGCTAAACACAGAACAGTATTGCTTAGCAGAATCAGGTTGCATTGTTGTGGCTGGTGCCCGACTCAATTTTTACTTAGCAAAGAATTTTGTCAGTAGTATTTTCTGCTAAACAACTTCATGAAATTGGACCCATTGCTGGGCTGTAATGGTAGCATGCATAGGGTTAAAGGAACACGTTGCCTTGGATCGGTCGAGTTGGTCTTTGAAAAGCGTTTGAAACCGTTTGTTAGCCTAGAAAATGCATATGGTTAGAAAGATGATTTAAAAGTAGAATACAATGATCCACACAAATTTGCCTAAAAATTGCTTGGTTTTCCTTTTACTTTGCGAACTAACGCGGTCAGCCATCATTAATGGCTGACCGTAGTCGACGAGGTAAAGAAAACACCACTGAATTTCGAATGATACTTGTGTGGATCATTGTGTTCTACTGTTCGTTCTGAGCATGCATTTCATAACAAACGGTTACAAACGCTTTTCAAAGACCAACTCGACCGATCCAAGGCAACGTGTCCCTTTAATACTCTCAATCAAAGGATGCGATATGAAATGTGCGAGGGCAGTTTGCGCGACTGATGTAGAGAAATAACAGCAATCTCATACTTGAAATCAAGGCTACAACCCTAGCAGAGTCTTTCTCAAAAAGTACATAAAATTTATTGGACACACATCATATGCAGTATCCAGGGGTGGATTTCACGAAGGTAGTCCTAACTTAGGACTAGTCCTAGGCTATGCCAAGAGATATATAGGACCAGTCCTAAGTTAGGACAAAGATAGTCCTAACTTAGGACTAGTCCTAGGCAATGCTAAGAGATAGGACCAGTCCTAAATTAGGACCAGTAACTCATCCTAACTTAGGAGTGGTCCTATCTCTTGGCATAGCCTAGGACTAGTCCTAAGTTAGGACTACCTTTGTGAAATCCACCCCGGGTTTCTATAAATCTGTCTGCTTTGTGCATCTCTCTCTTTTCATTTCTTTCCACTTGACTTCTTCTGTTACACTTGGCTGTGTGTGTTGTGTTATCGAAGCCTTTGACAACAAGACAAAAAGACCCTGCTTGGGTCAAAACTTCAGACCATTAAATATATTAAAAACCTTGTGATTTAAACTTTCAATGGAAAACAAATCCAGGTCCAGCTTTTATGATGAAATGATCGAAGGTCTTTGGATTCAGTTCTAAGCGTTTAAACATCTAGCCCACCTTGGTCTGTTATGGCTCTTTTTTTAACATCGGTCTTAGAACCATAACAACCCAACAAGGTGGGCTAGCAAACAACCAGGGTCCAATTTCATAGAGCTGCTAAGCACAAAAATTTGCTTAGCATGAAATGTTTGCCTCGGAATAAAAACAGGGTGACCAACCAAATTATGCAACAAATGGAAATTTGGTTGGTAATCCTTTTTTTTTATCAAGGAAGAAATTTCATGCTAAGCAAATGTTTTTACAAATTAATGATAAGTTGACCCAGTCAGTTTCCCTTGCGGTTTATACATGTATTTATAGGACAATTAGATAAATCCTATGTGAGTGTTGTTTAAAGGCAGTGGACACTATTGGTAATTGTCAAAGACTAGCCTTCACAGTTGGTGTATCTCAACATATGCATAAAATAACAAACCTGTGAAAATTTGAGCTCAATCGGTCATCGAAGTTGCGAGATAATAATGAAAGAAAAAAACACCCTTGTCACACAAAGTTGTGTGCGTTTAGATGGTCGATTTCGAGACCTCAAGTTCTAAACTTGAGGTCTCGAAATCAAATTCGTGGAAAATTACTTTCTCGAAAACTATGGCACTTCAGAGGGAGCCGTTTCCCACAATGTTTTATACCATCAACCTCTCCCCATTACTCGTCACCAAGAAAGGTTTTATGCTAATAATTATTTTGAGTAATTACCAATAGTGTCCACTGCCTTTAAATAATAGTATCAGCCTGCAAATATTCACAAGTTAAAAACACTTTGTTGTTTACCATTTTCTTTGTACAATCAATTACAAAAACTGCTGCCGTGATGGGGCAAAGTGGTACCATTTCTTTGCAGACTGCTTCATTGTGCTTGACTCTCAATACCCTTTCACAACCTTTTGATATTAAGTTCAAAGACAACAATTCTCCAGGTCTAAATTTAAAATTACAGGCTGGGTTTTTGTTTTGAACTTAATAAGCTCACATGACCCTTATTAGGTTTTTCAAAATTATTTTTCTTGATATTGAGCTTTACAGACCCCCCCCCCCCCTCTCGAACAATTCTGTCCGATCACTTTTTGACCTTTTATTGTTCTTTTTATGCTCAAAACCAACACTCCTTGACCACTTCGTTGACCTCTTTTGTGACTTTTCAGCCCAAATACAAAAACCTCCTCTGACCTCCATTTTGTTCACCATAAACTTTTCCCGTCAAAATAACGCCAGTATGTCTGTCAAAACCTTTCTTTTGTTGACCGGAGCAAGGTTACGATATTTTGACCGTTGAATCCGACAAAAGATTCTAAGTCTGAATAAAAATAATAAAAATATCCCTCCAAATAATCTGCTCTTAACCTCCTAAACTTTTAAACTGATTAAGATCTTCACCTCAGTTTCTAAAGTGAGATTCCTTTCAGATGACTAGAAGTGGTAGAGGGGGCTTGGGGGGGGGGGGGCTATTGAGATCTGAAGAGTCAAGTATGCACACAAACAAATAAAGCACACAAACAAAAAGTTATTTTTTTTGTGACAGTCACTAAACCCATCATCTTATGATTTGCCCTGGATATTCTAAAACTATAGTTTCCGGGTTTAACCGGTAAACAAGAGTATGTACATACAAAGCCAATGCAAGCTGTTGTCAAAAACACAGTGCAAACAAAAGAGGGACAATGAAGTCCCTGATTACAGATGGTTTTCACACTTGTTACTACATGTACATGAAGTGTGGACATGAGAATAAACAATAGAGACAATTACACAAACCTCACCCAAAAGAACCACATGTCCAGTTTGAATTCACTTGAAAGGTGGTTTAAAATTTGGTATGGATTATTTAATGAAATAATACATTTATTTTAAAGGGAGTGGACACTATTGGTAATTACTCAAAATAATTATTAGCGTAAAACCTTTCTTGGTGATGAGTAATGGGGATAGATTGATGGTGTAAAACATTGTGAGAAGCGGCTCCCTCTGAAGTGCCATAGTTTTTGAGAAAGAAGATTTTCCACGAATTTGATTTCGAGACCTCAGATTTAGAACTTGAGGTCTCGAAATCAAGCACCTGAAAGCACACAACTTCGTGTGACAAGGGTGTTTTCTTCTTTCATTATTATCTCCCAACTTCGATGACCGATTGAGCTCAAATTATCACAGGTTAGTTATTTTATGCATGATGTTGAGATACACCAACTGTGAAGGCTAGTCTTTGACAATTACCAATAGTGTCCACTGCCTTTAAAGGCACTGTAGACTTCTTTGCTAATATTGTCAAATACCAGTTTTCTCACTTGGTGTAAATATGCATAAAATAACAAACCTGTGAAAATTTGGACTCAATTGGTCATCGAAGTTGTGAGATAATAGTGGAAGAAAAAACAAACACTGTTGCACAAATTTGTGTGCTTCCACATGCCTAAAAAAGGCTTCAGGCCTGATTTTTTTTTTATTATTATTATAGATTCAATTATTTGAGTGAGAAATTCCCCCTTTCGCAAATAACTACGTTACTTCAGAGGGAGCAATTTTTTCACAATGTTTTATACTGTCAATAGCTCTCCATTGCTCGTTACCAAGTCAGTTTTTATGTTAACAATTATTTTGAGCAATTACCAATAGTGTCCACTGTCTTTCAAGGAAGTCATCCACGCTGTTGTGCATCCTCCTGGGTGGCAGATCAAGAAGAGAGGCGTTAATTGAATTACAAGACGTAACAGTTCCTTGAAAGACAGGAGTATACTGTGTTTTGTTTTTCCCCAGAGCCTTGAGTGAATTAGGATGCCACCTTTCAGGTCACTTCCCTCATTAATTCAGAATGATTTATTGACCAGTTTATTAATCTTACAAATCCACCCGAGTCATGGCGTGAACAAGTGGAAATTGGATTGCCTCCAATCTCGTGTTAAAATGTGCTGAAAAAATGCCGACTACAAACTTCATCAACTTGTGATTGATTGAACTGGCTGTCAGTTTCATACAATAAGGAAGTACATAACTATCCCTCTTGGGAAGTCCTTTTCACACCACACCTATACACAGGGAATAGTCGTCTGATGTATTCACAAATGCATCTTAAAGGCAGGGTATATGTTGGGTAATTGCCAAAACCCGTATCCTCACTCGGTGTACTCTCTTAAAGCCATTGGACACTTTCGGTGAACAGTATTGTCCAAGTCCCACACTTCGTGTACCACAACTTATATATAAAATAACAAACCTTCGAAAATTTAGGCTCAATCGGTCATCGGAGTCGGGAGAAAATAACGGGAAAACCCACCCTTTGTTTCCGCACGTTTCGCCGTGTCATGACATGTGTTTAAAATAAATCCGTAATTCTCGCTATCGAGAAGTGATATTGTTCTAATGTTTTCTCAAAAAGTAAAGCATTTCATGGAATAATATTTCAAGAGAAGTCTTTCACCATTACCTTCTGTTAACCCTGTAAATTATTTGTAAATCTGTGAACTTTTTTTTCTGTCCCGAAAGTGCATAATGGCTTTAATGTACAAGAGTGAAAAACCACTCGTTTTGTCCATCATACCACTCTTGCAAAGAGCCATATGGCGGACAACTCTTTTTAGAGTGAAAGACGGGTACTTTACTTTCAACTCGATTTAGAGTGAAGTTTGTTCCAATTTAACTCAAAAAGAGTGACACAGATTGTTTCACTCTCAAAAGAGTGAACCTGCACCACTCGGACGAGAGAGTGAAATTGTTTTTAACAAACTTTGAGCTCAATCGGTCACTGAAGTTGCAAGAAACTAATGAAAGAATAATTGTGTGCTTTAAGATTGCATGAGAAAGGCTTCAGGCTTCTGACCCTAAAGATTTTGTCTGTACTCCGCATAATTACATAAGTCCAAGTGTCCAACAAACAAGGAGAGGAAACCTGAATTCAATGCATACATTTCAGTGAAACATTTTTATTTACCAAGAAATCTCGCAAGATACTTACATCTAAAACTCTGTACAATAAAATAACATTAAAAAAAATCAAAAAAAAAAATTACTGTTAGTGTAACCATGGAGTCTACCTCCATGGTGTAACAAGAAGGTGTCATTTGAGATACAGCTGGTTTAATTTATGAAGTACCTAAACTTAATAAAAGTACAGGTTGTAATGATTTTGAAACAAAATAATAATAATTAGAATCGGTACTGTTACAAATCAAAACATGTGATAATATGTTTAATATCGGCAAGTCCAAATTTCTTTTGTAAGAAAACAACACTCTTGGCAATCCAATTCATTCACATCGTATGGTATATTTCATAATTAAACTTTTGATTTCAGTGAAAAATCTGTTCCATTTTAATGATCTAAGATTTCAGTGAAACATCCATTTTCGTTGTATAACGTTGATTAACGTTTGATTGCATTGACAAATCACTTCACATCATGTTGATTAAATTAGATTTCAGTGAAAAATCAATTCGCATTGCATAACATGTTGATTAAATTAGATTTGATTGAAAAATCCATTCACTGTGTTATTGTGATTAACTCAGATTTCAGTGAAAATATATTCACATCAAACAAATTAAATGATTTTTGATTTAGTGAAAATCCTTTCACATTTAATAACATGTTGATTAACAAAGATTTTAGTGAAAATCCAATCACATTATTATATAAACATTGATTAACTTTTGATTTAAGGGAAATCCTTTCACATTGGTTAAACACATTGATTAACTTAGATTTTTATTGAAACATCCATTTACACCATATAAATGTTACTACTTAAATTACAAAATAATTAACAATACAGCAAGTAGTTTTTTCCACACTATTTCCAAGTGTGTGAGTTGTTCCATCAAAGATGTATTTTGGCCAATAAAACTTAAATAAATTACCCAGATTTCCTTAAACGGAAATCAGTACATAACTTACATTATCCTTCTATTAACCCGATCAATATATTAATTATCAACATTAATAGGATATTAATCAAAGTATTGGGATTAAGATAGTGGATTGATTAATACAGATTAAATACACATGTTGATCTTTATTTTACATTCATATATAAGGTTTCTTTCTACCCTCAGAGATGATTTGTATTTTCTTAATTAACTATGCTGATTGGGTATACCTGAAAGTTTCAAAGATTTGAAACTTTGCATGGTGGGAATACGATATGGAAAAAGTTTGTGGTAACACCATGTAGTGATTATCTCACAATGAGTTGAGATGTATACTTGTGCAAAAAATTACTTGTTTACAGCACATCAGTTTTGAGAAAAGTGAAAAAATTCAATTTACCTGAACATATCTTTTCAGTACACTTCAAATGGCACAGTCAATACACTCTGGTAAAGTACAGTTTTGGAACAAACAACAATTTGGCAAGATTTTCATCGCTGAAGGTACCATACTTCCCTTTTTAAAATTTTTCTATCTTCCTTTTTTGTTTGTTTTTACTTTGTTGGCAGCTTAAACATCTTTGTTCAAACTGAGATTCTTCAAGCATGGCTTGGAAGAGTAAACATACTCGCAAAGCTGAGCAAACACCAGAAGAAAATAGTTCTCTGCAACAAAAGTAGCACCTGTGCTCATTCAATTTTTATTCTTGACCATGCATGGTGACCTGCCAAATTTTAGCCAAGAATAGCTTTAACACAGGGGCTGTCCAAAGTTTCCAACATGTTCATTATACCACAGCAGAGGGAGTTTGGAAACCAAGTAGAATTTCATCAAAGGTGAATAGATAAATATAAACAGTGGGTCCTGTCAGTTCTAAAAGAAATTTTTATTTTATTTGTATCCTCCTTTGTGAGAACTGCTTTAGGAAAGGGGATCCTTGTACTAACTGTGCGCTACATCCAAAACATGTTGACAACTTTGGACGCCTGTTTGTTGAGAGGGTTTTATATTGTTTTAACAGCTTTTTGCAACTTGGCTTGGATTGATAATGATGGAATAAACCTTATCAAGTGTTGACTGTAAACATACATTGTACTCTTGCACTAAAAACAAAAACAAATCCCACATAAAGAGTTAGTGTGTGCATTGTGATAGCCGGGCAAATCCCCTGTAAAATAACAAACAATTATTTACAACATGTGTGTAGAGAACAGTGATAAGGAACACTCTGCAGTTACTGTGAGATTCAGTCAAGATTTCTGAAGTCAAAATTATTTTAAGATTGGATTTAAGAACTTGAAGACATAACTTGAAGACATCAAAAGGAATTTAAAGTGAGCATTAGTGCAATGTAAAAGTAAACAACTGTTTTTTTTTTTTTAACTTGGCCCAGCACTGCATCCTATGGACTTACATTTCACAACAAATAATCATTTGAAAAAGGGGATCACTTGTGCATTTTTCAGGTAGAACATATAAAGATTTGTATTATTTTTTTTTATATCATGGTTTAGCGAAAAATGCAATTGAAGATTTAGACCTACAGCTAGAAAGGGTTCAATTTACCTAGTAAGGGTCACAACATTGGGGAAAAAGGGTTGCAATCAGGGTAGAAGCATGGAGGTGGATAAGGATCTGATTGGTTTGGCCTTCAGTTTGCCCAAACTTGTGTTGCAAAGCACTTTTTAGTTGTCCAATATTTCATGGTGGACATTTACTGGAGTTGGAAAAGTTTAAGACTCTGCTACTGAGATAGGGTCAGGCCACCAAATTGTACATTGCATTTACTGCGATTGGCCATAATTAACGGCTTTTGTGTGGCTTTTGTGTGGCTATTGCTGGATTACTGCTTCAATGTTGTCAATACAGCCAATAGCCAAAGCCTAATAATAGCCAAAGTCTCCAAATCTGGCTTAGCTTTTTCCAAGTTCTTTTGACTGCACTTTTAAGTTCATGGCATATCTATTTTTAAAAACATCTTATCTTTTGTCTCACCCTGTGTCTTGTTGCCACCGTTGCCGGCCATGTCCTCATACATGTTATCCATGACGCTGGGCAGGCCTGTGGTACTGTAGGGTGGAGGTAAGCTATATGCCCCCGCCTCCATCCCATCAGTGGTGATTGTTGCCCCTTCATTCACAGACGGCTGAACGAGCAGGTTGAGGTTCCTTCCTCCCTGGGTCCGCTGTGTGTTGATGACTGTTGAGCCGTCTTGGTACACGACGCGGATTTGGTCGTCGCTGCGTTTGGTGGAGAGCTTGATGGTCTTGTAGAGGAAGATAAAGATAAGAATGAGGATGGCGATGATGATGATGGGTACGACGATGATGACGGCAAGAATCGGAGTACTGAGTGTTGTATGGTGGAGGTAGGTGTGGCTCTTCTGAGTTGTCTTGACAGGGATCTTAGCTGGGACTAGGGGGGTCTGATCTGGCTTGGTGACAACTGGTTTCATCGTCTTGGTGGTAGGAACTGGAGTTGTTGGTTCACTCGTGGTGGGAACATCCACCATGGGCTCAGAGAACACGGTTGAGGATTGAGGGGAAGGTGTTGTTGGGGTGTCGGACCGTCTGAGAACTGGAATCTGTCGTGACTCGCTCGCGATGCCGTGATCATTCCAAACGTCACAGGTTATGTTGAGATGTCCGGCGTCTGAAGATACGCTTGGGATTTCTAAGAGACGACCGCCGTTTCGGAAATGAATGACTTGGAGTGGGTAGAGCTTCCAGTGGTAGGTAGTAAGCGACGGGTTGCTTACAGCAAAACATGAGACCGTCAATGATTCGTTCTCGTACACCTCCGTCTTGTTAAGCACCATCTCAATTTTGGGTTCGTGGATTATGTTCATAGCGACCGAGTCACAACTTTCACGGTACTCGGGGAATTCCGTGGACGTTAAGATACACTCAAGGTGGGCGTGGTTGTCTTCATGCGTTGTGTTGAAACGATAGACACGTTCTTGGATGCGTTCGTCGTCAATATGGACCCTACCTCCGTTGTGTTCGTTGATCTCCTCACCCTTCCACTTCATGGTCAGAGTGAACGATGGATCAACCAAGTAGCCGATACATGACAACTCAATCATGTCGCCCTCGTAGTTGAACTCTGTGTTGTTGAGGTCATTTGTTATGTCATGTTTATTGCACTCCGGAGCAACGGGACGGAAAAGAACCTCCACCGAGGCGGTAGCTACGGAGCGCATCACCCACTCTCTGGTCCCGGGTTCGGTTTCAACATTCTCATACACCGTACACCCGTAAGCAGCTGTGTCTGAAACATCAGCGTTCGATATCAGCAAGTAGTACTGCACAGAATGAGGATCTCCTATCAAAGAGTAGTGTGGAAACGCCGGATCTGAGAATCGAATCTCTTCATTGTTCTTTGACCATGTTACTCTGAATTGCATGTTCTCCACGATCCGACGACTGTCTAGTTGGCAGTAGAGTACGGTCGAGTCCGTTTCCAGTATCTTCGTGTCCTGTGGTGTTAGGACGAACCAAGAGTCTGTCGTCTGCTGGCTGAAGCCAAGATGAACTTGACCGATCAGCAGTATTGCTAGAAGCACGTTCGGAAAAAATCCCATTTTGGTGTAGAACTTTGCAGCGTTGTTGAGGAGTAAAACTGCAGTGGAAATAATCAACACCAGAGTGACTCTTGAAATGTCTGAAACTCCAGATGTTTATTGCAGTGAGTGGTGAAGTACTGTTAGGATGATCCTCTCCCAACCCAGTGCACAAATCCTTTGGTGTGAATTAAGTCTGCTGGCTCTGATTTTGTTATCCCAAGTCCGTTTGCTTAGCTGTTTTACAGCTGTTTACCGAGCTCTGTTGGATTTCTTAATGAGCTCTGATAACACCAGTGCTGCTTTTATAAGGTTGTGGGACCCTCAATCAACAATGTGTGAATACAGGAAGAGGAAGACCAAACTCATTCATGCCAGGTCAAGTCCACCAAGGTCTTCTGGCCCCCTTTGTCTCACCTCACAAACCTGCCCCCTGGTGTGGCTCCACTAAGCAGCTCGTAACAAAAATAGCCCAAACTTTTTTTTTTTCCCATGTGAAAGCCCGGTGCCAATACAATTATTAACGGTCAATATTTAGTCACCTCAACCATAGAGGAAGGACCTTTCTCTATGCCTCAAGCCCTGTACACATTGTCTTCTGACCCTGAGTTCACCCCAGCGCGAGAGAAGGAAAACCAGAATGTTTTATTGTTTGTCCGCTAAAAAGGGAACGCATGTAACTGAACATTTACTGGCGCAAAGTGAGCAGGGCCACTGTAAACTGACGTAACAAAGAGAGTTTCCTTTTGAACTCTATTGAGGCTCCTCCGAGACAGGTTGGGTCAATAAACAACACAATGGAAGACTGTGTGAGGAAGGAAAGAGCTTCAAGGGTGATGGAGATAATCCTCTTCAAGAAAGTTAGCGCCTTTTGTTGTTTAACCAGTCAAGGGAGCAAATGACTCTCTGGCCCTTTGTTGGGATGGGATCACTCCTCAAGGTCTTGCACTAGGTGTCAAGACTGAAAATGTGACACTCACTTCAGGGTTTTATAAACAGGATCAATGGGTTCTTTATTTGGACTTGAGACTATGGCATGATGGTCAGGGTTGAGGAATGAATGGGAAGAATAAACTAAGATGGAATACCGGGTCACCTTGGGGTGAAGAAGCGACAATTTTGTAAACAACAACAATTTTTTAAAACAGATACTTGGTCTATAGAGCAAGTTGTCTTGCTAAAAAAACACATGTATATTTGGTTTGCGGTAACACCATGTGTGCATCTACTTGCCAGGTAGAGTTTGTTCTCACCTGGCAAGTAGACACATGGTGTTACCGCAAACCAAATATATATTGATACCTCACCATGCAATGCCTCAAATCCTATATAAAAAAAACTGTTAAATAGTTTGTTTTTTCTTTATTGAGTTATTCATCATTGTTATTTTTTTTATATTAATGATAAACCACAAACTGACCATGGTCACCCATTTTGTGGAGTAAAACAAGTTTTGACTCCATAAAACTACCAACCATGTTAGTTCGCGACGTAAAAGGAAAACCGTGCAATTTTGAGTGATACTTGTGTGGATCATTGTATTCTACTTTTAAAATATCTTTCCAACCATATGCATTTCATAACAAACAATTTCAAACGCTTTTCTAAGACCAACTCGACTGATCCAAGGCAACTAGACTTGTGGACAAGTCGTTAAATCGGCCCCACGCGGTAAGATAGTCAAGTTGTAGCGGTGCTCTCGCGAGATCACTGCTCTAGCGCGAACTGCTGGCTCCCGATTTCTACTCCTCAAACAACAGTCCAAAAGCGGTGTTTACTAGCCCATTAAGGGTGAGCCTTAATGGTCGGTGCATAGAGCATGGAGGAAGAAAATAGCAAGGACCTGCACCAATGATTGCAGGGTCCTTAGCTACAGTGTCAACTTTCTGCCCCATAACATTATTGCGCTACAAAGGTGTTTGTAAGGGTTCCATTGTTGTTTGATGGAGATAAACATTCTAAACTAACCTCCAAAGTTTAATCTCTTGGTAAACAAAAAACACATCTTTCCTGATGGGAGATGCTTTGGAAAAGATGTAAACAAGTGCACAAACAGTGTTTACCTTGTACATGGAGGAAGAATTCTTCCTCCATGCTTTGTATCATGTGACGTGAGTGCAGTCAAGGATCATTCACTTGTTGTTTGGGTCAGAAGAGAGATGCAAATGCACAGAAATACACCCCCCCTTTTTTTTTGGGGGGGGGGTCCCAACCCAAGGGCCTAGGGTGCTGGAAGAAGAAAACACATTTTACTGTAGTAATGCATAATTTAAGAACATCATGGGAAAATTACTTAAAGTATATTCGAGTTATGTGTTGAGAATCGGTGTGTCAAATTTAAGTTGTGGGCCCAGTGTGTGAGGAACACATTAAAACTGTAGACCTTAATCTAGATCTTTGTGGATCATATTCTCTTTCATGGGGTTGGGGATGAAGAGAATGGGGGAGGGGTGGCAAATCCCTGATTGTCCCATTAAGGTGGGTTCCCCCCCCCCCCCCCCATTTAGGTGGGTTTTCCCCCAATTCAGAGTTTTCCTGCCCGAAGAAGAAGCTGAACATTCCTTTACCAAACAGGATCCTGTTATATTGGTACTTGTGCAACGTATAAGTAATTAATATTAAATAGACCTCTGGAATTAAACAAATTTCACACCATTCAAGGCATTCACAGACTAATTTAAAACCAAATTGCAACATTAAGCTTATCCTTCAACTTTCAAACCACCCAAGAAAGAAACCACTCTTGCTACAAAGTTTACTTCAAGTCACAATCCAAAACCATGCACAACCACACCATAACACAGTCTTGGGTTAACAATAGCAATTGATCTCATAGCTTTACATGGCTTTACATTGCAAGTATTTCATTGTGTGTAGCAGTCTAGGCTTCGAGTCTTCAAGGTCACCATGCACTGAATGGGTGAATGATGTCACACTAAAGGTCTCCTTGAGTAAACTTTTCTTACTGGGGAAGTTTTTGTCTAATTGTTGACTTTGTGTCTGTGTGACCTTGGCCCAATTTCTTGGCTATGCTTAACCTACAGTACAGTGCTTAGGTTAATCAAAATCACATCTTCGCCATGCAGCTACACTTGTACAATTCAAGAAACTACTTAGGAATAGACAGCTTTCTCCAGAAGATGGAGCATACTGATCAAATCAACTCATTTAGAGATTATCATAACATGCCTTCACTGTATATCGTATTTTAGTTTCACATCCTACTTACTTAAAGGGAAGATACACGTTTGGTAATTACTCAAAACAAATATTAACTTAAAAACTGACTTGGTAATGGGCATTGGAGAGCTGTCGATAATATAAAACATAGTGAGAAACGGCATAGATTTTGAGAAAGAGGTAATTTCTCACTAGTCTTTTATTCCTATCTGAAAGCACACAAATTCCTCCAACAAGGGTGTTTTTTCTCTCATCATTTTCTCGCAAATTCCGTGACCAATTCAGCCCAAATTTTCACAGGCATTGTTTATGCTTATGCTGGGATACACCAAGTGAGAAGACTGGTCTTTGACTATTACCACAGATATACATTCCCTTCCAGACTCGTTTATACCAAAATGCTTGACTGTTTTATTTGACAACTCACTGGAACATCTTGAGGGTTGGACTTTTTTTCACATCTTCTGTAAGCATTGTGACCTTACTAGGAAAAAGGTGCCTAATACAAATGCTGATATGTATGTGTTTAAAAATCCACACTTTGATTTGTAAGCGTATTTCACAGGCAAGCATGACATTGTTGCTCTGTGCCTAATTTCATGGAGTTGTTAAACCGGTACAGCTGTTACGTGCTATTTTCTTCCTCCATGCTATGATCAACCAGGGAAAACTGACTGGGTAAATTTTGAGATCGAACTAAGAAAATATGACTAGAGCGAGATCTGAGCCTGTGACCTGCTGATTCACGTGCCGGCACTCTAATTCCAGTTCTAAAGACACTCTAAATGGGAGGGATGAAAAAAAGTTAATCCAAAGGATTGTGATTAGGAACCAATCCATTAGAATTTATTTGTCCTTTGGATGAACTTTTAAATCTCTCCCACTTTTAACAACTAAGCTACATGTTCAAATGTAGCCTGCATCGCACATTGCCAGTCGGCCTCTTAACAAGTTTTATCTGCTCAACCACAAATTAATTAAAGAAATAAAGAGTCTAACATTATTTATTTTTTATAAATGTAGTTTTATTTAATTGAATATGAAAACTTTAAATAAAGTACTTTTTTTACAGTTTGTTATGAATATTAAAAAATGCATTAATTGAAGCCGACCATTAAAACATTTTAATTAGCTACTCGTACAAAATAAATTAAAATATACATGTACTTTTTACTCTGACAGCTTGGTCAAAACAGGATGAGTAAATTTTGAGTTGATAATAATTTCAAAGCATCCACCACAATTTTTGAAGTATAGTATAAATGTTTACCCTAAACCTACCACTTTGCATAAACTTCCTACAATACTAAATATGTTAAAATGATTTTGTTCGTTGAAACCGTAAAATGGCAAAAAATATGCCATGCAATGCTGTAATCAACATCTGCAGAGATTCTGAACATGTAGTTTTGTTATGGTAATAAAAGTTGAGTGTTGGGGTTGAACAAAGAATTGACTAGAGTGGGATTCGAACCAACAAACTCCGGATTAGCGTGCCGGAGCTCTACCAACTGCGCTATCTAGCCCTATATTGGGAGTGTCCCTATTTTGTCAATATCTTTCTTCGGGGGTGCCAGTCAGAAGCCATATAACCGTTAACTGCCAGGGATCACACCCAAATTACGATACAACCTGGGAAGCGGCAGCGAGGGGATCACCTTAAGGGGATGCAACTTTTTGTTTCAGATATCAATATAAACCACAAGGGAAACTGACTGGGTAAATTTTGAAATAAGTTTTGGGGTTGAACAAAGAATTGACTGGTAATTAATTTTGTATAGTTACCAATACACGTGCACATGTGCCGTGCCCTTAGATAAACCAAAGCTGCACTGTAGGCCTACATTACAAGATCACTGTCTAAAGTTAATTAGGAATACACTTTAAGTAGTACATGCATGAATAAATAATAAGCTTTGTTACAGTGAGTGATAATAATAATAATATTTGAATACAAAAAATGAATTTCAGATGTACATTAACACAATGTTTATATTATTATAAACAAATGTTATTCAGGCAGTACTCGCAGCAGAGTTGATGAAACTTAGGGGTGGGTCTTAGTGGGTTAGGGGGACAATGCACCCACTTCCCCTTCCCGATATTAAAATTCAGCTAATTTTGCCCCCCCCCCCTCTCCTCAACTTTTGATTAACTATAGATGGATTGCACTCTAAGCGTCATCGATCGCCAATAGTTGATGACAAACAGTGGAAAAGTTCACACGCGCGTGTAAGCGCTGCGCACAACTCTCAGCCATTGAAAGCCTTGCACGCGTGCACATTTCGTCAAATATCGAGTCGATGACGCTTAAGTGTAATCCATCTATTGAAACATTTTTAATTACAAACATTATGAAGCCCTTTTGTCTTTGAAAGTATTCTGTCACTTTTAACTTCATCAGTCTCTGAAAAAGTTGTCATAATTGTAATTCAGCCTTTCAGAAAGACTTAGCTGGGGCCTTATTGATGTGAACCATTCCCACGTTGCCTTGGATCGGATGAGTTGGTCTTTGAAAAGCGTTTGAAATCGTTGTTAATGAAACGCATATGGTTAGAAAGATAATTTAAAAGTAGAATATAATGATCCACACAAGTATCAATCGAAATTGCATGGTTTTTCCTTTTACTTTGCAAACTAACACGGTCGGCCAGTTTATGGAGTCCACAAAGGTCCGACTGTGTTTCTTCGAGACGTTGAAGGAAAACCGTGCAATTTTGAGGCATTTTTGTGTGTAACATTTCATTCTACCCTTAAATTATCTATCTAACCATCATTTCATAACAAACAGCTTCAAACACTTTTCAAAGACCAACTCGTCCGACCCAAGGCAACATGTTCCTTTAACAATGTTTGCATTCAACTGCTGATTAAGTTACTACTGATACTTGGTAAGCAGTTTTTGTATTAAAAACAGATATTTCTTAAACAAATAAGCCCCAACCTTGTCTTGAATACAGCTTGCTTTTAAGTAGTTTACATAAACCTTGGGTTTACATTTTTTGACATCTTTACCCAGCCCCTTTTTCCAGAGGGCTTCATCATCTCAAAATGAAATACAAAAATGATTGCTAAAATAATAATATAAGACTAGTCTTGTCTTGAGTTAGGACCTTACTTGTCCCAAGTTAGGACTACAAGCCCTAAGTTTTTAACATCTCCCCGAACTAGTTCTATAAGACTAGTCCTAAGTCTTTGTGAAATCCACCCCTGATTTGTGCCAATAATAATAATATAAGACTAGTCTAATCTTGAGTTAGGACCTTACTTGTCCTAAGTTAGGACTACTAGCACTAAGTTTTTAACATCTCCCAGGACTAGTCCTACGTTAGAACTAGTCCCAACTCTTTGTCAAATCCACCCCTGATTTGTGCCAATAATAATAATATAAGACTAGTCTTATCTTGAGTTAGGACCTTACTCGTCCTAAGTTGGGACTACAAGCCCTTAGTTTTTAACATCTCCCAGGACTAGTACTAAGTTAGGACTAGTCCTAACTCTTTGTGAAATCCACTCCTAATTAGTGCCAATGTGCAATGACCGGATGCACTTTTAGGCCTTGCAACAGTCAGCGCAGTAACAACAATGTAACAATAGCCCATGTCAAAATAACTACCAATCAGTTGTCGCTCCTTAAAGGAACACGTTGCCTTGGATCGGTCGAGTTGGTCTTTGAAAAGCGTTTGTAATCGTTTGTTATAAAATGCATGGTTAGAAAGATGTTGTAAAAGTAGAACACAATGATCTACACAAATATGCCTCGAAATTGCACGGTTTCCCTTTACATCTTCGACAAACACGGTCGGCCATTTATGGAAGTCAAATTTTTGACTCCAATAAATGGCCGACCGTGTTAGTTCGCAAAGTAAAAGGAAAACTAGAAATTTCGAGGCAAATTTGTGTGGATCATTATATTCTATGAATATCTTTCTAACCATATCCTTTTTATAACAAAGGGTTACAAACGCTTTTCAAAGACCAACCAGGCCTTCATTTTAAAGGAGCGCGATCGCGCTCGCGCTCCTCCGCGCTCCTCAAATTTTTTAAGGAGAGCAAAAAAAAGCGCTCCTTACAATTTCAACTAGAGCATTTTTTTCAAAACGCTAATTGTTGAAAAAAGTAAGCGGCTTAAGTCTCAGAGTTGGAGGTGGCAACATTTAAAGAACTCACGCTTTTCTTTTTCCTGACCAACTCGACCGATCCAAGGCAATGTGTTCCTTTAAAACACCAATGTACAAAAATACAGCTCTTTAGTGATTTAGCAAAAATACAATAATTTTATGTTCATGTTTTAACAAAGGAGTTCTGACCTGGGCTGGGTGAAGTCACTGTCCCAGGGATTGTCCAAACAGCCTACCTTAAGGTGTGTATTTTACTTAACACCATTGTCCAATTGTTCAAATTAGAAACCTGCCCTGAGTGTGGCTGAACCAAGGACACATGTCTGGTTTGTGTTGAATTTGAGTGGAGAGCCCATAAGGTTGTTTTTGTCTATTGTTGTCAACATGCTTGAGTGTAAACTCTGCACATTGTGTGGTTGTGACACCTGGGCCATGTTTACATGTCATTCAGATTTATCAATGTTTAAAAACAGATTTTGTTATGTGGTCAATTCTTGACCTACATGTTCTCCATGATTGTACAGTGTACCCATCTACTGACCTCACTTTTTAGTTTATTTTGTTGAAAATGCAATGTTGATGTTGAAATGTTCAGCTATTTTTTGTTATAAACAATGATAGTTCTTCTAGGCAGAATATTTCTCGTGGGATTGTGCAAGTTGATTTTTTTTATGAAGAATAACTGCCTAATTAAAGACAATGGACACCTTTGGTAATTGTCAAAAACCAGTGAAAATTTGAGCTCAATCAGCCATTAACTTTTTTTGCATTTATACCCTCGGTCCATTTGGCATTTGGTTGGTAAGTTGTTTGCAACAGCTAATTCTATTTTCTCAATATAATAAGTCTTTTGAATAAAATACACTGTGGTGGTTTACACCATGTTCACAGTTACCACTACAGTAATAGAAGGTGAACCCAGTGGACAGTTTTCAGTCACATGAGGGCAGCAGACTTGTGCCCTTCACAGCAGACTAAATCAGGGTTCATTGCACTCAGATGGTGAGAGAAGTTTGCCTTCACCAGCCACTGGCTATTGGTTGCAAATTAACACAATGTAAAAATTCTGAAGTAGAATTTTAGAAGTCCGGTCATCGAGTAGTTTGGGGATTTTTTTCCGTCACAGGACTTAGGAGCAGCAGACCATAACCAGGACCCAGTATCATAAAGCACAAAACCTTGCTAAGCACAGAAAAATAATGCTTAGGTAGCAAAGAAATGGTCACCAGCCAAAAGTCCATAAATTTTACACTGTTGTGACTGGTGTCCCACCCATAGCATAGATATTTGTTTGACTAATGTGCACTTCATGATCGTTTCTTAAAAGGAAATTTTAATCAACTTTCCCCTGAATTCTGCATAATACTGCTAAAATAGTGCAGATGCATCAATTTTGGTTGACAAAAAGAGGGGAAAAAGTTACTTCCTTGGCAATGGCAGTGAAATTGGTTATTTCCCATTGCTTGGAAACTTCTAACCTAAAAGTACATGTGATGGAACGGTGAATGTTTATATAGGAACGGAAATAATGTTACTACAGGCAATAAAACGTGTTTTTATTGGAAGCTGTTCATTAAAAAGTTGCGCCAGTGAACCACCATTTGGGAACTTGCCACTTTTACTGTACTGTGAGATAGTGCTGCCAAGATATCCTTTAGAACACTGCAGGCCTTAGACTTGTGAACAAGTCGTTAATGGTCTGCCGCGGTGAGACAGCTGAGTTGTGGCGCTGCTCTCGCGAGATCACTGCTCTCGCGAGATCACTGCTCTCGCGCTGACTGCTGGTTGCTGACTTCGACCGTAGTCGTGAGAGCAGTCAGCAGTCTCGCGGGCCCAGCAGTCTCGTTGAGAATACCGCGGGAACTGCGGGGAGATTCAGAATAGAGTCGGAACGCTATCACCGCGACAGACATTAAACGACTTGTCCACAAGTCTACTGCAGGCCTGGTGTACAGTTGTAAGATGTAGGAAGAGTCAGCCAACAAGGGATCACCTTAAGAGGATGCCACTTTTTTATTATCAAGAAATAAATCACAAAGAAAATGACTGGGTAAAATAAATTTGAGATCATTCATTTTTAGAACTTTTCATGCTTTTAGTTATTCTACAATGCTTTTTGCTTGATGAAAGACCAGACTGAATAAATTTAAAACTTAGCAGAGCTGAACTACACTTCCCTGTGTGTAAATTATTTGTGTGCTTTTTTTTCTTTTCTTGATTCACTTTGCAAAAAAAGGCAAGGATGTTGGTGAACTTTTGAATTTGCCTCAAAGTGAAATACAGCTTAATGTCTGCTGCCCTCTATTGCTATTCAAGTGTCCTTTTTTTTTTTTTTTTTTTACATTGAAAGGTATTGTGATACGAGTTTGGTTAAGGATTAAAGCTTAAAGGCAGTGGACACTATTGGTAATGTAATAAACTACTCAAAATAATAATTAGCATAAAACCTAACTTGGTAACGAGTAATCAGTAATGGGGAGAGGTTGATGGTATAAAACATTGTGAGAAACGGCTCCCTCTGACGTGACGTAGTTTTCGAGAAAGAAGTAATTTTCCACGAATTTGATTTTGAGACCTCAGATTTAGAATTTGAAGTCTCAAAATCAAGCATCTGAAAGCACACAACTTTGTGTGACACAGGTGTTTTTTTGTTCATAGTTATCGCGCAACTTGAGCTGAAATTTTCACAGGTTGATTATTTTATGCATGTTGAGATACACCAAGTGAGAAGACTGGTCTTTGACAATTACCAATAGTGTCCAGTGTCTTTAAACATCAGGCCTGCTACTTCATGGAGGCAACGAAGGCGATTGCCTCCATGTCCCCTGGTCATTGCCTTGGTGCCCTTGAAATGCTATTCAAAAAATGAGGCATACAGGCTCGAAACATACATGTAATACATGTAAATACATTTGTCTGAAAGCTTTTTTTTCCTGTGAAAATATTTTCCTCTGATATAAAGTCATATTCAAGAAAAAAATTCTGAAAACCTAAAAAATGCAATCGCATGCTTTTGATAGATTCAACCAAAATTAAGCACGAGTGCTGAAAGTTGTGCATGGTTAACCCACTAAGTTCTCCTGGCCCACACAATCATGAACACTGTCTGCGGCTAATAAGGTAGCCTTGTTTGTCTGATAGATACAACAAGGGAAGATAGTGGTAGCACTTAAAGGCACTGGACACCTTTGAAAATTGTCGAAGACCAATATTCTCTCTTGGTGTTGCATAAAATAACAAATCTGTGAAAATTTGGACTCAATTGGTTGTCAAAGTTGTGAAAGAATAATTAAAGAAAAAACACCCTTGTCACACAAGTTGTGTGCTTTCAGATGCCTTGAATTGGAGACCTCACCTGAGGTCTCAAGTTCAATTCAAATATTTAAGTGAGAAATTACTTCTTTCTCAGAAACTACATTACTTCAGCCGGAGTAGCCTTGCTCAAGGCAGTCGAATTATTCACTCCGAAAAAAGCCGCCGTTGTATAAAACCCACCCGTATTCACTCTGCGTAACATCGCACGACACGGTGCCCCCGTACACTATCCGCATGCGGAGGCCGTCAGGCCGACAGCCTTGTAGGGTCTGTGTTGAAGCCACTGACCTCATTACTATAATTAGCGAAGAGTTCCCACGGTCAGCTCATTACCATAATGCCCGCGAAAGACGAGACATGTCTACATCATCACACACCACCACCACGGACACTCAGCGAGCATGATAGGCGTGCGTGATTGGACGTCAAAATGAATAATTCATTTGCCTCACATCCTGTGTTGTCTGATAGGTCTGACGAACGACATACATTCATGAGCTGCATACTACAGGGGTCGAAATTGCCACTAGCCCGCTAGCCCGGGACTACCAGATTTACAGCCGGGCTACTCATTTTTCCAGCTTGATAGCCCGACGGGCTAGTGGAAAAATAATGCAAAAATCATCATCACAAACAATAAAGAACTATGTTATTGGTGTATTGTAAAGTTTGAGCCGTGACGCGGGACATAATGTGTCTTTCGGGCTACCAAAATCTAATCAGGGCTACTAAAAATTATTGGTCACTAGCCCTGCTGACTACCATGGAAATACACTTAATTTCGACCCCTGATACTAGCATATCCGAGAGCCCCCCCCAATTTTTTCCACTAGTGGAATTTTTTCAATACAACATATTAAACCCGGAAGACACAGACCCGACAAGGCTGCCGGCCTGACGGCCTCCGCATGCGGTTAGTGGGACGAGTGTGGTGACTTGTGTGAACAGTATTCGTACGATCTGATAGTGTGTATACGGGTGGGTCATGCGGTATGATTGCACGCACCACGAACAGGGTATACGGGTGGGTTTACAGCGGCGTCTTTTCGGAGCGAATAATGCGACTGCCTTGAGCGAGGCTACAGTCGGAGCAGTTTCTCACGATGTACATGTACTATTAAGTTCAGCTCCCCATTACACGAATACCAAGTCAGTTTTTAGGCCAACAATTAGTTTGAGTAATTACCAATAGTGTCCAGTGCCTTTAAAGACCTACTAAATCTGACAACTACTTCAACATTCAATACCTCAGAGGGAGTTGATTTTGCTCCAAAAGCTTGTGACATTTTTAATGTAATTAGTTCGTCTTCAAAGGCACTGCACTCTAGTGGTAATTACTCAAACTAATTGATAGCATAAAAACTGACTTGGTAATGAGCGAGGGGGAGCTGTTGATAGTATAACCCATTGTGAGAAACGGCTCCCTCTGAAGAAATCTAGCTTTTGAGAAAGAGGTAATTTATTACTCAAATATTAAAATTCTTCAGACCTGTTCAATTTATGCATCTGACAGGACACAAATTTGTGCAACTTTGGAACTTTGATGACCAATTGAGTAAAAATGTTAACAGATTTGTTACTTAATGCTTATGTTGGAATACATACGTACAAGTGAGATTACTGGTATTTTACCAAAGGTGTCCAGCCATGGAACTCTTCATAACTTAGGATTAGGACGTAGGAGGTGTTAAATCCTGTATTCAAAGGCGTTAGGACGCATTGAACCCATCCTAAGTTAGGACGAGCTATTCGTCCTAACTCGAGATAGGATTAATCCTAGTGTTTCGTGAAATCGACTGCAGTGCCTTTAAGTGCTGCCACTATCTTCATTATACAACTTTTAAAGGGTGTGTGCACTATTGGAAATTAGTCGAAATAATTATTGGCATAAAAGCTTACTTGGTAACGAGTGATGGGGAGAGGTTGATAGTGGTGTGAGAATTGGCTCCCTCTGAAATGACGTAGTTTTCGAGAAAGAAGTAACTTTTGGCGAATTTGATTTCGAGACCCCCTGAATTAGAATTTGAGGTCACGAAATCAAGCATCTAAATGCACACAAGTTCGTGTGCAACAGGGGTGTTTTTTCTTTCATTATTATCTCGCAACTTCACCGACCCAGTTGAGCTCAAATATTCACAGGTTTGTTGCTTCATGCATATGTTGAGATACACCAAATAAGAACTGGTCTTTGACAATTACCAATAGTGTCCAGGGTCTTTAAGTAAGCTCACCAATTCTGTAAACATGTAAAGTAATCTACATGAGCATGTACTTTTAATTGAGTCAATGAAAAGCTAAAAAAAAATACAATCCCGATATGCAACATTATCATGTTTTCTTCAAAACACCTACTCCAATGCACTAATATATAAAATGCTGGTAAAACAAACAACCTTACCCTGCTTTACCAGTCCGTGACTATTGCTCGACAATACAAACTTCTTGACCTTGCGATTCCAAATCCATCTCAGGTACTAGTTCTCTTCTGGATCACTGTTTGACCTGACACAAAGGTTCCAAATCCATCTCATGTACCGGTACTAGTATTCTTTTGACGTTGATCACTGTTTGACCTGACACAAAGGTTCCAAATCCATCTCAGGTACTAATCCTTTTCCGACGTGGATCACTATTCCAAATCCATCTCGGGTTGTACTCTTCCGACAGGGATCACATTTTGACCTGACACAAAGGTTCCAAATCCATCTCAGGTACTAAGTACTCTTCCGACACTGATCACTGTTTGACCTGACACAACGGTTCCAAATCCATCTCAGGTACCTTTTCCGACGTTGATCACTGTTTGACCTGACGAAACGGTTCCAAATCCATCTCAGGTACTAGTGCTCTTCCGACGTGGATCACTGTTTCGCCGCGGATCAAAATGCACAATATCAGCATAGTTGACCTTTGGCTTCTCTCCCCTATCATCTCCCGTCGTCTCACTCGCATCTTCCTCTTCCTCGACAGCGTATTCTTCCTCATCACTACTGAATTCAAGGTCAGCATACTGCAACCCTTCTACATTCATGCTCTTCGGATCAGGCTCAAATTCATCTCGATACTCGCACTCTATCATGTCATCCTCATCCAGGATGGCGCCCCCAACTGCCCCCTCCAGGCGGTGCCTGTCTGGAATCAATCCAGGCCGTGGGGGCTTCGGACTTGATTGTTTCAGCCGAGCTTGACCCTTCCTCTGGCCCTTCCATAAGAGGGGTGATACTGGAGCTTGCCATTCTTGAGGACGGGAAGGCGTACAGCCCGGAAGAGTTCCCCGACATGTTGCGTCGAATCTGGATCCTCGCTCTCATCTCCTGTGGGGTCAGGTTCCTGGAGCGGTTCTCTCGGCCGCAGATAAACGAGAGTCTCGTCTTCACAAAGTAAACGATGAGAAGAATAAAGAAGAGGACCACGACGACCCCAAGAGAGATGGCGACGATCTTAAAGACATTCTGCATTGTCGACTCCACCTGACTTATCTCGACATTCAGGGTCTTCGAACCTATGCTGTCTTCCCCGACTGCGGTGCATGTAATATTGTATTCAGTATCTGTCAGCGTGTCTAAGTTGAGCAACACGGTGCTCCTATCCTTGCTCATATGGTATTGGTTCTTCTCATCCAGATTTGGAACGAAGCTCCAGATGTAATTTGCTCCCGGTGAGTAGCAAGAGAACGTCGGATCATCCTCTTTATGGTCGTCATGCGACACCAGGATGGTGCTCCTCTCCGCGAAGGTGCAACTCTTCTGCCGCACACTGTTTAAGTTAACTCCGATCTGCTGCAACTGCCTGTTTGCTCGATTCAGCGAGAACTGCGAGATCGTCGTGAGACACTGATACGTGTCGCCCTCTTGATGATCAGTCACGTCCTGAACAATACACTTCCTCAGAGCATTTTCGCTTTTGCGTGAAATGTTCATCCCGTGATCGGCCTAAACCCGTTGTTCCTGTTCCGCTCCCACAGTAACTGAATGTGAAGATTCCAGGAATTTATACAGCATTCCAAAGTGAAGCCGGTTCCTGCTTTATAAGCCACCTCCGGAGAAGTCACACTTATCAAACACTCTGGGTTTCTCTCCCTCGCAAAGAAATAAACCTTTACCCTGGCACACATTTTTTTGAACAAAGTTCTCTCGTGGGATTGTGAGATGTTAGCGACAACATAAACAGCGCAGCAGTATTTGTCGCGATCATCCCTTAACGTGATGTTGCGCGAAATTTCAAGATCGTAGTCACCGTCAGTATAATTACTGAGCAGTGAATAATTCTTTGCGGTGTATTCGTCTTCGTGAATGGCTAAGTCATTCCGAAGCCACTCAACCTCCATCTCGTCTGCAAGTCCCCTAATTTGGCAATTTAAAACCGGGGCAACTAAGCTCTCGTCAGCCTCGGTGAAATACTCAAACAAATCTTTCGGTTTTCGGGTGAAAGTCACATCAGGTGTTTCGGTTTGCGCAAACGCGCAGCTTACAACACATGCCGCTAGTAAAGCTGCCGTGCAGTACAGATGCTTAAACTCACACGCATCCATGATGCCTTGATAATGGCTGCACAGTTCGTGTATACTTAAAATTCCAGAAATGCCGACCGAAGAGTCAGTGTGGTGACCATTGCTGAATCAATGTCAAACAGCAAGAACAACTGGATAACTCACCGACAGATTTTACATACGTAGAAGGTGCTTCTAAGCTCTTACAGTAATATTTCCCCGATATTATGTAGAACATCCACTCTAAGACGTTTTCATTCAGCATTCATCGAAGCCATGAATTCCAATTTGACGAAGTATTCATTTAGCGTTCATCAAAGCCCTAAATTCCAACAGGAATTTCTAGTGATCCAATCTATAGTTAAAATTTGGTCACAGACAGCAGTTCATTTTCCGCAGGCATCTGTGCTTAAACTAAACAAACCATACAGGCACAGACGACAGCGCACTCCTTTACAAACCGTCCATCAACAAACCTCTTCGCTTTCAACTGTTTATCATCATCTATGAATTACCGGTGAGCTATTTTCCACATCATAAGGTTTAGTCCACCACAAACATAAGTGTCTTTTTTACGGTGGATCAGATGTGAACCATTCTGTAGTGAAATGTTATGGCAAGTTTTGAAAATTCTCTTCAGACCAAACCGTGAAAAGCAATCGCTGGAATCTCTCCGAAGAAAAAGACGGCAGCATCAGCAAGCAATCAGCCTAGCCTGGAGTTCAGATGTTGATGTCATTCCACTCTCTACTCTAGCGTTGATGATTATTCCGGATGTACAATCACAAGCAACTCTCAGTCTTTGGATATCTGAGGATGATTTGTTTTTGAGTTTGACGCCCCCCCCCCCTGCAGGAAGAACATTCCGCAAATTGGCGACATTTCTGTGGACATAAGCAGATAACATTGAAGGTTTCATTAATCAAACTTCCATTTAAACCTACAGGGGAGGCAAGTGCTCTCTCAAATTAAAGGAAAACAGTGAGGGAAATACGGTCAATGCAAGAAGCAAAAATGGACTAGAGAAATCACAAAATAACAATTAATTGTATTATAAAGTAGTACTTGTGTTTCCAAAGTGTAAAATTTTGGCAAATCAACCCTTCCCCCCCCTCCCCCCCCCCCCCCCCCCCCCGAGTCAATACAACCCGGTATTTATTTTATATAGCCAAGCCTCTGTCTCCTTCGCTGGTTAGTCTTGGCCTTGGCGATCCAAGAAAGTGTATAGACTAACTATCATTGAATTGGTTTTCTAGGAAGTGGCCCTTCCAAAGGATATCGCTTCAATAATAATGAAGTTCCAGTATGTAGGAATGGGGCTCTAGGTCGTACAAAATGTAAACTGAAAGAAGGGATCCAAGGTAAAATCAGTTTTGTGAAAAAAAGTTACAAAAATGTTTTTTTTGTTATCATAAAATAATATTTAGAAAGTGGCCTTTTAATAGACGATGTGACCTCTGACGTCACTCGAAAAACAATAACATGATTTGCGCGCATACCGCCGGGCAAAACCTTTGTGATTTGGCAGCCAGATAGAAAGTGTTTGCAATCTTACCATGACTCTGCGTCTTTTTGCCCGGCGAAACATGACGTATACAGTGTTTTGTCAATTCAGAGGGCGGTTTGAATGTAAACATATGTCACATCGTCACATCGTCTATAGGATAAGTGTCTTGCTTGCAAGAACAGAAAATTATATTTCAATATGTAGGGATGGGGGTTCGAGATGCAGGGCCCCAAAAGGTTGAATTAGCTTTGTAAAAAAATTGAAACAGTTTTAAATTACAAGATAGTATCATAAAATCATTTCTGGTCTGATTAATAATTTCTGTCGCAGTGAAAAAAAAAAAAGCATTTCATAACATGATTGTTTTAAAGGCAGTGGACACTATTGGTAATTACTCAAAATAATTATTAGCATAAAACCTTTCTTGGTGACAAGTAATGGGGAAAGGTTGGTGGTATAAAACATTGTGAGAAACCGCTCCCTCTGAAGTGACCTAGTTTTGGAGAAAGAAGAAGTAATTTTCCACGAATTTGATTTCGAGACCTCAAGTTTAGAACTTGAGGTCTCGAAATCAACCATCTAAACGCACACAACTTCGTGTGACAAGGGTGTTTTCTTCTTTCATTATGATCTCGCAACTTTGATGACCGATTGAGCTCAAATGTTCACAGGTTTGTTGTTTTATGCATATGTTGAGATACGCCAACTGTGAAGGCTATTCTTTGACAATTGCCAATAGTGTCCACTGCCTTTAAGACTGACTGATGTTTTTTTCTTGAACTCTGAGGCCCTGATGCATCAAAAGTGCATTTTTTTTATAATCACCCCACCTTTGGAACCGAGAAGTTTTCACCGAGCAAGAAGGAGGAAGTTTTTTTTAAATGTAAAAACCATCCCATGATGGTTGGAGGATCTTAATATGACAATTCAATTATGAGTATTGCAACCGGAAATCTCTTCACCACATGGGATTTGACCATCAAAGGTTCTCTCCCGAGCAAAATATTTTTTGCCGGGGGGGGGGGGGGGGGACGGGCACTACATGTCCATGTACCTAATATTTGTTTAGGGGAAGTGATTTAGGATTGTAACTTTTCATTGGGAAAATAGCCTAATAATAATTTGAGGGTAAACATGTTATATTGTGCGATTTTATTTTAACTTCAGTCTTGATAATTACAAAGTTTATCCAAGTTTTGGGGAGGAGCTAAAAAAGGCTGAAAAAAAATCAAATATCTTTCATTTTTACTAATAAATCATAAAAATGTGGATGCCACTGCAATGCCATTTTCATAAAAAAATATTTTCAATTTCTTGAAGGGGTTCGCCCCGGTGTTCCTGGCTGGATTGGCAGCATATTGCGCCACAGCAGCTTGTAAACCATTACATGGTGCTTAAGGATTAGGTCTTATATCTCAAAAATTCGCCCCACTCCTTGCAGTAATAATACCTGGCGCTTTGTATCCTTTGGCAAAAGGCGCTTTATAAATACGGTTATTATTATTATTGAAAGCTAAGATTGCATGAATGAATGAGTGAATGAAGAATCAAGGCTAAAACATTACATTTTGTTCTGAAATTTTTTGCACAGTTGTGTAACTAGATAATTTTATTTGGCATTTGGAAAGGGGACAAGCAGGATTTGCCCACAACTTGTGTATTGCCAAGCCAGGAGGAATAGCTTGTCAGTTCACTTGTTCCCAAGTTTTTTCACTGGTCCAAATTGCCTGAGGTTTCCTTTAAACACTGTCAAAACTGTCTGGGATTTTGTAATTTGAAGCAATATGAACATCAATATGAGAAGCCATAGTGACAGAGTTTGCCTGGTCCTAGGGTGTTTTAATAATAATATAATATCAAAGTCTTTAGCTCACATATCTACCAAACAAGGTACTCAAGGCGCTGAGTATATACAAACTTTCAGAAAGATAGGGTATTGCAGTGATGAATTGTGAGAGGGTAAGGGTTTACAAGGTGCTACGGCGCATACAGCAGCAACACTGGGTTCTTTTACATAGTACATGTGTTACACAACACAATGGGACCAACGGCTTTACGTCCCATCCGAAGGACGAAGCAATGGTAAGTGTCTTGCTTAAGGACACAAGTGTCACGGCTCGGGATTCGAACCAACACTCTGCTGATCAGAAACACCAGAATCCGGTGAACTTAACCAGTCGGCCACAACTATGGTGGCCCTGAAGGGACATCGCATATCGCAAACGTGTGCGCATACGTATGCAATGTCGTGAAACAATTCGCGAATATGTGCGCACACGTATGCAATGTCGTGAAACAATTCGCAAATATGTGCGCACACGTATGCAATGTCGTGAAACAATTCGCGAATATGTGCGCACACGTATGCAATGTCGTGAAACAATTCGCGAATACGTGCGCACACGTCTGCGAATATTATTTGCGATGTCGTGAATTTTATTGCATACCATGTTGCATACCTTTGAATAAAATGTCTAATGATCTGGGGGGTTTCTTTCCAACAGTGAGATAAGCGGTAGTCATTGCAGCAGTAGTCTTTGTTGTGAGGCTAGCGAGGCGGGTGGTCGTCCTTGGCCTGGTGCCAAGTTCCTGGGTATACACATGCTTTACAGAGGGAGCCTGCTGTAGCGCCACAGTACTCCCTAGATCGGTAACAAATTATCCACAACTATGACATCATCCTATGGTATGCAACATGGTATGCAATAAAATTCACGACATTGCAAAACAAATCGCACTCGTGTGCGCACATATTCACGATTTGGTTCACGAAATTGCATACGTGTGCGCACATACTCACGATTTGGTTCACGAGATTGCATACGTGTGCGCACATATTCGCGATTTGTTTCACGACATTGCATACGTGTGCGCACATATTCGCGAATTGTTTCACGACATTGCATACGTGTGCGCACATATTTGCGAATTGTTTCACGATATTGTATACGTGTGCGCATATATTCGCGATTTGTTTCACGACATTGCATACGTGTGCGCACACGTTTGCGTTATGCGATGTCCCTTCGGGGCCACCATACACAACACTTCCACTTTAACTGGTAATTGTTTAAAGAGAATACTGGCAAGGGCAGCTGTCTCATGCCACTCTGAAAGGTGATATCTTTGTCAAATTCAATGATGAAACCATGGGTCAAGTTGCATAGTTTTTTATTGATTTGAATCTCTTTTTAAAATGATGCCATTTTGTTTGGGAGTGATTTTTGTACTGACGGAAAAATTTCACTAAACAAAAACATCAAAAGGTCATATTTTATAATTTTTTATAGGATTGCGAAGGAAAACAAATCTTTTAATTTTGGTCTGACAGCTGTCAGCCTACTGATTGTAAGTGCATACTGGAACCATTTTCAGATTTAAAGGGAAGGTACATGTTTGGTAATTACTCAAAACAAATATTAACTTAAAAACTGACTTGGTAACAAGCATTGGGGAGCTGTTGATAGTATAAAACATTGTGGGAAACGACTCCCTCTGAAGTAACATAGTTATTGAGAAAGAGGTAATTTCTCACTAAAATATTAAAAGACTTCTAGCTAGAAGTCTTTTATTGCTATCTGAAAGCACACAAATTCGTCCAACAAGGGTGTTTTTCTTTCATCATTTTCTCGCTACTTCGATGACCAACTGAGCCCACATTTTCACAGCTTTGTTATTTTATGCTTATAAATGATGGGATACACTAAGTGAGAACACTGGTCTGTGACAATTACCAAGCGTGTACAGTGCCTTTAAAGGCACCAAACAACTTTAGTAATTGTCAAAGACCAGTATTCTCACTTGGTACTGTGTATCCCAACATGCTAACAATAACAAGTCTATAAAAAATTGAACTCAATATTGGTCATCAAAGTTCCAAAAGAAAGGAAAACTACCCTTGTTGCACAAACTTGTGCGCTTTCAGATGGCTCATAAAAAAGGCTTTAGGCCTAAAGTCTTGTGTTATTGGAGTGATAAATTACCTTTAAAAAAAAACAAAAAAACTATAGGGGCCCTACATGTTTCTTACTAAGAGCATGGAAGAAGAAACATGTAGGGCCCCTATAGTTTTTTTTTGCTAAGAGGGAGCCGCTTCTCACTCACAAGAATGTTTATACTATCAACAGCTCTCTATTACTCATTAGCAAGTTTTTACATGTCTGCTGACAGTTAATTTGAGTAGTTACCAATAGTGTCCAGTACTTTTAATGATGTCACCTCAAACGTTACACTAGGTGTAAAAAAAGACAATTATTATGTTTTGTTTACTTTCTGCTTAGATGTAGTTTTCAGTATAATTAAATTGTGGTTTATTAGTAATGTAGTTTTCTGATTAATTAATATTTCCAGTAGTTTATTTATGATTGTGTTATTTATTTTTCGTTCTGTATTGCATGTATTCAAATAGAATTTCCTACATGGTGGGACAAATAAAATTGAATTGAACTGAATTGAATTTTGGTTCATGATTGAAAAAAAATGTGTCTTTTCCCGCTCTTTGTAAAGTATGACTGTCATTCAATGAAGGCTTCCAATTTTGTGTTCTGATAAGACACCACAACTTTAACCTCAAGGGTAAACAATAAGTTGATAAGTGATCACATGCTTGTAGGATTAGTCATTAAGTAAATCACTTAACGCTACATTACAAAAGAAAAAAGCTAAGTACTATCTACATGTAGGTTATCAGGGTTCAAATTTTACAGTGTCTATGTGGACTGCATTCCCGATCTTTAGCATCGTGCCAGTTAACTTGTGTCAGCCATGCAGGGACACCCGCACTGTTGTGTTTTTCATTAAAGTACAAGGCTTTGTGTTCTTGATTTTTTCCTCAAGAGTCTGTGGGGGGGGGGGGGTGTGTCCGTATCCTGCCACCACTGAAATAATAATGAGTTTCTGATTTACCTATACAAATAAGATATTACTTTTTGTAAAAATTTGTGAAAAAGTGGTGGCAGGATACGGACAGTTTTACGTTTTGAGCCGGTTCGGAAAAGTTTCTGTATGGCGCCACCACTTTTTCATTCGATATGAAATAATATAATATCTAATTAACCTAATAATCTAATTGAGATAACCTTTTTTTGAAAAAATTTGTGAAAAAGTGGTGGCGCCATAAGTTATTCCTTAACAAAAATAAACAAATAAACCCTTGCACTGTCATCACCATCTTGTTTTCTGTACTATGCTGTACCTGACATGTCATTACCAAACCAGTAGGCCTACCACCGACGACACTAAAGAATCATGGATCTTTCTCTTTCAGCTAGCTCCACACACACACTCTGCTGAGACTACTACCAACAACCAGGGCCCAATTTCATAGAGCTGCTAAGCACAAAAATTTGCCAAGCATGAAATTTCTTCCTTGATAAAAACAGGATTACCAACCAAATTTTCATGAGATTTTCAGGATAAGCAAACAACAGCTGAATACCAGTAACAAGCAATATGCAACAAATGGAAATTTGGTTGGTAATCCTGTTTTTATCCGAGGAAGAAATTTCATGCTAAGCAAATTTGTGTGCTTAGCAGCTCTATGAAATTGGGCCCAGTAATGATTCAAATGGTCTACCTCCATTCTACCTCCATGGTTTTACCATAAAACTATAGAGTAAGGTTTTACAAATCACTCACACACACCATGGAGGTCCATGCACACACAATAAAACACGCACTATTCCTCCAGTTTCCAAATATCCACCTCCGCGGTTACCTTTAAGAAAATACACAGATTCAATTCAATGTTCAATTCAGTATTCACCAAATGATCACAAATCTCCGTTTTGGCAAAAAACCTCCACAGAAAACAGATCATGAAAAGAAGTACTTACCATTATTATCTGTCATCCAGCGCAACACACTCCATGAAAACTCAAATGAAGAACTCATCAGCAAGGAACACAGTCACTATTGAAGCAAGTGCGAGCACAGAATCTGTGGTTTACCTGTTAATCTTTCGAGAAGACTTATCCTTTCGACCCCCCTCAGCATACACCAGACACCCACACAACACAGAGAGCGGTGCAATGTTCATTTCATACGGCAGGGGATCACCAGCTCGCTCTGCCCCCGAAATCCCTTCGCCATATGACAGGGGTCATTTCCTGTCGTTTGAATCCCTACACAATACCACATGTGCATGGCTGACTTTGTGCTTTGTATTCTGGTCCTTTTTCTCCTGGATAATTGTTTACGTACCGGAGGTTTTTTTCTCCTTTCTCTACGGCCTACCTAGGTAATTCGCTCAGGAATGAAATCAGTCAGTCAGGTAGATTTTGTGAAAGGCATTCGGTCTGGTGTGTTCTTCCTCCATGGTTTAGCTAGTTGACGGTACAGACCCTATTTCTACCTAGTGTGGGTGCAAATATTAGCCCATTGGGGTCACCCATCGAACTGTTGTGGCTGGCTATGAACACAAATTCTGATTGTTCACTTGTTGTGTATAGCTTTTCCGTATAGCAGTTACCTATGGTTGAGTGATTTGGATTGTCGGGTTATTGACGTGCTTAAAGGGGCACCCCTCTCGTGAAATTGTTATTTTTATAACAAAGGGGATTTCCGGTTGAGTGAGCTCGCCGATGGATTATTGACTTTTCTAAAGGTTAGCACGTGTGATGGATTGTTATAAATTAATAAAATATACGATTATTAAAAACTGTTTTGGGATAATACACTGGAGACATGGTTGTCCTTGAGGCCAAATGTCTCCCAAAGGAGAGCACGGGCTAATTGGTTTATTAAAGATGCACTCATTGCTTCGATTGATAGTCACTTTAAAGGCAGTGGACACTATTGGTAATTACCGTTATTAGCATAAAACCTTACTCGGTAACGAGTAATGGGGAGAGGTTGGTAGTATAAAACATTGTGAGAAACGGCTCCCTCTGAAGTGAAGCAGTTTTCGAGAAAGAAGTAATGTTCGACGAATTTGATTTCGAGACCTCAGATTCAGAATTTGAGGTCCCGAAATCAAGCATCTGAACGCACACAACTTCGTGTGACAAGGTGTTTTTTCCTTTCATTATTATCTCGCAACTTCGACGACCAATTGAGCTCAAATTTGCACAGGTTTGTTTATTTCATGCATGTTGAGATACACCAAGTGAGAAGACTGGTCTTTGACAATTACCGATAGTGTCCAGTGTCTTTAAAGATTTACTCTTGGAATTGCTTCGATTGATAATCACTTTAAATCCATCTCGGATCGCACATTCAACTGGTTTTCTTGTGTTACATTATATCACTGCTGATTTTGGTTTGAGTGAAGCGACTTTTGGCATTTAAGTTCTTTTATTGTTTCATATCATGGTCGTCAGGTTGGCATAAATTATAGTGGTTTCTTGCATCACCTTCTATCTCTGGGAACCCGGTTCAAATCCCACCGGATACTATGGGTGCGTTCGTTTAGCTTCCCTGGGTCGACCCTGGTGTGTGGCGTTTTTTTTCCAGGACGAACGTGGGTAATTATCTGCACACATTCGTCCTGGAAAAAAACAAACGCTACACACCGGGGTCGACCCGGGGAAGGTAAACGAACGCACCCTATGTGTTTCGGTTTTCAGTCCCTACCTGACTGCGTGGGTTAACCCTTGAATATGCTTTGGTTTTTCTTCCCCAATACCCATCTAAATTATCTGGGGGGAAAAAACTGAAACTTCCTCACTATGTCTTCTCATCTCGTCCAGATGCTGAATGAACAGCCTTTGACGAGAATAATTATTATCATAAGATGATCAACCATTTTCTTCCTTCATTGGAAAGTCACGTTAATAATGATTTCTTCGTGGAGCAATCCATATGGATCGAGTCTGAGTGGTTGATTTTTAAAGGAGCACTCTTCCATTTCTTTATTCAAGGACGTGTGGTGGATTAGGTCAACTGTTCCCTGAAGTTTCAACGCCTTTGAAGAATTCCATTTTGAGCGGGTTTGTACTCCATGGTTTGGGTAATTTATTATTGATGGTTTGACAGTTTCTTTAACTGCAAAGAGGGGTCATCAAAGAATGATCCTTTTAGCCCACAATTGTGGGCTAAAATGTGTACCTCTGTTCGTGGCACAAGAGCAGTCCCTGCCTGTGTGTAAGGTCTTAACAGAGATCCGTTTTAACGAGGCAGATGATTATTTAGTGAGACAAATTGGTGATTTATTTATTTCCTTTATTTACCGGTGAGCCAAACCAGTAAGAAAACTTGTTTCTTTTTGGACCCTGCATACAGTTTAGAACGATAAACAAATCATCATATTAAAGGCAGTGGACACTATATTGGATAACTCAAAATAATTATTAGCACAAAACTTTACTTGGTAACGGGTAAAGGGGAGAGGTTGATAGTAAAAAACATTGTGAGAAACGGCTCCCTCTGACGTGACGTAGTTTTCGAGAAAGAATTCATTTTCCGTGAATTTGATTTCGAGACCTCAGATTTAGAATTTGAGGTCTCGAAATCAAGCATCTGAAAGCACACAACTTCAAGTGACACGGTGCTTTTTCTATCATTATTATCTCGCAACTTCGACGACCAATTGAGCTCAAATTTTCACAGGTTTGTTATTGTATGCATATGTTAAGATACACCAAGTGAGAAGACTGGTCTTTGACAATTACCAATAGTGTCCAGTGTCTTTAAAGGGTGCATTGTAGTTGCTCAATCCATATCCTACCTCCATGGGCTGTTCCTTGCTCTATGGCTTGGTCCTTTAGGCAACTTCTGTTTAAAGACACTGGACACCTTTGGTAGTTGTCAAAGTTCTCACTTGACGTATCTCAACATAACATTTCCCGCCTTCGTGCATCACCGCTGATCCACCGCCTAGTACTTAAGCAGCATGCAGCATCAGAGTCCAGCATTCTCTAGAAGACGATCAGAGCATACTGATCGAAACGTCGAGTTAACCCAATGGTTCTTTTCAGAACCACCCCAACTCATTTAGAGATTGTTATTACATGGTGTTACCGCAAACTCTTCTATATCTTATCTCCACCATGCAAAGTTTCAAATCCTACTTAACATAATATGCACAAAATAACAAACCTGTGAAAATTTTAACTGAATTGGTCGTCGAAGTTGCGAGATAATAATGGAAGAAAAACACTCTTGTCACACGACGGCTCATGCTAAAGTATATAAGTGTGTTGCTAAGGACGTCCCATACTTAAACGCATGATGACGCAGAAATCTAGCCATAGCCGAAGCTGTAGCCGACCTGCTATAGGGGTAAGGGTACAGGAGTGGGGATTTAATAACCCCCAAACAGAGAAAAGCCCCAACTGTAGTTTCAGATTTTATCAATCTAGCTAAAAAGCCATAAGGTTTTAATCACAAGCTTTTCCTTTGTTAAGTTGACTTGTCTTCCTCTCGCTGCTTTGCTGTATATTCCCCTGTCATTCATTTCCTCTGTGTGTTCCAAGGCCATTCGCGGGAACCTTCTTTCTGTCAACTACTTGAGTCATCGTTTGAATCGTACAGCTGGACTGGTTCATATCCGATATGACTTCTCTCCCGCTAATACTTCTGGAGTTTTTTTCTCATGCATTTTCTAAATTTCGACTTTTTGTTTAAAGGGAAGGTACACGTTTGGTAATTACTCAAAACAAATAATATTAACTTGAAAATTTACTTGGTAACGAGCATTGGAGAGCTGTTGATAGTAAAAAAAAAACATTGTGGGAAACGACTCCCTCTGAAGTAACGTAGTCTTTGAAAAAGAAGTAATTTCTCACTAAAATGAATAATAAAACACTTTTAGCTAGAAGTCTTTTATTCCTATCAGAAAGCACACAAATTCGTCCAAGCAAGGGTGTTTTTTCTTTCATCATTTTCTCGCAACTTCGATGACCAATTGAGTCCAAATTTTCACAGGTTTGTTATTTTATGTTTATGATGGGATACACCAAATGAGAACAATGGTCTTTGACAATTACAAAACGTGTACAGTGCCTTTAAGCCACTTTGAGTCTTTCACATTTTCTAGAACGAAGAAAACACTCACAACTGGGAGTAAAGTAGGTGTGACAGTGTTCCCAAACCCTGTATGGTTCTCATGCAGAGAGTCTGTAAAACCTACTGAATTGTAACATTTTACTCTCTAAAATGTAAAAGAGTGACAAACACCACTCTTTACATTTCGAGTGTGTCCCTCCATTATGGCTCTTTAAAAAGAGTGGTGGTTATTTCACTCTTTTATAGAGGTTTCACTCCAGGACAAAGTGAAAAATCACTCAAAAAGATGCAAAAGAGTGGAAGACCCCTCGAAAAAGAGTTGTCCCTCATATGGCTCTTCAAAGAGTGTTTTGTTTACTCCTTTGCATTTAGAGAGTAGAGGTTCCTAGAACAAGAGAACCCGAGAACCCTGCGTTTCATACTTGCATACGAGAGGTGAAATTGACACCGAACATTGCTCTCTGTTAATGCTCGTCATAGGGGTCTAAAATATCGCTGGAAAATCTCTAAAATGAAAGTGAACTGTTTCGCTTATAATCCCAAGGTGGGTGAATCATCTCTGATTCACTTGTTTACAGAAAGTTCGGCCGTACACATGTGCCAGTCCATTTCCTGACACGTAATTAATTCTTTGCGTACGTGAGAATACTGTGAAGGGGGATTAGTGGCTTTTGGTGAGCTTTCTCCTGAAGACGATCAGAGCATACAGATCGAAACGTCGACGGTTACACCACTGCGTCCGGTCCAACTTTAGAGTCGTCCCAAATTATAGGTTGGTAAAGGTCCCAACTTGAGCGTTTAACACTTGGGGTATGCTCAAGATAGGGTATAGCCTTTTGTCAAGACCTTCGTGACTTGGACAGCTCCGCAGAGCCTCTACCCTAAGCGACTGGAAGGGGAGTCTGGGGAGACCACGCACCGGGTGGCGAAGTGGCTTCGCTGTCTCCTTCCAGTCGCTTGGGATAGCGGCTCTACGGAGCTGTCCAAGTCACGAAGGTCTTGACAAAAGGCTATACCCTATCTTGATGCTCAAGTTGGGACCACAAAGGCTTTGACAAAAGGCTAGATATGGGGATATATCCCCCAATGTTGTTCTACATAAATAAATAAAAAAGGAAAATGAGACCTTTTGTTTCTCCTTTATAAGTTGTATTCTCGAGCTCCATATTAAATAAAATACATAGGGAACTCTTAAGATCCTTGCTATTTAACTTATGATCTGAAGATAATCCGGTTCAGATAGATTCCCAGTCTCAACAACGCATCACTGGCATGGTGAGATGTTGCCCCCACACGGCTGTATACACTATTTCTTTTGGATACCCCAGTCTTTTTAATTCCCCTGCATGTTGTGGAGACCTTTTGTCTTCTCTTGTTTGTTTGTTTGTTTGTTTGTTTGTTTGTTTGTTTGTTTGTTTGTTTGTTTGTTTGTTTTGTCCTCGATATCCACAAAGTATGTACACCTCTTATTTATAACTTTAACACAAAGATCCTTTCTGTTTACTTTATGATTGGCAGATGATCCGGTGTCAGATGCAATTGTGTCCGCCATGTAATACTGTCCGTTCCAGACACTTTTCCGTTCCGGACACTTTTGCATATGCAATCGTGTCCGGGGCTATGCAAAAACCGTCCGACGGACATGTACATAGACCTTATCGCAAATACCAATGCGCAAGCGCAGACTGTTGAATGAGGTGCATTGTGGGATATATATGAATCAAATTTTGCTACCAGCTAGACCACAATGCATCTAATTCCAAGCTTTACGCGCGCGCCCCAGTATTTGCGAAAAGGTCTATGACTGTACATGTGTGCGCGCGCGTAAGCGAGCGTGCAAGAACCTACGTATAATTATGCAGCATGAATATTCACGTTTTTTATGATTGCAGCGAATACCCAACAGCCGAACATTTCCCATGTCATTCATGGCATGCACTTAGCTTGTAAAAAAAGGGCGTTTAATTTACTGCAAGGACGGTTTTGCACGGGGCGGACACAACTGCATATGCAAATGTGTCCGGGCGGACCAATTGCATTATGTAACAGCGTCCGGGCGGACACGATTGCATATGCAAAATCGTCCGGCGGATATATTACATATGCAATAATGTCCTCCGGATAGTATTGCATCTATAGAGGACATAATTGCATGCGACACCGGTTTAGCTGAGGTGTTTCTGAACACACATCCTCAACAATGCATCACTAGCACGGTATGTTGCTTTGCTTTGTCCTCTGTAACATCTTACAAAAAGTTTGTACAATTTTTTGTTAGTTCGTTTGCATGTGGAGAACTCTTGTTTTTCCTTTTTTTAGGGCCCTCGATCTCCACCTATGATTTATAACTTTTATACAAAGATCCTCTCTGTTTACTTTATGATTTGAAGATAGTGTACCCTGATTTGTAACTGATATCAATATAAACCACAAAGGAAACTGACTGGGTAATTTTTGAAATGATTTTTGGGGTTGAACAAAGATTAATGACTAGAGTGGGATTCGAACCAGCGACCTCTGGATTAACGTGCCGGCGCTCTACCAACTGAGTTATCTACAGCCCGATGTTGGCGGTGTCCCTATTTTGTCAAAATCTTTGTCCGGGGGTGCCAGTCAGAAGCCCCCAAAATGATTTATAACTGTACACATGTTGATCTCCTTTGTGGATACCTTTTGTTTCCCTTTTTTAATTTGCTCCATCTTTATAAGTTACACTCTTATGATTTATGACTTTCACACAAATATCCTCTCTGTCTGTGATTTGAAGATGATCCGGTTCCAGATAGATTGTTTCCATGTGGTGCTAATACCGACCTTCCTCTGAACAACTATTATCACACCTTTAAAATTGATCGGCCATCATTCCATACTTCACGTGTTGATCACTCCCAGAGGATGTCCACTTCTTACACGGCATAACATCTGATTAAATTAGTCCTAGATGCTTGGGTGTCATTGATCAGGTTAATTTGTACGGCCATCAATCAAACCGTGAAGGGGGGGAGGGGGGGGGGGGTAATGAGATGCTTACATTAGCCTTGGTTGTAGATGTGCGGTACTTTCCCATTGTGTGAATCTTTGCATCTATAGTTGGCAGTTTTTAAAGCCTATGTAAGCTGCTTTTTTACTGCATTCATTAGCAAAAAATTATTGTTTTCATTTACAGGCAAAGCACTTTTAACTAAACTCAGACTTTTTGTGTTGGCATGGTGAAGTAAAAACATACGTTTTCACACATAAAGAGATCCTGCTATTTAATGTCCAGTGCCTTAAAGGCAGTGGACACTATTGGTAATTGCTCAAAATAATCATTAGCGTAAAACCTTACTTGGTAACGAGTAATGGGGAGAGGTTGATGGTATAAAACATTGTGAGAAACGGCTCCCTCTGAAGTGCCATAGTTTTCGAGAAAGAAGTAATTTTCCACGAATTTGATTTCGAGACCTCAGATTTAGAACTTGAGGTCTCGAAATCAAGCATCTGAAAGCACACAACCTCGTGTGACAAGGGTGTTTTTTCTTTCATTATTATCTCGCAACTTCGATGACCAATTGAGCTCAAACTTTCACAGGTTTGTTATTTTATGCATATGTTGAGATACACCAAGTGAGAAGACTGGTCTTTGACAATTACCAATAGTGTCCAGTGTCTTTAAAGTCTATAGACCTTTACCATGGTGCAGCCCGGCATCTTGAATTTCTCCCATTGATATCAATGTTACCAAACCGAGGCTGGAAGAACAAACTAGTCTGGTTCCTATTTGCAACATGATTTATTAGCATTCACTATTGTTATTCGATACGAGGAACACGACAAAGATGGAGGCAGCATGATAAAGGTCTATGGATCTTGGCATTTATAATTGGTTATTTGTAAAACCTGTGAATAGCTGCTGTTTTTCTGCATTCATTTGGAAAAATGTTTGTTTTGACACACAGCTAAAAATCAAACCGATAGGCAAAGCACTTTCAACTAATCTCAGACTTTTTGTGTTGGCATGGGGAAGTAAAAACATACGTTTTCCCACATAAAGACATCCTGCTCTTTAATGTCCAGTGCCTTAAAGACAGTGGACACTATTGGTAATTGTCAAAGACTAGTCTTCTCACTTGGTGTATATCAACATATGCATAAAATAACAAGCCTGTGAAAATTTGAACTCAATTGGTCATCGAAGTTGCGAGATAATAATGAAACAAAAACTACCCTTGTCACACGAAGTTGTGTGCGTTTAGATGGTTGATTCCGAGACCTCAAATACTAAATCTGAGGTCTCGAAATCAAATTCGTGGTAAATTTCTTGAAAACTACATTACTTCAGAGGGAGCCGTTTCTCACGATGTTTTATACTATCAACCTCTCCCCATTACTAGTACTAGTAATCAAGAAAGGTTTAATGCTAATAATTAATTTTTAGTAATTACCAATAGTGTCCACTGCCTTTAAAGTCTAACATTACAATCTTGTCGGAGGTCCGGATCTACGACAAGATCTTCAGCCATTGGAGGTTTTGACCATAGACTAAGGGACGTGCGCGAAATCATCGTGTGAAAGGGAATCTTTGACTCCCCAAATGGCAAGCAGGACAGGCGAGTGGGGTAAGCAAGGCAACCCCGGGGATATCAAACTGGGTTTACAAGTCCTCAAGAAAAAAAAAACCACCAAGTGTGAATCAAACGGTGAGTTCAAAATCCCACAGAAATTTCCCGGGGTTGTATTTCCCGGGGAATTGCACTATTATGAATTTGGCTTCTGTGGGAACGATTGCGTTGTTTTGAGAAAATAAAATATTTCTTATAACAACCTTCATTTACAAATTGTACACAATTGTATTTATTGTTTAAGGTTCAACATATAATTTATACAATCAGTATACGTAAAATGACAAGCATGACTATAGATTGAACTGTGCACATAGTGTATACGGATAAATCATTACTACAGTAATATAATTTTAAAATACAATTACAAAAAACGTATTGCACTTTGTACACTTATTTACACACAACCGACTTACAAAAAAGGTGGGCCACCGTTTTTTTTTTTTTTTTTTTTTTTTTTTTTCAACGTAATGCTTGTGTATAAGCACAGAGAAAACAACAAACACAATACAATTATTATTATGGTGACAATTATAAAAATAATACAGTTACATTTAAAACTCATTACACTTTGTACACCTATTTACACACAGCCGACTTAAATAAAGGTGGGCCATCGTTTGTTTGTTTGTTTGTTTGCTTGTTATTGTTTTTTTGTCAACGTAAGTACCAAGAGAAACAAACGGTCGCTGTTTTCCTAAAGAACGCTCAATCATTCTACGTTTTGCGGAGAAGTATACTTCATGTGACATGGTAGTTTGTCAGGTAACTTTTTTTTGCTGGTAAGCATAATTATCTTGTGCTTAGCAACTTGTTATGCTTAAGCAGCTCTAGGGCCCTGGAAAGAGTAGTTGGCCTATTTCGAAACCACGGCTTCGGGTTTCGATTCTGCTCAGGCTAGCTTGGCCCCGCGGTTGTTTTGACAATTGCGCGTGCTTTGCGTAGGCGCTCAGGGCTTCAGACGGGAGCCTGAAGCCGAATCCAAAGCCAAAGCCGGTGATTCGAAAAGGCCATAATACCCAGACGTTTATAGGGTGTGCCGTCCCCCCTATACGAGCCAACAGGAGACTACCTAGACCAACAGTCCACAAACCAACCATATAATTGGTTTTCAGTTTTAACAAATTATATCCAGCTCTTGTTTGGAAAACTTTTCCACCTGTTCGAATCCACCCGTCATAACGAGACCCATGTTTGGGTGTTCCTGTACCTGTCAGCCTGTGATGACTATATTTATTTTCTTTTTGAGAAGTGAAGCAGCTAACCACCGTATTCCCCAGAGAAGGGATTGTTACAGACAGGAAACCCTTCCACTTCATGGGGTTTCCATCCAGCGTTCAGTTTCTTTAGCAAAGTTCCACATTTAGTAAGACCATATGAAGACACTTTGTTTGGTTTTGGGGTTTGCCAGCCCGCAACATTCCTAAGCTACAAGCAACAACTGCTTGGAAATTATCAGAAATGATGAATTGAGTTTTGAAAACCACAACATTCCAAAACTACACGCAGAAACTGCATGGAGTTACTATAGAAATGTAAGTTCAAGTCAGCTTAAAGCTATATAGACGGTGATAGCGAATTTGCTCTCACGTAGATTTTGAAAAACTAGAAACACTTCTGCCGTTGACGGCGTGCGTCTTAGTGACAATACTTTGACGTCATTTGTGGGATGTTTCTTTGTTACACCTCCATGCTGCAACAGATACAACACGGAGCTCCCACATTATTACGTAACTAGAGTGAATACGTAACAGGGCTTTTTGCGAATCTTTCCGAAAAGCACCAGAAAAGGGTATTCAAAATGATTGTTTTTGTACACGATTAAAATCTGTTTAAAGACATTGGACACTATGGTGGTAATTGTCAAAGACCAGTCTTCTCACTTGGTGTATCTCAACATATGCATCAAATAACAAACCTGTGAAAATTTGAGCTCAATCGGTCGTCGAGGTTGCGAGGTAATATATAATGAAAGAAAAAACACCCTTGTCACACGAAGTTGTGTGCTTTCAGATGCTTGATTTCGAGAGCTCAAAGTTCTAAATCTGAGGTCTCGAAATCAAATTCGTGGAAAATTACCCCTTTCTCAAAAACTACGTCACTCAGAGGGCGCCGTTTCTCACAATGTTTTATACTATCAACCTCTCCCCATTACTCGTTAGCAAGTAAGGTTTCATGCTTATAATTATTTTGAGTAATTACCAATAGTGTCCACTGCCTTTAATCTCATGTGAACTCAATTTCCTTGATTGAAAACAATGAAGTTAGTTTCACATGCTGCTGTTTTCGTTCAAGCCGGTCTTTAAAACCAGAACTGCATTTTGTGTGAGCCAAAGCCTTCACGAGATAATAAACCTGCGAAAAATGGAGAGGTTTGGTAACACCAATGAATTACTTTTTGACTTGTGTTTGTTCTGAAATCCACCGGTGGTATTTAAACCTCTGAAAGTTCAGGCTCAATCAGCGTCAACAAGCGTCACGAACAAAATAGTGAAAACCCCGCCAAAGTTTTCAAACATCGGGTACAAACTATTACAGTGAATATTAATTTTGGTTTCTCCTCATACACCGATGTGTGTTAGCACTGTATACTCAGTACTTCCCCGAGTCCTGTGAAAAAATATCACAGGCATGTTAATTACAGTGCTAACACACATCGGTGTATGGGTAAAAACCAAAATTAATTTTCTAACATCTATTATATTACAGTGAAGTTTTTCAAAATGACCACCTTTGTTTCATGGTAAGGATAAAATTACCATTGTACCGGAATTGAACACACATCCATGCTTTAAAAAACATTACAGGCCGGTATGCTTATATAGTTTAAAAGGGCAAGGGCACCAATGAATTTTTGGGAAAGGGCACCCTATGAGGAAATTGTGGAAATTGAAAATTTCTACTGGAGCATTTCAAGGGCACCAAGGCAATGACCATGCCGGACATGGAGGCAATCGCCTTCATTGGCTGCGTGAAGTGTCAGGCCTGGCATCCTATATGAGGAAATTGTAAATTTTTAGTGAAGCATTTCAAGGGCACCAAGAGGGCACGGGGCAGTTGCCTTCGTTGCCTCCGTGAAGTATCAGCCGTCTATTTCACAAAACTCCTCCTAACTTAGGATTAATCTTGTGACTTATGACGAGTCCCAACCCTGCACTGTAGCATGCAGACCTTAAAGGAACACGTTGCCTTGGATCGGTCGAGTTGGTCTTTGAAAAGCGTTTGTAACCGTTTGTTATAAAATGCATGTATGATTAGAAAGATGTTTTAACAGTAGAATACAATGATCCACACAAGAGTATCACTCGAAGTTGCGTGGTTTTCCTTTTACCTCGTCGACAAACACGGTCGGCCATTTATGGGAGTCAAATTTTTGACTCCCATAAATGGCCGACCGTATTAGTTCGCAAAGTAAAAGGACGAGTTACTCGTTCTAACTCGAGATAAGACAAGTCCTAAACTCTTTGTGAAATCGACGGCAGACCTGATGACAGTTCTTTTACTGTTCAAAAACATAAGGTTACAAAACTACGAATACAAACTGCTTTTCTAGGGCCGCTGAGGAAACTCCGCTCATGTGATGCTCAGTTTGGTCTGTTTATTGTCAATGGGAAGCATTGCCGGTTGGAACTCATACTCAGTGAGTGGTCGCGTGAATTCCGTCTGGGCGCTATGCTCGTCCAGCCGCTTCGTGAAGATCCAGAGTCTGCTTCGGACCATGAGAGCCATGATGGCGATCAGGAGTAGGAGGATGATACCGACCAGCATTGGGACCAGGACGCGGTAGGCGAAGACCGCCGAGCAATACGACGTTTTGCCCCGGTCGGTTGTTCGGTTGGACGGATGAGGAGGGGCATGGTGGAGTGGTTCAATGGGAAGCTGAGGTTTAAAATGTGGTTGTCTCACGGCTAGCACCCTATGTGCAGTGTCATTCCCCTGGGTGTTGACAGCAGTGCAAGACATCAGTCGCCCGTCATCGTTACTGTGAATATTCTTGATTTGAAGCGTCCTGTTATTATCGAATAGCTCGATTCGATGAGATTCAATAGGGGGATATATGGTCCAAATAACTTGAGCGGGATCGGGGCTTGATTCGATCTCACACACAAAAACAGCATCGTCCTTTTCGTGGATTGCGTATTTTAACGGTCGGATCACAGCGCGGGGTTTGTGGACGACCGTCAACGGCCCAACCTGACACCGGTTGTTGTTGAAGTACGGAAAGGCATCGCTGGTTGCTCTACACCAGTAAATCATCCCATTCTCCGATTCTGTTATATTCAGAGTGACGAAGATAAAGTCCGAGGCGCTCGTCGTGTCGATGGCGACTCGACTCTCGTCCTGCGGGCGTTCCAGGTGGAGGCGTATCGCCGGGAAGCCCTTCTGGGAGTGGCAGACCGGAACCACCTCCCCAACTTGGAGTTCCCTGTATCTCATCTCAACCGGGCACTCCGGGTATGACATTGGGGGTAGATAGTACACTGTCACCCGGCTAATTCTAGACTGCAGCAGCATTGCTCCCATGCTGCTAGCAGTGGCATTCTTAGAAGGTCCAGCATAAACTCTACATGTGTAATTACCCGTATCAAACCGCATGACGTTCTGTATCCTAAGATCAGAGTACCCTTTTCTGTATCCACCGATAACGGAGTACCGGAGCGGGTCGACAGAAAAATGCTCCCCGGTTACCAGCGCCCTGTCACGGCTGATGGTGTCGTTGTTCTTGGTCCATGTGACGATGTGGTGCGGTTCGAGCCCGTGGAACCGACAGCGGAGCCGCACCCGGCCGTTTTGGTCGACGTGAATGTTGTTTGGTTGCTTGACGAACCTTAGCTGTGACGGGGTCTCTCGGATCGGGAGGGAGTTTGTTTTAACGACTGTCAGCAAACACGCCGTGAAAGTCAGAACCCACAGACAGATGGTCGTGGTGGTAGACATTGTGTGTGAAGGCTCAGCTGGCGCACTGATGAATAACTTGAATATGATCAGCGCTCACAGGAGAAGTTTGTTTTCGACTTTCACAAATCTCAAGAAAAACAAAAATCAGATTGTCATTGAAGTCACTTATGAGGTAGGCATGGGTTTACTCCGCTGCTGTTTTAGGCATAACCTTCACGGCCTTGTCTCCAGTTTGGTGCTCAACACAAGTAATAAAGAGAGGTTTGCGGTGACCATGCGAACACGAGTTGGTCACTAGCAGTACAAACCTGTAAAATGTGACATCTCCCCTCAAACCACACAAACCGAAGTATATACACCACAGTGTAATAATGCAAGCAGCTTACGCGTCCGTGCGAATCAAACACTGTGGAAATGACAAGTTACTCAAGATGATAACACAAGCCAGTCTCTTGACAAGTGTGTTTCCAATGCAGAACATTCACCATTAAGTCATCGGTTATGAATAAACCAGTTCCTTTAGCTGTCCACCAATCGTCCCTTGGAGAGCTTGCACCGTTTTTAAAACTCAAACCCAAGAATAACTCGAAGGAGACCCAGAAAACTTGTTTCTTCTTTTGGAAGTGAAGAGACACTACACACATTACAAGCGACTTCCTCTGCGACGTTTTGAAGTATCTCTGTGCGTGCTCTGACAGCACTCGGGCACGCCTAATAAGTTTGCGAAGGGACCCCGGAGTCCTGACCCAAACGAGGGTTGTGATTGGTCCATGTCCGGGCTGACGCACCAAGCGACAGGAAGTACAGATTCTGTGGGGACAGATGAGCGAAGAAGGAAGGGGCGGAAGTGTTTAATATTCTCCAGTTTAGGAAAGGGCAAAAGAAAATGTGTAGCGTTCCCACCCGCTTTTGTTTTTAGAGGCCGCCTTCTTTTTTTCTTCTTTTAAACATTTAAAAAAAAAAACAATGTTTTTTCTTTCTTTTTCATCAAAAGGGATACATTTGAACGATCTAGGACGAACAAAATCCCAGCCGGTCGTCGTTAGAAAATGTGTCTGGCGGCCATTTTGAAAAAGATTTTAAAAAGGCCCTCCCCCTTCCCGTTTTTCACATAGGCAGGACGCAAAACATGTTTTTTTTTAATTGGCCTAACTGAGCATCTGAATTCGGAAAGGATCCTGTCACTGAGTCGACTGATTTGCAAGAGGAGGATTGAGATGGGGGGGGGGGGGGGCTGAGATGGTGATCGAGGTGTCTAAAAATAAACAAGCTCGGGTCTCGATGTAGTTATAAGGAGGTGAATCTTCAGGGATGTCCTTGAGAAGTAAGGAGATTACAGGAAAAACAAATTAATATGAGGAGATTTTGTGATGATGTTGCTGTGATGGTGCCACTGCGGGATCTGTATAACAAGCTTAGGGACACATAGTTGACAGTTGTGAAGACATTTCTTAAAAGTCATTTTCAACTTTTCGATATGTTTATTCCTATATAAGTTTTGGGCCGTTATTAAGATGTTGTGTTTACCCCCTAGTTTCAAAGGTATACGCGCGTGATACTGGTCCAATTTCATAGAGCTGCTTAAGCAAAACACGCATCTAAACACAACAAAATGATGCTTACCAGAATAAGGTTTTTACATTTTTATACCATTTCCACCATGAAATAGTTTAAATTTGCACATCGCACTTGCACACTACTATACTGATGCCAAAATGAGGGAAGATCACACCAGTTTGTATGGGGGGGCATGATGACGCATATACGCGTTTGTGCATGCGTCTCACTAGTGCAGAACTTTATATGGCGTTGCAACCAAGAATATTATTGCCTTTTTGTGGAAGGTATAATAAGCTCAAATGCAGGGTGGGATTCGAACCTGTTCCCAGTGGGGGAAATAAACTAGAGCTCCATAGGCTTCACGCACAGTGTTCCCTATTTGCACAGGGTACCAGACATTACATTAAAGTGCATTCAAAAACATAAAGCCAAACAAAGACATGAGTAATACTTAAAAAAACAAAACCGTTACAAAGAGAGTTTAAAAAACACCTTGTGAAAAGAATTTATTTAAGTGTATGAAAATTCAGCCCCTCCCCCCATCCCCTGCTTTAATGGCAGAAAACCCATGAAGTGAAAAAAAAAAACTGTTACAAATGTTTTGCTAATTATCACACCCCTAAAAAGGAGGGCATCATGGAGACTCATGCCCCTTGGAGAGAAGCCCAGAAAAGAGTCACTCTTTGCGATCCGGGATTTCATGCATCATCGTTTCCTGTTGATATACAAACAGGTGTTACATACCCCCCTCTCTCTCTCCCCACCCCCCTTCACTCATTGGTGCCCCTCCCCCAGTTATAGTTGAATGGCATGTACCTTAGAACAACGATATTGACAACATAGGAAGACCGCCTAAAGGCCTAGATAGCTAAGTTGAAAGATGTCCCTACACCCCCCGGCAAATAGACTTGGTGGCAGCAGACTTACCAGGTAAAATCCATTGTTCTCGGTAATGTTCGCATGCTCAGAACTACCTAAACAATGGAAATTTACCTGGTAAGTCTGCTGCCACCTAGCGTTCCAAAGTCTCCCATTGGTTGTCGATTTGGAAAGATAATAATGAAGTTGTGTGCTTTCAGATGCTTGATTTCGAGAACTCAAAATCTAATTCTGATGTCTCAAAATCAAATTACTCGAAAACTACGTTTTCAGAGGGAGTCGTTTCTCACAATGCTTTTACTATCAACCTCTTGCCATACTCGGTAGCAAATAAGGTTTATGCTAATAATTATTTGGAGTAATTACCAATAGTGTCCATCACTGCCTTTAACACTAACAGGTTAGATCCTTTGTTCTATCAGGGTCCCATCATTTCTGCTTATCAGCAGAAAATAGTTAGTTGTTGTTTGAAACAAAGACAAATGGATAGAGTTGGATTAAAACCTGCGACCGCTAGATTAACGGGCACGCTCACTAAAGCCATCCCTAATTTGCGGTGTCTCCGTATTTTGTCAATTCTTTGTTCAGGGCGCCAGTCAGAAAACATTGCTCAACATCTTTATACTTAGCGAAACTAAAAAGGCTATGCCTACCAGTTACATTTGGTACGTGTTATTTTGTTACATGTATACTGCTAAGCATTTTAGTTGTGCATAGCTACTTGTTGTGCTGATATGAAGGAGCTCTATGAAATTGGGCCATGGGCTAAAAAACTGCTCGAGCTGGTTGGCATAAAAAGTTGCTTAGCAAAAATATTGCGATTAGCAGAAACGGGCTACCAACTTTAATAGTTACCTTGTCACTCACATCTATCAGCTGGTGCCCCAATTGTATCATGCTTAGCAACCGAGTTTGCTTACATTAAAAGTTTTTGCTTTAATGGAAATTGTGCTAAAATCATTAACACGAGTTTTGATTTTGATTTTTTATTTGCACCCTTCTACTTATAGTGTGTCTTTACTGGGTTCTGTGGATCTCTGGAATTCCTTCGAGGATGTTTTTGAGGATGGGCGCTGTTACAGCAGGGTATGGTTTTTCGTAAGAACATTCGGCGGTAGGGGAATAGACCTTATGCACATGACGTCATTTCAGTACGGCGCCCTCGCTTTGAGGTCAAAAGGAGGTTGTTCATTGGCTAATCTATGTGCGTTTCCATTGTTTCGTCACCGTTTGACCTTAAAGATGGCGGCTGGATGACGTCAATGCATAAGGTCTATCCCTCGGCGCATAGAGCAAGGACCGTCTTTCACATGTCTGGCATGCTGTCATATGTAAGAGGCCGATGGTAAGAGACAGAATATTCCAGTAACCAATAGCGTTACCAAGAATTAAACCCGATCATCCAGCGCTATAATCTGACAATTCTGTTCAACTCAATGCTATGCCTCTTTTTCCAAGCTTGGCCTAAATATATACCCGCATTTGAATCGACGCTGAACGAGCCAAACGTCAATTCCGTCAGGACGGATAAACATTACATCTCCAATATCGCGCACACAACTGTTATTTTTGAAATCACAAGCTCATCCGTCGATGATCGTAACGTTCTCAGAGGCTTGGCAAGAAGCCACGAACAAACCCCGGCTCCGTCATCCCCCTTAAAGGTCACATCTGGGAGCGATCGGAAGGCTTAGATCCCCGATCAAAATCGTGTCATCTTAACCCCCCCCCCCTCTCTCTCTTTCTCGCTCTCTGTTTGGTTACAGCCGGCTGCTTGAAATAAAACTAGTGATTTCCCTTGGCGTAGATTGTGTAAGATCGAGATCTAGAAATATTTTGGTTATGATACGTGCTTGTCCATTACGGGAGGGGTGGGGGGGGGGGGGGTCTCGCACCTAGGTCGATCCAAGAGATTATTTTGTCTGCCGTCCTTACCTGCATCAAAGTAAACCGAAAGAACCAAACCCCCAAATATATGTTTGCTGCTGTGAGTACTGGATAGTGGATGGGACGTAAAGCCGCTGGTTCCGTTGTTGTGTAACGCACGTAAAAGAGCCCAGTGCACTCATATCGAAAAGAGAAGCGGTTCGCCTAGGTGTTCCTGGTTTGATTGACAGCATATTGCGCCACAGTACCTTATGAACCATTAAATGGTGCTTATTAAAGGAGTAGGTCTCATACTTCAAAAACGTATAGCTCAATATACTTTGCTTGCAGGAAAATATTGCATTGAGCGCCACTGAGTGACGGAATTGCGCACTAAATAAGAAACCACTATTACTATTATTATAGTCCAGCTACCCCCTCCCCTGCCCCTCCTCTCGAACACCCCTTTCTCAAAAGATGTAGCATCCCTACATTCAGACCCTAGTGATGCCTCTCTAACAGGAAACAACTTGTTATGGGAAGACTTTAACCATCTTCCCCAAATTGATCTGACTTTTCCACGGAGCTGGGGAATTCTGTCCACACAGCTAAGATTTCAACATGAAGGTTAAAGGATTACGTTCTTTAGTGCTTTGTGGGTTCAGCATCTGACATCAAATGTCGGATAGTGTTTCAAAACATACTCAAATTGTCTGACATAGCCATCGATCATGGAGACTCTTTCAACAGAAGTTTTCAACCTGACGCGTAATAGAAGAAGCTGATGCCATATTCTAAATTGGGCGCACATTCATTTTTCTGGTACTCGTATCTCACTTATTTATCTCGACACATCCTTAAAGGCAGTGGACACTGTTGGAAATTACTCAAAATAATTATCAGCATAAAACCTCACTTGGTAACGAGTAATGGGGAGAGGTTGAAAGTATCAAGTATTGTGAGAAACGGCTCCCTCTGAAGTGACGTAGTTTTCGAGAAAGAAGTAATTTTCCACGAATTTGATTTCGAGACCTGCTGTACATTATCTTGATTCAAAGGCAGTAAGCATACCAGAAGTAGCAGTTTGGGCAACAATAACCAAATGCTGTACCTTATCTTGATTCAAAAAGAGTACGCGTAGACCTACCACTAGCAGCGGTAAAATGAAAAAAACAAAATCATCTAAAAACAAATAATTAGTGTACTCATAAGCTGCACACAGCAATATCCAATTAAATTGACCCCCTTTTAAGAAAATTTCCAAACAGCGTGGCTACCCTTGCGATTTTGCTTAATTAAATTTCGCAATTTTTAAGCTAAATTCAATGAAGACAGAACTCATAGGAACCCAAAGCCAGTTCGTTTTCCTGTTGTTGCACTTCTGATCTGCTTCTGATCCCCATGGAATTTGTAATTTAGTGCTTTAATTGAAACTGACCAATTCTCGTCCTTACCAAAGTTGATAAATTAAATTCTACTCAACAAGTTAGTACAGATAATTTCTCCATGTTGTGAGTTTGAGAGCTTATGAAAAAAGTATTTATTTCTGTCTGCTCGTTTGCTCATTTTTTCCCCTCCAACTTTTCAGCTGTTTCGCCAATTTCCTCATTTTGTTTTTAGAATCCCACTCTTATTTTCTTGGTTCATCACCAAATAATTCAAAGTTTACCCAATCAGTTTTTCTTTTGAATTGTATCTTAATATTTGAAATAAATTATGGGCACCCCTTAAGGCGTTTCCCTCGCTGCCGCTTCCCAGGTTGTATCGCATTTTGGGTGTGATACCTGGCTTCTTGGCAATTATAATGGTTTCTGATTTGCACCCGCAATAAGAATATAATAATAATAATAACGAAGTCTTATATAGCGCACGTACCTACCAAACGAGGTACTCAAGGCGCTGAGTATATACAAACTTTCAGAAAGATAGGTTATTGCAGTGATGAATTCTGAGACCCAATTATTTAGCACCTTATAAGGGGTTACAAGGTGCTACGGCGCATACAGCAGCCACAGCCAGGAACACCGGGGCGAACCCCTTCTCTTTTCGATAAGTGTATATTTTCTTTTACACTGCGTTACACAACACGTGGGACCAACGGCTTTACGTCCCATCCGAAGGACGAAGCAAAGTGTCGTAGAGTGTTGTAGAGTGTTGACACGTTAATCCAGAGGTAGCTAGTTTAAATCTTGTCTTTGTTCAAGCCCAAAGTGGACAACAAAAACACAGTACAAAGGATGCTTTTGAAAAGTTTTTGTTATTCAAAGTATATTATGACCAACATGCATTCCAGTGTTTTCCAATTTATTTGAAAGAAAAACATTTCACATCCCATAACCTTCTTCATGTCAATCCTTCCAGAAAATATCTTTATCTTAACCTAGGCCAACTCCTTAAAAAAAAGCCTCTGGTGTTGTATTCTTTCCTTACAAACTTGTAATGAAAGAAAGAAAAGTAAAAACAAAAGAAAATTGAAAAAGACGGTCTCTGACTGACAGCTTAAAGTTGAGACGTCTATCTTGGAGTTTAATTTCCTTATCGCAAGGGTTGGGCTGGTTGAGACTAGACAACATGTCTTATTTATTAAATTGTTCCTCGTGCTTAAAGGCACTGGACACGTTTGGTATTTTATCAAAGACCAATATCCTCACTTTGTGTATTTCTAACTTTTTAGGCATATCATCCCGGGAAAATGTTTGCTTAAAGCCATTGGACACTTTCGGTAAACAGTATTGTCCAAGGCCCACATTTCGTGTATCACAACATAAAATAACAAACCTGTGAAAATTTAGGCTCAATCGGTCATCGGAGTCGGGAGAAAATAACGGGAAAACCCACCCTTGTTTCCGCACGTTTCGCCGGGTCATGACATGTGTTTAAAATAAATCCGTATTTCTCGATATCGAGAATTGATATTGTTTTAATGTTTTCTCAAAAAGTAGAGCATTTTATGTAATAATATTTCAAGAGAAGTCTTTCACCATTACCTTCTGTAAACCCTGTAAGTAATTTGTAAATCTGTGAACTTTTTTTTTTCTGTACCGAAAGTGTCCAATGGCTTTAATAATGGTCACCGGAGTTGCAAGACCATACAATGAAAGAAAAACCCTTACTCGTTACACAGGGTGCTTTCAGATGTCTGAAAAACAGTTTCAAAGCCATTTTCTGATTTAATTTTTGGGGCGAGAAAAATTACCTCGTTGCGTATAAAATTACTCCTGTTCTACTAAAGTGATCTTGTAGCATGCACTGCAGTTGGTTGCCTTTAGTTGCCTCGTGTGACAAGGCCCATGCACTCTAGAGACCACAGGGTCAGTTGACCAGGATTCCGGGTCTCAGAGGGCCTGACCCATTTCTGAGTCAGTGTTGACCCGGAAACTTAAAATGAACTAATAATAGCATGCACTGTAGTTGGTTGCCTTTAGTTGTCTGTATAGAAGTTGTCGCGTGCAACAATGCCCATGCACTCTAGAGACTCCAGGGTCAGTTGACCAGGATTCCGGGTCTCAGAGGGCCTGACCCATTTCTGAGTCAGGGTTGACCCGGAAACTTAAAATGAACTAGTAACAACTGGGTTGTGAATCGTGTAAAATTGACACGTTTTCTGAGTCATTTAGGCGTACTGACTAATAATGGGGCCAGGCACCTTGGGACCAGGGTTCCGGGTCAATAATTCTGCCCAACACTGCAAAAACTGAGATGAGTAAAATTGACACTATGGTTTGTCGTCACATACAGATACCGAACTTAAGAATCAAAATTAACATCTTTATTGTGCTCATCATTTTGTGTCATCACACAACTTCTTGCCAATGTTCCTGCTGTACGCGGAACCTAGTAATCCGAAAGACAAAACAATCTTGGACAATTATCTTACTCAAGGAGCGCCGAGACCAGGACGCGAACCCACACTCTGCTAACCAGTAGAATTGACTCAAGTCACATTCTCGTGTAAGAGGCACATTCTCGTGTTAGCACAGTGCATGCAATTAATCGCGCCTCGATTGACGTCACGAACAGCGCCCTCTCGGGTCGGGCTTATTCTCAAATTTGTAAATAACATGGAACCTTATTTTTTTTTAAACCTTAGACAATTGTTTATTCATGTTCCACTCATCAAAACACATATTTTAGTGACAAAAGCTTTATTTTGAAAAAATAACACTTCCAGGTGACTTTAAGCTATCACCCCAACTTACTATGAAACAACCCGTAGCATAGCATAACCCGTACAGTGCGCGCTCGCCGTCAAAATGTGGAAACGGGAGAATGCGGAACAGGTTTGGGAATGCAGAGCATCAAAAAACGCTAACCCCGCAAAACAGTAGATTCCTGGGGGATGGCAGGGGACTTGAGTCAAGTCTACTAACCAGAAACACCACGGCCCAATTTCACAGAGCTGCACAAGCAGCAAATAGTGCTTGGTAATTGTTTGCTAAGCATTACCAGGATACAATCCACGTTGAAAAGTGTGATATTGTTTGGCCGACATCCTTGTTCAGGTTAGCATCATTGCTGTGCTTAGCTGCTCATGTGCTTAGCTGCTCATGAGCAGCTATATGACGTATAGGGCCCTAAGATTGAGTCCGGTATGCTTAAAGACACTAGACACTATTGGTAATTGTCAAAGACCAGTCTTCTCACTTGGTGTATCTCAACATAATATGCATAAAATAACCAACCTGTGAAAATTTGAGCTCAATCGGTCGTCGAAGTTGCGAGATAATAATGAAAGAAAAAACACCTTGTCACACGTAAATGTGTGCGTTCAGTTGGTTGGTTTCGAGACCTCAATTGTTCTAAATCTGAGGTCTCAAAATCAAGTGGAAAATTACTTCTTTCTCGAAAACTACGTTACTTCAGAGGGAGCTGTTTCTCACAATGTTTTATACCATCAACCTCTCCCCATTACTCGTAATCAAGAAAGGTTTTATGATGATAACTATGTTGAGTAATTACCGATAGTGTCCACTGCCTTTAAAGGAACACGTTGCCTTGGATCGGTCGAGTTGGTCTTTGAAAAGCGTTTGTAACCGTTTTTTTATAAAATGCATATGGGTAGAAAGATGTTGTAAAAGTAGAATACAATGATCCACACAAACATGCCTCGAAATTGCGTGGTTTTCCTTTTACCTCGTCGACTAACACGTCGGCCATTTATGGGGGTCAAAATTTTGACTCCCATAAATGGCCGACCGTGTTAGTTCGCACAGTAGAGGGAAAACCACGCAATTTCGAGGCAAACTTGTGTGGATCATTGTATTCTACTTTTAAAACATCTTTCCAACCATATGCATTGTATAAAAACGGTTACAAACGCTTTTGTTTTGACCAACTCGTCCGATCCAAGGCAACGTGCTCCTTTAACTGATTGCATGACCACAATGCACCACAAGATAGATGTTGAAACCACACACACGAACAAAATTGACCAAAAATCATACTGAATCCATTACATTATTAAACGACGTACAACCGAGAGTTAATGAAGTGGATCATTGGCGGAAAGGGAGATTGTTTTTAACCTTTGCTGAGTAATAAATTGGATTAGAGTTTCTAAGGATACAGTTACAAACAGATCTAGATGTGTTTAAAGTCGGTCGGGTCTGATAGATGTCGAAAGGTTCACTGCACTTTATTCACGGCGGCCCAGAATATGAAGAAAGTGCTGGCCAATTTCAGTTTTGGGTTGAACAAAGACAAAATTAGTAGATCTTCAACAGCTCTTAAAGGCGGTGGACACCTTTGGTAGTTGTCAAGGACCACTTGTTCTCACTTGGTGTATTGCATGCATAATAACAAATCTGTGAACATTTTTGCTCAATAGGTCATCAAATTTGCAAGATAATAACGAAAGAAAAAAAAGACACGCTTGTTCCACTAATAAAAGGCTTCAGCTTTGAGTGAGAAATTACCTCTCTAAAAAACTACGTTACTTTTAAAGAGGGAGCCGTTTCTCACTAGTGTTTTATGTTTTATAGCTCCCCATTGCTCGTTACCAAGTGAGTTCGGCTAACAAATATTTTGAGTAATTACTAATAGTGTCCAGTGTCTTTACGTAAATGCCAAAATCACTCGTCTGGAGTGGGGATAGAAGCTCCAGCCGACTTAAAGGCAGACGTAGTTTCACAGAAACCCGGATTGAAAATCAGCTCCCCCTCAAACACCAATTTATACAGTCCCTCTTTGACAAGCTGTTGATGAAGAACAACCGAGAAAGGAAACGGGTACTTACGGGTTCTCAGGCCTTGTTCAAATGCAAAACAGGTTTGGGAAGTGTAAATAACGCAAAATAACACATGTTTCATATTTTCAACAACTGAGGGGACTTATTTCTTAAGAGGAGATGGGCAATCAGCCGTCTTGGCTTTTAAGTTTACCCACGAGAGCTCAAGATATGGATGTATGCTTAATACGAATGTAATCCCTTCTGATTAAATTTTGTAAATTTATTAAACATGAGAGTCCGACTGGCTCGTTTAAATATGGAAGTCCTGTTTGAAACGAGTGTGGAATTTGTAAGTCTGAGTTGATGGAGCGAGTTGGAACCAAAAGCTGTCAGTGCGGGGAATTTTGTTAATAAGCAAGATGCTATTTGAACCACATTTCGATGAATTCAGGGTTCTCAGAATGTCTTTTAAAGGCAGTGGACACTATTGGTAATTACTCAAAATAGTTTTTAGCATAAAAACTTACTTGGTATAACAAGCAATGGAGAGCTGTTGGTAGTATAAAACATTGTGAGAAACGGCTCCCTCTGAAGTGCCATAGTTTTCGAGAAGAGTAATTTTCCACGAATTTGATTTCGAGACCTCAGATTTAGATTTTGAGGTCCCGAAATCAAGCATCTGAAATCACACAACTTCGTGTTACAGGGGTGTTTTTTTCTTCCAAGACTATTTGGCAACTTCGACGACCAATTGAGCTTAAAATTTCACAGGTTTGTTAGTTTATTTTGCATATGTTGAGATAAACCAAGTGAGAAGACTGGTCTTTGACAATTACCAAACGTGTCCAGTGTCTTTAAGTTGGAAGTATTTGAGATTAACGGACATTTTTAATTTCTATAATTTTCTGTCATGGGATATCACAGGGCTGGACGGTCACTCCAAGGTGTGGGCTTTACTTACAAAATTTACAGATGTTACCTGCTTAGCAAACATTTGTAGGTTACCAGTCATGGGGCATGTGACGTGGTTGTTTGGCTGGTAACCTTAGTCTGGTAAGCATAATTCTGTTGTGATTAGCTACTTGTTAAGCTTATAAGCAGCTCTAAGAAATTCGGTCCTGATTTGGGTTGTCGAACCAAATCAGCTGCCACAAGGGTCGGTTGCTACCCACTCATGGTGCTGAAACAGGGTTACCCCTTTCACAGTCCGTGAGGATGTAGGCATGGGTATCATCTACTAGGAGCCACCTACTCCTGGGGCTGAAACAAGGTTACCCCCTAAGGATGTAGGCATGTGTATCATCCACTAGGAGCCACCTACTCCTAGGGCTGAAACAGGGTTACCCCCTTCACAGTCCGTAAGGATGTAGGCATGGGTATCATCCACTAGGAGCCACCTACTCCTGGGGCTGAAACAGGGTTAACCCATTCACAGTCCCTAAGGATGTAGGCATGAGTATCATCCACTAGGAGCCACCTACTCCTGGGGCTGAAACAGGGTTACCCCCTTCACAGTCCATAAGGATGTAGGCATGGGTACCATCCACTAGGAGTCACCTAGTCCTGGGGCTGAAACAGGGTTAACCCATTCACAGTCCGTAAGGATGTAGGCATGGGTATCATCCACTCGGAGCCACCTACTCCTGGGGCTGAAACAGGGTTGATCCCTTCACAGTCCCTAAGGATGTAGGAATGGGTATCATCCACTAGGAGCCACCTACTCCATGGGCTGAAACAGGGTTACCCCCTTCACAATCTGTAAGGATATAGGCATGGGTATCATCCACTAGGAGCCACCTACTCCTGGGGCTGAAACAGGGTTAACCCATTCACAGTCCGTAAGGATGTAGGCATGGGTATCATCCACTAGGAGCCACCTACTCCTGGGGCTGAAACAGGGTTGATCCCTTCACAGTCCCTAAGGATGTAGGAATGGGTATCATCCACTAGGAGCCACCTACTCCATGGGCTGAAACAGGGTTACCCCCTTCACAATCTGTAAGGATATAGGCATGGGTATCATCCACTAGGAGCCACCTACTCCTGGGGCTGAAACAGGGTTACCCCCTTCACAGTCCCTAAGGATGTAGGCATGGGTGTCATCCACTAGGAGCCACCTACTCCCAGGGCTGAAACAGGGTTACCCCTTCACAGTCCGTAAGGATGTAGGCATGGGTATCATCCACTAGGAGACACCTACTCCTGGGGCTTAAACCCCAGAAATGAGTAAAACATTGTAATAAAAATACGTTTGTAAATGCTGGTCTCATGAGACCAAAATTATTTTCATTACATTGTTTTACTCATTACCCAAAAACTACAGCACCTCAGCACGTAATATTTTTAGGGAAACTTTCTACTATCATTATCTTCAAACTGTGTAAGTTTATTGTAAATCTGTGGACATTGTGTTTTTTGTCCTACACAAAGTACATACACCCTTTAAGCCTTGACTTACGCGTGTTTTTACGAAAGATCCCATCCATTTAGACTGATTGTTAGAGGAAGTCCAATAAGTAACCGGCTTGTTATCTGTTTGGCAAAAGTTGTTAAATAATGTCAATAAAAATTTGTTCAATTTCCTTAGTTTATTACAAGAGGAGATTGTGCGCATTGTCAAGCTGTCAAAAATAGTAACTTGACCCCTGTGTTTCTGAAACATACGGAAGCCCATTAGTGCCACGTTGCCTGTTTTTTCTCCCGTGGACACTATTAAAGAGTAATTATTCAAAATAATTATTAGCACTTGGTAACGAGTAATGGGGAGAGGTTGATAGTATAAAACATTCCGAGAAACGGCACCATCTGAAGTGACGTAGTATTTGAGAAAGAAGTTTTCCACGAATTTGATTTCGACACCCCAGATTTAGAATTTGAAGTCTCGAAATCAAGCATCTGAAAGCACACAACTTCTTGAGACATTTGTGCTTTTTCTTTCATAGTTATCTAGCAACTTCGACGACCAATCGAGCTCAAGTTTTCACAGGTTTGTTATTTTATGCATAATTATGTTGAGATACAGCAAGTGAGAAGACTGGTTGCTGCGGATATGATACGGGTTGCTACGGGTATAGTACACTGGTTACTATGGGTGTCTGGTTGATACGGTTACAGTACATTCCGGGTTGCTGAAGGTTAGCACACTGGTTGATACGTATTTATATAACTGACATACAGATCCTTGTCATTTTGATTGGTGGAACTTACTTCACGTGACATTCACTATTACTCCCATCCGCACCGGCGATCAAAACTACCTTTTCGCCCATCGGGAATAGCATTTCCCATTCAACAGTTAGGATCATCCTCGTTCCCAACTTTTTGAGCAGTACAGCGCCGCTGCGCCGCTGCTAAAACAAAGGAGCACCTGTGCAGAAGGTTGTGATCCGATTGCTATTAAATGTGTGCATTGTTGGATCTACGCGGCGCTATCTAATTTTTGAATTTGTTCCGAACCAGTAATTTGTATGATTTTTCATATTATACTTTTAAATAAATCAAATGACAAGGATCTATGTTAGTTATATAAAACAAATATTGAGTGGCTTTAATTCGTGGAATGGAAGGAATATTATCGCTCGGTAAATTTCCTCCCATTCCACTCTGAGCCAGTCAATATTTGTATAATATGGAACGCCCCGTCGTTTAGTACATTGTTGCTACGGGTTAAGTACATTTGTTGCTACGGGTATAGTACACTGGTTGCTATTGGACAGTGCGCTGCATTCACGCAGCTTTCTAGGAAAAGCAAGACATCATGTGACGGCTCCCATAAAACCAACCACGGCAGAACCTATAAGTAAGTTGCGTTATAAAATAGATAAATGCAAGTGAAAATGTGCACGTCATCACCCCCAGGAGAGTTCAGGAAAATTACAGGCAGCTCCTGCTCGTTTCAGTTGTGATTTATTACGTTCACGTTTAAAGACACTGAATACTATTGGTAATTGTCAAAGACCAGTCTTCTCACTTGGTGTATCTCAACATATGCATAAAATAAGAAACCTGTGAATATTTGAGCTTAATTGGTCGTCGAAGTTGCGAGATAATAATGAAAGAAAAAACACCCTTGTCACACGAAGTTGTGTGCTTTCAGATGCTTGATTTCGAGACATCAAATTCTAAATCTGAGGTCTCGAAATCAAATTCGTGGAAAATTACTTCTTTCTCGAAAACTATGGCACTTCAGAGGGAGCCGTTTCTCACAATGTTTTATACTATCAACCTTTCCCCATTACTCGTTACCAAGTGAGGTTTTATGCTAAAAAATATTTTGAGTAATCACCAATAGTGTCCACTGCCTTTAAGAGTTTTCACTGGTGACTGTTTTGAACGTCTGCAAGTTGCCGAAGGGAAGGATTTTCTATAAACAGTTTTGATGGTGAGATTTCCAGAAGTGTTCGGGTAATTTCCTCACACAACTACTTGAAGGGGATGGGAATACTGCCGGTGGATTACCTCCAGGCTCCCCCGGGGGCAATTCGGCCAGCTCGGCGCTCTACTCAATACATCTTGTTTTTAATTCTGTAGAGATACAATATTTAAAAATTCCAGGTTTTATGGGAGGGAGGGGGAGGGTGCAGGTTTAGTTTCGGTTCATGTGAAAACGAAAGAGAGAGTGGTAAATATGAATGTTTAGTTAACAGTTGCTTTGGGTGGAGAAGCTTTAGTGGTTCTGTTCAGCAGAGTGTGGGACTATCGCCATACCTTATCTTGATTAAAATACAATAGGTTTATCAGTAGCAGTTTTTGCCAAAATGCGGCCGTACATTATCTTGATTCATAGTGATCAAGCATACCAGTAGCAACAGTTTTGCCAAGATGACCAATGCATTGGTCATTGCAATGTTGTACATTATTTTGGTTCAAAATGGCCCAATAGTGACCATTGGCATACCTTATCTTGATTCAAATACAGTAAGTTAATTGGTAGCAGCTTCTTTGCCAAAAATTTCTAAAGTCGTACACTATCTTGATTCAGAGTGATCAAGCTTACCAGTAACATCAGTTCTGCCAACATGACCAATGTTGTACATCATCTTGATTCAAAAGGTCCATAGTGTATTAGCAACAGTTTAGCAAACATTACTGGACCATACCTTGAATCAAAGCTTTCGAGAGCACAGTAGCATCATAACAGGCCCTCCATATCACAACTAAATACATTCAAGTAAACACTAAGCACCAGTGTTGCATTCATTGCCAGAGATGTACCTTATCTTGATTCAAATGGAGTAAATAGTGGCGGCACTGCGGTACCAACAGTTTTGCAAGCATTCCCATACCGAAACTCACAAAAGAGCTAATAATAATTTAATAATAACCAGTTTTGATATTCATACCAAGGGCGTCTCAAAGCGCTTCCACATATAACTCCCCTGCAGCCGATTTCACGAAACTTTACGCAACTGCGTATAAGTCCACTTGCGCAACGTGTATGACGCAAGTTGCTCCATAAACGTGGGTGGTGTCTGAAATGTTAAAGTTGTTATGTCCATTTTCTAACACTTGCACCCTCTTGTTCAGGTGGGTGGAGTTCATGGAATCCAACCACATGCACCAGCCATGGGGAGTTTACAGCTTGGGCCCAGTTTCATAGCGCTGCTTAGCACAAGAATTTGCTTAGCACAAAAATTTATTCCTTGATAAAAACAGGATAACCAACCAAATTTCCATTTGTTGCATATTGCTTGTCACAGGTATTCAGCTGTTGTTTGCTTATCCTGAAAATCACATGGCAATTTGGTTGGTAATTCTGTTTTTATCAAGGCAAAAAATGTCATGTAAGCAAATTTTTGTGCTTAGCAGCTCTATGAAATTGGCCCCTGATGTGCAACAAATATGCGCTACTATTCGCTAAATTGATCACAAGAACCATCTCTGCCCTTATCGGTGTTTGCTCAAGCACATAAGTGTCACGACCGGGACTCGAACCCACACCCTGCTGAATAGAAACCCCAAAGTTTGAGTTCGGTGCTCGTATCTGCTCGGCCACGACACCCTAACAAACTGCAGCTAGCAATCCAGATTGATCTGACATCTATGATGTCATTTACATAAGGTTATGTTGACTAATTCCGAACATCCTCTCCAATTACCTCATGATTAAATTAATAATTGCGGAATTTAAACTCATGGGTATTTATAAACCAGGGATGTAAACTGTTTAAATTTTTTGCTGAAGCGGTTGTGGTTTAGCGAATTTCTCAGCCATGTTTTATCAAGCTGTGAGAGGTGCACCAATCCCCTAAAACCACCAAGTCTTCAGTAGCAAGTCAATTAAAGGAACACGTTGCCTGGGATCGGTCGAGTTGAAAAGCGTCTGTAACTGTTTGTTATTAATCATATGGGTAGAAAGATGTTGTAAAAGTAGAATATAATGATCCACACAAACATGCCTCTAAATTGCACGGTTTTCCTTTCACCTCGTCGACTAACACGGTCGGCCATTTATGGGAGTCAAATTTTTGACTCCCATAAATGGCCGACCGTGTTAGTTCGCACAGTAAAAGGAAAACCACGCAATTTCGAGGCAAATTTGTGTGAATCATTGTATTCTACTTTTAAACATATTTCCAGTCTGACATATGCATTTTATAAAAGACGGTAACAAACGTTTTTTATAGACCAACTCGTCCGATCCAAGGCAACGTGTTCCTTAAACCTTTCAGTCACTATAACCACAGGTGTGACAGTTGAACAGGTTTTTGACTGGTTCTTATTTTTTTTATTAATACCTTCTTTCAATTGCACCAGGCTTCGCTCACCGGGAGGTTGCTCTACAAAAGTTTGCCCTCAACATAGCAAAAATGTTGTCTTTAGTCTGGGTGATTAAATTTCGAAATCATGGCTTTAGTTGCGCTTCCGATACGGTGTTTTTACAGAGGTTGATATGAGCCCGAGGTAAAAGCCGACGTGGTCTCTAAAATGCCCATCACCTTATGTCAAAATTACCGGATATACCGAGTCCCAGATGCAGACGTTGCCAATTCAAGTAGGTCGCCAACTTTTTGAGAACAAAAAAGAAAAGGTTAATCCGGGGAGCTTAAAATAGTTTCTGTGCATAATTGCTTCTTCGAGGAAAAAACCCTCCGTCAGTGCATTTCCTAGTGGCTTTTGCTAATTGCTGGTGCCAGACTATGAATGGGCGTGGGTTCCGGTGGCATTACGTCACATTTACACACACAGACTGAGTCTGATCCCCTACCTCCATGGTCCTGATCATGGGTCTGATATAGGAAAGGCTTACAGGCACTGGACACTATTTGTAATTACTCACAACTAATTATTAGCGTAAAAAATTACTGTGGATATAGTATTATATATAAATCATTGTGAGAAACGGCTCCCTCTGAAGGAACATAGTTTTTGAGAAAGATGTAATTTTTTACTCAAATAATGAACGACTTCAGCTGAAGTCTTTTATTATGCATCCGAAAGCACAACAAGTTTGCAACAAGGGTGTTTTTTCTTTCATTATTCTCTTGCAACTTCGATGACCAATTTGGCCCAAATTCTCACAGGATTGTTTGCATAATGTTGGGATCGATAAGCACGTCGAGTAAGAATACCAAAAGTGTCCTGAAAGGAGTGGTCTTTCACAAAGAGTTAGGACTAGTCTTATCTTGAGTTAGGACGAGTGTTGTAAGGTCGGTAGTATAGACTGTGCAAGTCTCGCACGTAGCGAAAACGAGAACTTAATTCGAAAAAAAGTATATTTTTGTACAAAACCAAATTGTATTGAAATTGTTATTTGTTAAAAAATTCTTAAAGATTATTATTTTTAACGTACTTTTTGTAAAATTATTATTTTAATTCGTGTACATAATAATTGTTTTGTTTAAATTAACGTAAATATTATACATTTATCGGGACGAGGATCGCTGTTCGACATCGACCTGGATGGTTTTTCTAACAAACCCCGTTTGTGAATCACGTCCAATTGGTGCGATCATCACATAGGTTCAGCGATAATGGGAACGTCAATTGGGTAATATTCTTAATTGTTTAGAGTAAACCGGAAACTGGAGGTCAAGTTTTTTTCTTTAGTTTTCTTCGTTAATTTGTTGAATTGATTTTACTTTTCTGTTTTTAATCACTTATTTTTACATTCCCAAGAACATATTCACTTTTTAGAGTCATAACTTATGTTAAACTAAAGTTATTGACAGAACAAAATCTCCCCAACGTAAAACTCCATTAGGTTGGGACCACAATGGTACCGGAAGTTCAATTTCTCGCGAGACTTGCACAGTCTATTGGATCTTACCTAAATCTCAGGCCGAGTCCCGTTGGGCCTGTCGTTATACTGGAGAGCTAGAATATAGACTACTACACAGGATGACTGGTGGACAACGGACTGCCGATGGCCAGGCCACGGGGTGCTGCCCAGCCACCGGTCACGCCCGACTGGTTTATTGCTCAATCAATAACATCATCAATAACATCATCACAACACTCTTTCCTCGTTACTCGTCCTAACTTAGGACTAGCTGTACGTTTTTGATATCCCTAACTCTTTGTGAAATCGACCCACGTGCCTTTAAGGAAGAAGGAAACGAAGATAGGCTAACAATGAAGTTCTGATCGTAGACAACGACGTGTGAACAAGCTTCCCGTCCCAACCTTAATAATAATTTTATCAAAAGATCTCTTGAAAAGTTTCCAAAATGCATCGTTTAGTCTCCTTATAAAGCCCGATTCATACAAACAACGTGCTTATTCTGGGTGACGTCGCCACTTTGGGTTTATTACATGCTCATCACGTACATGTATGACGTCTGCGCGCACGTACGTAACTTCACATATATGCTAAAAACGTGAGATGTTAACGACACAATTTTCTGGCGTTCACGTTCACGCGGAACGTGCAGCTAAACCTCCCTACTTTTGCGTACTTTGCGTACGTGCTCATGGCTTCAGACTAGAGGACTGAAGCCAAATGAAGACGAATCCGTGGATTCGAAAAGGGTTTATAGGTGTCTTGAAGTTTAGAGGGATCGTCCTCCGAGTTCATCCCCCTATTGTCTTCCTACAACTAATCCTGTCTGTAATCATGGGCTTGGGAGCGGGGGCGTTGCTAAAACCCGACCAGAAATAGACACAGGAAGTGTTCTCATCCGGATGATCAGCTGGTTGGAGGCATTTCCAGGAGGGGGCGCTAATCGGATGTGACAGATGTAGACTTGTGGGGGGAAAGTCATCGGGGGACGGGGTTGGGAGATAACAACTTTTTCCGGATCGCGCAGTTGTTGGGGGTTATGACGTTTTCTCTCGTACTTTTTTGTTTTTTATAGAATGATGTTGATGGTTTATATGAGTGTACATAGTCGTTTGGCAGGTTGGGCGGGAAGATGTGTGTTTAGTGCACTTTACTTCAGAGGGAGCCGTTTTTCACAATATGTTATACTATCAATAGACTTGATGACAAGTCGTTAGGCGCTGCCTATTTGTCTGCCTTTCATGCAACAGTCACAGTGCGATGTTACACATGCAACAGTCGTAGGTAGCGCGAGGCAGCTCTAACTGTAATTGCGACTGACTCACACACACATACTGGGATCGAGGGTGTGTGTGTCGTCCCCGCAGCTACACCGCGCTGTAACTACACACCGCGCTTAACAATTACCGTCTTGACTTCAAGACTATACTATCAACAGCTCTCCGTTGCTCGTTACCGACTAAGTTTTCCTGCTAACACGTTATTTTGGGTATAGTTACCAATAGTGGCCATCATAAGTTGATCATGTCTCCAACATACCCCACCTTCTTAAATCTCTCAACGCCCCTCGATTACCACGAAATTCCCACTCCAATCTGATCTTAATGAAACAGTACACCAAAAATCTCCCCCACAATCACGGAGTAAGTCCTTCAATTCCGAGAGGTTTACCTGACTGGAAACTTCCCATTACCTAAAATTAAGCCTCTTAATCACCTGACAATCTAATCAGGAACTTGGGAAGCTACGTCCAATGCAAGAACAGAGAAACCTCTATTTGAAAGGGGTATACTATTTTCTCCCCCCTCCCCGAAAAGAAGGTTCAGGTCATGCCACAATCACAAGTGGTATTAAAAAGTATTGGAATGTCTTTTCTATAATTGCATCAACATGTAGTAAAATGTTGGCACATAGTTACGTCACAAGCTCACAAAGCAGCGCCCTCAATGCAGTGACAAATGTCACTGGCCGCGACCGAGGTGCGGGTAGACCCGTCCGCTGTTCTCATCCGCAATGATACGTATTCAGATGCAAGTCGGATTTAACTGCGAATATGATGAAGGTCATGTTAAATGATGCAAAACTTGCGCAATTCACAAGAGTCTCGAAATGTGACATCAGACGTTCAGGCTACTAGACTGGTATGTCTATAGACGATGTGACCTGTGACATCACATAAATACAAAAAAAGAGCTACAGAGCCTGGCTTTTCTGTAGGCACGATTTGTACACAGCTTAAAAGCAGTGGACACTATTGGTAATTAATCAAAATAATTATCAAAAAACCTTTCTTGATTACGAGTAATGGGGAGAGGTTGATAATAAAACATTGTGAGAAACAGCTCTCTCTGAAGTAACGTAGTTTTCGAGAAAGAAGTAATTTTCCACGAAATTGATTTAGAGACCTCAAGTTTAGAATTTGAGGTCTCGAAATCAATCATCAGAAAGCACACAACTTCGTGTGACATGGGTGTTTTTTCTTTCATTATTATCTCGCAACTTCGACGACCGATTGAGCTCAAATTTTCACAGGTTTGTTGTTTTATGCATATGTTGAGATACACCAACTGTGAAGACTAGTCTTTGACAATTACCAATAGTGTCCACTGTCTTTAATGGAAGAAAACATGAAGTCTTATATTCTATGGAGATTGCACTGTCTGATTCTTATCACTATAAATTCTTACGATATGATGAAAGGGGCACATCTCAAAACTTGTCCAGCTTTCACTTTCATAACTCTTGGTTTTATGTGGAAATTATGACACAAAATGTCAACTTTCCCGTTGGACCAGTGTAGTATCTTGCCTGCTACGTGGTCAAACTTATTGTAAACAAAGTTCACATGGTCTATACGTACCACATAACAAGTACAATATACCAGAAGCAGATACCCACCCTCGGCCCCTCCCACAAAGACGGTGTATTTTAGATTCAACTTCAAAAGTGGAATCAGTAATGGTTTCAGAACATGATTATCTGATTGCGAAATAATGTCCCTCCCACGCTTCCCTTGGCTCAATGTCTGCCAGTACTTTGATTATCGAATTATAAAGTAACATCACCGAACAATCAAACGAGGCTAGTCATCTGCCTCCAATCATTGAGGAAGGATCCTTCGTAATAAGCTCTAACCACCACTACTCATTAAAGGAACAAGTTACCTTGGATCGGTCGAGTTGGTCTTTAAAAAGCGTATGTAACCGTTTGTTATAAAATGCACATGGTTATAGAAAGATGTTTTAAAAGTAGAATACAATGATCTACACAAACTTGCCTCGAAATTGCGTGGTTTTCGACCGTGTTAGTCGACGAGGTAAAAGGAAAACCATGCAATTTCGAGACAAATGTGTGTGGATCATTGTATTCTACTTTTAAAATACCTTTCTAATCATATGCATTTTATAACAAACGGTTACATACGCTTTTCAAAGACCAACTCGACCGATCCAAGGCAACGTGTTCCTTTTAAGGCATGGGCACCTTTGGCAATTGTCAAAGAACAGTTTTCTCACTTGGTATATCCCAACATAACAAATACATAACATACAACAATCGGTGACAATTTGCTCAAATTTGTATTTTCAGATAGGCTTCAGCAGGTCTTTAAGTATCTGAGTATTACCTCTTTCTCAAACACTGTTACTTCAGAAGGAGCCGTTTATCACAATGTTTTACACTATCAACGGGTCACCATAGACCCTTGTGGCCATCTTGATTTTACTCCATTCCAACTCATTGTAACCAAACTGAGGCAGGACGAAATATTAGTCTGGTGCCATGTTTGCGCAATCAATGTTAGCATTAATTACTGTTATTGGTTACAGGGAACATGACCAAGATGGTGACAGCGTGATAAAGGTGTATTGCTTGAACTAATAAATTTTTTTTATGAACAATTATTTTGTGTAATAACCCGTAGTGTTGAGCGCCTTTAAACAGAGCGTGTGGGGACTGCGAGAAAGTGAGACCGATGGCTGCTCATTGACTCTGACATTGAATGACCGATCTATGTTTTCAACACTTTGTGTTAGGTTTGATTGATAAGTGTACTACATGGGTTTTATGTGGCAGTGACTTTGCATGTAGTGGGTGAGATTGTTCATTCATAAAATACGCCCACTCCAAATGTTCACATTATGCAAACGTAGTTATTTTAAAGATATGATTTAGATTGGGAAGGGGGGAGGCCTGATAAGCGAAGTAACCATGTAAACTTGCGGTACAGCCGTGTCATTTGTAAAGTCTCTTTCTACACAAGAACAATATTTACACAAGAACTCAGGCTAAGCACCCAACCTCATTTAATAAAGTTATTTTATTCGTCTGTTAGTTTTCCTAACACGTTTAGGATCGGTGGTACATTTTGTAAAAAAAAAAAACCCACATAAATATTAAACATAATACAAAATGAAATAGCACCAAAACAAATTATCATGAGGAATTTTATAATCTGAAATGAAATAATTTTGAAGAACGTTTCGAGTAATAAACTGTTTCTTGAAAATGCAAAAAGCATTTCCGATGAAGTTTTTACGAAGTTATTATCAACGAAAACAAGCCACATTTCAACAATTTCCGTAATCGCCAAAAAACCATTGACTCACCATCTTTGTTAAATCGTACGCAATTTCCAGATATAGTCGCCAACTGGGCCAAACTCAATAAAGCTGCTTAGCAGGCAATTTTTCTTAGCAAATTTCTTGGCTTAGCAAGAAATGACCGGGGTACCAATCTCATCAACGGCAACTGTGTAATACCTGGCAGGTAAATGTATTTGTTCAGCACATTTTTTTTGTTGGGGTGAGTTTATGCTTAAGTAGCTCAATAAAATCGAGCCCATGAGCTAGTACTGCTTAGTAAGCTTAGCATTTTTTCCTCAGCATGTATTTAACCTTAAAGGCAGTGGACACTATTGGTAATTACTCAAAATAATTATCGGCATAAAACCTCACTTGAGAACAAGTAATGGGGAGAGGTTGATAGTATAAAACATTGTGAGACACGGCTCCCGCTGAAGTGACGTAGTTTTCGAGAAAGAAGTAATTTTCCACGAATTTGATTTCGAGACCTCAAGTTTTGAATTTGAGGTCTCGAAATCAAGCATCTGAAAGTACACAACTTCATGTGACAAGGGTGTTTTTTTCTTTTATAGTTATCTCGCAACTCCGATGACCAATCGAACTCAAATTTTCACAGGTTTGTTATTTAATACATATTTTGAGATACACCAAGTGAGAAGACTGGACTTTGAAAATTACCAATAGTGTCCATTGTCTTTAAGCCTACAAGCTTTATGAAATTGGGCTCTTAAAATTATAAAGTTTGACTGAGTAAATTTATCTAAATACCCAAACAAAAAGTTGTGTCCAGCACATCTCAAGAAGGTTATATAGTGGTATTTTGACTTCGTCTCACTAAAAAAAGGGGGACACAAATTAACGAAAAACGCTGACTTATTCAGCATCTCTCCTCAGGCAATTCTACAGATGAAACACTTTCTTTTCCTCAAGCCTGTCACAAACTCTCTGAAGTAATTGAAATTTATCTCACTCAATTTGAAGCCTTGCTCATTTCCCCGACCGAGTTTCCAACTTTAACAATGTTTTTCCTCCCCCATCATTAGGCTTTCGGGTCCATTTTGTGAATCCTTTGCGAGCTTCGGGAGTTGTTGCATCAACTAAACGTTTTGCCCCTGCATAGTGATAGTTTTTTCATTTTTGGAAATACCAAGAAATTTTAGTTGTAACCTTTGTAAAATAAATGAAGGCGTCTACAAGTTAAAGGTTATAAGTAAAATTGCCGACTTGGTGGATTTTTTCATCAAAGTTTATAAATGTAAATGATTACATACAAAATAAATATCAAAACAATAATATAAAATTTCGGCAGTTATCCACGCATACACTGCTTTCCTATGTCAGTCTGTAGAGCTGCCTAAGCATAAGAAGTAGCTAAGCATAACAACAAAACCCTTACCAGAAAAAGGTTACCAGACAAACTACCATGTCACAAGTACAATTTGTGACTGGCATCCTGATCATTTCTGCTCATCCGAAATGTTTAGGCGATATCTTCTGCTCAAGTAGCTCTATGAAATCGAGCACTGATCATGGCCCATTTTCACTGAGGTGAGTGATTAACAAATATCTGGTATAAGATCATTTCTAGGTTCTAAAGTTTCAATGCTATATGGATGTAATTAAAAACCACTGTGAATGATAGTAATGAGGGTCACAGTAGGAGGGTTGACTGTGTACTGTATGTACCTTCACCATAAAATATAATGTATTGCACTGGCAGGCATAGTTCACCTATCATTCAAAACCACTGTGGATGATAGCAAATGGTCAGACGTCAAGATTTCTTTTGCCAAGTAGTTTTTTCTCTCTCTCATAACATCTTTATTATTAAATTGGCCCCTGGAGATTTGGTCACCTTGACGAAACCCAAGGGACAGGAATTTGGTCATTTTGTGTATCACCGCTAACTTCCTGAATTCATTATTTGAGGTAGTGAAGGAACCTCACCAATAAAAGGGATTATTTTTTTTTAGAGGGGGAGGAGTATAGTGGGGGAGGGGGTCATCTGAGGTTTTTTTGGAGGGGGGGGGGGTCATGCTTGGTGATGAGCCAACAAGTGAAAGGAGCAGTGGAACTAACTCGGCAAAAACAAATGGCATGGTTGTTTAGAAATACATGTTCCTTGGCAGGCCTTAAAACTAACTCTCACAGCACCCACAACAATTGCCTGGGTGCCTTTGTTTTTGAGAAAGAGGTAGTTTTGTCACTCCAGTATTATACGTCTTCAGGCCTGAAGCCTATGATTTGTGCAACAAAAGTATTTTTTCTGTCATTATTCTCAACACAACTTGTTATTATATGCATAGCGCTAGGATACACACCAAGTGAGAAATACTGATCTTCAACAATTACCAAAGGTGTCCAGTGCCTCTAAAACTTTGTCGATGCAAGTGCTCTCTGCAAAATCAAAATGGCCGAGCCCTCTCACAGATTAAGTTCATGGCCTGGAACTGTCATGAGTTGCTTTCATTTTCGTTTTAATTGGCGACTTTCCCCGTCAAGTGTATCCCGATGGGATTTGGTTGAATGGTGTTTTACTCAATTTACGAATAATTCCCAGTACGTACATCTGTAGCCGCACCTCTTCGGGCTTGGTCGTCCTGAAGAAACCGGCCACGCCCGCCTTCTCCAGAGTCATCTGCTGCTCCGCCACGCGGTGATCGATCTCAAGGACAATCCGCTCGTCCATCTGTTTGATTTCTTCCTCGATGCGTTTGTCTTGGGCCTGAAATTATGAAAGTGGTCGAAATGAGGGCGCTGTTCAGATGCTTCTACTTCTACACTGATAATAACTAGACAGCTAAGCTGGCATGGCGAGCTGCCGATCGCCAGATAGAACCAATGACTGACGGAAAAACCAATCATTTGATCAACTGATGGTCACAGGGGTGGATACATTGACAAGTATGAAGTTAAGACCATTTAAAGGAACACGTTGCCTTGGATCGGTCGAGTTGGTCTTTGAAAAGCGTTTGTAACCGTTTTTTTATAAAATGCATATGGGTAGAAAGATGTAAAAGTAGAATACAATGATCCACACAAACACGCCTCGAAATTGCGTGGTTTTCCTTATACCTCGTCGACTAACACGTCGGCCATTTATGGGGGTCAAAATTTTGACTCCCATAAATGGCCGACCATGTTAGTTCGCACAGTAGAAGGAAAACCACGCAATTTCGAGGCAAACTTGTGTGGATCATTGTATTCTACTTTTAAAACATCTTTCCAACCATATGCATTATATACAAAACGGTTACAGACGCTTTTGTTTTGACCAACTCGTCCGATCCAAGGCAACGTGTTCCTTTAAGGTTTTCATCTTTTCATATTATCTACATGTAAGCAGCAATATTTGATTGAAGTTTTAAATCTGTACATCATTGCAATAAAGAGTGATGACCATTTAAAGGGACACCCTGCCTTTTCCAGAAGAATAGTTTAAATTCAGTACATCGTTGCAATAAGAAGTTATGACCATTTAAGGTTTTCATTGTTTCAGCTCATTCAACTGGAACCATTGATGCACTCTTTGAATTTTATCTTTTCATACGTATCTACGACAGAAGCAATATTTGACTTAAGTTTCAAGTCAGTACATCATTGCAATCAGGAGTTATGATCATTTTATGTTTTTCATTGTTTCAGCTTATTCAACTGGAACCAGTGACAGAGAGATTGATTTTTGTTTAAACAAATTTTTTCAAAACAATGTTTGACTTTTAGCCTGAAAACTTTAACATTTTCTTTATTCCAAAAACTTTAACATTTTCTTATTAAAAAAACTAACATTTTCTTATTCCAAAAACTTCAACATTATTGGAAAATATAGCTAAACACTACAAAAAATGACTGACAAATATCACTTGGGCTTGTACATACCAAAAACAACTCAACTCAAAGACTGAAACTTAAACCAAAAACTTTAACATTTCCAATGAGTGCGGACGGCCGGCCGGACGGACGGACAGACGGACAAAATCGGTATTACATAGGCTCGCATACTGCTTAAGCAGCTCGCCAAACATATTAATAATAGTGAAACCTGTAGAAGATGTGACCTCTGACGTCACACGAAAACCATATTATGATTCGCGCGCATACCGCCGGGCAAAACTTTTGTGTTTTGCCAGCCAACTAGAAAGTGTACGCAATCTTACTATGACTACGTAACTCAGTGCCCGGCGAAACATGACGTATAAAGTGTTTTGTCAACAGAGGGCGGTTTGAATGTAAACATAGGTCACATCGTCTATACAGCGCACAAAAACATACAGCGCACAAAAACATGTAAGTGCTCATGGCGCTAAATACAAACAACATACACAATGTTTAATAACCATCATTAAAACATAAGCCTAAGCAATAATAATAAAAATGAAAACTTATAAAGCGCACAAATTCATCAAAGTGCTCACGTCGCTAAATACAAATAATAAAACACACATGTACAATAACCAAAATTGAAACGTAAGCCTAAGCTAAGAAGAAATCCAGAAACATGTGGTAGAGAAATACAATACAAACACTGTACAATATATAAGACAACATCGATGGGTAAAAATCAAACCATTTTCTCAAATATTTGATCGAAAAGATGTGTCTTAAAGGAACATGTTGCCTTGGATCGGTCGAGATGGTCTTTGAAATAATCAATTATAATCAATAATCCACACAACCACGCCTTGAAATTGCACGGTTTTCCTTTTACGTTGTCGACTAACACGGTCGGCCAATATTTTATGGGAGTCAAATGGCTGAGGCAAATTTGTGTGGATCATTGTATTCTACGTGTAAAACATCTTTCAAACCATATGCATTTTATAAAAAACGGTTACAAACGCTTTCCAAAGACCAACTTGTCCGATCCAAGGCAACGAGTTCCTCAAAGCTTTTTTATAGACCAACAGGTAAGGTACAGTAAACAGGAAACGTCTTGCACCAAGATTAAGGACCTAGATGTATACTTTGATTGTCTCTAACCTGTTTTTCTTTGTCGTTGGTATTGGTTACCAACTTGAGATTGTGGGGTTTGCTCTGGCAGCTCTGCAAGGCAGATTTGTGTTTCTTGGTCATTTCCTGCTTCATACCTGATAAAAAAAACCCCCAAGAAATAGCTTCAGCAACCTGCTTTTGTACCAACCTAAATGACCTTGGCCTAATTTGATAAGGCTGCTAAGCGAAAAGGAGGTGCTTAACTGCTTAGAAAATGTTTCTGCTTAGCAAAATATACAGTGCACGGAGACAGGGCCCACCGACATCGAGCTGCTCAAGCCCAAAAGGTAGATCTATATACACAACAAAATTATGATTAGCAGAATAAGTGTACCAGCCAAAATACCATCACACAATACCATTTGTGACTGGTATCAAGCTAGTTTGTGCTTTACATAGACAATTTTGCCCTGGGGCCAATTTCATAGAGCTGCTTAAGCAAAGAAATTGCTTTAAGCACGAAAATAGCTTGCTTATTTTACACATGTTACTGGCTCAAATTTAATGCCATATACATTGCTTGTGACTGGTACTTAGCTGTTGTTAACTCAGCATAACAATTGAGTGGTGTCTTGGCAGGTAATCTGATTTTACTAAGCAAGGATTTTTTCGCTTTAAAAGCAAAATTTTGTGCTTAAGCAGCTCTGTGAAATTGGGCCCTGGTCTTTGACAATAAACCAATGTTGTTCATGCGCTTTCGGCATTATTAGTCAAAGAAGGATGGTGGGGCGTTCGGGTTGGAGTGTTTTTTTCCCCTCGCCTTCCACCTCTAGGACCCCGGTTCGAATCACGCCGGGGGCACTAAAGGCTCAGTACCACTGCAGCGATAACGAGAACGAGAACGAGAACGATAACGATGCCAAGAGAATGCGTTCCATTGGTTGAATGAGCGTGTGCGTATTCTGCGTGGAGCAATTCAACCAATAGAACGCGTTCTCTTTCGTCGTGATCGTTATCGTTCTTGTTGCAGTGACCGGGCCTTTACCCTGGATTGTGTTTTCAGGTGTAACCCGACTGCGTGGGTTTTGCCAGAATTCTTTTTCTGGGGTTTTCCTCCCACATCTAAAACTGAAACTTCCTTCCTTTTCTTCTCTCCATTTGGGTTCTTGGCAAGTCCAGAGATCAAAGGCACTGGACACTATTGGTGGTTGTCAAAGACCAGTCTTCTCACTTGGTGCATCTCAACATATGCATAAAATAACAAACCTGTGAAAATTTGAGCTCAATTGGTTGTCGAAGATGCAAGATAATAATGAAAGAAAAACTACCCTTGTTACACGAAGTCGTGTACTTTCAGATGCTTGATTTTTGAGACCTCAAATTCTAAATCTTAGGTCTCGAAATCAAATTTGTGGAAAATAACTTCTTTCTTGAAAACTACATTGCCCACAATGGTTTAAACTATCAACCGTTCTCCATTACTTGTAACCAAGTAAGTTTTTATGCTAACAATTATTTTGAGTATTTACCAACAGTGTCCAGGGGTCGATTTCACAAGGAGATAGGACTAGTCCTAACTTAGGACTAGTCCTAGGAGATATACAAATTGCATGGATAGTCCTAAGTTAAGACGAGTAACTGGTCCTAACTCGAGATAAGACTAGTCCTTACTCTTTGTGAAATCCACCCCTGTGCCTTTAAACTTGCTCCTCTGAGAGTCCTTGGCTTCACAACCAGAATAAATCAAAACGAAATAAACTCTACCTTTGTGTGTATTGACAAGCTGGGCTCGCTGTTCCATCAGTTTTCGTTCAGTCATCTGCTGGATCTCAGCCAGATGGTTGACGATCTGAAATACTGTGCCGTCCAGTAGCGACAAGGAAAGACTCGACAGCATGCTGTAAGGCAGGCGCTGTTGGTAGTTCCTACATACAAAATGAAAGTGACAGCGTTGGGTTAAAGCCAGTGGACACTATTGGTAATTGTGGAAGACCAGTCTTCTCACTTGCTGTATCTCAACATATGCATAAAATAACAAACCTGTGAAAACTTGAGCCCGATTGGTCGTCGGAGTTCCGAGATAACTATGAAAGACAAAAACACCCTTGTCACACGAAGTTGTGTGCGTTTAGATGGTTGATTTCGGGACCTCAAATTCTAAACTTGAGGTCTCGAAATCAAATTCGTGGAAAATTACTTCTTTCTCGAAAACTACTCCACTTTAGAGGGAGCCGTTTCTCACAATGTTTTATACACCAACCTCTCCCCATTACTCGTTACCAAGTAAGGTTTTATGCTAATAATTATTTTGAGTAATTACCAACAGTGTCCACTGCCTTTAAACAACGGAAACCTAACACAGTGCCTTGTTTAATTGTCTAACAGTATGGTGTTTTACTGGTAGGGACTTTTAATAAATAAGCCCGGTTCACCAACATATCCCTTTTTGTGAAGTGCGTAAAGCCCTTTCATATGATGTATAGATTATCAAAATAGCTTACGTTGTTAAGGAAATATGAACTTATGAAATATTGATGACTGTGGAAGAGACTAACCGAAAGGGGAAAGTATGTTGAAAAGGCCTTGAACGAAGACTATTGTACGCGAAGCTTTTTCGCGCTCTTGGGATGATCACTGTAGCGTGACTCTGCTGCACTGCTCTGTGTAGGCCTACGTGTAAAATGTTTACGCACATACCAATGGGGGATTTACGTAGTTCTTTAGACATGAATTTTGAAATTTTCAACCTCTCTTTTGAACCAGAAGAAAGGGTCAAAATGGGGTTATGTCTGTGAGGCGTTTACAGAGTTTTGAATGACAATTCCGATGATGTGTTGATTGTAAGAATTCCTCATGTAGATCAAAGTTCATGATTTTTTGAAATAATAAACTTAGAATGTTCATAACTCAAGAATGGATGACGTCATTATGACACAACTCAAACGGTTTTTTCTCCTAATGATATCAAACTATGTGCAAAGTTTCAAGTTCATACGAGCTTGGGAAAGCTGTTTTTGTTAGCGGACAAAGAAGATTCAGAAGAAGAAGAAGTATTAAGAAGTAAAAAACCGAACAAAAATAAGAGGTGTGCCGGGCTGTTGGCCCGAACACCTACAAATCTCATCATTTACAACCCATCCCCGCCAGGCTTGGATGAGACCATTGGGTGCCGAGCGAATCACCGCTCTAACCTTTCAAACTGTCAACAAATCCAAACAGAAAGTGAAGGGCAAGGCGTCACTGTCCCTAAACTCAAATTTATTTTGATTTGAAGAAATTTTATTTGGCTCTGCGAGGGAGGACGTGCCAACCTTGAACATTTGACCCGAGCAAACGGGTTTCGGTGACTCGTTTTTTCCTGCGGTCTAATCATCCCCCGAACTCAGGCATTTTGACAATCTTGATCAAATATGACTGATTGATAGCCTCCTACTATCTGTCTCATGGGAGTTGGGGTTGTTTTCCTGCCAAGTTGAAAGAGGGGGTAAAAGGGGGGCTACAGGGGGGGGGGTCATTGAGGTTCAGAGGAAAGATTTGGTGCACAAACAAATACCGGGGGAAGTTAGGCTCAGCATTCTCTATTTTTTTGAATCAACATGTTATCTTCAGAATACAGATGTATTAATCAAAAACTTGACCCTGCATTTAAAGACAGTGGCCACTATTGGTAAATGTCAAAGACCAGTCTTCTCACTTGGTGTATCTCAACATATGCATAAAATAACAAACCTGTGAAGATTTGAGCTCGATTGGTCATCGGAGTTGCGAGATAACTATGAAAGAAAAAAACACCCTTGTCACACGAAGTTGTGTGCGTTTAGATGGTTGATTTTGAGACCTCAAATTCTAAACTTGAGGTCTCGAAATCAAATTCGTGGAAAATTACTTCTTTCTCGAAAACTACTCCACTTCAGAGGGAGCCGGTTCTCGCAATGTTTTATACTACCAACCTCTCCCCATTACTCGCTACCAAGTAAGGTTTTATGCTAATAATTATTTTAAGTAATTACCAATAGTGTCCACCAGTATCAAATACTATCAAGTAGGATTTGAAACTTTGCATAGTGGGAGTATATTTAGTTCAGGTTCTGTAATTTTACAACCCACTTTCAATGACAGGGCTGTTTAGTGTTTGGAAGGTGGACAAAAGCTGAAATTAGTTTTTTTTTGTGCTATGCGCTTTCTTGCTTCTTAAGAATCTTAAGAACCTAATTTTCATATTTCTCAAATAAAAACATTGCTTTTTCCTGATAAGTTTGAATAAGCATTCCTAAGTCAGTTTATCCACTCTGATTGGTCGAGAGGGTATCATGTGGGGGTGTTTGAACGGATGATATAACACCAGTAAAAAGTGTTGAAACACGGGCGTGACACGCGAGCTTGCACCTGTGCTTTTAAGACAGTTTCTTCATTCCTATTCGTCGAGAGCAGCGGCTGGAATAGTTGTGCCACATCACGCGATACGCGCGACGCGCAAAGCAATCTCCTTATAAGGAGTTGTTTACCCAATGGCCTTACCATTTCATAGCTGGAGGGGTGTTGTGTTGAAAGAAATCATTGAACAATTATAATTTTTGCATTTATTTATTTTTTGACCAAAAGTGTTGATTTTTTTTGACCGAAAATGTATTTATGAATGGGAATCAAAGTGTGTTGAATCGGTTTTCAACTAGTGGTTATTGATAGTTTACCTCGACTTCATCTCGGTAAAATTATCAAGAACCAGGCCTCGGCGGGTTTAAACCACTAGTTCATCGGGGTAAATTATCAAGAACCAGGCCTTGGCGGGTTTAAACCACTAGTTAAAAACCTCTTCACCACACATTGATTCCCTTTTGTTGAGCAATATTTTCTGCTCAAAGGGACACGTTGACTTGGATCGGGTGAGTTGGTTTCTGTAAAGCATTTGAAATCGCTCGTTATAAAAGTAAGATAGCTCTAAGTAGAATAACGATCCACAAAATGCCACGAAATTGCATGCTTTTCCTTTTAGTTTGCGAACTAACATGGTCGGCCATTTTGTGGAGCCAAAAAAATTACTTCATAAATTAGCTTGCCGTGTTATTTCGATGCATGTAGATCGTTATAAATACTCTACTTTTAAAACATCTTTCTAGCCATGCATTTTATACCCCTGTAACAAATGGTTACAAACACTTTTCATAGACCAACTTGCACAAGCCTTTAAGCAGGAAATTGGGCCCCGATAGTATAGAATTTCATACTTACACAGGCAGTTCTCTGCAAAGTCGCTGTATCTCCATCAGTAACGCATACTGGCGTTGTTGGTGTTCATATCGCATGGCGTCGTCCCCCTGCACCCCATAAGCAGCCATGCTGGAACCCTCCTAGCCCAGGTTGGACTCCTCTGAAGCGGTCAGTGCAGTGGCACAGACGCCCTTCATGTACCAGGGCTAGAACCCTCCTTGTCACACTAAGCTAAGGGGTGCTCACATGACATGAAGGACACTTGTGGTTGCCCTCTTCTTGACCGTTTGCTGATGACGTTGTCAGCTTGTCCACTTTATCATCTGCTTATAGAGTTAAGAATTTTACAATTTATTAAACAAATAAAATTAATAATATAGACATTTGTAAAGCACCTAATGCAAAAAATGCATAAAGAGTTCAACCACAAAGAATGAGTGAAAGATACAATTACAAGTAAGCAGCTTACAAATAAGCAGCTTTGAACAAATGAGTTTTTAAAGGCACTGGACACTATTGGTAACTACTCAAAATAATTATTAGCATAAAACCTCACTTTGTCACGAGTAATGGGGAGCTGTTGATAGTATAAAGTATTGTGAGAAACGGCTCTCTCTGAAGTGACGTTGTTTTCGAGAAAGAAGTAATTTTCCACGAATTTGATTTCGAGACCTCAGATTTAGAATTTGAGGTCACGAAATCAACCATCTGAAAGCACACAACTTCTTGTGACTTGGGTGTTTTTTCTTTCATTATTATCTCACAATTTTGAGTTGATGACCAATTGAGCTCAAATTTTCACAGGTTTGTTATTTTAAGCATATATGGTGAGTTACACCAAGGCAGAATACTGGTCTTTGACAATTACCAATAGTGTCCAGTGTCTTTAAAGCCATTGGACCCTTTCGGTAAACAGTATTGTCCAAGGCCCACACTTCGTGTATCACAACTTCTATATCAAATAACAAACCTGTGAAAATTTGGGCTTAATCGGTCATCGGAGTCGGGAGAAAATAACAGGAAAACCCACCCTTATATCCGCGCGTTTCGCCGTGTCATGACATGTGTTTAAAATAAATCCGTAATTCTCGTTAACGAGAATTGATATTGTTTTACTGTTCAAAAAGTAAAGCATTTCATGGACTAATATTTCAAGAGAAGTATTTCACCACTACCTTCTGTAAACCCTGTAAGTTATTTGTAAATCTGTGAACTTTTTATTTTTTTTCTGTACCGAAAGGGTCCAATGGCTTTAACAAAAAGACTTAAAACATTGTAAAGAACTACTTCCTGAAACTATAGGCAAGGCTCTCACGAGAAGCCCAACAGTTTCTAGAAGTAGTAAAGAACTAGCCTGGCAAATATGTACAGGAAGTCTATGCTGTATTCAAAAGAAATGGAGCCGCGTAAGAAAATGATATTTGACCATAACAAATGGAACAAGCTCTATTTTTAGTAGTTTTGGAACATGTAAGCAATGACTAATGAATAAGGGTGAACATGTTCAGATAGACATACTAGTCAAATTAGTCAAGACTACAGTTGAAGTCGCAACATGAGTGCATCAAGTCTAGAATTCACCTCATGTTGAAACTTGTATTCATAAAAACCTAAGACAAACTGTGCTATGCGCTTTCTTGAACCTAATTTTCATATTTCTCAAATAAAAACATTGCTTTTTTCTGATAAGTTTGAATAAGCATTCATAAATACATAAGTCAGTTTATCCATTCTGATTGGTCGAGAGGGCATCATGAGGGGTTGTTTGAACGGATGATATAACACCAGTAAAAAGTGTTATAACATGGGCGTGACATGCGAGCTTGCACCTGCGCGTATAAGACAGTTTCTTCATTCCTATTGGTCGAGAGCAACGGCTGGAATAGTTGTGCCACATCATGGGATACGCGAGACGCGCGCATCATCTCCTTATAAGGAGTTGTTTACCCGAGGACCTTACCATTTCATAGCTGGAGGGGTGTTGTGTTGAAAGAAATCATTTAACAATTATAATTTTTGCATTTATCTGAACTTTTTGACCAACAAGTGATGATGTTTTTGACCGAAAAGGTATTTATGAATGGGAATCAAAGTGTGTTGAAGAGATTTTCAACTAGTGGTTTAAACTCGCCGAGGCCTGGTTCTTGATAATTTACCTTGACTTCGCCTCGGTAAAATTATCAAGTCCAGGCCTCGGCGCGGGTTAAACCACTAGTTGAAAGCCTCTTCACCACACATTGATTCCCTTAATACATTGCAAAATAATTATCAGGAGAGCAAGGTGGAATACCAAGGACTACGTATGTATTCCATGGTAAAGGAGAAGGCTTAAGAGTGTAGTTTCCCTGACTAAATAATTGGTGCAGATTAACAGTTCAAAAAAAGAAAAGCTAAAAGCGCTTTGAAACAGTGTTAAAGCGCTTTATAAATGCAATTAAGTTAAGTTAAAAAACAAAGGCCTTTAAATAACTAAATAAATATTACAACTAAATAAATAACATTCTTTTCTTTTTCAAAGTCGAGAAAAAAAGGTCTGAGATAGGCCAACTTCTAAGTTTTAGAACTAGGCCTAGAGTGGTGGTAAGACCTACAGCATACATGATGTATGATGAGGTTCTAATGTTTATCGCTATCCTGTTGGTGGAGACGATAGCGAAAAAAGAACTCGGAGAAAGGACGGAGACTCATACCAATAGCAGTTCCTCTCCAGCATTCAAACATTATTTGAAGGCAGTGGACACTATTGGTAATTACTCAAAGTAGTTATTAGCATAAAAAAACCTTACTGGGTAACGAGTTATAGGGAGAGGTTGATAGTATTAAACACTGTGAGAAACGGCTCCCTCTGAAGTGATGTAGTTTTCGAGAAAGAATTCCATGAATTTGATTTTGAGACCTCATGGTTTAGAATTTGAGGTCTCAAAACCAAGCATCTGAAAGCACACAACTTCGTGTGACAAGGGTGTTTTTTCTTTCATTATTATCTCGGAACTTTGACGACCAATTGTGCTGAAACAGGTTTGTTATTGTTTGCATATGTTGAGACACCAAGTGAGAAGACTGGTCTTTGACACTTACCAATAGTGTCCAGTGTCTTTAAGATTAAAGATTAAAATAGTTATTGTCATGATAAAAAACATGACATTTGTCCTCCCTGCTGTGTAGGAATACAAGCATGGAGGCTAATTCTACCTCCATGATACAACAAGAATAACATTTACAATTTACAAATATATGGTGAAGGGACGTGGTCAGACTGGTAAAAAAAAAAAGTCTAAAGACATCATCATTCGCCAAAGACTTGGTCCATGGCTTCCTCATCCTCAAATTGTATTGGGGGCAGAGTTGCGATAACGTAACCCTTCTGCCGACGGCAGGAGGTTTAATGTTATCGCAACTATTGGGGGCGCACACCTGGATTTGCTGCTGCCATCAATTTAAACTTTTAGTTGAGCCCTACGCACGCTCTAGTTCTAGCTAGTCTAATAAAGTAAAAGTAAAACAAATTACTACTAGGCCTTATATAAGTGCTTAGGAAGAGTAGCCTATGAAAACCTAGCCCCCCTTGTTTGGCTGTTAACAAAAACCTATTTCAAACTGTAAACCGTTACAGCGAATAACTCTCGACAAAATTTTGAGTGCATAATAGCGCCCCAGTCACTTAGGTGGTCAAGGTTAGACTGCAGGACACGTAATCACAAGGTTGTTGGTTCCAATCCTACCAAGCTAACCGCTGATTTCACAATGACTAGAATCAATATAGTTGTCTAGTTAAAGCCATTGGACCCTTTCGGTAAACAGTATTTTCCAAGGCCTACACTTCGTGTATCACAACTTCTATATAAAATAACAAACCTGTGGAAATTTAGGCTCAATCGGACATCGGAGTCGGGAGAAAATAACGGGAAAACCCACTCCTGTTTTCGCGCGTTTCGCCGTGTCATGACATGTGTTTATAACAAATCCGTAATTAACAAGAGTTTATATTGTTTTACCGTTTTCTCAAAAAGTAAAGCATTTCATGGACTAATATTTCAAGAGAAGTCTTTCACCATTACCTTCTGTAAACCCTGTAAATTATTTGTAAATCTGTGAACTTTTTTTTTTTTTTCTGTACCGAAAGGGTCCAATGGCTTTAATGAATCACAATTTCTTGATTTGTGTAATTCAAATCATAGACGTTAAACCAATGTTTGTACGACAGAGATTGGCTGTTGCCAGCTTGGTGTTTATATCCCTTAGTGGGAGTTTGCCAAGTTCCCTTGTTGATGGGAAGATCATTCAAATAAACAAACAAACAAACAAACAAACAAACAAACAAACAAACAAACAAACAAACAAACAAACAAACAAAAAACAAACAAACAAACAAACAAACGAACGAACAGACAGACAGACCAACAAACAAACAAACAAACAAACAAACAAACAAACAATTTAACAAACAAACAAACAAACTACAATATCAAAGTACAAACGAAACAGTACAAACAAGAAATACAATTTTTGCAAACAACTCGAAGTAGAAAAAGGTGGGTCAACAAAAACCTAGCTCAAACTGTAAACCGTTACAGCGCATAATCTATGGTTCGGCGGCCATATATAAAGCTTGTGTACAAAGACCACCCAGTTAATCTGGATTGTCATACAAACTACCAAACATCCTGGTCTTTTGTGGGCAACCCTCTTTTGTGCACGTTGCCCGCTTGCAACGTTTTGACATGCCTGTCAACGCAAGCGCCATGAAAGCTGGAAAAAGTCCACATTTAGAGCTACGGTTTAATAATAATTTATTCAGTTATCAAGTAATGAAATGGGGCAACGATTTACCACTGGATAACAAGTAAACATGTTCAAAAAAAGGATACGTGAAGATGTAGAAATGGAATAATTGTCGACAGTTTCCTCAATGTTTACTTCATTTATGCCATAGCGAGAGTGCATGTGCGAGAGTATACTGTTCAACCTCTTGCCCAACTTGTATCGTGTGGAAAAATCGTCCCCACATAACAAAACGTTCGCTGTGGCATGGGCATAGAGGAAGGACCGTGGAAGAGGTTATCGTTCACTCTTCACGCATACTGCGAGATCTCGTATAAAATCCGCGAGAATGTTAAAACAGTTTTTAAATCCCCATTCTTTAATTTCCTTTCTAAATTCACATTTCGAACTGAAACGCTTTAATATTACTACATAATTTTGACAAAAACTCAGATTTATATAAAACTTGCACAAAAATAGGTTTTAAAATATCAACGAGTAATGTAAAAAAAATGGTCAACCACCTTGTTTGAAAACTGTTTACTGAACAGCCAATCACGTTCGACGGTAAGCTGGCCCTTTAAATTTCCCGCATGTTTCAAAAGCCTTTAGTTTTTGAATCTAGTTTCCTGCAACTCGTTGACCGAGAAGGTAGGTTTTTCATCGCTTAGCAAAAGTTCTTTTAGAAATTAATTTAAACCATGAAAATGATTTCTTTCTTTTAGGATACACTTTTAATGACATGAACCATCAGTGTTGTACCCTAAATGCTGGAAAATTTATGGGTAAAAAGACAAATTTAGACAGTTTTGTCTGGTCTTTCTTTCTCATTTTTCTGGTTTTGTCTGGTTTGACATTTTTCGACACCACGTATCGTGCAACTGTATGACTGCCGATGATTGACTGCTGTATTTATATCGATTTACGATTAGAATTTATTTCAGTTTTCAATTTTTCTTTATTATGCTTATATTTTAAATCCGTTGTTTTATATTATAATACTGTTCATATTTTTTAATACCACATTATTTCTGTAGTGACCTGGTGACTGTTTCTGTTCGGGTAATTTTTGTTAATTTTGGTTGCATGTCAAACTCGAACACCATCAAATTCGGGCATGTCGGGACTATTTTTTTAGTAAATATTTATTTTTGTGGAAAGATTTCCGTATCCTAGCCTGCCACCACTTTTCAAAAATGTTTAGTTTATTTGTTTCAAAACAAAAGAAAAAGTGGGGGCAGGATTTTCCCTTTTTTTCGTCATTTTCAACATGTTCAAATCAAAGTTCAACAATGCCAACTCAACTCAAGTGCTGAGGTACGGGTGCATTTTAAAATTTCCAACCTACATGTACCTGCCGTAATTGAATTGTTAATACTATAATGTATTTTTGTATTTTATTAAATGGTGTATAAATTGATGATTAAAAAAAAATGTCATTGCAGCGTATTGCTGAATTTCGAGTACGGTGAATTTTTGTTAATTTTGTTGCATGTCAAACTCAAACACCATCCAATTCGGGCATGTCAGGACTGTTTTTTTAAGTAAATATTTCATTTTTGTGGAAAGATTTCCGTATCCTAGCCTGCCACCACTTTTCAAAAATGTTGAGTTTATTTGTTTAAAAAAAATATAAAAAAAAGTTAAAGTGGTGGCAGGATTTTCCCCTTTTTTTTTTGTCATTTTCAACATGTTAAAAATCAAATCAAAGTTCAACAATCATGACAATGCCAATTCATTCAATGTTCAAGTGCTGAAGTACGGGTGCATTTAAAAAATTCCAACCTACCTGCTGTAATTAAATTGTTATACTAAAATCTAATTGTATTTTTTTTTTTAATATGGTGTCTAGAATAGAAGTAGTGTAGGGCCTACATGAATATGATGGTTTATTTAAAAGAATGTCATTGGGTTGTAGCATATTGCTGAATTTCGAGTACATACGATGTAGCTAGACCCAGTAACTGGGGCGCTGTAGGCCTACTCCTTTTTTCGAACTAACTTGATGCAAACAAAACAGTGAAACAAAAATTAATATTAAGTTATGGAGTCTTGGGTTAGAAAAAAACGAAAATAAATGGGTCCTTTTTTACTAAAAAATGTTAAATCTGAGGAACGCTGCGGCATGAAGCACACAAACAAAGTTATATAATGTGCAACAATTGTTTTTTTCTCCCATATAGATGACATTATTTTCATGCCATTTTTTGATGACCAATTGAACCCAATTAATTTTCACAGGGTTGAGACTTTATTTATGTTGGGATTCACCAAAATTATAAAACCCTTAAAATTAAACATTATGTTATTGTTTCATTTTTTTCCCACAGAAAAACTACTGAAAAAATAATCTCAACCGAGAACTATAAAAAAGGTATAATTTTCTCATAATCTTCAAGCCAACTCCAGGGAAAGTTTGTAATCAGCACAAAACAGATTAGTTGCTGCGTTGATTTAGTGGTTTGCTGGACAAATATTCTCTACCATCATGCCTGGAATGGAGAACAACCGTCTGTCTTCCTTTAAGAACAAGGGTCGCGATAATAGCGTAAGTAATTAGAATGATGTGTTTTCTCTGTTTTTAACTGGACGTCTGATTTTCTTTAAGCCCCCACCCCAAAATAAAAGAAACTCCCTTTTGTGTGTTTCGGTTGTTGTTGATATGTTATAACTTGGATCAAATTCATAAGAAAATGAAGATAAAACCATATTAAAATGAAGATTATTCTTTACCAAGTGAGGTTTTATGCTGATAATTATTTTGAGTAATTACCAATAGTGTCCACTGCCTTTAAGAAGAATAATTTTAGCACTTCAACAAAAAAAAAACTTTTTGTTCTGTAGGAGATGCGCAGAAGACGTCAGGATGTCACAGTTGAACTTCGCAAATCCAAGAAGAATGACCAGCTCCTTAAGCGTCGCAACATCTGCGCAGAAGAAGAGACGCCAATGCCTCTGCAGGAACAGAAGCAGGTTTGGACGATTTCCTAATACCAAAATACGACTCTTGTCACATACTCTGGGTGTTGTTTAATTTTAACCAAGGTTGTAAAAATGACCAAAATTTTCAATCTTTTATTTGTGGGCCTTTTGGGAAGCACAAAGGCAAGTTGAGAATACTAGCCCCGTAGTCATTTTTTACTAATGTACTATAAAAGGGAAAGCCCTCGCCTTGTATCACTTAGTTTTCAAAAAAGAGAAAGGACCATCTCATTTCTTAGGAACACTCAGAATTTCAGACCAAGCTTATAAAAGTGATCCATATTTTGTTCAGGTTGCTGCCATGTCACTGGATGAGATTGTCGCATCGGTCAAATCCACCGATCCCATCAAGCAGTTCCATGCCGTTCAGTCAGCGCGTAAGATGCTGTCCCGTGAGCGCCATCCTCCCATCAACGCCATCATCAAGGCTAACCTCATCCCAACGTTTGTAGAGTTCCTCAACTACCATGACAAGTAAGTGTATCCTGCCTGTTCATCACTGACCAGTTTCATCATCAGGGCCCAATAACCGTAGTTGTTTGAGGATGAAATTGCTAAGCACAACTAAATTATGCTTACCATAATGAGGTCATAGCTAAAATACCAACTGAAAAGTCAAAAATCTTATGCAGTATTTTCTGCATTGAAGCAGCTCTATGAAATACATGTAAGACCCAGAAGTCTACCTTTTTTTTTTTCACTACAAATTATTTACTGTTTTGCCAACTTGGCAGGTGATTTGTAGTAATTTAAAAATGGTTAAAGACTATCATTTAATGCACACTGGCATTTGCCAATTCTTTTTTAATGGTATGAAAACATTCTGATTTTCTCGCTTTTCCTTGTCAGATTTTGCCTGATCTGATTATTTTTATAGACAAAAATTATTTATAGAAAAATAGCTTTGTTAAATCATAGTCCAAGATTCTACAATGTAAAACTGCACACATGTATTCCCTTTTATACTGATGGAGAAGAGAAATGAACACTGTTGGAAAATTGTGTTTCTCTCTTTCCAGTCCCAGTATTCAGTTTGAGGCTGCGTGGGCTCTGACCAACATAGCCTCTGGAACGCCAGAGCAGACCCAGGCTGTAGTGAGCCAGAATGCCATCCCAGCCTTCGTCAAACTTCTCTCATCGCCACATGAGAACGTCAAAGAACAGGCTGTGTGGGCTCTAGGAAACATTGCAGGTACTAAAAATGACTGCATTTTAACAAGTACAACTTGGTTTGTCATTAAGCAAGATGTTCTTTTTTCCTACCTTAGCTCGATTTCCAATTTGTTTGCTCAATTGGAAAAGTCTTTAAGAGAAAAAATGTATTCAAATAGCCTGAATTGCCAGATTGTACACATTGTCGATCATAAAACAAGTAGACAATCTTCGTAAATTGGTTTTGTCTTTGAGATATAAGCAAGATTTACTGTTATATATTACGCTCTAACAATTGTACACTTTGATCATCAAAACTAGCGTCTTTAGTTCTTTGACACAAATCAATATTTTTCCCTGGTTTTTTTTTCCTTTTAGGTGATGGACCAGCATTGAGGGATGAGGTTATCAGACACGGAGTGTTAAACCCCCTCCTTCAGCTCATCACTCCAAACACGCCGGTAAACATTTATTATAAAAGTCATTTTGAACAAACTGTGATCAAAATACAGAATTTGCTTCTCAACTAAATTTACCTGCTATAAAAACTGTTGCTGGACTTTTGCTTGCTATTATTATATAGTTTGGTATTTTTTCCCAATCCAGACAAACTACCTTCGTAACATCTGTTGGACCGTGTCCAATCTGTGCCGAAACAAGAACCCATACCCACCAGAGGAGGTTGTTGTTGGCGTCCTCCCTGCCCTGGGCTCGCTCATCTATAACTGCGACAAGGAGGTACTGGCCGACGCCTGCTGGGCCTTGTCATACCTCACCGATGGAACAAACTCTAGAATCGATGTGAGTAAACATTTGGCATGTAGTGGGCGAGCAGATAAGAACATTGGACTCAAGCTCTGGTGTTTCTGATCACTGAGCTTGGTCCGTGTCGAGTCACGGTCGTGACACTCGTGTTCGCTAGACACTAAACCATTACTGCTGCAACCTTCGGGTGGGATGATTTGCTGTTAATCTTGTGTATTGCACGTAAAAAAAACAAGTGAACTTATTGTAAAGAGAAGGGGTTTCGTGCCCCAGTATTCCAGGTCTGATCAGCAACATACTGCGCATAGCAGTACAATAACATTTACATGGTGCTAAATAGGAAAAGCTCTCGTACTTCAAAAATTTAGCTCCACATACCTTGCAGGACAAAATACTGTGCCCTGTGATGCATTGACATGAGACGGCATCATTTCCCTAACTCTCTTGTGTTTCTTCTTTTCAGCATGTTGTACGATCGGGTGTCGTTCCAAGACTGGTCCAACTCCTAGCATGTGAAGAAATCTCTGTAGTGGTAGGTCTTTTTGGATTATTTTCTAACAACTGACTGAGCACAAAATAATTTAAACGTTTTTGTTTGTTCTTAGCAATGTCAATCAGGGATGCATTTTTGGCTGTGACAAATAACCGTTTACATCTTTGGCTGGTCATTAACCAATTGCAAATTCAGTATAGACGGTCATTGGTTACGACTGCAAAAATGCACCCTGGTTAAACGAATGCGCTTAGTATTGCTCAAAGATTTTCTAAATAGTTTTATTGCATAATTAGCTCTCCATGTATGTATTATAGGAAGTTATCATCAACAAGTGTTATCTCAGTGGGTTTTTCCTCTGCCTTTCATCTTTGTGGACCCTGTTTTGAATCCCACCTCAGGCCGGGGCCTCGCATCATGGACAATGGATTTTTAGTCCCTACCTGATTACATGGGTTTTTCCACTTTGACTTGTTTGAGGTTTTCCTCCCACATTCAAAACGGAAGTTTTCTTGTTTTCTATTCATCCTGATGTTGGTGCTAATTGGGCTGTTGGATTTTGTTAAAGATTGAACTTGGCCTCATTTCAAACTTGCCACCTGTTTTTTTTTGTATTGCAGACCCCAACTCTTCGAACCCTAGGAAATATTGTGACAGGAACTGATGATCAGACTCAGGTAAGCTTCATTTTATTCAGGTCAAGATTTCAGTTGAAACAAAGTAATGCTGCCCTTAACAAAGTCAAGTTTCTATGCTAGTAATATTTTGAGTAAATATCAAACGTGTCCAGGGGTCAATTTCACAAAGAGTTAGGACAAGTCCTAACTTAGGACTAGTCCTAGGAGATATACAAATTGCATGGATAGTCCTAAGTTAGGACGAGTAACTGGTCCTAACTCGAGATAAGACTAGTCCTAACTCTTTGTGAAATCCACCCCAGTGCCTTTTATCTGAAATTGAATTTGTTCTTGAAGTAACTCCATCTTTGCTTTCCACAGGTGGTCGTTGAGAAGGGTGTCCTCCCGGTCATGGCAAGCCTACTCCGTCATCCCAAGAACAACATTCAGAAGGAATCTTGCTGGATGATCAGCAACATCACCGCCGGCAATGTCACACAGATCGATGAGGTCATCAAAGCTGGTCTTCTTGGACCTCTCATTGATGTCATGTTGAAGGTAGGGTAGAACAGAGACACCATTGATAACAAGTTGTATTATGTTTCGTTCTACTACTGTACAGCAGGGATGAGATAGTAAAGACTTGTATCTGAATTCAGACTTTCTTGGTAACAGCAGAGCTGCAAATTTCCGCATTCTGCAGACAATTTCATAAAAATAAACAAATTTGGAAATCTCCCTGATCTTGGAAAGTTGAAGTTATGAGCGGCCAACCATCTTGGCAGTATTCGGCACCATTTTAAAAATGTACATAGTGTAGGTTATGTGTATATGATAAGAGTCATGTTATTGATTGAAACTGAACTTTAAAAATCAATGAAGAATGCTGTTGGAGTCTTGAGTAGATCATAAATGTCTACAATCGATTACACTTGTTAATAATGGGTTTTATTTTCAAATGTTAAGGCCAGCTGTTTTTAATTTTGGTTAAGTGCTTGTACAATGTATTGTAGTTTAGTCATTTGTTACAAAGTTTAAAAAATGGCCAAGTTCATAGTTGTAAATACTTTTCTTCACTGATATTTTGCACAGGGTGACTTCAAGAGCCAGAAGGAAGCTTGCTGGGCAGTGACTAATCTGACCTCTGGTGGTAGTGTGGAGCATATCGTCCACGCTGTCCAAGCAGGATGCCTCAAGCCACTCTGCAACCTCCTCACAGTCCAGGATGCTAAGATCATTCATGTCATACTGGAGGCCATCAATAACATTCTCCTGGTAAGTACTAACCCTAACCCTAATTCACAAAGATCTAAGATTGGACGAGCGGTTATGAGCACCGGATTCAAGCTCTGGTGTTTGATCAGCAGGGTGTGGGTTCGGATCCCGGTTGTGACACTTACTACATAAAATTGGGGAGGTAGTGCTTTCTGCTCTACCGGCCAGGCTTCGGGCTGATGATACCCAAGCCTACATCCGTATGGACTGTAAAAGGGGTAACCCTGTTTCAGCCCTAGGAGTAGGTGGCAACGGCCTCTGGAAAAAAAATTGTAGCACACACCTTGAAGTGGCCTTCAGGCCTTGTGTGTCTGGCAACTTGCATAAAAAAAACGTAGTTGCTAAGTACAATGTGATGTCACAATACGAATTACTATGGTGATACTGAAAAATTGTCTTGCGATGATATTTATTGCTTTGTGGCCTCGACTTATTCCACATCACCCACAGCAATTGCCATTGTGCTCTGTGCTTTTGCTGTTGTGCCCTGCGCTTGGGAAAGCCCACAGTGTCGCTTTACAAAATATGTTGCCGTTTGTATTTCTGGTGATACAAACAAATTCAGTAAACCTGAGTTGGATCATCTGGGAGGTTCCAGGTCTAGAACGGAGGGGCAAAACTATTTTTCAGAAATCCTTTCCTCATCTAAACTCTCACCTCTGGTCGTATCTATAAAGGACTTGTTCACATTGCTACCCTGGACAATTTCAAATCCAACCTCAATTCCCACCAGTTTCAATTTGCAATCTCAAATCTCCTGTTCTTTGTAATTTTCAGTTTTGTCAAGCACGTCAATCTCTAGTTAAGTTGTGCGCTATATGAGATTTATCTATTATTATTGCAGGCGGCTAAGCAGCTTGATCAGCTCGAGACTGTCTGCCTGATGATTGAGGAATGCGAAGGAATTGAGAAACTGGAGAATCTACAGGAGCACAAACAGCAGAGTGTGTATGAGGCTGCAGTCGAGATCATTGAAAAGTACTTCTCAGAACCGGTAAGTCAGCACAATACTGCCATGTTAATCCTGAGTTCTTTGGTTCAAATCCCGTTTCAGTAATTTTTTCTATGTTCCAAAAAAACATTAACCAATCAAAGAGAACCTACCTTGTCAGTTTCCCTTTTTGTTTATTACTTGATATGTTATTTTTGTAATCTTGGGGCGTCTACAAATTTCATTTTTGTCCCATCACAAGGTTGTCAACCTTTGAATTTGTTTGGGTTGGGTTGGGGGAGAAGACTCCTGTAGTGATGACTTGCAGGAAGTTAAAAAAGTTAAACTTAAGTTCTTTATCATTGTGTCAGTGCAAAAAATGTTGTATCTGCATAAAATAGCTAATTAAAAAAAAAAAATGAGCATTTTCCTGTGAATTAAAACATATTGCACTGTTTCGACAATTCGATGCATGCATTGCAATTGTTGGACATCTGTCTATGGCGTGGTCTGCCTTTTGATGTTTGTTTTTTGGTTTGCTGTTTGTTTGAATATACAACATTGCTTGATAGTTTAATACACTCTTAAATAATTAACTCTCTTGATTTGTTCCTCATCATAGTTTTGGTAGGGCGCAGTCATGATTACTTGCAATTTTATAGGGTAATCCCCTGTTGGATATCAATAAATAAATAAATATAATTAAATCTTATTCTCTTTTTGTTTTTTTATTCCCCAGGGTGAGGATAACCAAGAACTAGCGCCAGAGACGAAAGAGAATGAGTTTGAGTTTAATCCTGTTGCATCCAACACGCCCATCGCTATCTGATTCGTCTCTGTGGTGATGACCCTTAAACCCCACTCACTTCGTATTTTGTACAGTTTTGTATATTGAGTATTAGTTGTGAGATGACTGGACACTTTCTAAACCTGCTGGAACAACTCTGTGACTTAAATTTTATGTCAACATTCTGTCCCTGTTGCAAGTATCTTTATTGTGTCATGAAGGGAACGATTTCATGCAGCACTTTTGCATAGCAAAATATTTTGCCGAATCAGATTTTGTGCACACAGAATGCTACATATAAGAGTAGTAAATGATGATTTTTAAGGAGCAATTGAAACATTTTGTGTAGCATTTTGCTTTGCTATGCGAATGAAATAGTTCATTGGCATATCTTGCATTTTGTGTTTTCAGCCCAAGTTGCAGTTACTCTACCTTGTGTTGGGAACTCAAAAGGGGTGGATGGGTCTACATTATTGGGAGGCTTGGTGGCAGCAGACTTACCAGGTAAAATCCATTGTTCTTGGTGATATGCGCATGCTTAGAACTACGTAAACAATGGATATTTATTTGGTAAGTCTGCTGCCACCTAGTGTTCAAAAAGTCTCTCATTGCAGTTACAGTTTGTTGAATATTGCTAGCTTTTTGACACAGAATTTCAGTTTTGGTAACTAACAATGTCTTACAAAATTATTATTGGCAACAATATCGAAAACAAAAAAACTGCACTTTTTTTCTTCTTGCATCTGAATGAGGCTGGATTTGGGGCAAACTTTGGTGTGGCCATGCACCATTTTTTGTACTTTGAATGTTTTGTGGTAGACTGATTACAGTGGTATATTGAGGATACATAAATTGTAAAATGGAACAATATGCAAGGCTGGTATTTCAACGGTCTTAAATTTTTGTTTTGCCCACTATTTTGTTGTCAATTCATGCGACATGTGACTGGTATTTCATATTGTTTCATGGCACAGTGACGATCATGATGAAAAAGTTCAAATTATGTTTCAATGTGTTTTATAGTTACTGTATTGTTAATTGTTAAGGTCTAAAGACTAGAAATTATACATGTGGTTGAAAACATTTTGAGAAGTTTGAGTAGAGCTTTAGTTTAAAAAACGAAAAATTATAAAATTGTGTTTGAAATCTAGAGTGTAAGAGGATAATGCTTTGAGCAAGCCAAAAGTACTTTAGGGTGAATTTAATCAAGAAATTGTACGCAAACTTTGTTTGGCATACACTGATATTAGATGCTATACTCGCGGTAATTACATGTTTTTGTTGAAACTTGAATCTCAAGACAACTTTAATTCTAAAAACTTGCCCTTTTCTACAATGTATTTTGTACAGGTTTTAACAGCAATTTTGCAGTCTGTGTTTTGTTAAGGAAAAAAAATCTGGATCCAGTTTTGTGTCAACTTTCCAATTGCAGCGATGTTTTTTGCTGTACATAGCCAGCTGTACAAAGCCAGAGTACTTGTATATTCACTTTATATTGTACATAAAATCTATATGGTACTTGATTGGAGAATGGTATTGTCATCACCATACATCTTGTATATATTAGGGCATGTGGTTTGAAGTACATTTTCACCAACAATCTATGCATAGGCCAATACTTTACACAAAAATCATTTTGTATTCAATATTAAAATGTTTTTGTACCAAGGATACAAATCGACAGTGTCAGTATGTGATTGTGTTTTCTTCACTGGTAATTTGCAAACGCATTATCTGGGCGGATCGATGATCTACAGAAGGGGTGCCAATATTGAGGGCTAAATTTAAACATTTTCTATAGTCCCAAAGTAGTGCAGGTTAAAGGCAGTGGACACTTGGTAATTACTCAAAATTAATATTCGCATAAAACCTTACTTGTTAACGAGTAATTGGAAGAGGTTGATTGTATAAAACATTAAAAGAAACGGCTCCCTCTGAAGTAACCATAGTTTCGAGAAAAGTAATTTTCCACGACTTTGAGTTTGACGGCTTCATCTCGAAATCAAGCAAGTTGTGTGCTTTCAGATGCTTCGAAACCTCAAAATCTAATTCCGAGGTATCAAATTCGTGGAAAATTACTTCTTTCTTGAAAACACTTCAGAGGGAGCCATTTCTCATAATGTTTCATGTCTTCGTACTAGCGCACGGCAAACCGACGCACTATCACACGGCCGTCGTCTAGCAAAACTAAGACGTGTCATGTGACGCGCTCTAAACCAATGAGCAGGCAGAATACTTGTAAGGGGTGTTAAAATATAAAATATTGTAACAAACGGCTCCCTCTGAAGTAACATAGTTTTCGAGAAAGAAATAAGTTTACACGAGTTTAATTTCGAGACCTCGGATTTAGAATTTGAGGTCTCGAAATCAAGCATCTGAAATCACACAACTTCGTGTGACAAGGGTGTATTTTCTTTCATTATTATCTCGCAACTTCGACGACCAATTGAGCTCAAATTTTCACAGGTTTGTAATTGTATGCTAGTGTTGAGAAACACCAAGTGAGACGACTTGTCTTTGACAATTACCAATAGTGTTTAGTGTATTTAAGTGAGTTGACAATTATCACCAGCTTAATGTTTTTTTTTTTTGACTTAAAGGAACACGTTGCCTTGGATCGGACGAGTTGGTCAAAACAAAAGCGTTTGTAACCGTTTTTTATAAAATGCATATGGTTGGAAAGATGTTTTAAAAGTAGAATACAATGATCCACACAAGTTTGCCTCGAAATTGCGTGGTTTTTCTTCTACTGTGCGAACTAACATGGTCAGCCATTTATGGGAGTCAAAATTTTGACCCCCATAAATGGCCGACGTGTTAGTCGACGAGGTAAAAGGAAAACCACGCAATTTCGAGGCATGTTTGTGTGGATCATTGTATTCTACTTTTACAACATCTTTCTACCCATATGCATTTTATAAAAAACGGTTACAAACGCTTTTCAAAGACCAACTCGACCGATCCAAGGCAACGTGTTCCTTTAACACTTTAATTAAGACATTGACCAATCTCGGGTCTATTCGAAATCTGCCAGTTTCCTATCGATCAAAATCTGTTAAATCTAGATGGAACTTCGATGTATGCCGCCATGCCAATTGTATTGCAGCCAAACCAAGACTTACCTCTCAAATTCCCTGCATTCCTTTGAACGAAGACTGCGCCAAACTATTATGCAAATCTATTTGTTATGCAAATAAGACAATTCTGCGTTTGTTATACTTTTTACACAATGGCGTGTTTTCATTGACATCTTGATGTAGTTCAATACGCGACAGTACAGAGCGGACCAGACACTGCTGCGCTTTAGGAATGTATTCAGCGTTATCAGTGATTGTGGCTTAGTTTTAGAATTGTGTTAATGGCTTCAGTTTATGTGAATTGTTCCATTAAGTTGAGTAATGAATACACAACGAGAATGCCCGCCATTGACGTTGAACTGTGGGGGACAAGAGAACTCAAGGAAATACCCAAATTTTCTCATGAAGACAACTAGAAACTTCACTACGAACTTCAAATTCGTGTAAATTGTTCCATGAAGTAATCGCCACCGGGTTGAGTACTGAATACTACGAAAATGCCGATATTGAACTGTGAGGGACAACAGAGCTCAACGACGCCCAACTTTCCCAAGACAAAACTTCTGTCAACTATGGACTATTTCTGTGCTTTCACTTGCTTTTTGAGCTCCATTATAATTAAGATGGCTTCACAAATTTCACTTGTTGCTGAGTGACAGAAGGACTCTTTTCTAAAGAAATAATGCGGACAGGCGAAAAAGGTATTTACTTGACATCTTGCCCGCGCCGGAGAAGACGAGCCCAGCGTGCAGGGCCAGAGCTCAGTCACACAACCCCGGGGTAGGAGTTGCTGTCACACCGCCCACGGGGCCAGAGCTGCACCACACAGCCCATGGGGCCAGAGCTGCATCAGCACGGCGGGAGGATGGCTGCAAAACACAGCACAGCGTGGATTGCTGCTGCCGCTGCGTGTTCAACCAGAGTCAACGAAAGGCGTGTTGCTGTACTTCGAGCAGTGGACCCAAAGGTAAAGAACCATGTTTTTTTCAAGTTCCGGTCATGTAAAAAAAAATCTTTATTCTCCACTGGGTTGTTTTCATTTTACACTAAGTAAGTTTGTCTTCTTGTAGCTAAATACTGCAAAAAAGAAGAAGAAAGAAAAAAAAAAAAACACTCTGAACCAAAACTCAAAACATGAAAAGAGGTTCTCTGAACGAACTATACTGAACACGGCACCAAAATTCAGTCCGAATTTTCACAGGTTTGTTCTTTTTATGCACTGTTTGGACACACTTGACAATTACCAAACGTCTCCAGTGTCTTTAAGAGTGCTTTGTTCGACTGCTGTTTTTTGAGACAAATTAAACATAGTAGTTATAAGGTTTGTTTGTGCTTGTAAATTAATGGGCTAATGGCGGTCAGATTCGCTCTCTTAAAGCAGCGGCTGTACCAGCACCACCCGCAATTTTTCTTCTCTACATTCGAATTGCCACCCTTAAAAATGTTCCTGAATTCTTTTAAGGATCCCCTTTTTCGAATCGCTTAAGACAAAACAATTCCCCAATTGAAAAGCACCAGTTCACGACAGTGGCACTTTTGATGTGTACATGTATACATGAAAAGAAATTGCAGTCGGTCCTTCCTCCATGCTATTTGCAAGCAGCAGTTTCACTAGCTCCGCCCAATGTGTCAATCAACTGATTGCAGCTGTGCAGCCAGATGTTGGTTCGTGTTCGCGGTTACGATTGGTCAATACATGAAAAGGGGGCGGGGCACGATTGATGACCCTGTTATTTGGTTGGTTGTTGAAGATGCTAAGTAATTGGCGGTGTAATACATTCATTTAAATGTGATACATTGTAATACATTAAATAAAATAATGGTTACTAGACATTGAGAGTTTGTGCACAAACTATTTGGTTGGTTGGTGAAGATACTAAGTAATTGGCAGTGTAATACATTCATTGAAAATGTAATACATTATAAAATAATGGTAACTGGACATTGAGAGTTTGTGAACAGACTAAAGATACTGAGTAAATGGCAGTGTAATACATTCATTTAAAATGTAATACATTAAATAAAATAATGGTAACTGGACATTGAGAGTTTGTGAACAAACTTTTTGGTTGGTTGTTGAAGATACTAAGTAATTGGCAGTGTAATACATTCATTTAAAATGTAATACATTAAATAAAATAATGATAACTAGACATGGAGAATTTGTTGGTTGGTTGTTGATGATACTAAGTAAATGGCGGTGCAGTACATTCATTTGCAATGTAATACATTAAATAAAATAATGGTAATGATTTTCTCGTGCGCATTTTCTTGTAGGCATATACACGAGTTTTCTTTTATTATTATTCCTTTTTTAAATTATTATTTTTAAACATTATTATTAAATCTAATGTTTGAATTGACATTCATAAATACCTCAGACAGTTCGTAATTCTTATTGATGGAGAGCGCGTCACGTGGTGTGTGTAAACCTTTGTTTATGACCAGTAAAAAGTGTTGAAACATGGGCGTGACGCGCGAGCTTGAACAGCACAGTTTTATAATCTAAACTTCTTTGATTTAGGTACACACTAAGACAAGATTTATCTTTTTTTTTTTTCATTTTTTTTTTCATCGGTTATACTCAGCGCAGGATTAAAACATTTGCAAGATTCAAACTCAACATTTGAGAAAAGATATTGAACTTACAAAGATAAAACACTATCGGACTTGTCCTCTCTTAAGTTTGCCCGACAGTGGACCACTGGCCTCGAGTGGTGCAAACATGACATGACCAACTTGCTGATGCATACCGTGCTATTTGTATTATTTCACGAAAACTACAGGTGGGGAAATATATTTCAAGTGTTGTAGGCCTAACCGAAAGTTAATTGTACTAAACACTTGGCCTAAAACATGTTTGGTCTGTCTTGTTTTCAGATCTTTCACCGACTCTGGCTGTCAGTAAAGTTGAAGGTTTCTATGGAGTGTGTGGTATTGGTTTTCTGACGATGTGGAGTTCTACAAATGTAGAGCAAGATCTTGGGGACATCGACTGGTAAGAGAAGATCTAACACGTTTCCCTCCATTGACTCTCAACAGGTACTCGACTTGGTATTTGCTGATGTTAACGTTTATGGTTTTATGTAGTCTCATAAAAAGGGTCAACTCATTTTTGTATTCTTGGCCCCATCAGCGCTAATAACGCAGTCATATTTCTAGTGCCCAACGAAACACCCGATCCGCGCAGCTCTCGATCAATGCTACTGTACTTGCACATAACCCTACTGCTAAAGTATGCTAAAACATCACATCTTTTTTGAGAGTGAAATTAACAAAAAATATTTCAACGATCCTTGACAACTTGCTTATGGAGAACTTGTACACACGTTTTCATAAAATAATACCTTTTCTTATATAGTATACATAAGTGAGAAATTATACCGTTTTATCAAAAACTACGTCACTTCAGAGGGAGCCGTTTCTCACAATGTTTTATTTTATCAACAGCGTTACCAAGTAAGTCTTTATGCTAACATTATGAGTAGTTACCAATAGTGTCCAGTGCCTTTTAATACACTTAGACCAAAAGAAATGTATAGTTTTTTTACATTAATTCACAATATCAAGACATTCCAAACAGTTCACGAGGTTGATGATAATTAATCCAAAGTTGATGGATCGATTTAACAACGAGCTGGCAAAGATCTATCTTTTGGTTGCTGAACAAAGAGTGACACCAAATAAATTCACTGTGGCCATATATTATTGACAATATTGGAGACTTTGAGGCGGTAGGTGGCAGCAGACTTACCAGATAAATTTCCATTTTTTACGTAGTAAGGCCGTGTCCGAATTGGCGACTTCGGCTACAGCTACGGCTAGATCAGCGCGTCTGTCAGTGTTGAAGAATAGCAGACGCGCGCGCCCTAGCCGTAGCTGTAGCCGAAGTCGCCAATTCGGACACGGCCTTAGTTTCCATTGTTTACGCATGCGCACATTACCGAGAACAATGGATTTTACCTGGTAAGTCTGCTGCCACCAAGCGTCCTGAAAGTCTCCCATTCATCTAAGTGCTTGTGAAATCGGCCTTTGGTTTTGTTTTATAAATACAGAATCGGTTTTCATACGGAATCTAATTTTGAGGTCTCGAAATCGAATTCGTGGAAAATTACTTCCTTCTCGAAAGCTACGTAACTTCAGAAGGAGCTGTTTCTCAATGTAGTTGATACTATCAATCTCTCACCATTACTCAATACCAAGTTTACGGTTTTTGCTAATACTTATAATAGTTACAATAGAGTCCACTGCCTTTAAAATGAATCTTAGCACTTTGTGAAATCGGTCCCTGGTTTTGATGTAATACGTCACACAATAATGACTATTTTATGCGTCAGATTTAAAAAAAATATATTTCGCTATACAAAAGCGACGTTGGACTTTTACTGCACGCATCGTTATTTACAGCCAAGCAGCTCAAAACGCAGTGTGATGGCAACGTTCCACTCAACGGGCACGATGCGAATCTTGACCGCCAAGACGGGCTTGAAGAAGCGCCTCTCCACGATGCTGTTTGTGTCGGTGTTGCCAGTGAATACCTGGAAGGGGGTAAAGAGCAAACCCTTTTACTGTATTAAGAGGGGATTTTATTATCTGTGAAAGATATACAACTAAATGGATACTATATCAGCATACCTGAGTTTGTTGACCAAGCTGGTCTTTCACGTCAAAAAAACATGCCGGTGAGGGCGGTTCGAACTGCACTTTGTACTTAGTCAGCCACTGTTGTTTTACACCATAACGCCCCTGTGTGAGTACCCCAGTGACGTAGGTCGGGTTGCCCAAATCCACCTGTATCCACTGGTTGGTATCCTTTACCCTAGCATGCCACGCTCCCATGGTTTTATCATCAGGCGGTAGCTTGTTGAGACGGCCACCAGCCGGTGTTGATATTTCACGTCCGGAAAAGCTACTTGATGCGGAGAGGCTCTCATCGGGGACCGAACCATCTTCAAGACCGAGTTTCTCTGCATCGGGAACATGAATATACATTAATTATTCAGCACATAATGTCTACAATAATACATAAGATAATGAACATAACACTTTTTTTTTTTTTATTGGCAAAAAATATCATGCAACCGTCCCGACTTGCAGCAAATTAGTAATACTCACCAAAACTCCCACTGGCCTTCAACGGTGTACAGTTCCCGCAGCCGGAAAAATGACTGTTCTGTTAAGGGATGCAGATATCAATACAATTTAAAACTTTAATTTAAAGACCTTCCCTTTGTCTTTGTCAAACAAATATTTAAAAAACACGGCTAACTAATGTAAGTAAAATTAACACATACCTGACAAGTCATTGGTTTTGCAGGTGCGTCGTAGTATGAAAAATAATGAATTCCTAGAAATTTGTCGCAGATTTTCTCTCCAGTGACGCTGTTCAGATGACAGACTTGGTTGATGTTATCGTAGTTCAAAGAGAAACATCCATGATGGCTGAGACACCGAACTGAACATCTGACGGCAGAGATGCCTGAGATATTCATGAAGGACTGGCCTAGTAGGGAGTAGTGTTCTACCGATTGGTGACAGACCCCTCGGTAAATACCACTCACACTATAAGACGCTGAAACCTCAAGAAACATCTCAAGCAAGAGGAAAATCAAACTACTCAAGTCGGCCATTTTTTCACTCAGGCTGATTGTTCAGTTTTGCCGTAAACCAATACAATAACTACTTAAGAATTTAAGTTATTCTTACGCAGTGACCTCCAGAAATTTCGGGTAATAAAAAATTAATGCGAATCCATTTCGATGGTTCATATTCACCCAGTAATTACGACAAGAGATCCATTTCATAGCTTAAAGGGTTTCAATACTTTTTTGCAACACAAAACAATATGACAACAGATGTACATTAAGCATACAGGGTTTGAAGATAATGATCGTAGAAAGCTTCCCTTCAAATATTACTTGCTGATGTGCTGTAGTTTTTGAGAAATGAGTAAAACAATGTCACGAAAACAATTTTCGTCTCGGTTGACGATCATTGTTTGAGCACGTACAAGGGTAAAAATGCGCTTTGGACGCCCCGTCCGGGTGTGAAAAGCGCTATATAAAAACTATTTATTATTATTGGGCCCATATTTTCGAAAAACTAATTGTCGTTAACAAAATATCCAGTTAACCAGTTCTGCAAGCGAATAAATGAATCGGGGTTATAGGTTGGGATAGAAGTTGCCCCTTAAGGCATTTGGTTTTTGGAACAACTCGATTGTATTAATGTTATACGCAACACGTAACAACCAAATATTATATAGGTCTAACTTTTAAAAACTGTTTTGTAATTATACAGTCATGTTGTATCTTAATGCCTGCATGAGCCTATTAAAAGTATGTTCTCTCTAATCTCTTCAGTCTCCTGACGATGACTTGAGCAAGCTAGTCGAAACGTTGAGACCATTTCAAAAACTGACTCCGTGGTAGTGCAGTTAAGTACGATCCTATTTAAAGCTAAAGAAGTATAGTCCCAGCCTATTTTCGTTACCATCCACCCGGTTAATATAGTTAAAAAGCAGGACAGTTATTTTCAGAACTGAGAAGTCTCCCGAACACCCGAACAATCTACTCCGCGGTAGTAGAATAAAGAAAGACAGTTCTCTAAGAACAAAACTCTACCTGGCAAGTAGATACACACATGGTGTTACCGCAAACCAAATATACATTGATACCTCACCATGCAATGCCTCAAATCCTATATTTATGTCCGTGTACTTTAAAGAATTGGGTTATGAATAATAAATATGCGGTAAATTGTACGCCCATTAAGTACTCAATGCGTGGTTTTTGGTAATATTGCAATAATGGACCATTGCTGATTATAGCAACCCATTAAGAGTGCTTCAAAATTTGCTCTTTGCATTTTTTTTTAATAATGCATCTCAGTCAAGAACAAGTTTATCAGAAACAAAATGCTTCGTTGAAACCTAAAAGCAAAATTAGGATATAAATGTTTCATTGTTATTAAAAATTGGGTCTATAAAAATATTGTACGTCTTTGTCAAGAGTATAACGCCAATGGATTCATCACTCCTCCACCTAATTGGTCGAAGTATATGATGAGTCTAGAAACATCACTATATTTTCATTGCCACAACTTGTTATAGTAGAATTGGATGCAAAACGGTAAATCAGTCTGGTATCAATTCAGTGGTAGCAAATGATCTTACCGATGCTGTGAAGTTGTTGAGGGAGCCAGACGAAACATGGGCCCAATTTCATAGCGATTGTTAAAGGCAGTGGACACTATTGGTAATGACTCAAAATAATTATTAGCATAAAACCTTTCTTGGTGACGAGTAATGGGGAGAGGTTGGTAGTATAGAATATTGTGAGAAACGGCTCCCTCTGAATTAGTGCTGTAGTTTTTGAGAAAGAGGTAATTTTCCACGAATTTGATTTCGAGACCTCGGATTTAGAATTTGAGGTCTCGAAATCAAGCATCTGAAAGCACACAACTTTGTGCGGCAAGGGTGTTTCTTTCATTAATATCTCGCATCTTCGACGACCGATTGCGTTCATATTTTCACAGGTTTGTTATTTTATGCATATATGTTGAGATACACCAACTGTGAAGACTAGTCTTTGACAATTATCAATAGTGTCCAGTGTCTTTAAGCAAAAAAAATAAAAAGGCAGACCAGAATACCAGTAACAAATCGTACCAAGGATACGAAGTGGCTCTCTTTACATTCTGATTTCTGATGGTGTCAACATTCCAATGGGTTTCCCTGGTAAGGCGTGTTGGTCGTAGCCAGTGATGCGTTTTCGTTAGATTTGGATATCATTTAACTTGGACAATTTCCCCGGAGAGAAGTCTCAAACCGAAGTTCCCAGTAACTGACATAATTTCACAAAATTGCCACAAAATTATTGCCCGGACATTTATAGCGCCCTCTTATGGCACAATTTAACCAACTTTATTGGCTGAAACAATTTACAACAAGCGCAGTATACCATCCATTATCAATCACTGACGTCTTGGGCCAAGACTACTTGTCAACAGGCTTAGGGAAATAAGTATATGGCCCTTTTCGAAACCACGGCTTCGTCTTCAGGCTCCGTTCACTCATCTGAAGCCCTGTGAGCACGTAAAGCAAAGCACGTAAAATAATTATTGTCAGAGCAACCTTGGGGTCAAGGTATAGCCTAAGCCGAATATGGAGCCGAATCCGTGGGTTCAAAAAGGGCCTATGCCTACAGGTGATTTATCTTTCCTTTGAACGGGTTAAAGTATTTGTAGGGAACCCAAGTGCGCCCTCAGTGTTCATTGTAAAAAGTTTACTTTTGGGTCGTGACCTCCTGTAGATTCACTCTCTTTTTTTCTGTTTTGTGCACGAGAGTATTTCTCTATATCTTGTTAGGACTATGGCTCTGGCCATGCTATAAATACTATTCCAAAGGGAGAGATAGTTTTCTAGAACAGTATGTAAGTATTGTCTTGTATTAATAATAATAGTAATAATAATATCGAAGTCTTATATAGCGCACGTATCTACCAAACAAGGTACTCAAGGCACTGAGTATATACAAACTTTCAGAAAGATAGGTTATTGTAGTGATGAATTCTGAGACCCAGTTATTTAGCACCTTATAAGGGTTTACAAGGTGCTACGGCGCATTAAGCAGCCACAACCAGGAACACCGGGGCGAACCCCTACTTTTTTCGATAAGTGCACTGGGTTCTTTTACATGCGTTACACAACACATGGGACCAACGGCTTTACGTCCCATCCGAAGGACGAAGCAATGGTTAAGTGTCTTGCTCAAGGACACAGTGTCACGGCTGGGGATTCGAACCCACATTGTATTGAAATCCTCAATTTTTATTCCCGAAATATTGTGATGTGTAAGGCTGCTTTTGGATTGGGTCATAACGTGGTTATTGCCAGCCTCATTTGCGCATGAAGCCCATCCTCGTGATGTGCTTACTTTTTGTCACTTTAAATTTTAGTCATAATAATAAGTGACTGTGTTTTTGTGTCGTGTATTGTATATTGTGTGCTGTGGTATTAGAATGGCACTGGACACCTTTTGCAATTATCATAGACCAGTCTTCACACTTGGTGTAGCTCAACATATGCACAAAATAACAAAACCTGTGAAAGTTTGAACTCAATTGGTCGTCGAAGTTGCGAGATAATGATGGAAGAAAACACACCCTAATTTGTCACACGAAGTTGTGTGCTTTCAGATGTGTGAATTCGAGACCTCACAATCAAATTCTGAGGTCTCGAAATCAAATTCAAATATCATTAGTGAGAAATAACATCTTTCTCGAAAACTACGTTACTTCAGAGGGAGCCGTTTCTCACAATGTTTTATACTACCAACAACAGCTCTCAATTGCATGTTACCAAGTCAGTTTTTATGCTATAACAACTGTTTTGAGTTATTACCAATAGTGACCATGTGCCTTTAAAACCAGTACAAAAGATCATTATTGTAGACCTCACTTATTGGTTGTATTTTAGCAAAATGCTCGCCCTTGTTAATTAAAAGACCGGTTTAATACCCCATTATACCACCCCAACGCACGAAATAGCGCGCTGAGTCTTAAATGTCAATAAGTTAAAAAAAAAAAAAGCTAAAAAAACTACAGACACAAAACACAACATAAATTAATAATAATAATTATTGATAATTTTGTGAGACTAATTACCCTCACAGGAAGATGAGGGGCAGAATTTCGAACGACGTGGCTATAAAACAAACCAAAATCGATGTCATATTTTATTCATAAGGGCAAGGTACAACCTAGACTTGGCTCAAGTCCCAATCCCGTGCCATCGCCAGAAAACTATTGTTTTGTGACGCAGCTCTGCATTCCCCAACCTGTTCCGCACACGGGATAGCCTTTTGTCAATGCCTTTATTGCTTGGACATTTTCGTCGAGCCACGACACGATCCCTAGCGACCGGAACGGTATAGTCGAGACCAAATCGGCACTCGCGCGTATGGTCTGCGAAGTTGTTCAAGCCGCAAAGGTCTTGACAAAAGGCTATACGCAGGACCATTTTTTTTTTGACGGCGAGCGCGCACTGTGAAGCTTGTTGTTGCGATATGCTTATAGGGACCTCTCACATGAGAAAGGGACTTGAATCAAGTCTATGTGAAGGAAAAAACCCTTGGCCCGAGAGTGTTGCGCTAGCGGTATTTACTTATGTGGTAGAAAATGGCCATCGTCGGTTCGATTCTCCTTTTGCTTGAGATGTTTCTTGAGGTTTCAGCATCTTATAGTTTTAGAGGAGCCTTGTATCAACCGATAGAGCACTATGCCCTTCTTGGCCAGTCCTTCATGAATATCTCGGGCATCTCTGCCGTCAGATGTTCCGCTCAGTGTATAAGGAACAGTAGATGTTTCTCCTTTAATTACGATCGCATAAACCGAGTTTGTCAGATGAACGGCGACCCTGAAGGGATAAACTGTTCTCATTTCCAAGACTTGTTATCGTTTTCATATTACGATGCTAATGCAGACACCATGACTTGCCAGGTATGTGTTATTGAATCCTTCAAATTTATTTGTTTTTAAGATTTATAACATAACGATTTATGTGTGAAAAGGTACTGGATACCTTTCGTTAATGTCAAATACCAGTCTTCTCACTTGGTGTATCTCAACATATGCATAAAAAACAAACCTGTGAAAATTTGGACTCAATTGGTCTTCGAAGTTGCGAGAAAATAATGGAAAAAAATAACGCAAAAGATGTGTGATTTCAAATCTTGAATTCGAGACTTCAACTAAGGTCTCGAATTCAATTTTAGTGAGAAATTTACTTCTTTCTCCAAAACTATACGTTAGATCAGATGGAGCCGTTTATCACAATGTTTTATACCATCATCAACAGCTCTCCATACCTCGTTACACATTAAGTTTTTAATGCTAACAATGGTTAATTTGAGTAATTACCAATAATAATAATAAAACAGTATTTATATAGCGCAATATGAATTGGCATTCCTCAAAGCGCTTATAACAGCAAAATGAAAAGCATTACAAGAACACAAAACTTATAGGCCTAAATTCCCCAATTAAATCCCCAAAACAAATAATTATAAAATTAGGCTAGACCAGCTGTTACTTACACGTGCAGTAATGTCCAGATCCTTTAAACCAATCTACTGTTTTGTTATCATTGCTATGAGTGCTTGGAACTAGGACAGTAATAACACGTGAAAATGTCTTCCCTATTAGTCAAGGCCGTATAGTTTTTTATTTAATTTATTTGTTTCATTTCTCGGGAACAAAAAATGCAATATTGATTCTGAAATACAAGTGAAGCAACAGACAACAGAATTGTTATGTCTGTGAGTGAAGTGAAGCACACTATAGCGGGTTCTTGTTCTGGTATGGTTTAAGTTTTTTCTCCTCAAAATAATATTTGAGTTGATGTCACGAAACAAGCCGTTTGTAAAATACTGACACGACAAATATTGTTGATATGGATTGTACACAAAGCTTAATTTAGCAATTGTGTTTCTGGACGTACAAATTTGTTGCCAATTTGTTACATTTGTTTGTGTAAATAGACAAACAACGGTCATTAAAGGGACACGTTGCCTTGGATCGGGCGAGTTGGTCTTCGAAAAAGCACTTGAGACCGTTTGTTATGAAATGCATATATGGTTTGGTTAGATAGATGTTTTACAAGTAGAACATAATGATCCACACAAACATGCCTCGATGTTCCACGGTTTTCCTTTTACGTCGCGAAATAACACGGTCGGCCATTTTGTCAAAAATGTTGATTCCATAAAATGGCCGACAATCCCTAAATGATTGCCGATAGTCCCGAGCGTTTATGTCCACGCAGAAAGACAATCCCAAGTTGAATACACAATTTGAGAAACGTTACTACAGTAACGGTTGTCAAATTAAAGTTTTGGGGTATAAAAAACATCTATCTTCGAAGTGAAATGTTTCTCAAAATAGTTTGCACTATCGAAAACTAAGTAGGATTTGAAACTCTGCTTTGTGGAAGTACGATATAGAAAGGTTTACGACAACACCATGCAATGAAAGCTATATCGAAGGCTGATGTATGCAATCTAACCGACAGTTTTGTTGGCATTAATAAGAGTGGTTTACCAACATGTACCTTTCGTTGTAAAGTGATTTATCAATAACAATAATTGTATCTACCTTGCTTTACAGATCAGTTTAGATGGAAACTGTACGCCTTTAAAAGACTGTTGGGGTTTTGGTGAGTATTTAAGGTGTTTCTTATCGTGTTAAAGAACGTAATTGGATGTGATTTATAGTTTGGTTTTCTTGATTTTTCTTTTGGTTCGTTCTTGCATAAACGATGTGTTTCCATGGATTTGTGTATTGTGTTAAGAGCACCGGACTCAAGCTGTGGTGCTTTTTTATCAGCAGAGTGTGAGTTCGAGTCCCGTTCGTGACGTTTGTGTCCTTAAGCAAGACACTTAACCATGAAGTTTCGTCCTTCGGATGGGACGTAAAGCCGTTGGTCTCGTGTGTTGTAAAATAACCCAGTGCACTTTCGTTAAGAGAAGGGGTGATTTTCCAGGGGTTCCTGGGATGGATTTCACAGTTAGGACTAGTCTTATCTCGAGTTAGGACCAGTTACTCGTCCTAACTTAGGACTATCCATGCAATTTGTATAACTCCTAGGACTAGTCCTAAGTTAGGACTGGTCCTAACTCTTTGTGAAATCGACCCCTGGTTTGATTGGCAGCATATTACGCCACAGCTCCTTGTAAACCATTCGGTGCTGCAAAAGGAGTAGGTCTCGTAATTCAAACTTAGTCACACATACTTGGGAGGAACTTACTGAATGCTGAAGCTCCGAGCGTCACTGAGTGACGGATATGAGCGCTAAAGGTATTATCTCGCTATCCCCGTTCCAGACAAACTCGGTCTTGAAGATGGTTCGATCCCCGATGAGAGCCTCTCCGCATCAAGTAGCTATGACCTAATCCGGACTTCAACACCGGCTGGTGGCCGTCTCAACAAGCTACCGCCTGACGATGATACTATAGGGGCATGGCATTCTAAAGTTAAGGATACCAACCAGTGGATACAGGTGGATTTAGGCAACCCGACCTACGTCACTGGGGTACTCACACAGGGGCGTACTGGTGGAAACGCCCAGTGGGTGACAAAGTACAAAGTGCAGTTCGAACCGCCCTCACCGGCATGTCTCTTTGAAGTGAGAGACAAAACTGGTCACACTCAGGTACGCATGCAATTACTATTCTTATTGTCTGTTTTAAATTTGTTTTCCAGATGTTAGGAACCCCCCATTACAACCCATGCTATTATTCCCTGCTTCTAGATATTCGACGGTAACTTCGACCGAGATAGCATCGTAGAGAGGCGCTTCTTCAAGCCCGTCTTGGCGGTCAAGATTCGCATCGTGCCCGTTGAGTGGTATGCAGTCATCTGTCTGCGTTTTGAGCTGCTTGGCTGTAAATAAGTTAAGCGCAGTATTACGACCAACCGCCACATTTGTTGCAGAATGGGGAAGCTATTAATTAACATGAAACGTAATTTACACGACCAATTGAGCTCAAATGTTCACAGGTTTGTTATGTTATGCATATGTTGAGATACCCCAAGTGAGAAGACTGGTCTTTGACAACTACCAATAGTGTCCAGTGTCTTTAAACAAACAAAACCTTTTGTTCAACCAACTCGATCTAAAGTAATTTATAAACTTTAACATTTTAATCTGCATGTGGAAACGTCAGGCCATGAATTATTATTTACATTAGATCCATTTTATTTTCCCGTTTCGTACTATAAAATACATGAGGCACAAGTTGTGTGTTTCACTATTTGCCTAGTTGCAATCCCCAAAGTGTTGAACGTCATTGATATCCAAAACTTGACTATTCCAATCTAGAATGGGATAAATACACAAGACTGTTGTTTTTTAATGGGCTGTTGGTAAAATAAAAATCCAAAGTCATATCCAGTGTACAAAATCTTCTGCTTGTCTCACTGCCAAGGTAAACACAGCCCACACACATCAAAACATATGACAGAGATGAACAATGGCAGCCATCTTTGTTGTTTTGGGCGGTGCATTGGATGTCTGTCAGACAATCTTGGTTGCTGTGGTTTCCACCACCCTATTCATCAGTAATTAAACGTTATTGTAGCCTCGAAGATGGAACGTAATGTAACCGGCATTTTATGTGAAGTTTGGATAGCGCGCAATCACAAAACGGTTTATAGGCAAGCACTGTTGTGGCCATAACATGAGGAAAAATATTGAGCTATTTTGAACTGCTTCGATCTAAATATATGAACTTAATGGTAAAAATCTGCAATTAAAGGCACTGTACACGTGCAAGTGTCAAAGGAAAATATTCTCACTTGGTGTATTCCAACATGCATACAATAAAACAAAATTGTGAAAATTTGGTCTCAACTGTTAATCGAAGTTGCAAGAAAAGAAAAAAAAAAGAAAAAACACCCTTGTTGCACAAATTTGTATGCTTTCAGATGCCTGAAAGGGGGCTTCTTTTAGTGCTAGTGAGAACCTATTTCTGTCTCAAGAGTTACGTTACTTCAGATTCAGAGGGAGCCGTTTCTCACAATGTTGTATTTTATCAACGGCTCTCCGTTGCTTGTTATTAGGTCAGTTTATATGCTAATATGTTTTGAGTCAATAGATGTTAAATCTCGGTAAAATTTTCAAGAACCAGCCGTCGATTTCACCAAACTCTTCCTAACTTAGGATTAATCTTAGGACTTAGGACGGGTTCAGTTCCGTATCCAAATACGTAGGACGCATTGAACCCATCCTAAATTAGGATGGGTTACTCGTCCTAACTCGAGTTAGGATTAATCCTAGCGTTTCGTGAAATCGGCCGCAGTGCCTTTAAACGATCAGCATAATTTTATTACCTTAATGCGATAGACGCAACGTTATGGCGAGAACCAATATAATCTAATCCAATATAATACAATACAATATAATCTTGTCAAGAGTAATAAATAAATTATAAACAACACAATTACAAATAAGAGCAACGTAGCAAGTCTACCATGACAACTAATGCGGTGTTTATATAAAATAAGTCGACGCTGTTCATCAACTATACGGTTCGTTGAGTGGGGAGTAGACAATGTTGCTATCGGCAACTCAACATTTTAAGCAATAGTGCGAAAATGTCCGTCTTGTGTAGTTTGATGTTCCTCTTGCTTGAGATGTTTCTTGAGGTTTCAGCGTCTTATAGTGTGAGTGGTCTTTACCACTGGGTATGGTACCAGCCGATAGAGCACCACGCCCTACTAGGCCAGTCATTCATGAATATCTCGGGAATCTCTGCCGTCAGATGTTCAGTTCGGTGTCTCAGCCATCATGGATGTTTCTCTTTCAACTATGATCACATCAATCAAGTCTGTCAGATGAACAACGCCAGTGCTGAGCACGTCTGTGACAACCTTCAAGGAATGCCGTATTTTTCGTATTGCGACGCAACTGCAAAACCAATGACTTGTCAGGTACTTTTGAAACAAAATTATGTGTATTTTTTTTCCAATTTGTTTTCTGTCTACTTGTTTCATGACTGACATTATTTGGAGCAATTTTGCTTTATCAAACGAAACTAAAGTTATTACTATTACTTTTGAAGGGACAATTAAAGAGCTGGCAGTAAAGTAATTTATGTAACCCACCATACATAAACTGACAAACCTGTAGATGGTTTGAGAAACGTTACTGCAGTAACGGTTGTCAGATTAAAGTTTTTGGGGTATAAAAAACATCTATCTTCGAAGTAAAAGGTTTCTCAAAATAGTTTGCACTATCGAAAACTAAGTAGGATTTGAAACTTTGCTTTGTGGAAGTACGATATAGAAAGGTTTACGACAACACCATGCAATGAAAGCTATATCGAAGGCTGATGTAGGCATCTAACCGACAGTTTTGTTGGCATTAATTTTAAGAGTGGTTTACCAACATGTACCTTTCGTTGTAAAGTGATTTATCAATAACAATAATTGTATCTACCTTGCTTTACAGATCAGTTTAGATGAAAACTGTACGCCTTTAAAAGACTGTTGGGGTTTTGGTGAGTATTTAAGGTGTTTCTTATCGTGTTAAAGAACGTAATTGGATGTGATTTATAGTTTGGTTTTCTTGATTTTTCTTTTGGTTCGTTTTTGCACAAACGATGTGTTTCCATGGATTTTTGTATTGTGTTAAGAGCACCGTACTCAAGCTGTAGTGCTTTTATTATCAGCAGAGTGTGAGTTCGAGTCCCGTTCGTGACTTTTGTGTCCTTAAGCAAGACACTTAACCATGAAGTTTCGTCCTTCGGATGGGACGTAAAGCCGTTGGTCGCGTGTGTTGTAAAATAACCCAGTGCACTTTCGTTAAGAGAATTAGAAAGGGTGATTTTCCAGGGGTTCCTGGGATGGATTTCACAAAGAGTTAGGACTAGTCTTATCTCGAGTTAGGACTAGTTACTCGTCCTAACTTAGGACTATCCATGCAATTTGTATAACTCTTAGGACTAGTCCTAAGTTAGGACTGGTCCTAACTCTTTGTGAAATCGACCCCTGGTTTGATTGACAGCATATAACGCCACAGCACCTTGTAAACCATTTGGTGCTGCAAAAGGAGTAGGTCTCGTAATTCAAACTTAGTCACACATACCTGACAGGAACTTACTGAAAGCTGAAGCTCCTATCGTCACTGAGTGACGGATATGTGCGCTAAAGGTATAAGAAACCACTACTAAATATTATCTCGCTATCCCCGTTCCAGACAAACTCGGTCTTGAAGATGGTTCGATCCCCGATGAGAGCCTCTCCGCATCAAGTAGCTATGACCTAATCCGGACTTCAACACCGGCTGGTGGCCGTGTCAACAAGCTACCGCCTGACGATGATACTATAGGAGCATGGCATTCTAAAGTTAAGGATACCAACCAGTGGATACAGGTGGATTTAGGCAACCCGACCTACGTCACTGGGGTACTCACACAGGGGCGTACTGGTCAAAACGCCCAGTGGGTGACAAAGTACAAAGTGCAGTTCGAACCGCCCTCACCGGCATGTCTCTTTGAAGTGAAAGACAAAACTGGTCACACTCAGGTACGCATGCAAATACTGTTCTTATTGTCTGTTTTAAATTTGTTTTCCAGATGTTAGGAACCCCTCTTTACAACCCATGCTATAATTTCCTGCTTCTAGATATTTGATGGTAACTTCGACCGAGATAGCATCGTGGAGAGGCGCTTCTTCAAGCCCGTCTTGGCGGTCAAGATTCGCATCGTGCCCGTTGAGTGGAATGTTGTCATCGCGCTGCGTTTTGAGCTGCTTGGCTGTAAATAAGTTAAGTGCAGTAAAACGACCAACCGCCACATTTGTTGTGGAAAAGGAAAAGTATAATTCACATGAAGTCATAATGTATCAGGATTAATATCAGCCCCCTGGCGATAACTAGAGAAAGCTAGTCGAAACGTTGAGACCAATAGTGCAGTTAATAACAATCATGCTAACAGTCTCCTGGCGATGACTAGAGCAAGCTTTTCGAAACGTTAAAAACAATTAAGAACTTATTCCGCGGTAATGATAACGATCCTCTATACGCTCATGTAGTAGTAGACCCAGCCAATTGTAAACCTTCCACCCAGGTAGTAGTTAAAAAGCAGGACAGTTACTTCAGAATGAGACTTATGTCTCTCGAATACCAAAAATGTGGTAGTATGGCAAGACGGTTCCTGCAAAAAAAAAAATTGTTATGACACCCCTTACCAATATTCTGCCTTTTCCTTTGTTTAGAGCGCGTCACATAATATGTCTTAGTTTTACTAGACGACGGCCGTGTGATAGTGCATCGGTTTGCTGTGCGCTAGTTCGCCGACCATTTTCACACGGCGTGCAGTACCCAGACGTCCGTTGCGTGTAGGACGATTATAAATTAATAGTCTGTAACCATTTCGGATTACATGACACTACATGCAGCACAGTAAAAGTTTTTGCAATCTGTGTTTGCGTCGTCCGATGATCGTAGCATTCAGGTCTGTAACTTAATAGTACAGTATTTAGAAATGTTTGGGGTGCTTAATAATAATAATAATAATAATAATAATAATAATAATAATAATAATAATAATAATAACGACGACGACGACGACGACGACGACGACGACGACGACGATGTATAAAACAAATATTGACGTCTTTTACTCGTGCAATGGTTAAAACTATGACTCCCTCGGTGATCCTGGAGGGTTCTATTTTCCCTCGGCTTCGCCTCGGGGAAATAGACCGCTCCGGGGATCACCTTGGGAGTCATCCATAGCACTCGAAGCAGTCAATAGTTGTATACTAGTACCCGGCAAGTAGACACACACACACATGGTGTGGTTATCTTAAGCCAAATATGTATTATTATTATATTTCATTTATATTATCATTACTATTCGTCTTGACCGTGTTTCAGAGTAGTAGTCTACCCCATACAGCACGGTGCATAAAAATTAATATTTCAATCAACTCGGTCTAAACTCTTTTCTTAACTACTTTGAATTTACATTTTCCGGATAAATACTATGCTTTTATTTTTCCTTCAACGAGAAAACGAGTAATATATGGTTTTGTTTGGTCTTATTTCACAAGTAAAATATTAATTTCCATCTTTTAGATCCCGTAGGACTCTGCTAGTGGTAAACGTCAGGCCATTAATTATTATTTACATTAGATCCATTTTATTTTCTCCGTGTCGTACTACAAAAAACATGAGGCACAAGTTGTGTGTTTCACTATTTGCCTAGTTGCAATCCCCAAAGTGTTGAACGTCATTGATATCCAAAACTGGACTATTCCAATCTATAATGGGGTAAATACCCAAGCTGGACTATTCCAATCTATAATGGGGTAAGTACCAACTTTGTAAATACCCAAGACTGTTGGTTTTTTAATGGGCTGTTGGTAAATTAAAAATCCAAAGTCATATCCAGTGTACAAAATCTTCTACTTGTCTTACTGCCAAGGTAAACACAGCCCACACACACCAAAACATATGACAAAGATGAACAATGGCAGCCATCTTTGTTGTTTTGGGCGGTGCCTTGGATGTCTGTCAGACAATCTTGGTTGATGTGGTTTCCACCACCCTATTCATCAGTAATTAAACGTTATTGTAACCTCGAAGATGGAACATAATGTAACCGGCATTTTATGTGACGTTTGGATAGCAGGCAATCACAAAACGGTTTATAGGCAAGCTGCTGTGGCCATAACATGGGGACAAATATTGAGCTATTTTGAACTGATTCGATCTAAATATTGAGCTTTATGGTAAAAATGTGCAATTAAAGGCATGTACACGTGCAAGTGTCAAAGGAAAATATTCTCACTTGGTGTATTCCAACATGCATACAATAAAACAAAATTGTGAAAATTTGGTCTCAACTGTTAATCGAAGTTGCAAGAAAAGAAAAAAAAAAAAAAAAAAAAAAAAAAAAAAAAAAAACACCCTTGTTGCACAAATTTGTATGCTTTCAGATGCCTGAAAGGGGGCTTCTTTTAGTGCTAGTGAGAACCTATTTCTGTCTCAAGAGTTACGTTACTTCAGATTCAAAGGGAGCCGTTTCTCACAATGTTGTATTTTATCAACGGCTCTCCGTTGCTTGTTACCAAGTCAGTTTATATGCTAACATGTTTTAAGTCAATAGATGTTAAATTTGCATCGGGGACAAAGAATAATAATTTTGGTTTTTACCTATTTACCAAAAGTGTTCAGTGACTTTAATGTCAAGTTGATTATAACTAATATAATATGCGGCCTTGTAGCCTTTCATACGGCCTTACAGTCGGATCAAGTATTGTTCTCTCATAGGGGGATCTCAATTGTGTTCCTTATTTACCTTTGTTTCAAAGCCAAGTACTATATGTACACATCTTATGCTAAAGGTTTTTAGCAGGTCGTACATTTCTTTGTGAATAGCAATAGCATTATCTGAATAAGGGGTAATTAACATTCTTTGATCAAAAAAATAGCCAATATCCTTTACTAAAAATTAATGGCAAATAAAAAAAACCTTCGGTTAGATGCAGCTTTCGATAGTTGTGAGAAAGTTTTACGTCGAAGTAACGAAGTTATTAAAAGCTTGAACCCGATAAGCGTTACTGTTATAACGTTTCTCATATTGTGTATTCCTGTTTAGGGGTTATTCTTACAGCGTGGGCATTATTCACTCCGGATTAATTTTCTTTAATATCTCAAAAACAAGACCATTTTGAATGGAATTTTCAAAAGTAATTTCTACTGTTCATATCGACATTGATGTAGGAAAACGGAAGGTAGTAAAACAAATGTATAGTTTGCCTTTAAATGTGGTTGGTATTCTTTTTGCATAATGTTTTTGCGCAGGAATTTTTTCAACGGCAAAATGTAGTATCGTATACGAAAGTCTGGGTCGATTTCCTAATTTTCTCCTATAACCTAGGATCAATTCACGGATTTAAGATCGATCCTATACGTTAGACCGCTCCTAGGATCGATTTTGCAAAACTCGTCCACAGTGGTTTAAAACCCTATGTGACCCCGACATCGACAAGTTTCTGTATAATAATCGGTCAAAATACCTTTATAATATCCTAAGCATGTCTCAATGTCATCTTTAGGTAGATAACGAATGGTTACTTTACTAATCTATTACATATTTTAGCATTTCGTCCAGGCCCTTAATGGCTTATTTTAAAGATGTGTGGCGGTATTTTTTTTATAAGTAGCATTTTTTGACATTTTTAGTCGAAGATTTCAAAGCATTTTTGCCGTATCATCAAAACTTCGGTCCGTATTTAATTTTCTACAGTGCGAAAGGTCACTTATACAGATAATTGAAAAACAATATTTGTTTTCTCAAACAATTTTTATATGCCTACCCAGGTATTTTTTGTAACATAAGGGTTTGTGATTTTTGCTGAATATAAACGTATGTCACAATATACGAACTACAATTCCTTAAAAAACCAAGGTAATACATTAAAAAAAAAAAAAATTCTTCAACAAATTATTTCTTCTTGTTCAAGTCACCAAAGATATGTAGTTATCTCAGAAAAAAAAAACGGACCTGATGTCTGGGTTTTAAACCACTGTGTCGTCTTAAGCAGGACGAGTTGCAAGTGTTATAAAACCACAAACGAATTCCTGGACGAGGCTGAACACTGTAAAGATCCAGTGTTTGTCGATCTCGTACCCAGTTGTGTTCGATCTCTTGTCGCCATTTTCCTAAGAAAGCCCTGTTCAATCATTAGGGCCCAAATTGTTATAACACAAAATCCTTTTAGTTTCAAGGTTGATACAGTACAAATAAATCAATCCTCCAATCCAATGACTAATTAAGCCAGGCACAGGACACGTTTGGTTATAATTGTCAAAGACCAGTTTTCTCACATGGTGTATCCAAACATAATATGCATAAAATAACGAATCTAAGAAAATTTGGGCTAAAAGTCAATGAAGTTGCAAGAGAACAATGAAATAAAAAAAAAACACCCTTGTTGCATTTTGTGTGCTTTCAGGTTCATGAAAAAAGGCTTCAGGCCTAAAGTAATCTAGTGGGAAATTACCTCTTTGTAAAAAACTACCTCACTTCAGAGAGAGTTTCTCACAGTGTGTTATCAACAGCTGTCCATTGCTTGTTACCGAGTAAGATTCATGCTAAGATTCATTCTTAATTACCAGTAGTGTCCAGTCCCTTTAAGTATTTTACTAACCTGTTCTCAAGCTTAAACTATTGTTTTTCTTAAACACTTTTCCCTGTTGGTATACAAAGGTGTTTTATTCGGTATTCATAAATACCTCAGACAGTTTCGCTATTCCTATTGGTGGAGAGCGCGTCACGTGGATGTGTAATAAACCTTTGTTTATTACCGGTTGATCCATGGGCGTGACACGCAACCTTGCACCTGTTCTTATAAGACGGTTTCTTCATTCCTATTGTTCGAGAGCAACGGCTGAAACAGTTGTGCCACATCACGCGATACGCGCAACGCGCACAGCATTCCCTTGTAAGGAGTTGTTTACCCGAGGGCGGCGGAGGGCTTTACCATTTCATAACTGGAGGGGTGTTGTGTTGAAAGAAATCATTTATTTACAATTATAATTTTTGCATTTATTTTACTTTTTGACCAAAAAGTGATGATGTTTTTGACCGAAAATGTATTTATGTTTTGGAATCAAAGTATGTTGAATCGGTTTTCAACTAGTGGTTTAAACCCGCCGAGGCCTGTAATTTACCTCGACTTCGTCTCGGTAAAATTATCAAGAACCAGGCCTCGTTGGGATTAAACCACTAGTTGACAACCTCTTCACCACACATTGATTCCCTTATTCATATCTTGAAACCTCACCTGATATTATAATACTTTTTTACACACGGACTATGGGAGCGGAACAGCCGTACAGCGCCAGGGGCGTCACTGCGTGACGGACATGCGCGCTATATAAGAAGCCAATATTACTTTATTATTATCCTGGAAGGTATTACGTTTTGAAGCTACGTTTTATAGCACCATGTAGTGGTTTACAAGTTGTTGTGGCGCATTCTCTGGCTGTGCTTTGTGGTCATAATGGGTCGATGTTGCTGGCAGCCAAAGGCGCCCTTGCATGCCTGCTTCTTGGTCCAAGACGTCACTATGTCATGCTCGTAAACGTAACGTTACGTAACCTAACCCTAACGTAACGTAACGTTACGTAACGTTACGTAACGTAACGTAACGAAACGAAATGTAACGTAACGTATAGTAATGTGACGCAATGTAGCGTAGTAATGTAATGCAATGTAATGTTACGTACTTCACGTGATAATTCTACCGATGGCGCGCTTTTCTTCTTGATTTAAGTTCGGTTGATGACTGTTTGCTGGAAATCGAACCAAGAATAGACCTGCGCAATGCTAGCGGGCGATACGGCGCGCTGCCCATTATAGCGAAATTAGACTTTACGCAAAGCTAGGAGGCTTAGCATTTAAGAAAATCCCTTGTCAAGAGTAATAAATAAATTATAAACAACACAATTATACAAATAAGAGCAACGTAGCAAGTCTACCATGACAACTAATGCGGTGTTTATATAAAATAAGTCGACACTGTTCATCAACTACGGTTCATTGAGTGGGGAGTAGACAATGTTGCTATCGGCAACTCAACATTTTAAGCAATAGTGCGAAAATGTCCGTCTTGTGTAGTTTGATGTTCCTCTTGCTTGAGATGTCTGTCGTATTAGTTAATAATTTTTTTCCCAAGGGGAAGGTGGATATCTCTTGATTGGACTCATATTTGGGGGTAGTTTCCTTGTCGAAGGATTTGCCTGATGCTTATTTATGTCAATTCACATGGATATGTAGACTGGGTCGTAGTAAAACGTTGATATAGACAAAGAACCAGTCTACCTATAGAACATTGCGCAACAATGTTACGAAGATTAATTGACAGTTGCAACGGCTGGAAAAGCGTATAATTATACGCTGGCCTTTTACCGCTTTTGGGCTTTTTAATCATTTTACACCACTAAATTGCGTAAACGGTGGGCCGGTGTGTCCCTTTAAAGGAGGCTTAGCCGTTACAAAAAATTCCCTTGTCAAGAGTAACTTAATACATTTACAAATAAGAGCAATGTAGCAATTGCACCATGGCAACTAATGCGGTGTTAATAATTTCATGCTCCTTCGCTGCGCTCATACGCATAAAAAACAGTTTCACTTTTTTGTAGGACACACAACAATACACACTTTGAAAACATTATTTAGTTTCAGAATTTATTAAAACATTGGAGTAGGCCGTTGCTAAACAACTAGAGCGGTGTTTATAAATAAGTCAACGCTGTTCATCAACTACGGTTCGTTGAGTGGGGAGTGGGTATTGTTTGGTATCGGCAACTCATCATTTTAAGCAATAGTGCGAAAATGGCCGTCTTGAGTAGTTTGTTGCTCCTCTTCCTTGAGATGTTTCTTGAGGTTTCAGCGTCTTATAGTGTGAGTGGTCTTTACCGAGGGGTCTGGTACCAGCCGATAGAGCACAACGCCCTACTAGGCCAGTCCTTCATGAATATCTCAGGCATCTCTGCCGTCAGATGTTCAGTTCGGTGTCTCAGCCATCATGGATGTTTCTCTTTCAACTACGATCACATCAATCAAGTCTGTCAGATGAACAACGCCAGTGCTGAGCACGTCTGTGACAACCTTCAAGGAATGCCGTATTTTTCGTATTGCGACGCAACTGCAAAACCAATGACTTGTCAGGTACTTGTAAAATTTGTTCATCTGTATTTTTTTTCACATTTTATTGGTGACAGACATCATTTGAAGCATTTTTCTTTAGTGAAACGTAACTAAAGGGACATTTGCATGCATAATTGCTGGCAGAAAGCACTTTATGTAACCCACCATATACATAAACTGATAAACCCGTAGCAGTTTGAGATAATCGGCCATCTGGTTCACGAGAAAATAGTGGAAGTCGATAACAAATTGTGCACGACATCGACTAAAAAAAAAAAAGAAATCGATTACTGAGCGATAAAATCCAAACTGGGGTATTAGTTTTATTTATTTGCATCAAATATGACATTTCAGAGAGAAGAATTTCAAGGGATGTTTTCTACGATCATCGTCATTAGACAGTGTCAGTTTTACAGCTGTGATCCAAGACGATTTTGTTTTCTAACCCATTCTGTATTGTTCCTTTAAAACGAAACTAAGTTTTTATTATCACTTGCAATAAAACATTTTAATTATACATCGGTGACAACTTCTTCTTTTTTGTCCTTTCTCTGAAGAATGACAATGTTTCGTGTAACGAGAAATGCGCTCCTTTGAAAGTTTGTGGGTATTTTGGTAAGTAACCATAACATTATTTATATTAGAAAAAAAATATATTGTATAGCGAGGAGGGTGCCCAAAGCGCTTCAAATTATTACCCCTGGTCACTGAGCCTGAATTCACTCCTTAAACCATCTCAGCTCCCTGGTGGGGAGTATGCTGCCTGTGCAACATTAATATGCGCTACTCGGCTAAATCAATCACAAGAACCATCTCTGCCCTCACAGGTACGCATTCACCCGTGGGTGGAGAGAAGCAATTATAGTCAAGAGTCAGTTCAGGTAAATAATTGACATAGTTGCTCACGGTCAAAAAATGATTTTTTTTAATACTTTGTTGGTGGAAGGGCCTTGGGGTGCAAGTAAACAAAATTGCCTTTTCAATTCTATATATAGCCCGTTGCCATGGTTACGGCTCATTTTGTTTTTTGGCCATTTTAGGCCGATTTTGGGGTTTGAAAAACTGGTTTTTAGCTCATATTTACAACTCCACCTCACCAAAATGCAAAATTATTTCAAAAAACCTTTTATATCACTACAAAGTATTATCCTTGGCCTTCCTTGAGAAAAAAATTATTGATTTAAATATCACCCTTGTGCTATTTTTGCATCATGCATTACAGTATGTTTTTAGAACTTGCAAAATCGACATTTTTACCTTATTTTTGGACCCCCAAATGTCAACTTGCCAGGGGTCTCAGAAAATTTTCCTTTCGGCTGTGATTAGGGCCAACATTGGTCTTTCCATATCTCGTGTCAAAAACTTGGGCAATTGTATCCTGTTGTTACAGTACTGCCTCAAAACTAGACTTTTTTCCCCAAAACGTGAAAAATTCCTTTTTAAGGGTCTTTTCACATAATATCGACATACGTGTCCACGGTAAAAAAAAAAGGAATATTTTTCTTATACTTTGTGGATGGTAGGGACTTGGGGTCCAAATTAACAACATTTACATTTCAAATCATAATATAACACGTTGCCATGGTAACAGTTCATTTGTGTTTAAGCCACTTTAGGCCGATTTTGGGGTATGAAAAACTGTTTTTTTTAGTTAATATTTACAACTCCAACCCACCCAAAAACAAAAATATTTCATAAAACCTTTTACCTCACTACAAAGTATCATCCTTGGCTTTACTTGAGACAAAAAAATGTTGCTATAAATTTCACCCTTGTGCTATTTTTAGAACGTGCATTAGAGTATGTTTTTAGAACTTGCAAAATCAACATTTTCACCATATTTTTTGCCCTCAAAATTTCATTTTGAATTGTTTTTTCTTTATATTGATTTCCTAACATTAAAAAGTAATAGTTCTATCAATCTTGCAGCTTTTCCTAAGCATTAGTGGATTACCCAACATTGATCAGGAACTGTTGATGACCTTAATTTTAGAATTTGCCCGGCCCAGCCCCAATCATATTTCTTGACATTGCATAAAACAATGTTTTGTGAATAGCGCCTCTTTTTTGAAAGTGTTCCCTTTCGGTTGTTATTGGTGTTTTCATGTCTTCTGGGTAGGAAAAATGCACGTTCTTAAAAAAGCACAAGGGTGAAATTTATAGCAACATTTTTTTGTCTCAAGTAAAGCCAAGGATGATACTTTGTAGTGATGGAAAAGATTTTATGATTTTTTTTTTTTTTTTTTTTTGGTGGGGTGGAGTTGTAAATATTAACTAAAAATCAGTTTTTCAGACCCCCAAATCGGCCTAAAGTGGCCTAAACACAAATGAACTGTTACCATGGCAACGTGTTATATTATGATTTGAAATGTAAATGTTGTTAATTTGGACCCCACGTCCCTACCATCCACAAAGTATAAGAAAAATATTCCTTTTTTTTTTACCGTGGACACGTATGTCGATATTATGTGAAAAGACCCTTAAAAAGGCATTTTTCACGTTTTGGGGAAAAAAGTCTAGTTTTGAGGCAGTACTGTCACAACAGGATACAATTGCCCAAGTTTCTGACACCAGATATGGAAAGACCAATGTTGGCCCTAATCACAGCCGAAAGGAAAATTTTCTGAGACCCCTGGCAAGTTGACATTTTGGGGTCCAAAAATAGGGTAAAAATGTCGATTTTGCAAGTTCTAAAAACATACTGTAATTCATGATGCAAAAATAGCACAAGGGTGGTATTTAAAGCAATAATTTTTGTTCTCAAGGAAGGCCAAGGATGATACTTTGTAGTGATATAAAAGGTTTTTTGAAATAATGTTGCATTTTGGTGGGGTGGAGTTGTAAATATGAGCTAAAAACCAGTTTTTCAGACCACAAAATCGGCCTAAAATTGCCAAAAAACAAAATGAGCCGTAACCATGGCAACGGGCTATATATAGAATTGGAAATGCAATTTTGTTTACTTGCACCCCAAGGCCATTCCACCCACAAAGTATTAAAAAAATTCATTTTTTGACCGTGAGCAACTATGTCAATTATTTACCTGAACTGACTCTTAAGAGTCTTTTGTCTTTTTTATTTCTGTTAAGAAAAACTTGGCAAGTGTATCCTGATGTTAACAGTACTGTCTCAAAAATAGACTTTTTTCCTCAAACAGAAAAATGCATTTTGAATTGTTTCTTCTTCATATTGAATTTCTAACATTAAAAAGTAATAATTCTATCAATCTTGCAGCTTTTCCTTAGCACTAGTGGATTACCCAACATTGATCAGGAACTGTTGATGACCTTAATTTTACAATTTGCCCGGCCCAGCCCCAATCATATTTCTTGACATTGCATAAAACAATGTTTTGTGAATAGCGCCTCTTTTTGTGAAAGTGTTCGGTTGTTATTGGTGTTTTCATGTCTTCTGGGTAGAAACACTGTGTTTATTGTATCCTGTTGTGACTGATCATGCCTTAAGTATAGTAATTTTTCCAAAAACAATGCATGCTCGTTAAAAATCTGGCACTGTTTCCATGCCCTTTGAGTAATGAATACAAAGTTTTTATTTAAACATAATGGTATCCAACCAAACCATAACCAATGCTTTGCCACTGAGAGTTCTTGATTTGGCTACTTTACCTATTGTATAGGTATGATTCCCATTGCAAGTAGAGTGCGATGAGCATTCTTTACAAGTTGTCTTTAATACAGGGCCTACTCTCCTTGGTCCCTGCCTGCTACCAAATGTAAAACTTTTCTTAGAGATAGAGATCATAAACAATGTAGTTTCTGTGCTTGCGGCAGATGGTTTGGAGCATTCAATCATATCCAACACAAACGTGGGAAATTAAAAAGCCCGCTTAAAAGTGTTGGAAAAGTTTGCCAAGATCTTATTAAAAACAATGATACTAACGATTTGCAAGATGAGCGTAAGAGATTATTTAAAAGGAACACGTTGCCTGGGATCGGTTAAGTTGGTCTTTGAAATGCGTTTGTAACGGTTTGTTTTAAAATGCATGGTTAGAAAGATGTTTTTGAGTGATACTTGTATGGATCATTATATTCTACTTTTAAAATATCTTTCTAATCATATGCATTTTTTAATAAACGTTTACAAACGCTTTTCAAATACCAACTCGACCGATCCAAGGCAACGTGTTCCTTTAATGAAACAACATTGAAAGAAGTTGTAAAAACTTGCACCTGCTGAACATAAATAAGTAAGATGCATTTGCAGTGACAAAAGTCTATTCAGGCTAGTTTGATTATTTTTTCCATTCACTATCTTACTAATTCATAATTATTATATATGTCTCTGAGAACGATCAACAAAAAACATTGAATTGTTCATCACGTTAAATAAACCAACTCTTTTATTGTTTGCAACAGTACAATTGAAAGGAACCCCACCATAGATGGGGGAACTGCTTACAGAAGGCCAAAGCAGGTGAATGGCCATTTAGCCTTTTAGTCCCTGCACCGCCCGAGTTTGCTGAAATCCAATTTCTCAAGAGTCTTGCAGTAAATTACTGGAATCATATATCAAATTTTAAAAGATAGCCATGGCTTCATATGTATGCACAATTTTTTACCCTTTCGGTAATATTTGTATAAAAGTTCTCATGGGAACAATAAATGCCTCTCGTTAAACGGCTACGGTAATTTTTATGGCGAATATTTTTGTGCACGGATAAAATGAACACAATAGCTTTTTAAGGCTTTTTTCTGGCTCAATGCTCATACTGATTAAATGCGAAGGCGTTAATTTTTGACAATATCATAAATAATGAACAGTTTCCTGTTTACAAATGAGCGTTTTATTTTTCGTAAGAGCTAAATTATTTCAGATTCATCATTAGCTTCGACAAGTCAACTGTGAAGGGAGAATAAATAACGATCTATAACAACTAGATATATTAACAAATGCGTAGACCTACTAATGACTATCGAGTTTTCTTTTGATGTTCCTTTTTTTCTACAAACACAAGCTAGCGAGGTTTCCTCGTACCGCATACAGTGTATCGCTATAATGCGGCTGGGCGGTACGGCGGCTAAATGGTTAGATACTTTGGATGCAGTACTTGCTCACTTTTAGAGCCTCTTTGTTCTGATTAGGATGATAATGTTTAGTTTGGTAGCGGGCAGGGGACCAAGAAGACTGTTATAAGGCCATGTAAAGACAAAAACAGTAAAGATTGCTCATCGCACTACTTCTCTTCTTGCAATGTGAATCATACCTGTACAACTAGGTAAAGTAGTTATGACAAAACAAGAACTCAGTGGCTTAAAGAGAATGGAAACAGTGCCATATTCTTTTAACAAGCATGCTCGTTTTTGTTTTTTATCAATTCAAACTAAGGGATAACTTCAAAATGCATTTTTACTGTTTTTGGAAAAATTACCATTTTTGAGGCAGAAGTGTCAAAACAGGATACAATAAACCAAAGTGTTTCTCCCCAGTAGACGTGCAAACCATAATGATAGCCCATCAAAACAAAAGGGGAAATATTCCGAGAACCAATAAAACATTAAAGACAGTACAAACTTTCTTGATGTGCAAGGGGAATTAAAAAATGTGACTTTCAAAAAAGAGGCGCTGTTCACAAAACTGTTATTTTATTTTATGCAATGTCAAGAAATATGATTGGGCCAGGGCCGGGGTGGGGCAAATTATAAGATCCTGATCAATGTTTGGTAATGCACTAAACCTACAAAGTGCTTATAAAAAGCTGCCAGATTGATGGAATTATAGCTAACTTCTTCATGTTATAAATTCAAAATGAAGCAAATATTTCAAAATGCATTTCTCTATGTTTTCGGGGAAAAGGGTCTATTTTTGAGACAGTTCTGTTACATCAAGATACAATTGCCCGAGTTTTTCTTACCAGAAATAAAAAGACAAATTTTGGCCCTGATCAAAACCGAAAGGAAAATATTCTGAGACCCCTGAAAAAATGGAATTTTGAGGGCAAAAAATATGGTAAAAATGTTGATTTTGCAAGTTCTAAAAACATACTGTAATGCACGTTCTTAAAATAGCACAAGGGTGAAATTTATAGCAATATTTTTTTGTCTCAAGTAAAGCCAAGGATGATACTTTGTAGTGATGTAAAAGGTTTTATGAAATAATTTTGTTTTTTGGTGGGGAGGAGTTGTAAATATTAACTTAAAAAAACAGTTTTTCATTCCCCCAATATCGGCCCAAAGTGGCCTAAACACAAATGAACTGTTACCATGGCAACGTGTTATATTATGATTTGAAATGTTAATGTTGTTTATTTGCACCCCAAGTCCCTACCATCCACAAAGTATAGGAAATATATTCCTTTTCTTTTACCATGGACACGTATGTCGATACTATGTGAAAAGACCCTTAAAAAGGCATTTTTCATGTTGTTGGGAAAAAAGTCTAGTTTTGAGGCAGTACTGTCACAACAGGATACAATTGCCCAAGTTTTTGACAACAGATATGGAAAGACCACTGTTGGCCCTACTCACAGCCGAAAGGGAAATTTTCTGAGACCCCTGGCAAGTTGACATTTTGGGGTCCAAAAATAGGGTAAAAATGTTGATTTTGCAAGTTCTAAAAACATACTGTAATGCATAATGCAAAAATAGCACAAGGGTGTTATTTAAAGCAATAATTTTTTATCTCAAGGAAGGCCAAGGATGATACTTTGTAGTGATATAAAAGGTTTTTTGAAATAATGTTGCATTTTGGTTGGGTGGAGTTGTAAATATGAGCTAAAAACCAGTTTTTCAGACCCCAAAATCGGCCTAAAATGGCCAAAAAACAAAATGAGCTGTAACCATGGCAACGGGCTATATATAGAATGGAAAATGCAATTTTGTTTACTTGCACCCCAAGGCCCTTCCACCCACAAAGTATAAAAAAAATTCATTTTTTGACCGTGAGCAACTATGTCAACTATTTACCTGAACTGACTCTTAAGTGTCTTGCTAAGGGACACGAGTGTAACGACCGGGACTCGAACACACACTCTGCTGAACAGAAGCACCAGAGCTTGAGTTCGGTGCTCTTATCCGCTCGGCCACGACACCCTTATCCGCTCGGCCACGACACCCTACAATCCGCTCGGCCACGACACCCTTATCCGCTCGGCCACGACACCCTACAATCCGCTCGGCCACGACACCCTTATCCGCTCGGCCACGACACCCTTATCCGCTCGGCCACGACACCCTACAATGCGCTTGACATTATTTAGGTCATTGGACCCTAACATCCCTTTAAAGGCACTGGGCACTATTGGTAATTGTCAAAGATCAGTCTTTTTACTTGGTTTATCTCAACATATGCATAAAATAACAAGCCTGTGAAAATTTGGACTCAATTGGTCATTATACCCTGATTGCTTCGCAACTTTGTGCGCTTTCAGGTGCACAATAAAAAGGCTTCAGGCATGAAGGGTTTTAATTACATGAGTGACCTCTTTCTCAAAAACTACGTTACTTCAGAGGGAGCCGCTTCTCACAATATGTTATATTATCGACAGCTCTCCATTGCTCGTTATACCAAGAAATTTTCATGGAAACTTTTTTTGAGTAATTTTCCAACAGTGTCCAGTGTATTTCAAAGGATTTCAGGCGTAGCTAAACTATTTTGTGACTTTTTGCAACAAAGCATTTGCCTCATTACCGTCAATATCGTAAACTTTTAGTGTTCATAATGTTATCATAATTTGCAATCTTACAGGCTTTAATGTTTATGTCAATTATGTGATAAAATATCACTTTACGTTACAAGGAATTCAGGCTACATCTTCAACAATTGGGGTGACAGGGCTTTTGTTCATGCTGGTCCTTTACTTTGGAATAATTTGCCACTTAATTAATATCCGTAACATGCTTCTATTCCGGAAACCGGCGCAATATAAGTGTTCCTGTTATTATTATTATAGGGGGTTTTCATCCCAGTTCGTCTAAAAACGTATTGTTTTCCCCTGTCAGCTTCAATGTAAACATTTCTCATGAGGAATTGGTAAGCACTTTATAGAATCGGTAAGCTTTCGTATAATTAAAAGAACCTTACAAAATTGGTTTAATGCGCTTACCTGACAGCAACTGTTTTGTTAGCACACAAAATGAAGTAAGTATGTAATGCTCCTTTAAAGGCAGTGGACACTGCCTAAAACCTTAATCTTAAGCATAAAACCTTACTTGGTAACGAGTAATGAGGAGAGGTTGCTAGAATAATACATTGTGAGAAACGGCTCCCTCTAAAGTGAAGTAGTTTTCGGGAAAGTATTTTTTCACGAATTTGATTTTGAGACCTCAGAATTCGAAGTTGAGGTCTCGAAATCAAGCATCTGAAAGCACACAACTTCGTGTGACAAGGATGTTTTTTCTTTCATAGTTGAGCAAATGAAAGAGTTTTCACAAATTGAGCTAAAACTTTCACAGGTTTGTTATTTGATGCATATGTTGAGATACACCGAGTGAGAGGACTGGTCTTAGACAAACACCAATAGTGTCCAGTGTCTTTACACAATGTACTTCAATATAAATAAATATAACACATGTTGTTAATTTCTGTTTAAAGGGATTCGATACCTTTTGTGTATCACGTTTTTGCGGTGACATTAGTTCCAATATACGATTTAAAGATCTTCAAAATAAAATGATTCGTGCATTGATTCCCGATTCCATTATAATCCCAACAAACGTCATTCATTCAATCATTAAAGGATTTGGGTACCTTTTCAAAATGTCCATAGATTTTCATAAAACTTACAGGATTTGAAGATAATGATAATGGAAAGCTTCCTTTCAAATTTTACTTACTGAGGTGCTGTAAATTGGGAGAAATGAGTGAAACAATGTCATGAAAATACGTTTGTAAATAATTAAAATATTTGTCATCTCATGAGACGAAAATTATTTTCATGACATTGTTTTACTCATTTCCCGAAAACTACAGCACCTCAGCACGTAATATTTTTCAGGAAAGCTTTCTACTATCATTATCTTCAAACTGTGTAAATTTAGTGTAAATCTGTGGAAATTGTGTTTTTTGTCCTACAAAAGTTACATAGACACTTTAATCTGAAGAGTTTAATGTAAAATGTAGGAGCAGTTACCATTTAATAAAAACAACATTAGTTTCAGTTTTGAAGCTCTTCTGTTATAAACTTTGTATCAGCGCAATCCTCCAGATAGTATGTTTTTAAACTCTTGTTAAACTCTTGTTTGCCGACCGTAAAACTGTGGAGTTAGTGACATTCTCTCATACCTCGGCTACGGTATCCTCCGGATGTCCCGTGAGGACGTACGCCCCGCATCCATAACACAATACAAAAACAACCACAACCAATATATACATCTTTTTCCAAAGTTTCAATATGGTTGAAGAAATATACGAGGTCTTCATGGATCAAGTAGAATTTTTTTTTTGGGTGTTTAGAAACTCTACGATCTCCAAATGTATTATTTTCCCAGTTTATTTCAATAACAAAAGTCTTTATCATTCGCCAAACAAAATTGGATTTAAAAAGCCACCGACACTATTATTAGCTCTTTTATAAAAATATGCTTGTGTTTTCTCTATTATTCTTCCTCTTTTGCATCAAGTTCAACAACTGTTTTAGGTTTTGACAAGCAGGAAGTATTTTTTTATCGTTTGTTCCTGTATTTTTTCTTGAGTTGTTTAAAAACCCTTGCCCGAGGCAGTTCAGAATGACAACTGGATCGAATACCTCAATTTACACGACAATTTATTTTTATAAAGAGAAAGCGTTTTCGTGTTCCTTTTTGGTGTACGGTTTACGTAATTCCGCTTTTGTAGCAGATGTTCTACAAAGACAAAATACATTTTCTTGTTGTTCACCAGCAATTATGCAGAAACAAGTTACATAATATCTGTGGGATCGATTTGTGCATCCAAAATAAGTAATTGTGTGATTCTATCAAATGATACTGTAGACTTCATTGTTGGCAGCCAATCTAAAACAAGGAAGAGGTTGGTACAATTCTAGCTTGCTGTTTCCACGCACCAGACAAATTTGTTTGACCGAAGCCACGAGGACCTCGATTCTTTCTTCCACCATTCGTTGAAGCTTTGGAAGAAGATGTATCCATCAGTTGTTTTGGTTGTTCTTGTATTGTCTTATGGATGCGGAGCGTGTGACTTCACGGGACATCCAGAGGATACCGTAGCCGAGGTAGGAGAGAATGCCACGCTGACATGTACCACTGACTTTACAAACTGTCAAGCAAGTAGGTGTGCAGTTCATTGGGAGCGTGAAACAAACAACGGATATGAAGCACTTTCTGTATGTAATTATGTGTATCCTGAGTATCCGAACAGATATTTAGTGTCTTCTGGTCCTGACTGGTCTTTGACGATTACAGGAGTCCAGTCAAGTGATATGGGGCGATATCGATGTAGCATTTACTCATATGAAAGTCGAAGTTCACAACAGTCTCTCTCTGCAACCCTCATCATACCATCACTAATCGACATCATTGTTGAGCCGCCTCGTCCTCCAATAACAATGGGAGATATTGCTACATTTCACTGTAACGTTCAGTCACAGCGTGGAGCTCTACCGACCCTCAACGTGAAATGGTTTGTGAATGGAACCAACATCAGAAGATTTCAATATCAATCATTTTATCATTTGGATAACGACGGATACACCGTAACATTTCTTAAGATAAGTGTTAACAACACCAACGTGTACTGTAAGGCATTCAGTGGTACTAAATACGTGAAACGCAGTGATAAATATCTGATACTCATTCATCCTCGGAAGAAACCGATAACATCCACTACTCAAATACCTGAGACTGAAAAGTCTCTCACCATCAACCCTACTGAGTTTTCTCCCGACACTGATGAGCCTTCCGCTACTCAAGTACCTGAGACTGAAGAGTCTCTCACCGTCAACCCTGCTGAGTTTTCTCCCGACACTGATGAGCCTTCCGCTACTCAAGTACCTGAGACTGAAGAGTCTCTCACCGTCAACCCTACTGAGTTTTCACCCGACACTGATGAGCCTTCCACTACTCAAATACCTGAGACTGAAAAGTCTCTCACCGTCAACCCTACTGAGTTTTCTCCCGACACTGATGAGTCTTCCGCTATTCAAGTACCTGAGACTGAAGAGTCTCAGCCCAACTCTGGCAGCACAACTTCCCGCAACATGGTGCCTTCACACTCAACAATACCAACCAAAAGAAACATACCAAGTGTGACCGTAGAGGGAGCACATCAGTCCCCATCCATCGATCCTTCTACTAAGAATCCTGATCCTAAACTCCAAGACTCATCCTCGGTCGATAATTATACATTCATTGGCTTCATAGTAGGGTGGTCACTAGCGGCTGTCTCCACCTTGCTCTTCCTTGCATTGCTCCTGTACATTATCGTGTCCAAAAGAAGATCCAAAGCCAATCCTAATTCAACCCGTTTAGTTCAAACAGCTCCAGATGAAGATGCAGAGGCGTATGAGGAAATGGAAACCCAACTACACGGGCAAGCTGCTTCTACTGGCCCTAAAGAAACCTCACCATCCAGCTACCAAGATCTGATATTCAAGTAGTCTATGGTCCTTGTAAAAACCAGGGCTTTAGCTTTGGATTCGGCTCAGGCTAGCTTGGCCCCGTGGTTGTTTGCGTATGCTTTGCGTATACGCGCCCACAGGGTTTCAAACGAGAAGACGGAGCCTGAAGCCGAAGCCGTGGTTTCGAAAAGGGGCCGTGTTCCTCAAACTAATGGACGCCATCTGTTGCACTTGTGTAGCAATACACCGTTTAATGTTAAAGTTAGTTTTAAGGAATGCATATCTAATAAATCGTCAGCTTTAAACAGTAGTTTTTAAAAGAACATTTAACCGGAGAATGGCGCTGATATAACAATGTATAACCGGTGAGCTTCAATACTGAAACTGTTTTTTTTTCTTCTTTTTTTCTTTTTTTCTTCAATGATCACCGCTCCTTCATTTTACATTAAACTCTTCTGATTAGTGATTCATGAATGAAACAATTTTCGGAGATCATAATGGATTCTGTAATCAAGAAAAAGCGATGATTGTTGGAGATCTTTAAAATCGAAATCCCTCGAATGTTGCATGAAGAAATTATTGTTTAGAGAGGTTACTTTGCGTAAGAACTTTATGCTTTCGGTTGTTCTACAGTGACCAATCTTACATGAAAACATTTAACTGCAAAGTACCAAGTTCTTGTATAAATAATTAGTCTTTGTTCTCATGATTTACATTGTTATCAAACTCAGATAATAAGACATATTATGTCTAGCTACATATTATGTCTATTATTAGGCAATAGCTTGTCACGTGGATATGACGTCGACGAAACCTGCATGCATCGCTGAATATTTATTTAAGAAATCACCACATGTCAAGCATAAATTACTTATAAATGAATAACTTTAAATTGAGGTACACGTTTGGTACTTACTCAAAACAAATATTAAAGGAACACGTTGCCTTGGATCGGTCGAGTTGGTCTTTGAAAAGCGTTTGTAACCGTTTTTTTTAAAAATGCATATGGGTAGAAAGATGTTGTAAAAGTAGAATACAATGATCCACACAAACATGCCTCGAAATTGCGTGGTTTTCCTTTTACCTCGTCGACTAACACGTCGGCCATTTATGGGGGTCAAAATTTTGACTCCCATAAATGGCCGACCATGTTAGTTCGCACAGTAGAAGGAAAACCACGCAATTTCGAGGCAAACTTATGTGGATCATTGTATTCTACTTTTAAAACATCTTTCCAACCATATGCATTTTATAAAAAACGGTTACAAACGCTTTTGTTTTGACCAACTCGTCCGATCCAAGGCAACGTGTTCCTTTAACTTAAACACTTACTTGGCAATGAGCAATGTAGAGAGTTGATAGTATAAAACACATTGTGAGAAACGGCTCCCTCTGAAGAAGCACAGATTTTGAGAAAGAGGTAAATTCTCAATAAAATAATAAAATACTTCTAGCCAGAAGTCTTTTATTCCTTTCTGAAAGCACACAAATTCGTCCAACAAGGGTGTTTTTTCTGTCATCATTTTCTTGCAACTTCGATGACCAATTGAGGTTAAATTTTCACAGGCTTGTTATTGTATACTTTTGTTGGGATACACCAAGTAAGAAGACTGGTCTTTGACTGTTACCAAAGGTGTCCAGTGCCTTGAAATAAAATATAGAAATTCATACGCCAAAATACTCACAGCCAGAATTTTAAATCAGAGAACATTCGGCCTAAAGGCACTTGACACATTTTGATAATTACGGTAACGAGAAATGGAGACATATTGTGAGAAACGGCTCTTTCTGAAGTAACGTAGTTTTTTTTTTTTTTTTTTATTTTTTTTTAAGACATTTCACACTACAGTATTTGAATCCGAGAAAAACTTCAGGTCTGAATTCTAAAGCATCTGATCAAAGGGTTTTTTTTGCATTATTTTCTTGCAACTTCGGCGACCAATTATATATATGTTTTTTACAAACTGGTTAATTGCCGCATAGGTTGGGAAAATTCAAATGAGAAAACTAGTCTTTGACAATTCTCAATAGTGTCCAGCCGTCGATTTCACCAAACTCTTCCTAACTTAGGATTAATCTTAGGACTTAGGACGAGTAAAGTTTCGTATTCAAATACGTAGGACGCATTGAACCCATCCTAAGTTAGGACGGGTTACGCATCCTAACTCGAGTTAGGATTCATCCTAGCGTTTCGTGAAATCGGCTGCAGTCCCTTTAAAATGTTCTCATCAGATATGAATCCACTCTGATAACCCACGGGTCCGAATAAACCATGATTTCGGGTCACGTGGGGTTTACCCATTTCGGGGTCAGTAAGACCCGGAATCAATGTCTATTAAAAACCCGGAAAATTGTCAAAGAAAAGCAAAATCCAACTTAAAATCCATGGTTTTTACACCAGTTTTAGGGGTCCCCCTACACCCGGACTGGAATCCGGGTGAGTTCTGATGCCGTAGTTTTAGAGTGAAGTGAGGTTGTTATGACAGTAACTCACATTAGTTGTTGGTTTAATTGGATCTGGATTTTCAACGTGTATTGCGTGCAATGTTAAACATAACACAGGCTTGCACAGTTTGAGCTAAATCAAAAGTAGAATTTTCTAAAACTCCTTTTATTTTTAAGAAAAAGTGTTAGTTTTTACAGGGTAAAAAGATAGGGAAATAAAATTGTTGATGTAAGTATTTTGACTCCTTAATGACTTTGACCTTAAAAACGTATAGTATACTATCATGTTTTTAAGAAATGTTTTGAACGAGGAAACATAGTATGAGGAAATAAGGAAATTATAAAGAAAATGCAAGTTGAAGGATCTAGTGCAGTTATAACAAACGTTCTAAACTGCCTCAGGGTAATGGTTTTAACAGACTTCATAACGAAATACAGGAACAAACGATCATTCAAAAATACTTCCTGCTTGTCGTAGCCAACGAACCTTTTTTTATAACCAAATAAGGTCCGGAGGTCATTTCAACGTTAATATTGTGTGATTGTGATTGTCAGACATTTTTGATTAACGACTACATCGTGGTTTTAAAAGTGTATCAGAGTGTAACAGTAATATTGGAAGTGTCAAGGCCGAACGGTTAAAGAGCACCGAATTCAAACTCTGGTGTTTCCGATCAGCAGAGTGTTGGTTCGAATCCCAAGCCGTGACACTTGTGTCCTTAAGCAAGACACCCAACCATTGCTTTATCCTTCGGATGGGACGTTAAGCCATTGGTCCCGTGTGTTGTTTAACGCACGTAAAAGAACCCAGTGCACTTAACTTATCGAAAAGAGGAGGGGTTCGCCCCGGTGTTCCTGGCTGGATTGGCGGCATATTGTGCCCAGCACCTTGTAAACCATTACATGATGTTATGTAAAAGGAGTAGATCTCACAATTCAAACTTAGTCCCATACCTTGCATACAATAATGATATGTTTCAGCGCTTTGAGACGCCCTTCGGGTGTATAAAGCGCTACTTAAATTTAAACTATTATTATTATTATTATTATTATCATACACGTCTCTGTAAACCTCCTTGATTTAGAGGGAAGGTACACGTTTGGGAATTGTCAAAGACCAGTCTTCTCACTTGGTGTGTCCCATCATAAGTATAAAATAACAAGCCTGTGAAAATTTGGGCTCAATCGGACATCGAAATTGCGAGAAAATGATGAAAGAAAAAACACCCTTGTTGGACGATATTGTGTGCTTTCAGATAGGAATAATAGACTTTTTAAGCTAGAAGTCTTTTATTATTTTAGTGAGAAATTACCTCTTTCTCAAAAACTACGTTTCTTCAGAGGGAGTTGTTTTATACTATTAACAGCTCCCCAATGCTCGTTACCAAGTAAGTTTTTAAGATGATATTTGTTTTGAGTAATTACCAAACGTGTACCTTCCCTTGAAGACTACACTTTAATACGTTCGGATACCATGGTATTCGAGATGTACAGTACGTACTGTTCCGTTAAAAACCGATGGCTGTGTACAAAATGGTGTCATGAACTTGACATTTGGAATTAAAAAAATGTGTAGGCCTGTAAATGCTTAGTAGAGACGGAGTATTGTCAGTCATTTTGTAAAACAACGAGCTGTATTTATTGTTGAAGTTCTTTGAAGTGTGACCCTTTCACAGAATTATGAAGGAAATGATAGAACGTACATGTAAGCTATACGGTAATGCTGATAAAATTATAACACCATTTTATACCTTTTTGAATCTCGATTAAAGGAAACATCTTTTAATATTTTCGGTTGAAAATTACAAAAATGGATGGAAGGATGTCCATGTATGTTTTGTTGGTGTGTGTTTGGTGTTCACTTGATGCAGGCGGACTCCTGATGGAGTCACTGCTCAACCAACAGTGTCTGCTAAGATCTTTACACCAGAGGCTGATCGTAAGGTGGGCGGGCAGGTCAGGGGCGTCAATCCGTCTTGAAAGGTGGTTGGGGGACATAAAATTTACGGCGTGGGGTCCGGGGCCCGCTTTAGGGCCCCTGGATTTTTTTAGCCCGTAGATGCTCTCTGGTGCAATCTAGTGAATCTGAGGGGTGATGTTCCCCCTCTCAGATGTTGGAATTTAATGCCTATTTCAAGCTATGATGCACCTATTCTTGCTATCATGTTTATTATATCTAAAAAGCAACTCAATTATAGCTTCGTTATATCAATATTGTTTCAACATTCTAATGCTCAGACGGCGTTTCATCCCTACCATCACCAGACCGAAGACAAAAGTTTTATGGGGCAAATCTGTCAGAATGGAACAGAATATCTATAAAATGTGAGCAGCAGTAGAACCTTTTGGGTTGACAGCATCTTCAAGTGCGGATATATGAACCAAGTTTTAGGGGGGAAATCTGTCGAAGAGTGAGCTGGCGAGTGCGAAACCTTTACGGCATGGGTCCGGGCCCGCTGAAGGGCCCGAGAAAATTTTGCATTCTAGATGCTCTGTGGTGCAATCTTAGGCCAATTAGAGGCATACAGAACGGAACAGAACATCTGTAAAATGTGAGCAGCAGTAGAACCTTTTGGGTTGACAGCATCTTCAAGTGCGGATCTATGAACCAAGTTTTAGAGGGAAAAACTATCGAAGAGTGAGCTCACGAGTGCGAAACCTTGACGGCATGGGTCCGGGCCCGCTTAAGGGTCCGGGCCCGCTTAAGGGCCCGAGAAAATTTTGCATTCTAGATGCTCTGTGGTGCAATCTTAGGCCAATAAGAGGCATACAGAACGAAACAGAACATCTGTAAATTGTGAGCAGCAGTAGAACCTTTTGGGTTGACAGCATCTTCAGGTGCGGATCTATGAACCAGATGCTCTGTGGTGCAATCTTGGGCCAATAAGAGGCATACAGAACGAAACTGAACATCTGTAAAATGTGAGCAGCAGTAGAACATTTTGGGTTGACAGCATCTTCAGGTGCGGATCTATGAACCAAGTTTTAGGGGGAAATAGTGTCCAAGAGTGAGCACGTGAGTGTGAAACCTTTGCGGCATGGGTCCGGGCTCGCCCAAGGGCCCGGGAAAACTTTTTAATCTGTACATGCTCTGTGGTGCAATCTTTAGGCCATTTAGCGGCCAAATGGCGGCCAAATGGCGGCCAAATGGCAAACGAAACAGAACAATGAGCTGTGTGAATATTGTGTTCCAGTGCTCCACAGTTCCACAGTGCAAAACACGATTTTCATGATAAAGGTGGTCAAATGACACGGGGAACATTTGATACTGTGTCTCCCACCCTTCGAAAATGGGGTAGGGTGGGGTGGGGTGGGGTACACTTCCCTTCCACTCTTTAAAGGGGAGCAAATCTGTCAACGATGAGCATGCGTGTGAGACGCCTTTACGGCTCGGGTGCGGGCCCGATTAAGGGCCCGGGAAAATTTTGCATTTTAGATGCTCTGTGATGCAATCTAGGGCAAATTTTGAGGGGGGGATATTGTGTCATTTTTGCCCACAGGATTAATGCCCATATAGGGACACATGGTTTTGTCTTACACAGTGCAAAACTTGGGCTTCATGATAAAGGTGGTCAAAAAGGTGGGGGGGGGGACATTTAATATTGTGTTCCCCACCCTCCAAAAGGTGGGGGGGGGACATGTCCCCCTGTCCCCCCCGGATTGACGCCCATAGGGCAGGTTGATCTGAGGTGTACCGCTATGAACCTCGAGTCAGATTTCATTGTGGATTGGATGTCTACTAACCATGGTGTGACTCTGAGGTGGAATGACTCTACACTAACGCCCAACAGCCGGTTTATGTTCACTACAACCTATCCACACAGAGAGGGATGGTTGTTCAAGACATAACGATTACTGATCTGCAGATTGAGACTATGATGAATATGTTTGTAGCGCCAAGTATCCCATATTGGGAGGAGGACACCTCGTTGAATCTACATCCAGCGTAATCCTGTCAGCTCCATCGTACCCAATATGCTCCCCTTCCGGACCTATCACAGTATACCCCGGCACAGAGCTACCCTTGAGATGTCTATCCGAGGCTGATAACCCTGCAAATATAGCAGCCCAGCTAATGACTGATCCCAGTAGCTACCCCTGTGCCTGGACATCATCAAGTGTCAATGGTACGAACACATTATCAATAAATTTAACGGTTGAAATAAAATTGTGGCATTGCTCATAATCAGACAACGGCACTGTGTTGTTTTTCTGCATTCTTTCATCTTTTGTTTCTTCATCTTGTACGCTCAGTCATACGTCTCTGAATTTCGAAAACCATTATTTACAACATTTCAGTTTTTAGGCGTGTTCCCTTTAAACCACAATGAAGGAAGTAATATCAAGAAAATTAAGTGACAAAATACAGACTATTGAGAGTGTAAACAGCTTTTTTTTTGACCAACGCTGTATTTTTCTGACGTCATTTCCAGGTTTGAGGTTTAAACAAGCTGATTGTCTTGTTTCCAAGTTTAGTTTGAAGTTGACGAGTGATTCGTAAAGATCTCTGCTTTTCATATCAACGTGAAGACTGCAGTTTGCTGTTATTTCATCACTAATTCTACACGTATCAACAGCTACAATGTTTCTGCTCATTCTTGTTACGACTTGGATCGTTGGGTCACGTGGGGTGTTATATTTCAGCAGACACCCAGTTGACACCCTCGCATTGACAGGACAGAGTGTGACATTGAGTTGCACTATCGATAATGTACAATGCTCTGAAAGTGGGTCCTACTATAATTTCCACTGGGTGCGTAAGATGACGAGGGCAACAAATGAGATCGAGTATGTGTCAAGCGGCACTACGGTGGGTTTAGACATAGCCGACAGTGAGAGGTACACAGTCTCTCAACAAGGCTGTAAGTGGACATTACGCATACACAACGCGAACCAGGGAGATAACGGATATTATGCATGCTATATCTACATTGTATATAACCAAGAACGTGATTTCTCCGATACGGCTAGACTGACTGTAGTTCAGTCTAGTGATCCGATAGACACTACTGTTATACCATCTCAGATTAGTGGATACGAAGTTGGTCAGGATGCAACTTTTCGTTGTGAATCTCGATCAATCATTGAGTACGAACTGAGATACATTTGGTATATCAAACCACCGTACAATAATCAAGATGGCTCATGGCAATACGTATCGGGAAATGCAATTCGTGATAACAGTAAAACAATGACAATGCCTAGGTTGACAATGAGGGACAACGGCACTGAAGTGAAATGTATGGTGTTCAGCGGAGCCATGTCATTTACTGGTGAGACTACCACTGGCTTGCTACTTGTTTATCAGCATGAAGCAACCACACGTGAGATGACGACATTTCAAATGACAGTGACCCCTTCCCATCCACCTACCAGCTACCCTGCAATCAGCAACACTGAACCCGTACCGAGAGATCGACCAGACCGACAGCCTACAACATCTGCACCCCAGACCCCATCCCCTCTACCGACCAAGAAGCAAATTCCCGATCCTGACAGTAAGAACCCTTCTTCAGGATCTACGGACTCTACAGTCATCTTAGTAGGAGGAGCTGTTGGAGCTGGTTTCTTAGTTCTCCTCATTGTAATCCTCCTGTACTTTCTTGTCTTCAGAGGACGATCTCAATCCAAGACTATTGATAGACGTCAATCTCACACACCTCAAGAAGATGGAGGAGAAAGTGATGCAGACGGGGTATCAGAAACCCAACTGCACGGAGACACTCCGAGGTGTGATCAAGAAAATGAGCACCCTAGCTCTGCAGACGAGAGGTCAGTTGAGTCCCCGAGAGATACCGTTGCTGTCACAGTAGTGACACCGGACTTACACCAGCAGGCAGAGACAAAACATGATCGAGACAATGTGGACTCTGAAACTGATGGATTAGTCAAGGATAGGGAGAAGCCTAAAGACAAACAGATTCATCCTGAGTCCATGTATGCCGTATTGGATAAAAGTCGCGCCAAAAGTAAGACACTGGGCGCCATCTCCACTGAAAAACCGTCAAAACCTGATAAGGACAATGTGGACAAACCTCTGTCCACTGAAACTGGTGGATTAGTCAAAGATGGGAAGAACCGTAAAGGTAAGCAGATTCATCCTGAGTCCATGTATGCTGCGGTGGATAAAAGTTGCGCCAAAAGTAAGACATTGGGCGCCATTTCTTCTGAAACTCCTTCCGAGCGTCAGAAACCAACCGTCGCTGTGAAGGCTTTGCCGGTACCAGACCGCGTCGCGTCCGGTCAGAAACCCCCTCGCGTCATTCCGTACCATCTCTCCAAACGCCGAGCAAGCACCATGACCCACCAAGCCCAGGCCGGGCTAGAGCAGACGGCAGACCGTGGTGAGGACGGTCTCGTCAAGGATGACCCAAGACAGAGGAATGTGGAAGGTCTGATCTACGCTGACTTGAATCTATCGCGATGATCAGCAAGAATCATCAACACGGAGGAGGAGACAGTTTATACTGACATTGGAAACAAGAATTAGACTGTGGGTAAGCTGAGGGAGGGGAGTACAGGCCACGCCCTCATAAGAGATGATAAGGAGTGTACATAAAAACTAAAGTTAAATCATCGGGAAAAATCAGTCAGTGTCTCGTTTTTGTAGGTCAGTGTCTTCTTTGTTTATTAATACACTATTAGCTAGCAATGGAGAGCTGTTGATATTACAAAACATTGTGAGAAACGGCTCCCTCTGAAGTAACGAAGTTTTTGAGACAGAGCTAATTTCTCACTTATTAAATAAATAATAAAATATTTATAGGTGAAGTGTTTTGTTTGCATCTAAAAGCACACACAATTGTTTAACAATTTTAGTGTTTTTTCTTTCACTATATTCTCTTGCAACTTAGATGACCAATTGAGCCCAAATTTTCACAGTTTGTTTCTTTATTCTTTGTTCGGATACACCAAAAGTAAATATTGGTCGTTGACCATTACCAAGTTTCCACTGCCTTAATACAAAATGAGTTTAGTAATCGTTCATTTTTTTTTTATTACATTGCGTATTTTGCACTATGTTTTTGGAAATTACTTGGGGATGTTCACCCTATACGCATCGTACAATGGTGTTTATTGTACATTTTGAATAATAAGATGGACATGTTCTTGCCAGTTATCAGGAACTTAAATGTAAAACAAACGAGAAACTGAACACAGTCAAAATATACTCAGGAAACTCATTAAAGGAATATACAGACAATTTCCCGCCAAATGACGGTTATTAAAAGTGCCACAGAGTTCGGACTTCCTGCATTCACTTTTCATTTTGTACACAGCTCAATGGAAGAACAAACATACATTAAAGCTTAATTATTTATATGTGGATTGCATGTTCTGGACCCAATTTGATAGAGCTGCTTAACATTGCGTAACAATTTTCTTCTAGGCAGAAATGAACAGGATACCAGCCCCAAATGGTACATTGGACATGGTAGTTTGAACTGCAACTTACTCATGTATTAAGCAAAATTTGGTTGTGCTTAGCATATTTTTGTGCTTAAACGCAGTGGACACTATTGGTAATTACATAAAACCTTTATTGGTAACGAGTAATGGGGAGAGGTTGATGGTATAAAACATTGTAAGAAACGGCTCCCTCTGAAGTAATGTAGTTTTCGAGAAGGGTGTTTTTTCTTCAAATATTCTCTCGTAACTTCGACGACCAATCGAGTTCAAATTTTCTTAGGTTTGTTATTTTATGCATATGCTTGGATACACCAAGTGAGAAGACTAGTTTTTGACAATAACCAATAGTGTCCAGTGCCTTTAATAACGTTTCTTGCCAAATGGTGCTTCTTCGGTTGGAGTTTTCCGCCCACATCATAAACTGAATTTCGATTTTCAGTTTATTTTGTTGACAATTTGCTTAGCATAAAATGTTCACCTTGATAAGAACAAATTTCCTCGTGATTTTCAGGATAAGCAAACTATAGGCGAATGCCAGTAACAAGCAAAATGCAACAAATGGAAATTTGGTTGGTAATCCTGTTTTCATCAAGGAAGAAATTTCTCGCTTAGCAAATTTTTGTGCTTAGCAGCTCTATGTAATTGGGCCGTAGTTGCCATGAGAAACCTCGAAGAATAATTGAGATCAGACATTCGTCTTCAATCTACACCAAATATATTTGTGATGAGCCTGCTCTCGGGACTGAGCTGGGTCCCCCATTAGTTTAAAGTTTTAACATTTCGTCACTTGAGTCATGTTTTTAGTTCCTCAAAAGTTCTGGCATTCACTCATATTATGTGAGGTATGTATGTATATGTAAAGATAATCTAAACGGAAGTAAAGGCCCAGTCACACAGGCCCCGATAACGAGAACGATAAAAATGCACACCCTCGATTGGTTGAATGAGCGTTGGCGTGTTCTGCGTGGAGCATTTCAACCAATCGAGGGCGTGCATTTTTATCGTTCTCGTTATCGTTCTCGTTATCGGGGCCTGTGTGACCGGGCCTTAAAGTTAACAATAAGTTGTTTTTTAAAGGTAATGCACTAAGTTATATGTAAATTGACATGAAGTTGTACTAAAAGAGCAGTACTGACTCTAATATTTTTTATAGGATTTAAACAATCGAATGGTAACAAAAAATCAAAGGCACACTTTGCTTTTAAAGAATGCATAGCAAATGCCCGGTATACGCGATACGGCATGAAGTTAATCTTGAAATTAAACAAAATTGCCATGTATCAAACATTGTCTTCATCATGTTTCCATGATTACAAAAATGTGTATAAACACAGATATTTATTTACATAAATTCAGCGTTTTGGGCGTTGTTTCAATCACAACAAGGAAGGAAGTTTAAATAAATAAATATACAAACCGCAGACCTTTCAGATTGCTAATAAATCGTAGCTTCCTTTATCAAGTCTGCACATTTGATGAAATCAGTTCCTAAATTGATGCTTGTTAATCAATTCATGAATTGTAGTATATCAACTAGCCACGCCTTATGAAACAATGGAAGAACGATTTCTAACCCTTTAATGGTGGAAATATTAACTTGACGTTGCTCATAATCAGAGAACGGCACCCTCTTTTTTTCTTCATATTGAACGCTCAGTAATGTGTCTCTGAATTTCGAAAATCATCATTTACAACATTTCAGTCTTTAAGCATGTTCCCTTTAAACCAAGATGAAGGAAGTAATAATAAAGAAAATGAAGGGAGGGAGTACATACTATTGAGAGTGTAGACATAACTTTATTTACCAATGCTGTATCTGACGTCATTTCCAGGTTTGAGTTTTTTTTATAAAGCCTGCTGTCATTTGCAAGTTTAGTTTGAAGTTGACGAGTAAGTCGTGAGGATCTCTGGTTTTCATATCAATGTAAAGACTGCAGTTTGCTGTTATTTCATCGCTCATTCTACACGTATCAACAGCCACAATGTTTTTGCTCATTCTTGTTATGACTTTGATCTGGGGGTTGGGTGAGGCCACGTTTTTCCAGACTCACCCAGTTGACACCTTTGCCGTGAAAGGAAGTAATGTGACATTAAGCTGCACGGTCCAGAATGTATGGTGTCGTAGAAAGGACAAATATGTTATGCGTTGGAAACGTCAATTGGAAGATGAACCCTTTGCGGGGATATCTAGTTGGGATCAAGTGTACAGTGGTGTCGTTGGTAGAGAGAGGTACATGGTCACGTTAAGTGAGTGTACTTGGACTTTTCGTATTCGCAATTTCAAACAAACTGATGAAGGACATTACAGATGTTATGTATACAAAAATATCCATGGAGTAGAATCTGACGATTCTAAGGCAGCTAGACTAACTGTAGTTGATCCGATAAACACTACTGTCAGACCGTCTCAGATCGGTAGATACGAAGTGGGTCAGAATGCAACTTTTCGCTGCCAATTGCCATCAATCATTGAGTACGAACTGAGATACGTTTGGTATATCAAACCAGCGTACAATAACCAATATGGCTCATGGCAATACGTATACTCGGGAAGTCATCGAATTGCATTTCGTGAAAACCGTAAAACAATGACAATGCTGAGATTGACAATGAGAGACAACGGCACTGAAGTGAAATGTATGGTATTCAGAGGAGCCATGTCATTAACTGGAGAGACTACCAGTGGCTTGTTACTTGTTCAAGAAGTAACCACGGTTGAGATGACGACATTTCAAATGACAGTGACCACTTCCCATCCACCTACCAGCTACCCTGCAATCAGCAGCACAGAACCCGTACCGAGAGATCGACCAGACCGACAGCCTACAACATCTGCACCCCAGACTCCATCCCATATACCGACCAAGAAGCAATATCCCGATCGAGACAGTAAGAACCCTTCTTCAGGATCTACGGACTCTACACTCATATTAGTAGGAGGAGCTATAGGAGCTGGTTTCTTAGTTCTCCTCATTGTAATCCTTCTGTACTGTCTTGTCTTCAGAGGACGATCTCAATCCAAGACTATTGATAGACGTCAATCTCACACACCTCAAGATGATGGAGGAGAAAGTGATGCAGACGGGATATCGGAAACCCAACTGTACGGAGACACTCCGAGATGTGATCAAGAAAATGAGCACACTAGCTCCGCAGGCGAGAGGTCAGTTGAGTCCCCGAGAGATACCGTTGTTGTCACAGTAGTGACACCGGACTTACACCAGCAGGCAGAGACAAAACATGATCGAGACAATGTGGACTCTGAAACTGATGGATTAGTCAAGGATAGGGAGAAGCCTAAAGACAAACAGATTCATCCTGAGTCCATGTATGCCGTATTGGATAAAAGTCGCGCCAAAAGTAAGACACTGGGCGCCATCTCCACTGAAAAACCGTCAAAACCTGATAAGGACAATGTGGACAAACCTCTGTCCACTGAAACTGGTGGATTAGTCAAAGATGGGAAGAACCGTAAAGGTAAGCAGATTCATCCTGAGTCCATGTATGCCGCGGTGGATAAAAGTTGCGCCAAAAGTAAGACATTGGGCGCCATTTCCACTGAAACTCCTTCCGAGCGTCAGAAACCAACCGTCGCTGTGAAGGCTTTGCCGGTACCAGGACGCGTCGCGTCCGCCGGTCAGAAACCCCCTCGCGTCATTCCGTATCATCTCTCCAAACGCCGAGCCAGCACCATGACCCACCAAGCCCAGGCCGGGCCAGAGCAGACGGCAGACTGTGGTGAGGACGGTCTCGTCAAGGATGACCCAAGACAGAGGAATGTGGAAGGTCTGATCTACGCTGACTTGAATCTATCGCGAGGATCGGCAAGAATCAGCAACACGGAGGAGGAGACAGTTTATGCTGACATTGGAAACAAGAATTAGACTGTGGGTAAGCTGAGGGAGGGGAGTACAGGCCACGCCCTCATAAGGGATGATAAGGAGTGTACATAAAAACTAAAGTTGAAGAATCGGGAAAAATCAGTCAGTGTCTCGTTTTTGTAGGTCAGTGTCTTCTTTGTTTATTAATACACTATTAACTAGCAGTGGAGAGCTGTTGATATTACAAAACATTGTGAGAAACGGCTCCCTCTGAAGTAACGAAGTTTTTGAGACAGAGCTAATTTCTCACTTATTAAATAAATAATAAAATATTTATAGGTGAAGTGTTTTGTTTGCATCTGAAAGCACACACAATTGTTTAACTGTTTTTTCTTTTACTATTCTCTTGCAACTAAGATGACCAATTGAGCCCAAATGTTCACAGTTTGTTTCTTTATTCTTTGTTGGGATACACCAAAAGTAAATACTGGTAGTTGACCATTACCAAACATTTCCACTGCTTTAATACAAAATGAGTTAAGTATTTGTTCATTTTTTTTTTTTTACATTGCGTATTTTGCACTATGTTTTTGGAGATTATTTGGGGATGTTCACCCTATACGCATCGTACAATGGTGTTTATTGTACATTTTGAATAATAAGATGAACATGTTCTTGTCAATTATAAGGAAATAAAATGTAAAACAAACGAGAAACTGAACACAGTCAAAATATACTCAGGAAACTCATTACAGGAATATACAGACAATTTAACCCGCCAAATGACGGTTATTAAAAGTGCCACAGAGTTCGGACTTCCTGCATTCACTTTTCATTTTGTACATAGCTCAATTGGAAGAACAAACATACAAGCTTAATTATTTATATGTGGATTGCATGTTCTGAACCCAATATTTGATAGAGCTGCTTACATTGCGTATTAATTTTTTTCTAGGCAGAAATTCCAGGCCTGTATGCTTCGTTTTTAGGGCACCCTATGAGGAAATTGTAAATTTGTACTGTAGCATTTCAAGGGCACCAAGGCAATGACCAGGAGGCATGGAGGCAATCACCTTCGTTGCCTCCGTGAAGTATCAGGCCTGCAGAAATGAGCAGGATACCAGCCCCAAATGGTACATTGGACATGGTAGTTTGAATTGCAACTTACTCAATGTATTAAGCAAAATTTGGTTGTGCTTAGCATATTTTTGTGCTTAAAGGCAGTGGACACTATCGGTAATTACTCAAAATAATTATAATCATAAAACCTTTCTTGATAACGAGTAATGGGGAGAGGTTGATGGTATAAAACATTGTCAGAAATGGCTCCCTCTGAAGTAATGTAGTTTTCGAGAAGGGTGTTTTTTCTTCAAATATTCTCTCGTAACTTCGACGACCAATCGAGTTCAAATTTTCTTAGGTTTGTTATTTTATGCATATGCTTGGATACACCAAGTGAGAAGACTTGTCTTTGACAATAACCAAATGTGTCCAGTGCCTTTAATAACGTTTCTTGCCAAATGGTGCTTCTTCGGTTGGAGTTTTCCGCCCACATCATAAACTGAATTTCGATTTTCAGTCTATTTTGTTTGACAATTTGCTTAGCATAAAATGTTTACCTTAATAAGAACAAATTTCCTCGTGACTTTCAAGATAAGCAAACTATAGGCGAATACCAGTAACAAGCAATATGCAACAAATGGAAATTTGGTTGGTAATCCTGTTTTCATCAAGGAAGAAATTTCTCGCTTAGCAAATTTTTGTGCTTAGCAGCTCTATGTAATTGGGCCGTAGTTGCCATGAGAAACCTCGAAGAATAATTGAGATCAGACATTCGTCTTAAATCTACACCAAATATATTTGTGATGAGCCTGCTCTCGGGACTGAGCTGGGTCCCCCATTAGTTTAAAGTTTTAACATTTCGTCACTTGAGTCATGTTTTTAGTTCCTCAAAAGTTCTGGCATTCACTCATATTATGTGAGGTATGTATGTATATGTAAAGATAATCTAAACGGAAGTTAACGATAAGTTGTTTTTTAAAGGTAATGCACTAAGTTATATTTAAATTGACATCAAGTTGTACTATTTAAAGAGCAGTACTGACTCTACATATTTTATAATAGGATTTTAACAATCGAATGGTAAAAAAGAAAATCAAAGGTACACTTTGCTTTTAAAGAATGCATAGCAAATGCCCGGTATACGCGTATACAGCATGAAGTTGATCTTGAAAAAAAAATTAAACAAAATTTCCATGTATCAGAAATTGTCTTCATCATGTTTCCATGATTACACAAATGTGTATAAACACATTATTTATTTACATAAATTCAGTGTTTTGGGGGCGTTGTTTCAATCCCTACAAGGAAGGAAATTAAAATAAAATAAAAACACAAACCGCAGACCTTTCAGGATGGCAATAAATATTAGCTTCCTTAATCAAGTCTACACTTTAGATGAAATCAGTTCCTTGATTGAGGCTTTCAATCAATTTACTAATTGTAATAATTAGGTTTAAAAGAAACGCCTTATGTAACATTGGAAGAACGATTTCTAACATTTTAACGGTAGAAATAAAAACTGGACATTGTTCATAATTAGCGAACGGCACTCTGTTATTATTTCTGCAGTCTTGTTTTTCTTTTCTGTATCTTGTACGCTCAGTCTTGTGCCTATGAATTTTGAAAATCATTGTTTACAACATTTCAGTTTTCTATGCGTGCTCCCTTAAAACCACAATGAAGGAAGTAATATCAAGAAAATGAAGTGACAAAATACAGACCATTGAGAGTGTAAACAGCTTTATTTACCAACGCTGTATTTTTCTGACGTCATTTTCAGGTTTGAGGTTTAAATAAACTGGTTGTCTTGTTTCCAAGTTTAGTTTGAAGTTGACGAGTGAGTCGTAAGGATCTCTGGTTTTCATATCAATGTGAAGACTGCAGTTTGCTGTTATTTCATCGCTCATTCACACGTATTAACAGCTACAATGTTTCTGCTCATTCTTGTTATGACGTCGATCTGGGAGTTGGGTCAGGCCACATTTTTCCAGACTCACCCAGTTGACACCATCGGCTTGAAAGGAAGTAATGTGACATTGAGCTGCACACTCCAGAATGTATGGTGTAGTAATAAGGGCAAATATGTTATGAATTGGACACGTCAATTGGAAGATGAACCCTTTGCGGTGATATCTAGTTGGGATCAAGTGTACAGTGGTGTCGTTGGTAGAGAGAGGTACATGGTCACGTCAAGTGAGTGCACTTGGACTTTTCGCATTCGCAATTTCAAACAAACTGATGAAGGATATTACAGATGTTATGTATACAAAAATATCCTTGAAGTAGAATCTGAAGATTCTAAGGCAGCTAGACTAACTGTAGTTGATCCGATAGACACTACTGTCAGACCGTCTCAGATCGGTAGATACGAAGTGGGTCAGAATGCAACTTTTCGCTGCCAATCGCGATCAATCATTGAGTACGAACTGAGATACGTTTGGTATATCAAACCAGCGTACAATAATCCTGGTGGCTCATGGCAATACGTATCGGGAAATGCATTTCGTGATAACAGTAAAACAATGACAATGCCTAGGTTGACAATGAGGCACAACGGCACTGAAGTGAAATGTATGGTGTTCAGCGGAGCCATGTCATTAACTGGAGAGACTACCAGTGGCTTGCTACTTGTTCATCAGCATGAAGCAACCACACGTGAGATGACGACATTTCAAATGACAGTGACCCCTTCCCATCCACCTACCAGCTACCCTGCAATCAGCAGCACTGAACCCGTACCGAGAGATCGACCAGACCGACAGCCTACAACATCTGCACCCCAGACCCCATCCCCTCTACCGACCAAGAAGCAAGATCCCGATCCTGACAGTACATGTAGAAACCCTTCTTCAGGATCTACGGACTCTACGGTAACCTTAGTAGGATGGTTTCTAGCTGCTGTCGCCATCTTGCTCCTCATCGCGTCACTCCTGTACAATATTGTGACCAAAAGAAGATCCAAAGCCAATCCTAATTCAACCCGTGTAGTTCAGACAGCTCCAGATGAAGATGCAAATACGTATGAGGAAATGGAAACCCAACTACACGGGGAAGCTGCTTCTACTGGCCATAAAGAAACCTCACCATCGAGCTACCAAGATCTGATATTCAAGTAGTCTGTGTTCGTCAAATGAACGTTTTTGTTTGTACTTTTGTATGATTAAGTTTGATGGTTAGTTTAAAGGACATAATAATCGTCAGCTTTAAACAACAGTTTAAAAAAAACATTTATCCGGGGAAGGGCGCTGATATAAAATTTATTTTATGACATTACTACTAGGACAAATTACGTAAATAATCGGTGACAGCAATAAATAACTTTAAACGGACAATGAACTATTAAAATAAATTGAGAAGTTCATACGCCAAAATACTAACAGCCATAAGTTTAAATAAAAAAGCATTCAGTTTAAAGGCACGTGACTCATTTTGATAATGATGCTTGTATTTTTTGCAGATCTATTTGCAAATACACCCTGTCTTTTATGGAAAAACGGTATATTAATTACAGGAAGTATATTTATGAACAGAAAACTGTCGATGGAAATGTTTTGACTCTTTTTGGAAACAAATGCACTATGGAGAAAAGAAAACAGTAATTTATTGGATTAAGTGCAGTTAAAACAGTCAAATGAACTTCCTCCGGGCAAGGGTGTTTTACTGTTTACAATACTCTTAACAAAATAAAGGAACCAATGGTGAAACAAATACTTCCTGCTAGTCCCAACCAAAACACTTTTTTTTACCCCAAAAAAGGCAGGCAATAATGTTAATTTTGGTGCAAAAGAGGAAGAAAACAGAGAAATGTTTTTTTGTAATTGTGCCAAGAAAATAATAAATTGTACGCAGTCCGCATCGAGAAACGATGAGAAAACGATTTGTGTGGTTTTGGGGTGTTTTGTGACGTTTCTTGGTTTAGCTTATACAAACAAGAAAGTTTAGGAAAACAAAAACAAACCACAGACCATTGATGATGCCAAAAAGTCTTAATCTCCTTTACCAAGTCTGCATTTTAAATGAAATCAGTTCCTTAAATGAGGTTTTATTAAGTTACTAATTTGATAACAACCGGGTTTTAAATTCACATTAACCCTTAGTAAAAATGAAAGAAAGACTTAAAGCCATTGGACACTTTCGGTAAACAGTATTGTCCAAAGGCCCACACTTCGTGTATCACAACTTGTATATAAAATAACAAACCTGTGAACATTTAGGCTCAATCGGTCATCGGAGTCGGGAGAAAATATTTGGGAAAACCCACTTTTGTTTCCGCACGTTTCGCCGTGTCATGATATGTGTTTAAATAAATCCGTAATTCTCGATATCGAGAATTGATATTGTTTTACTGTTTTCTCAAAAAGTAAAGCATTTCATGGAATAATATTTCAAAAGAAGTCTTTCACCATTGCCTTCTGTAAACCCTGTAAGTTATTTGTAAATCGGTGAACTTTTTTTTTTTTTCTGTACCGAAAGGGTCCAATGGCTTTAAATGACGAATTGCTTTCAATATTATAATCTTTACTCTAAAGAACAAAGTAACGCATAAAATGAGTTACATCTGTTCAGTACTGCACAAAACTCCACTGTCGGGGCATCAATTGTGATATTTGACATCAAAGGTCTGAAATACCTATAGTTTCCAATGGCATTTCCCGGCCTTAAAGGCACCTGGACATATGATTTTTTTTTCTTTTAAACATAAGAGTATATGTTTATTAACAATAAAACAATTTTTTGAGTAATTGTTTGTCACGATTTATATGTTAAAAAAATTAATTAAGTGACTGGGGGGGTTGACTCCGCCTACCCCTTTTGTGACGTAGGAAAAGGAAGACTTTGCCTAGATCAAACATAGACCCCCCTCGATGCGTAGATAAACACACGTGCAAAAGTACATGTATTCTAAGACGTGAGTTTGTACGCTGCGAAAAAGGTTTTCTGGCATTTTTCCGGCAATGCCGACCAGGTGTATTGCTGCTGGATGCAGCAAAACAACTAAAGATGGGGTCAGTCTTCATCTGTTTCCTGCAGATCCCAAGTGTAGGCGGTTGTGGGCTGCGAAAGTCAGATTAACTAGAGCAAAGTGGTCCGGTCCGACGTCTTTTTCAGCACTGCAGCGAACACTTAGAGCCGTCGTGCTTCGAATCCTGGATACACAACTCATTTGACATGACGAGAAGAGCCATTCTTAAACACGACGCCGTCCCAACAATTTTTCTAGCTAGTGGGAAGTCGAAGAAGGTATCTGAAAGACGTGACGAACTCAGAGGAGCATTTGCTAAACGTGAAAAATTCGGGTAAGTTTGAACTTTGAGGGTATGTTTTTAGCTTTTGCCAAGTGACACGATTTTTTGTTGGTACCGCATGCGATTCACCGTGCGTGCAGGTCCTATGTGACCGTCCGCCCATTATACAGCAGCCATAGTGCGTGCGTGCAGTCTGCTCCGTGGCCGTATTTCTATAATAATACGTAGGCAGACCCACATCTTACAACCCATTTGGTCACTAAAAAGTCGCATAGTTAAATGAAAATAGCAGCAATAGCTTTTGTAAAAACCACTAGGCGTTCAACATGTTCAAGTTTCAATGTACGTATGTGTGTAAAATCGTGTCTAAATTTGTTTTGATGTGCCATGTTCCCAGACGTAATGTACGGGGGCCCAACTACAAATTTTCTCTCCAAATATCGCGCCTTGAAATACGTCACGAACAGCGCCCTCTCGGGTTGGGGCCTACTCGTAAATTTGTAAATACAATCAAAACTAAGATTTTTAAACCTTAGTTAATTTTTTATTCACATTCCTCTCATAAAAACACATATTTTAGTGACAAAAGCTTTATTAAAAAAAAATACCACTTCCAGGTGACTTTAACAAACAACTTTTAGTTTGCAGTTTTAATCAGGACTGAAATTCACCATCTTTGCTAGCTGTTTTTTGTTGTTGTTACTATTCGTTTTCGTTTATTAAAGACACTGGACCATTTGGTAATCACTCAAAGTAATTTGTATCATAAAAACTTACTTTCGATTTTCAGTCTATTTTGTTTGACAATTTTGCTTAGCATAAAACGTTTGCCTTGATAAGAACAAATTTCCTCGTGATTTTCAAGATAAGCAAACTATAGGTGAATGCCAGTAACAAGCAATATGCAACAAAATGGAAATTTGGTTGGTAATACCATGTAGGTAGAAGGTAATACTATTTTTATTAAGGAAGAAATTTCATGCTTAGCAAATTTGTGTGCTTAGCAGCTCTATGAAATTGGGCATTGGTTGCCAGGAGGCACTTCGAAGAATAATTGAGATCAGACGTTCGTCTTAAATTTACAGCAAATATTTTTGTGATGAGCCGGATTTCTCGGGACTGGGTACAGCTAAAAACATAATTTTAATACTCTATCGCATGAGATATGTTTTAAGTTCCTCACAAGTAATTGCATTCAGTCATATTATGTGATGTATGGGTGTACAAACAAAAACGGAAGTTTAAATTGACATAAAGTGGTACTATATAAAGAACAGCACTGACTCCACAGTACTAACTCTACATATTTTATATACGATTCAATCAATCGAATGGTTTTAAAACAAAATCAAAGGCACACTTTGCTTTTAAAGAATGCATAGCAAATGCCCGGTATACGCGTATACATCATAAAGTTAATCTTCGAACTAAACAAAAATTGCCATGTATCAAAAATTGTCTTCGTCATGTTTCCATGATTACAAAAATGTGTATAAACACATTATTTATTAACATAAATTCAGTGTTTTGGGCGTTTTTTTCAATCCCAACGAGGAAGGAAGTTTAAAAAATAAGAAGACAAACCGCAGACCTTTTAGGATGCCAATAAATCTTAGCATCCTTTATTTAGTCTACACTTAGTTGAAATCAGTTCCTTAATTGATGCTTTTTAATCAATTCATAAATTGTAGTTTGACAACTAGGTTTAAACGTAACGCCTTATGAAACGATGGAAGAACAGTTTCTACCATTTTTACGGTAGAAATAAAAACTTGACATTCTCATAATCATCGACCGGCACTTTGTTATTTTTTCTGCAGTCTTTTATCTTTTTTTCTGCATCTTGTAGGTCTACGCTCAGTCTTGTGTCTCTGAATTTTGAAAATCGTTATTTACAACATTTCAGTTTTTAGGCGTGTTCTCTTTAAACCACAAGGAAGGAAGTAATTTTAAGAAAATGAAGGGGGAAGTACAGACTAGAGTGTAAACATTAGCTTTATTTACCAAAGCTTTTTTCTGACTTCATTTCCAGGTTTTAGGTTTTTATAAAGCTGGTTGTTTTCAACATTTCCAAGTTTAGTTGAAGTTGACGAGTGAGTCGTAAGGATCTCTGCGTGTTCATATCAATGTGAAGACTGTAGTTTGCTGTTATTTCATTGCTCATTCTACACGTATCAACAGTCACAATGTTTCTGCTCATTCTTTTTTTGACTTCGATGTCTGGGTCATGTGGGATGTCGTATTTCAGGATTCACCCAGTTGACACCTTTGCCCTAACGGGACAAAGTGTGAGACTAACTTGCACAATCCAGAGTGGACATTGTACTGAAAGTGGGTTCTACTATGATTTTCACTGGGTGCGTAGGATGACGACGACGACAACCCGCGCCGAGTACGTGTCCAGAGGCACTGTGGTGGAGCCTAACATCGCTGGCGGTGAGAGGTACACTGTCGCACAACAAGACTGCACGTGGACTTTAGAAATACACAATGCGTTCCTGAGCGACGGCAGACATTATTACTGTTATGTTTACGTTAAACACAACAAAATAGGTAAACGCTCTAATATAGCGAAACTGACTGTAGTAGATCCGGTAGACACTACTGTCAAACCGTCTCAGATCGGTAGATACGAAGTGGGCCAGAACGCAACTTTTCGTTGCAAAACGCGACCAATCAGCATTGAGTACCGACTGAACTACGTTTGGTTCGTCAAACCAGCATACATTAATCAAGATGGCTCATGGCAATACGTAACGGAAGATCATCGAATTGTATTGCGTGAAAACCGTCAAACAATGACAATGCTGAGATTGACAATGGGAGAAAACGGCACTGCAGTGAAATGTATGGTGTCCAGTGGAGCCATGTCATTTACTGGAAATACTACTAGTGGCTTGTTACTTGTTCACCAGGACGAAGTAACCACAGGTGAGTTGTTGACATCTCAAATGACAGTGACCACTTCCCATCCACCTACCGGATACCCTGCAATCAGCAACACTGAACCCGTACAGAGACATCGACCAGACCGACAGTCTACCCCATCTGCAACCCAGACCCCATCCCCACTACCGACCAAGAAGCCAGATCCCGATCCTGACAGTAAGAACCCTTCTTCAGGATCTACGGACTCTACAGTCATCTTAGTAGGAGGAGCTGTAGGAGCTGGTTTCTTAGCTCTCCTCATTGTAATCCTCCTGTACTTTATTGTCTTCAGAGGACGATCTCAATCCAAGACTATCGATAGACGTCAATCTCACACAACTCAAGATGATGGAGGAGAAAGTGATGCAGACGGGATATCAGAAACCCAACTGCACGGCGACACTCCGAGATGTGATCAAGAAAATGAGCACACTAGCTCTGCAGACGAGAGGTCAGTTGAGTCCCCGAGAGAAACAGTTACTGTGGTAGTGACACCGGACTTACACCAGCAGGCAGAGACAAAACATGATCGAGACAATGTGGACTCTGAAACTGATGGATTAGTCAAGGATAGGGAGAAGCCTAAAGACAAACAGATTCATCCTGAGTCCATGTATGCCGTTTTGGATAAAAGTCGCGCCAAAAGTAAGACACTGGGCGCCATCTCCACTGAAAAACCGTCAAAACCTGATAAGGACAATGTGGACAAACCTCTGTCCACTGAAACTGGTGGATTAGTCAAAGATGGGAAGAACCGTAAAGGTAAGCAGATTTATCCTGAGTTCATGTATGCCGCGGTGGATAAAAGTTGCGCCAAAAGTAAGACATTGGGCGCCATTTCCACTGAAACTCCTTCCGAGCGTCAGAAACCAACCGTCGCTGTGAAGGCTTTGCCGGTACCAGGACGCGTCGCGTCCGCTCAGAAACCCCCTCGCGTCATTCCGTACCATCTCTCCAAACGCCGAGCAAGCACCATGACCCACCAAGCCCAGGCCGGGCCAGAGCAGACGGCAGACCGTGGTGAGGACGGTCTCGTCAAGGATGACCCAAGACAGAGGAATGTGGAAGGTCTGATCTACGCTGACTTGAATCTATCGCGAGGATCGGCAAGAATCATCAACACGGAGGAGGAGACGGTTTATGCTGACATTGGAAACAAGAGTTAGACTGTGGGTAAGCTGAGGGAGGGGAGTACAGGCCACGCCCTCATAAAGTGATGATAAGGAGTGTACATAAAAACTAAGGTTAAATCTAGAAAAAAAGTCAGTGTCTTGTTTTTGTAAAATAATGTCAGTGGCTTCTTTGTTTAATTAAAGGCAGTGGACACTATTGGTAATTGTCAAAGACTAGCCTTAACAGTTGGTGTATCTCAACATATGCATAAAATAACAAACCTGTAAAAATTTGAGCTCAATCGGTCATCAAAGTTGCGAGATAATAATGAAAGAAGAAAACACCCTGGTCACACGAAGTTGTGTGCGTTTAGATGGTTTATTTCGAGACCTCAAGTTCTAAACTTGAGGTCTCGAAATCAAATTCGTGGAAAATTACTTCTTTCTCCAAAACTATGGCACTACACAGGGAGCGGTTTCTCACAATGTTTTATACCACCAACCTCTCCCCATTACTTGTCACCAAGAAAGGTTTTATGCGAATAATTATTTTGAGTAAATACCAATAGTGTCCACTGCCTTTAACAAGCAATGAAGAGCTGTTGATAGTATAAAACATTGTGAGAAACGGCTCCCTCTGAAGTAACGAAGTTTTTGAGAAAGAGATAATTTCTCACTTAAATAAATAATAAAATATTTAAAGATGGAGTGTTTTGTTTGCATCTGAAAGCACACACACACAGTGGTATTTTCTCTTTTACTATTCTGTTGCAACTTAGATGACCTATTGAGCCCAAATTTTCACAGTTTGTTTCTTTATTGTTTGTTGGGATACACCAAAAGTAAATACTGGTCGTTGACAATTACCAAACATTTCCACAGCTTTAACACAAAATGAGTGATGTATTTGTTTAAAATATTGTTCTTACATTTAGTATTTTTGCACTGTGTTTTTGGAGATTATTTAGTGATGTGCACACTTTATTCATCGTATAAAGGTGTTTATTGTACATTTTGAATAATAAAGTGGACATGTTCTTGTCAATTATAAGGAAGTAAAATGTAAAACAAACGAGGAACTGAAGACAGTCAAAATATACTCAGGAAACGCAAACGCAAATTACTGTTAAAGGGGCCACATAGTCTGGACTTCCTGCTTTCACTATTAACTTTCAGGGTTGAGATTGTTCAGTCTTTTAGCTGAATTCAGTCTTTTTACGTTGGCCTGGTGGAGAAAATCAGACAATATTTTTTCCACAAATAAAGAAATCCTGCTCATTGGTCTACTTCTCTAGTGATTTGGAAACTGTTTCCAAAAGCTCATTGGAATCTATCGGAATCCAAAAGGTAGAAATGGCATCATTTCAACTAGACTTGACTCAAGTCCCAATCTCGTGCCATCCATCCCCAGGAAACTACTGTTTTGTGATGCTCTGCATTCCCTAACCTGTTTCCCATTCTCGGGACCACATTTTGACGGCGAGCGCGCACTGTACTGTACGCTTTGTTTCATAGTAAGTTGAGGTAATAGCTTAGGGACCTCTCACATGAGAATGAGACTTGAATGAAGTCTACATTTCAACATACCTTTGAATTTGTATCCAAGTTTCAGACTTTTTCGTTAGTAATGACTCTCACCTCTGAACTTTGTACACAGCTCAAAGGAAGAACAAACATACATTAAAGCTTAATTATTTATATGTGGATTGCATGTTCTGGGGCAAATTTCAAAGAGCTGCTTTAAAGGCAGAAACATTGCTTAACAACTTTCTTCTAAGCAGAAAATAGCAGGATACAAGCCCCAAATGGTACATTTGACATGGTAGTTTGAATTGTAACTTACTCATGTATTGAGCCAAATTTGGTTGTGCTTAGCATCTTTTTCTGCTTAAAGGAACACGTTGCCTTGGATCGGTCGGGTTGGTCTTTGAAAAGCGTCCTGTAACCGTTTGTTATAAAATGCATATGGTTGGAAAGATATTGTAAAAGTAGAATACAATGATTCACACAAAAATGCCTCGAAATTGCGTGGTTTTCTTTTAATCTCGTCGACTAACACGGTCGGCCATTTATGGGAGTCAATTTTTTATTTTTTACGCTTTTTATAGACCAACTCGTCCGATCCAAGGCAACGTGTTCCTTTAAAGCTTAATTATTTATAATGTGGATTGCATGTTCTGGGCCAAATTTCATAGAGCTGCTTTAAAGGCAGAAACATTGCTTAACAACATTCTTCTAAGCAGAAATGAGCAGAATACAAGCCCCAAATGGTACATTTGACATGGTAGTTTGAAGTGTAACTTACTCATGTATTGAGCAAAATTTGGTTGTGCTTAGCATCTTTTTCTGCTTAAGCTTCTCTATAAAATTGAGCCCTGGTGTTTACGAACTTTGTAAACGAATAAAGGTGACACGTCAAAAAACTTGTCCAGCTGTTAATTTTATAATTAACGCGATTGAAAACATGCTGTATTTGTTATTAGAAATTACCTTTTTTTCACACTTATTCAGATATTGATGGGTACGAAACCCTCCAAAGCAATTGCAATATAAGTAACTCATCATATTTTCAAGCAAATTCAATTTGACAATTAAATTTGTCTAAAGAAAATAGTTTATTATCAATTTCAACATTTTACAGTTTTGTTGACAAAGTGCTACTTTGCACACAGATACAATTTATTTGCTGTTGAATTTGTATGAAAATTACACCGAACAGTGTAAACTTCCCCTTAGACGAGACAGCAGGATTTTGCCACCCAGAAGGGCCATGGAGTGTACAAGGTCACTCATTTTGTATAATGAAGATAACATAAGTTTACTCAATAACTTAAAGGCAGTGGACACTATTGGTAATTACTCAAAATAATTATTGGCATAAAAACGTTCTTCGTGACGAGTAATGGGGAGAGGTTGGTAGTATAAAACATTGTGAGAAACGGCTCCCTCTGAAGTGCCATAGTTTTCGAGAAAGAAGTAATTTTCCACGAATTTGATTTCGAGACCTCAAGTTTAGAATTTGAGGTCTCGAAATCAACTATCTAAACGCACACAACTTCGTGTGACAAGGGTGTTTTTTTCTTTCATTATTATCTTGCAAGTTCGATGACCGATTGAGCTCAAATTTGTACAGGTTTGTTATTTTATGCATATGTTGAGATACACCAACTGTTAAGGCTAGTTTTTGCCAATTACCAATAGTGTCCAATGTCTTTAATGTGACTTGCTTAGAGTTGATTTGTTTGATTAATAAGATAACTAAAGGTATAAAGGGACGAGTTGTTCAACGGCCGTTTAACGCCGGAAACTGTCTGGGGTATTCAAGGCACCGTCTGATTTTTAGAGACAATGGTTTAAATTGATCTCGTAAACCGTAAAGTCCGTAAATTTTCTTTAAAAAAAAAAATGAAGATTTTTTTGTCTGACTATTTCCTCCGTGAAATTGTGAAAAACATACCACAACTTTTTTGAATTAATTTCATCCTAAATTTGTCAAGAAGACTTACTACCTTTTAGACTATCTAGACACAATCTATCCCTCCTCTTTTCAGCTGGGTTTGATGAACGGAAATTTGTTTTCTGTCCTCCTCTTTTTGTCTGGTTTTGAACAACAAAATAATTGTTTTCCCTGATTTTTATGGAGGAAGTATTTTAGTACATAATTTGTTTTGCTAAACAAAAGTGTATTACTAAAAGTTTGTTCTATGTATAAAGGTGTTTCATTTCTTACTTTGTTCTTGCAGCAATATTTTATGGAGAAAAACAGCATGATTTTAAAATTTTGAAAACAACTTTAATAAAAGTATCTACGAACTGTAACTTGAGACAGAGTAAATATTTATTGATCTGTGAAAAGTGGCAGCATTGTTTGATTTGTTTGCTAAAGCTCTTACGTTTTGCTTTATACGGACGTCTCGTGAGCTCTTAGGAAGACCAGTGTTTGAAGTATGAGACACAACTGCTTTGTTTAGGGTTACGCCTGGAACATCAGGAGTTGACACCCTAAGCAAACTTCAGCCTTTTAATATGAAAACCACAAGCAATAAAAACGTCGCATTCTGTTTGTGTTAAGCAACATTTGCACGGCTCACGCAAAAGTGTGCATATTGGAATTTTGGGGCCATGTAAAGTCGTATGAAATTATAGAGTTAGAAAGATGGTTTAAAAATCACAATTAAATTGTTCAATCCCTTTAAACTGTGTAGCTTTCACTTTTCTTCGTGAAATGACACGGTTCACCATTATTGGCAAAACCAAATTTTGGAATCAAACTCAGTTTTTCTGTTTTTACTGTTTTATTTTTTTACTGTTTGTAAATTAGACCCCTAAGGGATAGCAAATGGTTTTATAATAAAGGTTACCCTGTCTAAATAAGTCAATAAAGAAATACTTCAAAGATTACACATTCTGCAGACTAGTACATCTGAGCACGACAGTGAACAGGGTGTTGCACTTTCTATACAATTCGTAATACTACTATAGAGAACTATCAAAAGACCCAAACGGATGTTCCCTATTGGATTATCCGAGTTTTACATTAATCCCCTAATATACTTTGCGGTTTAGGATTAGGGATAGAGGGAGGGGCATGGATCATCCCTCCATTGAAATGCCCTGGGTCGGGATACTTTTTAAAAACAAGCTAAACAAAAACAGCATCGTATCGATGTAAGATATAGTCAATACTTCTCGGTTTTCCTATTTTGGTTATGCAAGAAGAACATGCCTAAAATCGCATCGATGTAAGATATAGTCAATACTTCTCGGTTTTCCTATTTTGGTTATGCTAGAAGAACATGCCTAAAACCCTATTCACACTGCAGCGATTCAACAGGGGGACCCTTGCTTAATTTGAGCATGGTTGTAAAATAAAAGCAATTTTTGACAATAATTTTCAAGGGTCCTCCAACAGAACAAAAATACGTCCTTTCACACGATATGAATTTTTTACATCCATGCTACATTTTAGCAAGGGACCCTTGCTTAATTGCTCTCGTGTGAAAGGGGCTTTTGGACATGAAAACAAAAAGTGCCAACACAGTTGTATTACTTAGGTAGACCATGGATACTATATTCCACACGTCCACACGACGTTTTTAGGAATTAGCAAACTACATTTTTGTCTTGAAATATTCGCACGGATGTGCCCAATCTTAAAGGGACACGTTGCCTTGGGTCGGCCGAGTTGGTCCATTTGAAAGATGTTTTAAAAGTAGAATATAATGATCCTCACAAACATGCCTCGAAATTGCGTGGTCTTCCTTTTAATTTGCGAACTAACACGGTTGGCCAATGGAGTCAAAAACTTGACTCCACAAAATAGCCGACCGTGTTAGTTCGCAAATTAAAACGAAAACAGTGCAATTTCGAGGCATGTTTGTGTGGATCATTAAATTTTACTTTTAAAATTAGCTATTTTATCTAACAATATGCATTTCATAACAAATGGTTTCCAAACGCTTTTCAAAGACCAACTCGTCCGATCCAAGGCAACGTGTTCCTTTACATATCTCTTATGAGTAGTAGCGTTGATTCTGTACAATCAACGCTTCGATCGCAGTATGCTCTGGATTTCAATGAGCTGCTTATTAGCAGAAAATGTTGCTTAATAATTGTCTGCTTATCAGAAGTGAGCAAGATGCCAGTCGCAAATTGTACATTGTTCTGGTAAGCATAATGTTATGCTTAGCTACTTTTCTAAAACTACAACCATTATCTTGATAAAAATATAATAATATTACATGTATATAATAGTGAACATGCCTCTGAAGAAGGTCCGGTTTGGATCGAAAGCTAAGGCCATCTACCCTATTTATTATATATAATAGTGAACATTTATATCGCGCCATGTTAGTCAGCCTCGACACTGCCGTAACGACTTTCTCATAATAAAGTACATTTTGGTGAGTATTAAAAATGAATTAATAATGGAAATTTACATCAGGGATAAGGCAAATTAAATTTGGTTTGCTCATATACAACGATGTGTGCTAGCACTGTATACTCAGTACTTTCCCAAGCTGTGTGAAAAGGAAAATCACAGGCATATTACTTGGGTGGGATTCAAACCCGCGACCTTTGCAATTTTAGAGCAGTGTCATACCAACAATATTAAAATGCATGTATAAAAAGGATTTTTATAAAGTACGCGCCATGTCAATCAGCTTTTAAAAACACTCCGCTAAAAACTTTCTTACATAAAAAAGTAAATTTTGGTGAACATCAAAAATTATTTTAAATACAATTGAGCCCATCTGGGTCCGAGCTGTTAGGGTTCACGCCCTTCGCTTGTGCCCACAGTCTACACATAGAACTGTCTTTCAATGGCTGACTATCGGAGCATTTGAAGCCGGGGTGTAGACGGTTATCCCCCCGGTAGTGAACCATCCTCATCTCGGTCCGTGGGCAGAGAGTGATGGTGTCGCCTCCGAGTTTAACTCCGTGGATCTTAAAGAAATGCACGTTGGTGGGTCGCACCACCGCCTTGTCCCGGCCCATGTTGACCGGCGTGGGTTTCCGGCTACTGTACTGATTCCGCTCAAAGACGCTCTCGTGTTGGTTCATATTGCGTTTCTTTGGCTGTTTGCGCCCGTGGCAGAAAAACCAGTTCTGGATTCGCAGAGACCCGATTCTCGCCCCAACCGGGCTGTACCTACGAATCACATCGGATATTAAATTCATAGAAGGATCCATTGGTTGTAAGAATTCATCCACGTCTATCTTTATCATCCATTCACTGCGATGGCGATTCCTCCATAGACAATCGTTCTCATGGGCTATCTGGACCTCCAAGTAGGTCTTGCGGGGCGAGTGGTCGTGCCCCCACGGGATGATCGTCAAAAATCCACCCTCGACGAATCTCCGCAAGCTCTGGCGGAGAGTGCTAGTAGCGGGGTTGGCGTTATCGTAGATATACACATGTTCTACTCCGTACTTACGGTGGTACTCAAGCCACGGTGGTACTGCAGCATCCATGTTTTTCACCATAGTACACATGGATAAATAGTTTGGTTTACTCTCACGCTGTCCGGTCTGGCAAACTGTGATGTTCTCGTAGGATAGAGTTGTGGTTGAGTTTAAGATACGTCTTAAAGTCATGTTGAACTTCGGTACTCCGTAAAGAGCTTTCGGTAACGGGCATGTCATGATGATGATATACTGTGGGGTAGCACCGAACCTCTGAAAGTCCTCTAGCATTGGGTCAGTGAGGCTCATGAAAACCTCATCTCGTGTGCCTCTGAACTCACAGAGGAAAGCCTCCGTGAGCCACCTCTCAAACCAGAGGCGAACTCCAACCACAACAACCTCGTTGGTGAACGGGTCTGCGAAGATTGAGTGTACAGTGGGCAGCTGAGGTGTCTCGAGTTTATCCTTGAGGTAGCAACTCGGATCGTCAAGAGGCGATACCTCCTCGTGCTTCCCAACTCTGGTGACCCTCCCGGGAGGTTTCGTACCCGTGTAAAATATATACAAGGACACGGTGGTTATTTGGAAGACGATGATGATAGAGCATGCTATCTCAAGTTTCTTGGATGAAAAGGTTGACTTCGATGGGGTGGTCTTACTACCCCTTGACGCTTTGAAGCTCACAGATCTCAAATGGTCATCCATGGCAAAAAAAAAAAGAAATCAGCTAACAATAATTCTGAGTGTGTTTGTATCGATGCATCATAAGACCCAAAACTGGTTTGTTTACATGTATAGAGAACCTTCAAGATGACATTACATAGAAATCAATTATCTCATTGCTAGGAATTCAGAGTTTCACTTCATCGATTATTCAAGCATGGTGGCGTGGGAATAATCGATTGTTCTTTTCTTGTTGTGGGTCGACTTGTCTCGAAATAGTGGTCCAGTTCATAGGTCTTAAGTTGGACTGTCCTGCTGTTGTTCAGTTGGTTTATTTTCCCCACAACCGATGCAATTTATTACGTTTTATAACAACCACCAGAGTTCTGCAGTCAAAATTGTGTGACATAGATATCTTCCATACCTTATGCTTATTCGGGTTCGTGTGATTGCTCCCTCCTGCAAATTTAAAGATCAGAAACCAAACATGTCCCAATTGTCCGTGCCGTAAATGACACTGCGCCATAACACCCAATGGTCCAAAGATCAACCGTAAACACACATGTGCTTCGGCCCTGCTCAAAACGCACAAAATCAACAGTTACGTCCATTATTACAAAATCCAAGCACATGGTTATCACTAGTTACAATAATCACTAATCACGTTAAGATTTCGTCACCATTGGTAAATTATGGTATCATTATCCGTGCACTGTACACAGCGAAACACTCCACATGTATGCACCGAAGGCAGTCGCCCGCTCAGAAAAACTGTCTCTCTTCAGCGTTCATGCCCTGTATGTAAAATCCTAGCTGCATTGAAGGGGGCACTTCAAGTTCATTTTACGAGAACTGCGTCACTAGTAGATAATCCCAATTGCAAATGAAGAAGTAGCTGGAGCATCAGTTGTTATTCATCACTTGATTTTGTTTACCACCATCAAGCTCAAACATGTCTCCGAGTGTTCTCTTGTTGGGCATTGCCACTTTGGTGGAGCTGGGAATGGCGTTCCAATTCAAAGTTCCAATAAAAAAAGTCAGAAATGGAGTGAACGTCGACGAGTAGATCCATGCGTTGTTTTCAACGGTGTATTAACTTTCCTCCGTTCTTTCCCTCTGAATCTTAAATGCAGAGTATGCAGTCCTCACCGTCTTCTGTGCACACCAAGTTCAAACATGTCTTCAAAATGCTCTCTTCTTATCGATGACCACTTTAAGGAACAGCAGGGAATGACCATCCAAACATAAGTTCTAATAAAATCAAGTCAGAAATGGAGTGAAAGAGTAGATGCATGCGTTGTTCTCAATGATGTACCAATTTCCCTATGTCCTTATCCTCTAAAATTTAAATGCAGAGTATGCAGTAGGTGTAGCATTTATTCCTTACCTTTATTTTGTTCACCAGCATCAAGTTCAAACCTGTCTTCATAAGCTCTCTTCTTTAGAAGTTCCCGTAAAACCATGAAGTTATTCCTACATCCATGGTAAAATCAAGTCAGAAATTCAGTGTGATCGGGTAGTTGTTCCACGGTGTATCAACTTTCCTCTGTTCTTTTCCTCTGTGCAACCTTTTGAACCGCTTGGATTGAACCATTACCAGCGGAACATGTCCATTGTTATTCAAGTGCCAGCTTGAACTGTGTTGACTTTCTCTGTAACGTTAAGACATAAGGCAACCAGCGACTGTTCCCATCTAGGACCATGGGGTATGGTGTGTGACTGCGAAGGGTGTGGTATGTTTATCACTGTATTTGCAATAGGGTTTATTAGCAGTCTTCATGTGTTTGCATAACGATTTATGGATTGCTCGTGTATAGCGGCTTTTGTATATCTTATTAATAATGCATAGACTATGTCTAACGTGTTATAGAGCGCCTTGGGTGCAAGATTATAAATTCGTGCTGAAGTGAATGCCTACACGGCCCAAAGTTCATGGAGCTGCTAGAGCACAACATAAGGCAGAGAAAAAAATCAACATATTTTGCGTCTGGGTTTCTCAAAAAAATGAAGGAGGAGGGGCTTTTTATTTTTTGTTTCAAGATGGCCGCCATTCTTTTTAAAATGTCAAATATCCAGTGTTTTTTTTACTGCTCAAACACACAATACATAAATGAAACATTTTGGTCAAGACATTCAGACAAGACATTAGTGATTGTTTTAGCTGAGATCGTTTATTAAACCCTTTTTTCAAACACACAAAAAATTAAATAAAAAATAAAATAAAAAAGAAGGCGGCCTCTAAAAAGGAAGCGGGCGGGGACGCTAAACATGTTTATTTTTTTACTCGACCCAATTCCTTGAAAAAGTGCTTGTGAGAATTTCTCGTTCCAATGTTAGATATAACTCAAGTTCATGAACCTTGTGCCACCGGCGCTCCATAATCTTTTATGCAAACCCTCAGACTGTACCCCTGTTTGTATACAACCAGCGATATTAGTGGATACAACGCACATTATGTACACAAATACATGGAGGTAGAAACCTCCATGAATAATGATGTTTTAGTTAAGTAGGAAGTAGAATTTGACCGCGAAATGAATGCAAGATCAAGTAAGCAGATTTAAATGTTTGAAATTAAAAAGTTGCAACCCCGTAGAGCCAAGGTGGCCCCTAGCTTACACTCTCCTACAGCTTCCCGATCAAAGCTAGTAGGCATTTTTCTTTCAAACCTGTACAAAACCAATTTGTGTTGAGTTGCTACTCAAATTGATCTGAGATCTAAGGTATAGATAAGGAAAAGGAAAGGTCACTGAACACTAATGATACTTATGACTGAAAATAATTGTAAGCATAAAAACCTATTGGTAGCGAGCAATGGAGAGCAGTTGGTAGTAAACAAATCTGAAGAAACGTATTTTTTTGAGAAAGAGGTAATTTCTCACTCAAATATTAAAATACTTCAGGCCTGAAGCCCTTCATTAGGCATCTGAAAGCACACAGATTTGTGCAACTTCCAGTATATTCTCTTACAACTGCTCTTGATGACCAATTGAGTCCAAAGTTTTGCCTAAGAGCAGTATACAAATATTGCGTGCAAATAATAAGACATTGTCGCAGAATAAGAACCACAAGGTGAAATGTGGACTATACCATTTCACGAGCGGGGCGATAATTTCACCACGAGAGATTTAAGTTTTCCCAAAGTGCACTAATGATATGCACTCATTTGGTTTATTTATTCAAACATTGTAACTTTATTTCTGTGTTGTTGTTGTTGTTGTCGTTGTCGTTGTCGTTGTCGTTGTCGTTGTCGTTGTCATTGTCGTTGTCGTTGTCGTTGTCGTTGTCGTTGTCGTTGTCGTTGTCGTTGTCGTTGTCGTTGTCGTTGTCGTTGTCATCAACGTCGTCGTCGTCGTCGTCGTCGCCGCCGTCGTCGTCGCCGCCGTCGTCGTCGTCGTCGTCGTTTTTGCAGGGGGTTATTGTTGGTTTTCATAACAAACACAAAATAGCTGTAACCACCCATCAAAGTTTTGATATTGGAGTCGTCGATATCACGATACAAAATTAATTACTGGCAAGCCAGTCTATCGTGCGCCCTCTATTGGCCAGCTAATACAAGAACTACCGCCGATCAAGGTACAGACTGGTGAAGATTCAGAACAAGTTTAATAGGGTGTTAATTTGTTTAAATTGATCTTTAAACCATGGCCCAATAACTAAGCATGCATGGTCAGTTATTGTTTTATTTGAAGAGAGCGTCACGTGCGGTGTTAAAACGGTTGATAATGACCAGCTGGAGCTGTTTATAGACGGTCTTTTGGGTAGCAATTTGTGCGGGTTAGCCCACAAGCTCGATTCCAGAGAGGGGTGATCGATCTCGCAGCTTATTTTTTTTACACAAGACTACGAGGATGCATATACGGTCACAAATGCATATCCGCAAACTGTCTCATAAAAATGCACCACACGTGCAGAGCTCAAGGACGTCGGAAACCAGTCAGAAGTTTTATCCGAGTTTTCTCACTTGTTTTATACGCCTTTTTAACCAAAGTGGCATTTCTGAATGGGAATGGAAGAGAGATGACTCCTTCTTAAACAGCCGTATAAAACATTGCAGGGTCGATCGTGGCCGTGCGATAAAGGCCTGACCAGAAGGTAAGTGCCTTTATCGCACGCACGGCCACGACCTTGCCTGTTTTAAACGGCTTATAGGAATGTATCGCTACCCTTTCATTCCCGTATTGGTGCCTCAGCATGCAATGCTTCAAATCCACTAGACTATAGGCCCACCGTGAAGTCTGTTCTCAGCATACCCTGGTCATCATACCACCGCAAGGATAGTCAAGCGTTAAAAGGGGCATTCAGAAAAAAAAGTAATTAATATAACACAGTACCAGCAACATTTTCTGGTAAAAATTCCATATTGTCATGCCACAACTTTTCCATACGTTTTTAAATAAATTAGTACCCAATTTATTCAAATTAGATACAATTGTTTTCCTTTTGTACCTCACAAATCCAACGCTACGGGGATCACCGCGGAGTCGTAGTTTTAACCATCACTCGAAGCAGTCGATATTTGTTATATCATCACTCTACTTTCGCGATCCCCCGCTCGCTTCCTCCCTGTCCTCGCCGTGCACATCAGCGTCTTGCAACAAGTCTAGACTTTTTCAGAATGTAGTGAGAACGAGTTGGGTGTTCTAAAACTACGTTCTAAAAATAGCACAAGGGTGAAATTTATAGGAATGATTTTTTGTCTCAAGTAAATCCAAGGATGATACTTTGTAGTGATGTAAAAGGTTTATGATTTTTTTTTTTTTTTGGGTGGGGTGGAGTTGTAAATATTAACTAAAAACAGTTTTGCAGACCCCCAAATCGGCCTAAAGTGGCCTAAACACAAATGAACTGTTACCATGGCAACGTATTATATAATGATTTGAAATGTTTTTTTTTTGGACCCCAAGTCCCTACCATCCACAAAGTATAAGAACAATATTCCCTTTTTTCACCGTGGCCACGTATGTCAATATTATTTGAAAAGACCCTTAAAAAGCATTTTTTTCACGTTTTGGGGAAAAAGTCTAGTTTTGAGGCAGAACTGTCACAACAGGATACAATTGCCCAGATATGACAAGACCAATGTTGGCCCTAATCACAGCCGAAAGGAAAATTTTCTGAGACCCCTGGCAAATTGACATTTTTGGGTCCAAAAATAGGGTAAAAATGGCGATTTTGCAAGTTCTAAAAACATACTGTAATGCTCGATGCAAAAATAGCACAAGGGTGATATTTAAAGCAATAATTTTTTTTTCTCAAGGAAGGCCAAGGATGATACTTTGTAGTGATATACAAAGTTTTTTTAAATTATTTTGCATTTCGGTGGGGTGGAGTTGTAAATATGAGCTAAAAACCAGTTTTTTAAACCCCCAAATCGGCCTTAAATGGCAAATAAATTAAAAAAATAAGCCGTAACCATGGCAACGGGCTATATATGGAATTGAAAATGCAATTTTGTTTACTTGCACCCCAAGGCCTTGCCACCCACAAAGTATAAACAAATTCATTTTTTGACCGTGAGCAAATAATATGTCAACTAATTACCTGAAATGACTCTTAAACGTTTTGTGAAAAAGCAGGAAAGCACAGAAACAGAAAAATTGCGTTTTCCCCGAAACGTAAAACCTGCTTTAATAATATTCTGAGAGCACAATAGAAAATGGCCAGTTTTCATGCTACTTCGCTACGCTCATACGCATGAAAAACAGTTTAGTGTTAATGGACACGCCATAATAAAGGAAAAAGAGGGCAATAGGATTTGATTCAAATTATTTGTTTACAGCATGGGATAATGGTGGTATCACAAACGGCTTTTTTTTTTTTTTTTTTTTTTTTTTTTTTTTGCCTTAGTGGTCTTCCAGCGACCTTGTTGCATAACCAAAGCTTCGGGAACATGTTTGTTAGCTAGGTGTAAAGCCCCGCCTGATCTTAGGCTATGAAGGCCGTATACCTTTGGATCGGTTACGCCTATGCGCTTAAGGGCCTCAAAAAACAACTCTCTGCACCTAGTGTAACTTAAGGGTCTATCGGCGCCAATTTTGTACGCTTTTGTTCTGGACAAAAATTTAACAGGGGTGAACAGATATTTGTCTTGACCCAGATTGATTCCGGCAGCCTGTAAAAATCGGCGTAAAATCGCAACTGGTGAGTAGGTGTCCAGTGAAAGAAAAGCAGTAAAACCATCCCTGAAAATGTCAGTTGTTGATTTTGGGATAAAGATTGAAATACCCTTAATGTTTGGCAATTCAGAAAAGTGGGTAGCCTTCATACCTGCCATCTCATTGTGTCGAAAAAGGAGAGCATATTTGAGGGAGACATAACAAGCAGATCTAAGATCTAAAAGCGAGGCATCAGGACCCGCGAACAATGGCTTTGACTTGGCTAAGGGAAATTGGCTGTTTTTGTGCGGGCGGATGATGGAGTTCCCGCCTACCGCTGACTATCACATGTTGAATGATGGGTGCATCAAGCGGGTTACTTTTGACATTAACCAATGAATGTAACCATCTCAATGAAGCAGCAGTAGAAATCAAAGGACTTTCAGAGTTTGAATGTGATTTTATATGTGACAAGTAAATTGCTAATACTTGTTCAGAAAAGGGGAGCACCAGAGGAATACCTTTCGATTCTAACCAGGATAAAAATTGACGACATTTATAGAAATAAGCCATAACCGTACCCTCGGATTTAGCAAACATTACATCTAGCAGCATTATTTCTTTCTGGGCTTGGAATTGGAGGGGAAAATCGAGCCAAAATGGGTGGTTGTGGACTATCTGTATGCACAAAAAAAGAGAGGAAGAATTAAGAATGAAAATATGTGATACTCATCACTGTAAAAGAGTGAGAAGGGATTAAATTTGAACGAAATCTAGATATGTGGCTGCAACGCAGCCCTCGAAATCATTTGAACCAAGTAGGGAGTTGTGATTTTTGCCATGTTTAAGCGCGAGATAACCAACTTCAGTAATAAGGTCCTTGACCCAGGTACGGTATTGGGACCATAGTAAAGGCCAGAAGGGTTGCGAAGGCCACCAGGGGAAAATTATTACGCCTTTACATTTGCAAAGATGCATGTGTTTAAGTGTTGATGCCACTAAGGCTACAGGAGGAACCAACAATGCACTCTCACCGTGCCAGTTCTGGGCAAAGGCGTTTACACCCGAAGAACCTGGGTTCCAAAAACAAGAATAAAATCGGGGCAGTTTAGTATTATAAAAAGTAGCGAAGCAGTCAATTGTGAATGGACCCCAGCGAGCATTGATAACAGAGAAAAACTTTTCTGAAAGGGACCAATCGTCCGTGTCGAGAATCCTACTGACAAAATCAGCTTGGTCATTTTTAGCCCTGGGTATCCACTCAACATCAATGCGAATAGAGTTGTTCAGACAAATATTGAAAATGTCAACAGCCAGATTGTTCAGGTTTGGTTTCATACTTCCGGACTCGATAATTTTTGCTGCACACTGACTATCGGTAAGCAACTTCAACTCAGAGGCATGAATCAAAGGTAGGAAAGACAAGAGCGCAAAGCGAATCGCCTCGAGCTCGCGCCAAGTGGAACTTTGGACTGATTCTGTGTTAGTCCACAATTTGTGGGCTGTGTGAACCTCGTTACAGATTATAGCACCCGCACCGGTGGAGCTGGCGTCTGAGCAAATTATCTTGTTAACAACTCGGTGAGCGAAAACAAAACGAACATTCAAAATTTTGGCATTAGCTCTCCAAAACTTAACTTCAGAAAGACAGAAATCTGAACGACTGGAACGTTTTCATCAAAGGCTGCTGCGATTGTCATTTGACAGTGACGAGTCATTAATCTAGAAATACTACCAACAACGGGGGACAACGAAATTTGGCCTACGAATGAATGCAAATCTCTTATTGTGAAAGACGTATGTTGCTGTAGAAGAAAATCAATAGATTTATTAATCTTAACGATCCTACGATCAAGAATCTTAAGTGTACCCTGTGCAGTGTCCCATCTCATACCCAACCAATCGATAGAATATACAGGGCTCCAAATACTCTTAGAAATGTTGTATACAAAACCTGCTTCTAAAAGATCAGAACGAATGTGGTTAGAGATGTTTAAGGCAATCTGGTTGTGTTTTGATGCTTCCTTAGGTCTAGGGATGACAATGAAACCATCATCCAAGTAGAGAGCTATTAAAACTCCACATGACCTCCAGTGGGTGACCAAAGGTTTCAGAGCTTTGGTAAATATGTAAGGAGCGGATTTGAGCCCGAAAGGCAAAACCGTAAATTCGAAATGTCTGCGACTACCCCGTTAATAGACCAAGAAAACCCCAGGTAACATTGGGAGGCAGGGGCAATGTCAAAATGATGGTAGCCCGATTTTAAATCGAATGTAACCATGAGAGCATTTTGTGACAGAAATTGAATACCCGATTTCCAGTCGTCCAATTTAAAGCGCGTTTTTGGTATGAATTTGTTGAGGACGCTGAGATCAAGAATAAGCCTATTTTTCTTGGAAGCTGAGCATGAGACAGATAAAGGGCTGTTCACGTAAGAAGGATGAGATTTTTCTATATTTTTTATATATTGGTACGCTTGAATGAATTAGACTATCAAACACAATGGTATGGGTGCATCTCTGACGCAAGGAAAGCATAAAATGCACATTAGAATGAAGGCCTATGGCGCGCCAAACAGACAAAACTAAATGTTTGTGCTCCATTTCGGCTCCAGACTCGGCTCAGGCTACCTTTGACCTGCGCGTCGGGCTCAGGGCTTCTCTGACGAGAGAATGGAGCCTGAAGTAGCCTTGATTCAAGGCTGTTGGCGTAGTGTGCCCCGGCCCGGTGCGCGGCGATTCGGCATAAAAACTGCACGCAGTGTATACGCGAACAACATATACATGTACATTGTCTATGCTGTACATTGTACAGCGAGAACAGTATAGCGTAGTCATGAGTACGGTCGTGTCTTCAACCTCGTGCTACTTAGAAAGTACTTATGTACCGAACGTGTGCATACGCTGTACACGTTTATATGCACTGTATTATGTATGGGGGTGCGCTGGCGGAATTCCGTGATGGAGGCTAGGATTTTGCAGTTCGCGGCTGGAGCGCCTTGATCAAGGCTAAGCCTGAAGCGGAATCCAAAATCTACCCGTCGCTAGCCTTGATCAAGGCGCTACAGCCAGCCGCGATCTGCAAAATCGCAGTCCCCATCACTGAATTCCGCCAGCGCACCCCCATACATTAATTAACACAGTGCATATGATATGTGTACAGCGTATGTACACATACGTACTGTACATGTACATGTACCATCTGTATACGGTACACTTACGGTACATGGGTACTTCCTAAGTAGCGCCTTGATGGTTTTGTAACTGCCAAAATTTAGGGCGGAGCTCATTATGCTAATGTATACTAACAACCCGTTCTCATTGGTTGTTGGTGACCTATAAACTCTCGCTGCGATGTCAATCACAACGTTCTGCAAGCACTCGCACACATGTGCTCGTGGCTGTAGTTGCAATGGCGGCGGGCGAGGGAGAAATCCCTACTATACTAGTAAAACAAAACTGGAAGTCGCTGGAAATCAGTGGTGTATAATTTGCAAAACCACTAAAGAAACTTTCAACAAAATATAACAACCGCGGTTAATGCATCAATCATGGGTTGAGAAATAGAAGGAAGACAATTAGACCATGTCAAATGTGTTTGAGAAAGGTTAAAAAAGTATCCAGGTGTCATGGGTTTCCGGCAAGATGGCTACTTGGTAACAATTCTTAGGTGCTGGGCATATGACAGTACAACACACCCCATCCCCTTGAAGCACAAACACAGACCAGATGAGATAAGAAACCCAGCTGTTTATTTTGTCTTACTGTATACATATATATTATTTATTACGTTTCTCGCGGTAAATCAAAGTTGGGGATCGGAAATATGTGTTGTCGAACATACCAGACGGTAGCAGATGGCGTGTGGCTGAACAACAACTACAAGTAAAGTTCAATTTCATAAACTAAGTCTTGCCATACTAGTACTACACTACAACGTTACACTTATAGTACAGCAGCTTTCAACTCAGGGACAAATCTACCAGCTACGTTGTAATATAATTATGATGCTAGTCCTCGTGTTATAATGAAACGCAAGACAACGGAAGTTGTTCGAAGTTGTTCAACACCATTACCGACCGGGCGAGTCTTGTCCGGCTCACCCGTCCGGCAGCGCATTCAGACCCCTTTACAATCATAGCTAATAATACACCACGCTCACGACGCTATGCTATAAAAGCACGTAGTATGTCCATACAGCTAGCGTACGCACACACACATGGACGTGGCATGATTGCTAGCAGTAATACGTCATTCTCAATCGCGCCTGTGATTGGCCAATGTTTAGAATGACACGCCCACATCATGAATACCCTTTTATCGGAATTCCGATAAAGCTTTACAAACCCATCAAGGCTGTTGTTTGAGCCACGTGTGCGAGGTTGAACGTAGAAAGACACGACCGTACTCACGACTATGCTATACTGTTCTCGCTGTACAATGTATGTACATTTGTGTATGCACTGCATGCGTGTGCAGCGAACCGGGCCACACACAGTACGTCAACAGCCTTGATCAAGGCTAACCTGTCGCGGGTGGGTAAATGACAATAGACAATACCAGGCTAGACAACATACGGAGTTTCATGGGGATAGATAGAGCGCCGAACCACCATACACACAGCTGTGAATTCGAAAACAAGCAACGCCCCCTGTGCCAACCGGGTGAATTCTCACTTTTGCTGGCTCAATAATAGAGCGTTCAAGCTGAACAGTCAGCAAATTCAGTCTTCAAAGAAGCAGTTCATATAATTCTCTGCCAGTATTTTGTGTTATTTGTCGCGGAAACTATGTTCAGGCTCATCGCGAGAGGACTTGCCCGTTTGGTGGTCGCACCAGCCCGGGGTGCTTCACGAAGGAGCGGCGGCGGGCTAGCTGTTACCACCTACAGCAGGCCGATTTTGTGTGCTGACATTAATACTTCAAAGCACTCCAGTAGATTGCACTCCAGCACCGCTGCTGATCCAAACCTACCAAGTCTATTGACAATAACGAACGGCGAAAAGGTAGTGTATGTTTATGAGATTTGAGGCATTAGCCATGTTTGAGATAATAAGTGGACACATTATTACACTATAAGGTTCGGGGTGGTTGATTGATTGATTGACTTTATTTGGATAACAACACAGGAAGAACATGGCAAAAGTACGTACCAAACAACAGGAGAAAGGAACTATGAAATATAAGATAAACCAAACTATCGCTCAAGATAGAAATACTGCACTAAATTATCCAAGGAGAACCGTCAATTCTGTTGTATATTCAGCAAAACCAAATAGTGCACTCCATATGGTGTCCATATCTCAAAAAGGTTATTTGCATGGTGAGGTATCAATATTTGGTTTGTGGTAACACCATAGAGCATGGAGGAATAAATCTAATTTATTCCTCCATGCATAGAGTAAGGACATTGTGGGTGTCTACTTGCCAGGTAGAGCTTGTTTTCTTAGAGAACTGTCTGCCATTATGTTTTACTATCGCGGGGTAGATTTTCTGGTTTCGGGAGACTTCTCATTTCTGAAAAGAAAAGTTGGCAGGATACGGAAAATTTTCCCCAAATGGATATACAAATTATTGTATACTGTCAACAGCGGCAGGGCTTAACTTACCATGTAATTTGTTATGGTAATTGCTTTTTTCTATTGGTATTTACCCATGTGTGATCAAACCTTTGAAGCATGACAGACAATGCCTACTTGGTACCGTGCCAGTTAATCCACAAAGGGGCGTTCCATGAGTGTTCACCGCTAACTTTGCTCCATGATTGATAGCCAACGCCCAGGCTAGGCTATTGAATTGAATTGTTAGATTATTGTAAACCCAAACAGTCATTATAATGAGAGGTCAGTGGACAGATGTTTACACAAAGCAGGGTCCATGTTTTGCTAATAAAAACCTTTTTCATCCAACATACGCAAGCCTTGGTCATACAAATGCCTCAATTTATTGGTTATGCAAGAAAATAACGAAAGACTTTTAATAGCGAAACATGGATTTAACCCTGCTTTGTGTAAAAGTCCTTGCCCTATGGTGTAAACTTGTCTGTTTACTAAACAATGTGGCTTTGTCCTTGCTAGTTCTAACAAGTGCTGTTGACTTTAAAAAGATAGTGTGCACCATGGGGTGATGTTAATAGACTTCCCCCAGTCTCCATATTATAGAGTACAGTGTAAATATCTGAAATTAAAATGTGTGATATTGTTAGTGGGTTTGTGTATGTTTTGGTTAAATCTGTGAACAGAAAACCTGATGCACTCAGTGACTGTTAGCACTTAATTTATTTTGTTGTTGAAGACACTATTGGTAATTTTTATTTTAATTTTATTTTTATTAGCTTAACAACTTATTTCACCAGCAATAGAGAGCTGTTGATAGTATAAAACATTGCGAGAAAAGGCTCCCTCTGAAGTAACGTAGTTTTGAGAAAATAATTTCTCACTAAGATATTTGATTTGATTCCGAGACCTCACCTCAGCTAAGGTCTCAAAATCAAGCATCTGAAAGCACACAACGTCGTGCGACAAGGGTGTTTTTTCTTCGATGACCAGCTTAGTCAAATTTTTCACAGATTTGTTATGTTATGCATATGCTGGGATACTTCAAGTGACAATTACCAAAGGTGCCGTGTGTCTTCAAGATCTGGCAACACTCTAGAGATAAGATGGCGTTGTTAAATGGTAATGTGGCCTCGTTAAAGGGTTGGTTTTACTGCGGTATTCTAAAACATAATAATAACTTTAAAAACATGGCAAAACCACCCAAAATGGCCGCTCGATTGTTGCCATGTTAACGTCATTTGTTGCCATGAAGACGTCATTTTTGTTGACCGTGACCAACATTTAAAACAAAACTTTGATACAGCCCCTTGTTCGTAAATACTGGACAAATGACGCCATCTATTGGTAAGTTCTGATAAGTGTCATGTTTTTATAATATAAACCATACTATATAAACCGTCAAACAAAAGAATGAACAAAAAAGAGGTAGACCGCCAACATAAGGCTAGCCTTGATCAAGGCGCTACAGCCAGCCGCGACCTGCAAAATCCCAGACCCCATCACTGAATTCCGCCAGCGCACCCCATACATAACACAGTGCAATATTATACGTGTACAGCAGATGTACACACACATACCTATTGTGTACATTACCAATTGTATGGTACACGTACGGTACATGAGTACTTTTTCTTCCTCCATGGTTCTAAGTGTTGTTAGAGCCACACGTACGAGGTTGAGACACGACTGTACTCATGACTACGCTATACTGTTCTCGCAGTACAATGTACATGTATATACTGTTCTCGCAGTACAATGTACATGTATGGTCGTGTACATTCCACACGTACGAGGTTGAGACACGACTGTACTCATGACTACGCTATACTGTTCTCGCAGTACAATGTACATTATGTTCGTGTACATTCCACACGTACGAGGTTGAGACACGACTGTACTCATGACTACGCTATACTGTTCTCGCAGTACAATGTACATGTATGTTCGTGTACATTCCACACGTACGAGGTTGAGACACGACTGTACTCATGACTACGCTATACTGTTCTCGCAGTACAATGTACATGTATGTTCGTGTACATTCCACACGTACGAGGTTGAGACACGACTGTACTCATGACTACGCTATACTGTTCTCGCAGTACAATGTACATGTATGTTCGTGTACATTCCACACGTACGAGGTTGAGACACGACTGTACTCATGACTACGCTATACTGTTCTCGCAGTACAATGTACATGTATGGTCGTGTACATTCGTGTATGCACCGTGCACTGCATGCGTGTGACGCGAACCGGGCCGGGGAATGGTAATGTACATTCGTGTATGCACTGCATGCGTGTGCCGCGAAACGGGCCGGGGAAACAGTATGTCAACAGTCTTGATCAAGGCTAACATAGGGCAAGTTAGCTCACAGTTGGTAGAGCGTTGGCATGTTGATCTGGAGGTCAATGGTTCGAGTCCCACTCTAGTCAATTTGTCTTTGTTCAACCCCAATTAATTACCCTAATTTCGATTATGGTTCAATTGTTCTCCCCAGGTGAAGCCAACGTTCTCCAAGGCCGAACTAGAAAGCCGATTGTCCAAGCTCCGAACCTACATGGAGAATAACTCAATAGGTGGCGCCCTCTTCACATCCTATCACTCTATCAATTACTATTCTGATTTTCTGTACCTTGCGTTTGGACGTCCGTATGGTCTCGTCGTCACCCCTGAGAAGGTTGTTATCATTGCAGCGCTAATTGACTATGGACAGCCTACCAGGTACGTCTCATTCACATTGAGTGTAGAGCCCCTGTGAGAGCTGCGAGATCAACCCCGGGACTTACACGGTGCAGAAGAAACTACAGTAACACCCCGTTTCAGACAGGTGCTCCAGAGTCGCACCGAACTAAATTCTGATTTAAGTACATGCAAGGTTCCAATGGAAATCGAAAGCTCTAATGTTGCAGTCGTTCGGACTGACTTTGGCGTCTTGGTTTCAGACGTCGATCTTGTCATGAGATGAACCTACAGTAAATGTTATGTTAAGTTCGCCCATCTGAAACCAAAACTTATTTTGGTCGACCTAGAGTCGCTCTTAATCTATTTGGTGCGCCTGTCTGAAACGGGTGTTACGCTTCTCAAAGTTATAAAACAAAGATATTATACAAAAATAACATGGTTTGAGGGTGACAGTCGATATTATCTCCGCGAGGAAGTTGACAAACTAGTTCCCGAGGCGAAGCCGAGGGAACTAGTTTGTCAACTTCCAATACCGAGGGGAGCTACAATACTCGACTATTTTAGTCACACGAAAGAAACCATGTTATATTTGTTTTACTATACTTCATACATATTCAGTTACGGTTGCAAATAGGAGCAAGAGGAAATGACGACTGCAATAAAATGCATTCTGGATAATTTTGTTGATGAACCCTTTTTAAATTTTAATTTCTGCACATTATGAACACAAAAAAAATTACTCTGAAACTGACGGTCATGAAAATTATGCTTAAATATTTATAAGAAGCATTCATTTGGTAACGTTATTACCGGACGTCGTTTTCACCAACCTCTTCTTAACTTAGGATTAATCTTAGGATATGACTTAGGACTTAGGACGAGTCCCAACCTTGCTCTGTAAGATGAATCCTGATTGACTAATTGACTAGTTACTCGTCCTCACTCGAGATAGAATTAATCCTAGCGTTGCGTGAAATCGGCTGCGGTAAATGCTTCTCAGACTGTATATTCATGTACGGATAATATTCATCAATGTATTCGCTCCGGAGTTTCGGCGAAATCTCGTATACGCGACCAACTTTTGAAATGAAATTTTCGCAGGATAATTTTATTGAGTATGTACAACACTTCATGTGTGTATGATTAAAACACTTGAACGTTCCCAAAGACCAATGGTACACATTTCCTTTAAACCATCATTGCCAGTTGATATCTTTTTCATGGTTCAAATTTTCCAGGAGGAATCAATGTGGAGATACAGTCATCTACACCGACTGGCAAAGCGGGAATTATTGGAGAGCTGTTGAACAGGAACTCGGGCACGTCAAAGGGAAGGTATGTTCAAACAAAACAGAATATCAGTTTCAATAGCAAACTGTGCGCAGGCGCCATGTTGAAAACATAATGTCAACGCATTATTTTAAGGAAACCGAATAAAAGTTTTAAAATGAGTTAAGTTCCAACGCAGACGCCATAGTCTCATGCATGCAGATGCATGCCTATAATAGAATGCATTTATATAACGCTATACAAAACAGAGCGCCTATACAAACAAAGGGAGGGCAACACAAGAACAAAAGCAATACAAAAACGGACAAGCGACAAGCCAGGAAGATAAACAAAGAGGGGAGCAACTTAGGAAAGGTCTGGGAACAATGTGCCTGGAAGAAAGGTTTAAACACAGCCAATGACGTAAAGACTTGTTCCATAAGCGCGGTGCAGCAATTGCGAAGTCTGTGTCCCCGACTTTCATTTTTGGATCTAGGAATGCATGTTGACTATTAACATTACGGCCTTGTCAAACGGGGAATTTCCACAGGCAACTTGACTGCAGTTCATGTATACATGACTACTTTGGTGCCTCGATCAGATTTATTTTGTAAACAATGTGTTACGATACCCAAGAAAATAATGTAAGAACATTCAAATGTGAATGCCCTTTCTTCTTGGAGATTGCCTTGGGGAACTGGTTGCCTGTAAGATGTCTCGTGTGACATGGGCCAACTTTCACTATTTTCTCTCGACTATAGGTAGGATGTGAGTTCGACCATATTCCTCTACAAGACTTCAAGAACTTCCAAAATGCCGTCCCGGGCGCTCAGGTGATCGACATTGCTGAACCCAGCATGTTTATGCGAATGATCAAATCACCAGAGGAGATCGCACTGATCAGAGAGGGCGCTCGGGTCGGTGACATCGGCGGGGACGTTGGGCGCGCGGTGTTGGCTGCAGGTGTTCCCGAGTACGAGGTTGCAATGGCGGCACAGGGGGCGATGGTTAGGGAGATTGCGAAGACGTATCCACATACGGAACTGAGAGACAGTGAGTAATAAAGACAAGTTTGATCTGAAGTGTGCAATGAGTCCAATGAGAGACCTTTAAGACGCTTGGTGGCAGCAGACTTACCAGGTAAAATCCATTGTTCTCAGCAATATACGCATGCTCAAAACTACACCTACAATGGAAGTTTAGTTTAGCTTCAAAGTCTCCCATTGGAATAAAGACTGCCATTTGATAGCTGTCGGTGAATATTTTGGCATTGGTGGGGTAAGATCTATAAAACAACATGGCAGACTGGGGCTAAGTTTTGTACGAGTCGTTGACTCAATATCGGGTTCATTATAGTATTTAATAACTTAGACCATCATCCGGTTGGTTTTACCGCCACTAACGAAGATTCCCGTTTTTGTCTGTTACGCTAGCATGGTCTTGGGTTCAAGGTGGTATAAACACCGACGGTGCTCATAACTCTGTCACAACCAGACCTTTTGTGAGTGGAGACATTGTGAGCCTCAACATGTTTCCAATGATCAGTGGGTGAGTTGCAATCTCTAGACCCCTAGTCTTGGTCCAAGACGTCACTATCTCATACTCGTAACGTAATGTAAACTAGACAGAGATAGCTCGACAGAGGGCGCGCTTTTTGGCAGCCAGCATACACTTTTTTTGTTGCACGCAGTGGTTTGAAGATCAGCAGAAGGAGCCTGAAGCCGGAGCCGGAGACCGTGCCGGGCTAGACTTGACTCAAGTTCCGATCCCGTGCCATCGCCAGAAAATTGTTGTTTTGTGGTGCACTGCACTGCCAAACCTGTTCCGCACGCGGGGCCACATTTTGACGGCGAGGGCGCACTGTTATATGCGGCTTGTCTGCTTGTTAGCGCGATATGCTAAATAGGGACCTCTCACATGATAACGGTATTTTAAATCAAGTCTTAAGCCGAGGTTTTAGTAAAGTCAGCCAACCTCACTGTTTGAATTTGTAAAATGGTTTGATGAATTACCACTAATCCCCTTTTTTGTTTTCAAAGTGGCTACATATTAATTTGTTTATCCCAGTTACTATACAGCATTGGAGCGTACCATGTTCATCGACCATGCCACAGACGAGCAACTCCGTCTCTGGGAGGTCAACTGCGAGGTGCACCGACGGGGCATGGAGCTCATCAAACCCGGTGTAAAATGCAAGGACGTCGCGCTGGAGCTCAATGAGATCTACCGGAAGTACGATCTGTTGAAGTATCGTACTTTCGGCTATGGACATTCCTTCGGGATAATGTGCCATTATTACGGACGGGAGGCAGGTAAAGAAATGATCTAATTATTAAAACAAAAACAAAGATAGTTTTACACATCTGTTTGTGTTGAAAGGATGCCGCATATTAGTGAGCTTAATCGTTGTAGGTCGCAAGCCCAGGGAAAGAGGTCTATAAGCAAAGGTGCTTCCGTGATAGTGTTCCGTGTTCTTTTACTTTTTCTATTTCCAATCCTAGTACACGGTATCGACCGCTTATTGTCACATCCGGAGGACAATGCGCTTAGGGTTTTAGTAGGACATCAGTGCCTTGACTGGGACTTGAATTCACATTCTGCCGACCAGAAACACCATAGTTTGTTTTGCTTTGTCAAGAAACGTCACAAATGTTGAGTGTATTTTTTTTTTATCATTGTAGGTTTGGAGTTTCGTGAGGATATTGAAACGGTCCTTGAGCCCAACATGGTTGTCTCGATGGAACCGATGATAACCATTCCAGAGGGACAGCCTGGAGCGGGAGGCTACAGGGAACACAACATCCTAGTCGTAAACGAGACTGGAGCGGAGAATATCACACACTTCCCGTTCGGTCCTGAGCACAACATTGTGAAGAATTAGGAAAACTGCCCAAGTGTGGATGAGACTGGAGCGGAGAAAACCACACGCTGCCCATTCGCTCCTGAGCACAACATCGTGAAGAATTAGGAATTCTGCCCATCTTGTGGATTTGATAAATTATGACGAACTTTATAATTAATTTAATCACAGCATACAAAAGAAGATTATTCACGGAGGCAACTAATGCGATTGCCTCGATGCCCCTGTCCATAGCCTTGGTGCCATTGAAATGCCCAGTGGAAATTTACAATCTCCTTATATAGGGTGCCTCAGCAGAACATGCCTCGGTGCCCTTGCCCTTTAAAAAAACGAAGCATACAGGCCTGTGATCAAATTTTCCTTTGTTTCGGTAACCCATCGAGTTGTACAAAGTCCCGTTTCAGTCAGAGGCCTTCGTATGAGCATTGCTGTTCACAGAACCGCCGTGGCCGCCTTCTGGTGAACGTATCTTTCTTCACATTAGTTCCTATTTCGTCTAGAAATGTCCCCCAGTGCTTTCGGAAAGGTGCCGAGCGCTCCAACCACCACGGGTACTATTTTCACTTTTACCTGCCAAATCTTAAGAATTTCCCTGGACATGCCAGGTCTTGGTACTTTTGAATCTCGTTCCATCTCCTTCGAAGCAAACCTTTTATCTCCCGGCACAGTTGTGTCAATGAGATGACACATCTTCTTTGCCTTTTCAAACATTCTCCGATTGGGCAGTTGTGAAAGCTTATGTCCTACTTTTCAAATCAACTAAAAATTTAAATGCTGCAATCAAACCCTTATGCTTACCATTAATTGTTTAACCTAATTAATTGATTCATTTAATTGCGTAATTTTTATTGTTTTTATTAATGTAGGCCTACTTTATTTATTAATGTAGGCCTACTTTATTTTGTGATTACTTCAAATACCTTGGATCCTGGATCAACTCCAGTGAAAAAGACCTGAAGATACGAAAAGGACAGGCGTGGTCCGTGCTTCACAGCATGAAAAAGGTATGGTCATCAACGCTGAGTGCCCGGCTGAAAAGATCACTATTTGTCGCAACAGTGGAGTCAGTGCTACAATATGGAGCTGAGACCTGGACCCTCACCACCAGTATGGAGAAGTCTCTGGATGGTTGCTACACCAGGATGCTGCGTATGGCCCTAAACATCCCCTGGCAGGACCACATGAGAAACTCCAACCTGTGTGCTGGTTGGCCAAAGGCCACAGAGAAGATCCGTGAACGCCGACTCAAGCTCGCTGGGCACTGTGTCCGCCACTCGGAGCTTGCCGCTTGCCCAACCATCCTGTGGGAGCCCACCCAAGGCAAGGCCTCGCGTGGGAGAAGATGTCTCTCCTTTGTAGACACACTAAAACGAGACACCGGCTTGACCATTGCTGAGGAACTTCGCTCCTGCATGCTGGACCGGAACATCTGGAGAAAAATCACTGGGCAGGCTCGAGCTTCTAGATGGCGCTCGACATGATGATGATGATTTTGTGATTAATTGTTTTGTATGGAGGAAGATTATTTGATATTTTTTAACGTAATGTCCAATTTCATAATTATATTTCTAGAAAGTTTTCTACCATCTGCATAATTTAGTCTTTTTTTATTTTTTGTCCTTGAAATTGTTGTTTTCATTTATTCGTATGCGTAACCTTAACTAGTTGTTTCTTAAAAGTTTCTCGTTTTTATCACATTACGTATGTATGATTTAAAAGTAGTGGACACTATTGGTAATTACTCAAAATAATTATTTGCATAAAACCTTTCTTGGTGACGAGTAATGGGGAGAGGTTGATGGTATAAAACATTGTGAGAAACGGCTCCCTCTGAAGTGCCATAGTTTTCGAGAAAGAAGTAATTTTCCACGAATTTGATTTCGAGACCTCAAGTTTAGAACTTGAGGTCTCGAAATCAACCATCTAAACGCACACATCTTCGTGTTGCAAGGGTTATTTTTCTTTCAAAGTTATCTCGCAACTTCGATGACCGATTGAGCTCAAATTTTCACAGGTTTGTTATTTTATGCATATGTTGAGATACACCAACTGTGAAGGCTAGTCTTTGATAATTACCAATAGTGTCCACTGCCTTTAAGGTTTAAAACATTGATTTGTTGAAATATTCATTTGTGGGCTGACTGTTTGATTTGAGATTAATAAAACAATATATTTTAAATAATTTATTTGTCACCATGAGTTTTGCACCTGTTATTAACTTTAAATTTATTACTCAAAAGTTGTATTAATCATTTCGATATCGCTTGGTGGCGCGCTTTCGTGACGTGGAACGAAGTACATTGTTCTACCGAATGACAATGTACATGTACACGCAGTGACTGTAAAGGTTTTCTTGATAAATCTTTACAAAACTATCCCCTTACCAAGGACAGCTTGCACCGTGTTTTCATTTTATACCCGTAACTTAATTACTCTACATCACATCACCACCCGATTCTACGTACACAATAAGTTTGAACCTATTAATGCTCAGACTGTTCTGTCAAAAAGGGTCACAATACTCATCCAGCTTTCTCTCCAATCTGAAGCTAGCCTTGATCAAGGCGCTCCAGCCAGCCGCCGCGACCGGCATAATCCGAGTCCCCACTGAATTCCGCCAGCGCACCCCAATCTTAACACAAAGCGTGCATCTTGTAACCGCGAATGTACACGTATGTACATGTACCATCTGTACGGTGAACATTACATTGTACATGTACGTGAGACGCGTACGAGGTTGAAAGACACGACCGTACTCACGACTTCTCTCTACTGTTCTCGCTGTACAATGTACTGTACATAATACAGTATACGTTGTTCGTGTATAGCACTGCACAGTGCCGATTCGTGCCACACCGGCCGGGGCACACTCCACCAACAGCCTTGAATCAACGCTAATCTGAAGCTGAGTGTTCCCGGGCCCATTACTTTGGTCTTTCCATTCTCCTGATATTAAGCACCTTGCATCATTGGCTCTATATAAATCTAATAACTTTAAGTTATTTTGATATTGGACAAACCTTTCACAAAACTTACCTCACGTAATAATGAGTTCACAAGTGAACTTTTCCCGATGAGTATTAAAAGCAAAGCAACAAAAATATTTGAGATGTTTAAGCTACACATTTCCCAAATGTTATGTTGCGGCCGTGAGATTTTACGTGGAGACCGCGCCGGATAAAAGATACACAAAAAATACATTCGGCTTGCATAGAAACCTTTGTGCGACACGTGATCAACGAGTCAATATTTTCTGATGTATGATTTTAAAGACAGATAAAAACTATAACATAACTGTCATTGATGGGCCTACCACTAAAAAGCTACTGGGTCACGTAAAGTTGACGGGTTTGATGCAAAACCTGCACGGTACGCTGTTGCTGGTTAATCTGATAATTTGCAACCATGCAATTTGATGAAGCTCTGAAGTACTTGGGCGATTTTGGTAGATACCAGAAGGTGATTTATTTCACTCTATGCCTCCTGGCCATCCCATGTGCCTGGCATAGCCTCGGTAATACCTTCCTCAGTGCCTCACCGGACCATCATTGTAGCCTCTACGATGGGTACACCTACAATACCTCCCAGGAGGCTTTGATGTCGTGCGCAGTGCCGAGGAAAGATGACGGGAGCTGGGACAGCTGTAGACGGTACAACATTTCCATCGGCCCCGGTGGTGTGGAGTGTAGTCCGGACGAACCACGGGAGACTATTCCATGTGATATGGGATGGGTGTTCGACTCGACCTTTTACGATAAGACTGCGGTAACAGAGGTAATAAGCTAGTAAACAACAAACTCGATCATGTTAAACATGAAATATTGCCCTCATTTCCTCCTGCTAATTTTTTTTTCAATATTAATTTTCTTTTGACGTGTTCCTTCTCAGTTGGACCTATAAATCGGTGACTGTTGTATGTTTATATGAGGCTGATTTCATAAAGCTGAAAATATTACTTAGCAAATTCCATTAAGCAAACGAATGAGTGGGGTACCAGTTGCAACTATGTAAACTTTATGGAATTCTGGCTGGAAGTTAGTTTCTGTTAAGCAAGATTTGTCTGTGCTTAGCAAGTGTTTATGCTTACAGGCTTTATGGAATTTGGCCCTGATAACGCATCGTGATCTACACGCTAGAAGGGTTAGAGTTAGGGTTGGGGCAACCGTTACGTTGTAACATTGAGACGATAGAATTGGGAACATGTATTTCTGTAGGGTATCGGAACAATGTCGGAACATGTGTTCTGTTACCTTAATGCCGGCATTGTCGGGAGAAATTTTTCTTTGGAGTATGCGCTGGCTGGAAACCCTTTAACCATCGGATATCCCAGACCCATTTAATTGTGTCTAATCATTCCAAAATATCAAAAAGTAAATAAAACCATACTTTGAAGCCATTGATCTACCCCTAGCAGATGTATTTATAGAACAAATCATGTTTTATCGCATGGTTTACATTGTGACGCGGTTTATGGTTTCGCAGTATCTATGCTTTCTTTATCTTCGATGCAAATTTACCATAAAATCGTTGCAGTTCCCGTTGCTCATAGGATTCGAACGGCCTCAAGCTACCAGCACTCTCAGTGGTCTATAGTTGGTATGACACTGCTCTAGAATTGCAAGGGTCCTAAGTTCAAATCACATCAAAGTGAAATGCCTGTGATATGTTTTCACAGGACTCGGGAAAGTACCGAGTGTATAAAGTGCTAACACACATCGGTCTAGGGGTTAAACTCAACAAATCAATATCTATCATGTTGTTCAATTCGTGGGCCGTGAAATACGTCAGAGATCTGCCGTGAACCCACATATAACCACCTTTGACATCGCCTTCATGGTTTTGGATATTCTCTGTTAAACCCGTCGTATAAGGTGTATACATAAGCCAGTACCTCGGGGCCAGTTTATGTTTACGTGACCTGTGACCTGTCAGTAAAATTTTCCAACCACCTTTCTTTCTTGGACTTTGGACATAATTATAGTTTGATTGTCAAACTGTGTCTAATCGAATAATGTTTGTACAGAGCGGTGATAAATAGTAATAATCAAACAATGATAACTTCATTGTAATGATTGTTTGCGTGTTTATGTCCCTGTACTCGCGTCACATGATGCTGCTCTCTCAACGCAACCTCGTTCCCAATGGTGCGATCTCGCTGAGCCATCCTCCAATAACGCCGTGATCGATCGCGACCACTGGAATGCGTTTTGCGAAGTTTGCCTTAAAAGAAAATATATATATATGCCTATTTGATATTATTCATAGGTGTAATTCCTTCTACGCACGTGCCCAACTTGTGACTAATGTTATGAACAATGAGAAAAATAAGACGAAATATTGTTTAGAAATAATAAGTATGTCATAACTGGTCCTTCAAAAGAATCAATGAACTGAGATTTTACTTTTTTACACAATTTGACAAAAGCAGGTCGTAAAGGGCAGATTTTACGGAACCGCTGAAACTATTCCAATATCACATTGGACAAGACTTTTTCTAAATCAAAGATGTTCTGTTGAAACGGACATAGTGATATTTCATACGGGAATTTTAACATTATGATATTACATTTAGTGCCTATAATAATATATTATAATAGGTATTGTTATTGTCTTTGTATATTCTGTTGTGTTTTTCTCAAGAGTGCTTATATGGACATGTTTTATTACTATGTGTTATGCACTATACAGGAATGGTTAATTATTATTAATTAATTATTATTATAATTACTATTACTATGAGGCAATAAAGTGTTACCTATTATAACATTATATTATTTTCATGTTGACAGTTCAACCTTGTTTGTGAGAATGATGCCCAACGGCAGCTTTCGAAGAGCCTGGTTCTAGCTGGGAAGATGGTAGGCTCTATGGTATGCGGTCAACTTGCTGACTTCGCCGGCAGGAAGAAAGCGTTCACACTCCCTTTACTCATTATGGTAAGTGTTAATCAAATATATTGGAGGTTTTTGACGAATGTTGGCATTATGATCGTGAAATATACAATTAAAGTTCATATATCGAAATTTCAGCCCAATACAGTGTCTATGTCGAAAAAAACGCGCTAGTATTAAAGACAGTGGACACTATTGGTAATTGTCAAAGACCAGTCTTCTCAGTTGGTGTATCTCAACGTATGCATAAAAAATAACAAACCTGTAAAAATTTGAGCTCGATTGGTCGCCGGAATTGCGAGATAACTTTGAAAGACAAAACACCCTTGTCACACGGAGTTGTGCGCTTTCAGATGCTTGATTTCTAAAAAAGTTCTAAACTTGAGGTCTCGAAATCAAATTCGTGGAAAATTACTTCTTTCTCGAAAACTATGTTACTTCAGAGGGAGCCATTTCTCACAATGTTTTATACCATCATGTTTTATACCATCATCTCCCCATTACTTTTTACCAAGTGAGGTTTTGTGCTAATAATTATTTTGAGTTATTACCAATAGTGTACACTGCCTTTAAACTGATGTATACCCATACACAACTTCCCAGTAGTTATAAGCATCATATTGTAAGCTTTATTTGAATAATTAATTGACTTTTTTTTTTTTTTTTTTTTAATTATTAGGCCTGTGCCGATTCCACCAGGGCTCAATTTCATACAGCTGCTAAGCACAACAATTTGCTTAGCATGAATTTTCTGCCTTGATAAAAACAGGAATCACAACAATATTTCCACATGATTCTTAAGAGGAGCAAACAACAGCTGAATACCAGTAACAAGCAATGTGCAACAAAAGGAAATTTGGTTGGTAATCCTGTTTTTATCAAGGAAGAAATGTCGTGTTAAGCAAATTTGTGTGCTTAGCAGCTCTATGAAATTAAGCCTAGGAGGTAACAAGTGACCTTATTATAAGAACAGTATTACAGTGTATTGTAAAATTGGCTCCTGGAATGTTTTCCCTCCTTTCTTTATATAAAGTTTTGTTTTAATTTCCACTAGGTTGGCGTTGGCACCGGGGCATCTTTTGTACACACCTTTACACTCTTTTGTGTTATGCAATTTCTCCTCGGCGTTTCTGCTTCTGGAACATTTGTGGTTGCCATAGTAATAGGTGATATATTTTGTCATTTATACACAAATAAAGTTAGTAGATTTTATCTTGGAAAAGTTTTTTTCATAAAGGCTGGGGCATTATGGTTCTTTCGCTGTCCATGAAACAATGTATTCGGTTAAATTCAGGACATTCAAATTTACTAGTTTGGCGACCCAGAAACTAGTTTTAAAGGCAGTGGACACTATTGGTAATTGTCAAAGACTAGCCTTCACAGTTGGTGTATCTCAACATATGCATAAAATAACAAACCTGTGAAAATTTGAGCTCAATCGGTCATTGAACTTGCGAGATAATAATGAAAGAAAAAACACCCTTGTCACACGAAGTTCTGTGCGTTTAGATGGTTGATTTCGAGACCTCAAGTTCTAAACTTGAGGTCTTGAAATCAAATTCGTGGAAAATTACTTCTTTCTCGAAAAATATGGCACTTCAGAGGGAGCTGTTTCTCACAATGTTTTATACCATCAACCTCTCCCCATTACTCGTCACCAAGAAAGGTTTTATGCTAATAATTATTTTGAGTAATTACCAATAGTGTCCACTGCCTTTAAAAGGGCTGTTGACTCAAATTTTACGTAAATTTAGAGGTTGTGTATACGTTTGGTAATAACTCTGCAAATTATTCGCAATCAACAAATTACTTGGTAAGAAGTGAAACATCTTTGAAAAGTAAAATTTATTGGTTTTAAGAAACTTCTGTTCAAAGTACTGCGATAATGGAAAAAAATATATAACTTTTTATCCCCACAAAGTTTGAATTTGAGAAGCATTAATGATAATTATTCGTTTCTCTGATTGTATACACCAAATTGCAGGATCATTCTTACTGAGTAAACATAACCGCTCCAGATTCTCGGCAATATCTAAAAAACGGAACTACTTTTTGAAATTAGCTGTGCACACGTTAGTTTCATGGTATCTGCAACTCTATAGGCCTGAAACAAATAGTGAACTCCAATTACTAAACGTGCACCATCCCTTTAACAAACTTTCTTGTCAGCTTTGACACAGACTTCATGTCACAGCCCCCCCCCCCCCTCCCCTTCAACATGGAATCAGAGAATCAGGGTCATTCAGACCCGGGCCAAATAGAGCTGCTTAAGCTGAAATTACTGCTTAACATTATCTGTTTAGCCATTATAATCACGGTACCACAGTTAAAGCTATTTTGGCTGGTAACCTTTTGCTGGTAAGCACAATGTTGTTGTGCTTAGCATATTTCCGTGCTTAAGCATGCAGCCCTATGAAAATGGGCCCAGAAGTTTCATAGTGTCTTTAACCCCATCTAATGCCAAGCTAGTCTCTTTTCCAGCCACTGAGATGGTAGGCAAGAGCCAGCGAGCCACAGCCGGTATAGTCATCGAGTACTTCTACAGCATTGGGTACATGTCTATGGCGTTGATAGCGTGGAGACTACGGGATTGGCACACCATTGAGCTAGCGATATCAATCCCACCAGTTATATTCCTGGCCTACTATTTGTAAGTTGTGTTGATTTAAACTCTACCTTCAATGTTACTTATTATAATAACATAATATGCTCTCAATTAACCTTCGACGAGGGCCAATTTTCATAGAGATGCTTTAAAGGCAGTGGACACTATTGGTAATTGTCAAAGACTAGCCTTCACAGTTTGTGTATCTCAAAATATGCATCAAATAACAAACCTGTGAAAATTTGAGCTCAATCGGTCATCGAAGTTGAGAAAGAAAAAACACTCTTGTCACACGAAGTTGTGTGCTTTCGGATGGTTGATTTTGAGACCTCATCTAAACATGAGGTCTCGAAATAAAATTCGTGGAAAATTACTTCTTTCTCGAAAACTACGTTACTTCAGAGGGAGCCACTTCACACAATGTTTTATACCATCAATCTCTCCCCATTACTCGTTACCAAGTAAGGTTTTATGCTTATAATTATTTTGAGGAATTACCAATAGTGTCCACTGCCGTTAAGCTATATTTTCTACTTGAGAAGCTCTATTAAATTGGGCCGGTTCATACTTCCTGCGAATTGGAATGCCGATGTAAGAATGTTGACGTCACTGATTCGCAACGAACAAAATTTTTCGAAAGAGATGTTGGGGCAACTCCTGCAAACAGCCATGTGACGTCAAAATTCGCATTCGCATTCATCCACAGGCAGCATGAACCGTGTTTTTGTTTTTATCCTAAAACTAAAAATGTCAGAGTTAGAACTAACCCATAGATTCGGGTCCAAGGGGTCTGACCGGAAAGTTTTTTTTCCCGTTAAAACAAAGGGATTTTCACCTCGGATTCTGCGTAACTTTGACATCTTCCGGGTAACTTTGACCTCTTCCGGGTCATGTTGACAGAGCTTCCAGGTTATTAAACCCAGGTAAAGGTCAAGCTCCAAGGACCTGAAACTGGTTTTATTTTTACTATGAGTTTTTTTAGAGTGTAAAACAGGCTTAAATCTGAGAAACCTGTCTAGTACCCAGACTTCATGAATATGAGATAAATCCGTCTTTCTGTTTATAGTATCGTACCAGAGTCTCCAAGATGGTTGCTATCTAAAGGCAAGACGGCAGAGGCCGAGAAGATCGTCAGAAAGGCGGCAAAAATAAACAAAGTGAAGATACCAGAAAGTGTCTTCCAAGATGAACCTCTTGAAACCAAGGATGAAGAACAGGTCAGTGTTATTAACAGGTTGTCTACTTATTTGAAATTTTTTTCTTTTTTCTTTTTGATTCTTTCTTTGTTCACCAACGTCACATCATCTTGGAATCTAGAAGCTTGTTTGAACTCTAAAAACACCAGGTTCCCCGGGCTCCGGTCCTCATGGGCCTGGCCGTCGATTTCACCAATTCCTTAACTTAGGATTAATCATAGGACTTAGGAGGAGTTAAGTTCCGTATCCGAAGACGATAGAACAGGTTTACCCGTCCTAACTAAAAACCTTTCTCGATTACGAGTAATGGGGAGAGGTTGATAGTATAAAACCTAGTGAGAAACAACTCCCTCTAAAGTGACGTAGTTTTCGAGAAAGAAGTAATTTGCCACGAATTAGATTTCGAGACTTCAGATTTAGAATTTGCGGTCTCGAAGTCAAGCATCTGAAAGCACACAACTTCGTGTGACCATGGTGCGAAAACGGTGTTTTTTTCCCCTTTTATTATTATATCTCGCAACTTCGACGACCAATTGAGCTCAAATTTGCACAGGTTTGTTGTTTCATGCGTACGTTGAGATACACCAACTGTGAAGACTGGTCTTTGACAATTACCAATAGTGTCCAGTGTCTTTAAGTGTATTCAGGCAATTCTGAGAGTCCGCATTTTTGTTTTTCTATCCAGGTGAAGGCGTCCGTGGGTCGGACATACACGTTCTTCGATTTGTTACGGTATCCCAATATGAGGAAAAAAGCAATTCTAATATACTTCATTTGGTGAGCATTTTCTTACTATGCCTAAGACCATATAAAGTGCAAACTATAATATATCGACCCACAATAGTTTGCAGTATATTAGCTAACAGTTATTCTTTTTATATATGTTATTATATATTCTTGTTGTAGGATCAATACAAGTTTTGCTTTCACGTGTACAATTAGTGATTGATTTCGTCCTTATTATTCTTAATAGTATATTTTTAAAGGGCTAAAATTGGGCCATGAAATACACGTCTGTGAAATGGGGCCATGCATGCATGGTTACGAAATAGGCCCTAGAAATGAAATCAGGGATACCTCATAAGTAAATCACTGTAGCTCGCAAGCCATGGAAAACTGTAAGCAACACCGACCCCTGCATATATTTCTTGAAGTGTTCGGGGTCAGTTTATATACATGCACTACCAATCATATTAAACGTATTATGTAACTACCCTATCCTAAGGACAAAGCAATAATAGTTTAGTGTTTTGCTGAATAAGAAAACTTTGTTTTCGGTTATTCAAATTTGAACAGTTATCGTTGTGGTAAGTTTCTTACAGATTATACAGAACGAGGAAGCTTATAATCATGCTTTTAAAGGCAGTGGACACTATTGGTAATTACTCAAAATAATTATTAGCATAAAACCTTTCTTGGTGATGAGCAATGGGGAGAGGTTGATGGTATAAAACATTGTGAGAAACGGCTCCCTCTGAAGTGCCATCGTTTCCGAGAAAGAAGTAATTTTCCACGAATTTGATTTCGAGACCTCAGATTTAGAAGTTGAGGTCTCGAAATCAACCTTCTAAACGCACACAACTTCGTGTGACAAGGGCGTTCTTTTCTTACATTATTATCTCGCAACTTCGATGACCGATTGAGCTCAAATTTGCACAGGTTTATGCATATGTTGAGATATACCAACTGTGAAGGCTAGTCTTCGACAATTACCAATAGTGTCCACTGCCTTTAACAAATGAATAATTGCGGATGAGCAACAGTCTATAAGTTAATATTATCCATGGGTTCAAATCCTGGTCTTTGACACTTGTGTCCTTAAATTAAACCACCAGGTTGAGCAACAATCTAGTTTACTACGGTCTGTCCTTTTTCTCGGAGGATCTCGGGAACGATCCGTACTTCTCGTTCTTTCTCGCCGGTGCTGTTGAAGTTCCCGCCTACATCGTATGCCAGCTTCTATTGGGTAGAATCGGAAGGAAGTGGCTGATTTGCATATTCATGACCATTGGGGGCGTGTCGTTACTTTGCGCCATGGCCATACCAACAGGTATGTTAACCGTATCGTATGCCAGCTGCTATTGGGTAGAGTCAACCGTAAGTGGCTGATTTGCATAATTCATGACCATTGGGGGTGTGTCATTGCTCTGCGCCATGTCTATACCACTGTATCGTATGCCAGCTGCCATTGGGCAGAAGCTGATTTGCATATTCATGACTATTGGGGCGTGTCGTTGTAATGCGACATGGCCATGCCGACAGGTATGTTAAACATGTATGTTAAATATGCAAATTAAAAGAAGAATCTGTTTTTAGTGTATATGAGTGTTCGGCCAAAAATAAGTAAGGCACCTGAAACAGTCGTTCCAAAAGAGACATTCCAATTACAGTTCTATTCCCGTACTGCATCTCTTTGGAACTCCTTACCTATCACAATGTTTCCCTACATCCTACAACCTAGACTGTTTTAGGAGCAATATCAATTCCTAAACCTTCAGCTCCCCATAGCTATTTTCATCTGAAATTATTGGTAATTGTCAAAGACTAGCCTTCACAGTTGGTGTATCACAACATGTGAATAAAATAACTAACCTGTGAAAATTTGAGCTCAATCAGTCATCAAAGTTGCGAGATAATAATGAAAGAAGAAAACACCCTTGTCACACGAAGTTGTGTGCGTTTAGATGGTTGATTTCGAGACCTCAAGTTCTTAACTTGAGGTCTCGAAATCAAATTCGTGGAAAATTACTTCTTTCTCGAAAACTATGGCACTTTGTTTTATACCATCAACCTCTCCCCATTACTCTTCACCAAGTGAGGTTTTATGCTAACAATTATTTTGAGTAATTACCAAAAGTGTCCACTGCCTTTAAATGTTTTCTTCTCGTAGCCCCTTATACAGAAGTGGTCTTCACCCATGTTTGGTGCATACTCACAATGAAAAGTAACCACAAAAACTTGCTGTTGTGTTTTTTGTTTAGATATGGCCACGGTGACTTTAGTCATTGCAATGATCGGCAAGTTGTGTATTTCAGGATCCTATGCAATTGTATACCTGTATGCAATCGAGTTGTTTCCGACACCTGTAAGGTAAGAAGAAGAAAATAAATGCACATCTTTTTCTCCTTTTGTCATGACAAATCACGATCCCCAGAAAATATCTATCAAATTGTCGCGGTGCACGTTGCTACAAGCTTCTAAAACCACAAGTTTGTACTGCCAATTTTTTTAAGAGTGATTACCATAAATATCCATGTCATTTTCTGGTCTATAATGCAATGGGAGACTTTGGAACGCTAGGTGGCAGCAGACTGTCCAGGTAAATTGCCTTGTTTACGTAGTTGTGAGCTTCCGCACATTACCAAGAACAATGGATTTTATTATTAACCCGGTTAAGTCTTCTGCCACCAAGCGTCCCAGAAAGTCCCCTATTCAGGATAAAGTCGACCCAAAACAATCTAACCTACCTTTAGAACAATGTTTACCTCTCTCTCTCTAAATCTACCAGGAATGTTGGTGTGGGAATGGGCTCCTTCGTGTCCCGTATAGGCTCCATTGCTTCCCCGTATGTCCTCTATCTTGGTGACGTCACTTTCTTCCAGTTTCCGTTTCTTGTATTTGGAAGTTTTGCTCTGCTGGCTGGCGTCTCCACTCTTCTACTGCCCGATACACTGGGAGCAAAGCTACCTCAAACCATGGAGGAGGGGGAAGCATTTGGCAAGTAAGTTGGGGAAGAAGTAGTCATGGTGCGAGAAGCTCTAAGCGCTTTTTTTCTTCAGACTGTTCACAAATTTGCCTTTTTCATCACCGTTCACCAAGAGAGGGCGCTCTATGTATATCATTGAATTAGTGTACATGGCCATAGACCTTATCGCAAATACCAATGCGCAAGCGCAGACTGTTGAATGAGGTGCATTGTGGGATAGATATGGATCAAATTTGGATACCAGCAAGACCATAATGCACCTAATTCCAAGCTTTACGCGCGCGCCCCGGTATTTGCGAAAAGGTCTATGTGTATGTACATATCCGTCACTGAGTGACGGATATTCGCGCTATAAAAAACCCCACTATTATTATAATCTTTCTTCGTTTTTGTGGCTCTTGGAATTTCCATAAGTTTGCTTCCTGTTTGTGAAGACAAAAATAAAATTTGACAAGGGCGGTGATGAAGGCTTTTTAGTGTTGTTGGCGTTGCATAATGTGTGAGTCCGAGCAGATGCAGTTAGTATTTTGGCACTAAAATGTACCTCACATAGCTATTATTAGTTTGGACTTCTGTTTATTATTTTTCTTGTGCCAGGAACATGACTTTCCGCGAAATGTTCAAACTTCCGAACTGTCGTCGGGTTCCCGACCACGAGGATGACGAGAACCAGGAAGAGAAATTCCATGCCTTGGAAATGAGTGCAGCGTATTGCAACGTCGGTGTCCAGACTGAAGATTGAACGCAACAATATTGAACACCAGGGCCCAATTTCATAGAGCTGCTAAGCACAAAAATTTGCTTAGCATGAAATTTCTTTCTTGATAAAAACAGGATTACCAACAAAATTTCTGTTTGTTGCATATTGCTTGTTACTATAGTAATCAGCTGTTGTTTGCTTATCCTGAAAATCACATGGAAATTTGGTTGGTAATCCTGTTGTTATCGAGGAAGAAATTTCATGCTAAGCAAATTTTCGTGCTTAGCAGCTCTATGAAATTTGGCCCAGATGTGTCATGATATACTTACAAATATATAGGGGGTTGGATTGAGTTGTTTAGGGGTTTAAATGTTGATTACTTTGTATGGCCACTGCATCGTTTACGAACGGTCGCGACGCCATTTTGTTTCTTAACCGTTAGCTCGTCAGTGGAGGTATGAAAAAAAAAACGAACAAATACATTCAGCATACTTTGCTTATGCACACGCAACGTGAGTGAAACGGCCGTGGGCTTTCTATTAGCTCTCCGCAGGTCGATCCCCGGTGCGTTCGAATAGCTTTGACGTCATTCGCGGGGCTTCCCCGTGTAGCAATTTTTCTTCTTTAGAAATGCCACCCCCCAAAAAAATCATTTTTGTGTTAAAGGCAGTGGACACTATTGGTATAAATTACTCAAAAAAGTTATTAGCATTAAACCTCACTTGGTAAAGAGTAATGGGGAGAGGTTGGCAGTATAAAACATTGTGAGAAACTGCTCCCTCTGCATGATGTTTCTCGAGATAGAATTAATTTTCCACGAATTTGATTTCGAGACCTCAAGTTTAGAACTTGAGGTCTCGAAATCAACCATCTAAACGCAAACAACTTCGTGTGACTAGGGTGTTTTCTTCTTTCATTGTTATCTCGCAACTTTGATGACCGATTGAGCTCATATTTTTACATTTTTAAACTGATTTAGAACAAAAAATCTCCCGCATTGAAAAGCCCGACGCCAGTGGCAATTTCTTAGTGCATTAACAAGAGGCAAAGCAGCTCCAAGTGCCCTGCTTGTAGAATGGGGGTCACTTGGGGCTGACCGAGGTGCATGACGTCACGACGAAAAATTTTAAAAATGGCAGACATTTAGTTTGAACTTCGGCGGGACTTTTCGGTTGGTTTGACACACAATTTCACCCAACAACGAGTTTGAACACACCCTTAATATTGGCATGGTACTAATGGGACTCAATGGTAACTCAATCTGTCCGGTGGGCCTACAGGTAAATTTGAAATGAGAGTGCATTGACCCCGGAGAAAAACTCCGTTTAGTTTTTGAGATTTGAGAGTTTATTTTTTATTTTTAACAGGATGTAATAACGTAATGCAAATCCGTAATAACGGATTGTTAATCCGTAAAAACGGATTGCAAATCCGTTATAACGGATTACTAATCCGTAATAACGGATTGCGAATCCGTTATAACGGATTTGAATTTTATTTTTTTGCTGGCACTAATGGGCCTTCGTAGAATTGTATCGGGGCTTATTTTTTGTATTATGGTTTGGCCACTCAATATGTCACACCACTTGTCTCACGTATGTGACCAGGGTTATAGGTAATGGCAAGGGAAACTTATACTTTATGATTTTGCGTGCAATTTCTTTTTCTTGTTAAGTGCCATTCATAAATGAACCATGGAGAGAAATAAACGACAATTTCTTTTTGAGAAAAACTCTGTGAATGTATGGTAATTTCAATAGATACTTTTTAAAGCAAAGAAGCACGCACGTTGCTTCGGCCTCGGACTATTTTGACAATAAAACGCAATTCTACTGGCATAATGGTATAATAGTTGATCACTGTGGCGTAAACCGTGGTAGTATAACAGAACTTCTAATTTTACGGCTGGGAAAAGGCTGTAAAATAAGGTTTTCCACAAGGGGTGCAAAATCTAGTGTGTACAACAAAAAGCTCAGGGTGACATTTGGTGCTACACAATGGGGCGTGGTGTTGCCCTCTCCTCCTATTGTGAAAGTCTTCTAAACAAACTAAATTACGTTTTATCCCCGATGCAGTTACACACAATGCAGTTTGAAATAAACGTGGGCTGTTCGTTATGAAATTAAAACAAGGTTATAAAGATAAAACAAAAGTATAGTTTAAAGGCAGTGGACACTATTGTTAATTACTCAAAATAATTATCAGCATCAAACCCCACTTGGTAACGAGTAATGGGGAGCTGTTGATAGTATAAAACATTGTGAGAAACGGCTCCCTCTGAAGTGACGTAGTTTTCGAGAAAGACGTAATTTTCCACGAATTTGATTTTGAGACCTCAAGTTTAGAATTAAGGTCTCGAAATCAGGCATCTGAAAGCCGTAACTTCATGTAACGAGGGTGTGTTTTTCTTTCATAGTTATCTCGCAACTCCGACGACCAATCGAGCTCAAATTTTCTCAGGTTTGTTATTAATTTGTATGCATATGTTGAGATATACACATGAGAAGACTGGTCTTTGACAGTTACCAATAGTGTCCACACAATATGCCTAGAAATAATTGTGTGGTTTTCCTCTTACCTCGTTAACTTAATACACAGGCCGCCATTTTGTAAAACCAAATTGTTGACCCAACAAAATTGCGGACCCTTTTAAAGGCAGTGGACACTATTGGTATTTGTCAAAGACTAGCCTTCACAGTATGTGTATCTCAATATATACATAAAATAACAAACCTGTGAAAATTTGAGCTCAATCGGTCATCGAACTTGCGAGATAATAATGAAAGAAAAAACACCCTTGTCACACGAAGTTGTGTGCGTTTAGATGGTTGATTTCGAGACCTCAAGTTCTAAATCTGAGGTCTCGAAATCAAATTCATGGAAAATTACTTCTTTCTCGAAAACTATGGCACTTCAGATGTAGCCGTTTCCCACAATGTTTTATTCTACCAACCTCTCCCCATTACTCGTTACCAAGTAAGGTTTTATGCTAATAAATATTTTGAGTAATTACCAATAGTGTCCACTGCCTTTAAGCACATCAAACAAATCTAAAAACCGCGTCCTATAAACATCTTTGAATTGTCCATTTGTCTGCCCGGGTGTTCCTGCTTATGTTATGCTTTTTTCTGTCCTCAGGCATCTCACCAGAAGCCTGTACTATTTCCATGAAGTTTGAAAATAAACTGGGTGAGTCTGAATTCAAAAATTTACTTTCAGCCAGAGCCCAGAGATTCTGTCAACCAACGAAATTGTACAGAAATTTCTTCTGATAGCGCCCTCTGTTGAGTCAACCTTTTTCAGCCCATCCTACTACTTGCATTCAGGGATAAAGACCATTAGTTTAATAGTATAGAGGACCGTCACAATAGGAGATGGGGGCAGTACCACGCCACATTGAGCACCACCGCATGCCACCCTGAGCTTGTTGTTAAAGGTTTCGAACTCTCTTTTTAAAACCTTATTTAAAGCCTTTTCTCAGCCGTAGAATCACAAAGTTCTCAAACAAAGGTTATACGCCACAGTGATTTGAAATTACGTCAGTAGACCGGAACACATTTATTCTGTGTAGCAGGGACATTATTTGTTGATAGAATTAATCATGGTTCTTAGTTTCTGTATGCCACATAAATCCCCATTTCGCAGTTGTGTGTTCATGGATCGCAGTGTGCACTCAGTTGGTCATAGATTCCTGTACAGCTCGTAGCTAACTTAGAAGTCACCATGCAATTTGATGAAGCTCTGAAGTACTTGGGCGATTTTGGTAGATACCAGAAGGTGGTTTATTTCACTCTATGCCTCCTGGCCATCCCATGTGCCTGGCATAGCCTCGGGAATACCTTCCTCAGTGCCTCACCGGACCATCATTGTAACCTCTACGAAGGGTACACCTACAATACCTCCCAGGAGGCTTTGATGTCGTGCGCGGTGCCGAGGAAAGATGACGGGAGCTGGGACAGCTGTAGACGGTACAACATTTCCATCAGTAACGGTGGTGTGGAGTGTAGTCCGGACGAACCACGGGAGACTATTCCTTGCGATGAATGGGTGTACGATTCGACTTCGTACACTAAAACTGCTGTTTCTGAGGTGAGATTCCCGGAATGAGGTTTAAGCATGATAGAACAAGCAAGGGGTCTGCTCAAGTTTCCACATTTATTTCAATCTATTTTGATTCTTTGAATCGTTATTTATGTATAATTTTTATATTTGTATACCAGTGTAAAGCGTAATAAAACTAAACTAAAACATGTGTTGATTTAATCTTCAAATCAAATTTCCCACACTACCCCAGCCACCACCATGCAGACGATGTTTTATTCAAGACGAACAATTTTCTTACAGCTAAACTTCTCATTTTATTCTGCATCATGGAGTGGGCGGCTACCAAAAGCATCCTTAAAAAAATATCATTCATCTCGTTCTCTACCGACCCTGGAAAAATGTCCGTATCCTGCCACCACTTTTTCACTCACTTTTCATTATTATTGATTAGAATATTGTGTCTGTTTGTATGCAAGTCGCCAGTCACACAAAGCCTGAAGGCCACTTCAAGGTGTGTGCTACAATCTATGTTGTCTTCTTCAATGGGCCGTTGCCACCTACTCCTGTGTCTGAAAACAGGGTTACACCCTTTACAGTCCACGGATGTTGGCTTGGGTATCATCCATCAAAAACCTGGCTGGTGGTAGATCAGAAAACAATACCTCCCCAATTTTACGAAGCACCATGGTTGTGCGACACTATTGGTAATTGTCTAAGACCGGTCTTCTCACTGGGTGTATCTCAACATATGCATTAAATAACAAACTTGTGAATATTTGAGCTCAATTGGTCGTCGAAGTTGCGAGATAATATTAATAAACAAACACTACTGTCACACAAAGTTGTGTGCTTCCAGATGGTTGATTTCGAGACCTCAAAATCTTATTCTAAGGTCTCGAGATCAAATTCGTGGAAAATTACTTCTTTCTCAAAAACTACGTCACTTCAGAGGGAGTTGTTTCTCCTAATGTTTTATACTGTCAACCTCTCCCCATTACTTGTTACCAAGTACGGTTTTATGCTTATATTTATTTTGAGTTATGACCAATAGTGTCCACTGCCTTTTAACAACAGCATAGTTGTAATTACAGGGTATTTGTTTTTTAATATGGTCCGTGTTTGCGGCCAAAATGCAAATTTTTTTTGTACTCAACACTTCGGGTAATGTTGCCCAACTACTGAGTAATAAGGTAGCTATTTGATGAGTATAGTTTGACACTAGGGTTTGGTAAGAAAGTTGACGCATAGATCGACAACTTGTTGCGTAGCGTTTTACCCTTCAAACCACCACATTCCCTTTTGAACATCACATCACAAAGAGTACAATTTTACGCAACACTGGGTACTTTTTTTTTCGAGTGTGACACGACAAATTGTTTTTATTTCATCAGGTATTTTTTTAAAGTGCAGGAACCTGGGGAGCCAAAGTCTTTGAGATCAACGACTATGGGTGCGTTCGTTTAGCTTCCCTGGGTCGACCCCGGTGTGTGGCGGGTTTTTTTCCAGGACGAACGTGGGTAATTATCTGCACACGTTCGTCCTGGAAAAAGAAAACGCCACACACCGGGGTCGACCCGGGGCAGCTAATCGAACGCACCCTGTATCATACCACAAATCTACGGGGCGTTGGTGTAATGCTATTATCTATTTTATTATTTTTGTTTGTTTCAACATTTCACAATTTTTTTTAAAGTGCAGTAACCTGCTGAGATCATAGACTGTATCATTCCATATATCTACGGGGGCGTTGGTTTATTGTTATTATTTTGTTGTTTGTTTGGGCAGATTTTTTGTAAACGTCATATTTATAAAAACAGACCCACCCATATTATCCCTCTGATATTAAACAAAGCAAAATAGTGCACGACTCTTTTAAACGCTGGCTCACATAGTAGCGGCAAATACCCAACGGAATGTGACGAACGTGAGAATTTAAAAACGTTGGCGACAAAGCGAAAGGGGCAAAATCAAAATTCGCTGACGGGTGGGAACGCTATTTGGCGGATTGGCTTGCGGCAGGGAACGGCAGCTGACGGTGTGTTGCGGCAACGGTGACGTGACTCAACGGCCAAAGTCTGTATGTGTGCTGCCGTCGATTTCACAAAACGATTTTACAAAACTCTTCCTAACTTAAGATTAGTCTTAGGACTTAGGACGAGTCCCAACCCTGCACTGTAGCTTGCATACATTAAAATTAATCCTGAAATAGGACGAGTTCGAGATAAGACGAGTCTTAACTCTTTGTGAAATCGACGGCGGGTCGTATAAATAGTCGAGTTTGTCGTTCCCACTCCCACGTGATGTCCTGATCGTCCACTCAGGCAACGACTATCAACAAAGTGTATAGGCCATTTCAGAACGTGGAAATTTAAGCTTTTGCAGCAGCAGAATTTTGGTTTTAGTCTTCCGGACAACATTAAACAAGCTCAAACATTAAATTTATTTAAGACAAAGTTAAAAGCACCTTTTTTTTGCAATAGCCTTCAGTACTTTTCCGAGTGTTTATTGTTATTCGTAGGTTTTTCCGTTTATGTTGTAGTGGGATTTGGTGTGTGGGAACAAGGTAAAGAGGCAGTTATCTAAGACGCTTGTCCTCATCGGTAAGATGACGGGGTCCTTAATCTTTGGTCAATTCGCTGACTTTGCTGGACGGAAGAAGTCGTTCACACTGGCGATCCTTCTTATGGTAAGTGTGAAATATTCGGGTGAATAAATCTTGGTCAGTTCTGTATTTGTTCAAATTTTTCAGTTGAATTATGGAGGTCAAAGGCACTATCAGGGGTCTAGGACTAGTCCTATGAGATATACAAATTGCATGGATAGTCCTAAGTTAGGACGAGTAACTGGTCCTAACTCGAGATAAGACTAGTCCTAACTCTTTGTGAAATCCACCCCTGGACACCTTTATTAGTAGTTAAAGACAAGTCTTCTCACCTGGTGTATATCAACATAATGCATAAAATAACAAACCTGTGAAAATGTTTAGTTCTAATTGGTCGTCGATGTTGTGAGACAGCAACGGAAGATAACACACTCTTGTCGCACAAGTTGTGTGGTTTCATGAAATGCTTGCATTCGTTACCTCAGCTGAGGTTTCGAAGTCAATTCAAATAGTGCGAAATTACTTCTTTCTAAAAAAAAAAAAATACGTTACTTCATCAGAGGGAGCCGTTTCTCACTTTGATTTATCTTACCAATGATCTTCATATGCCAACAGTTATTTTGAGCAGTAACCAATGGGAGACTTTGGGGCGCTAGATGGCAGCAGACTTACCGGGTAAATTTCTATTGTTTACGTAGTTCTGAGCGTGCGCACATGACCGAGAACAATGGAGTTTACTTGGTCAGTCTGCTGCCACCAAGTGTCCCAAAAGTTTCTCATGGCGTCCAGTGCCTCTAAGTGAAATGATGCAGTTACGATGTACATCTTTAAAGGTGTTTTTGTGTTTTTGTGTTATCCCCCAGGTTGCTGCCGGAACTGGGGCGTCGTTCGTCACACACTTTGCCCTTTTCTGTTTCATGCAATTCCTACTCGGTGTCTCTGCATCTGGAACATTTGTTGTTGCCATAGTAATAGGTGAATGATTGGTAAAGCCCGGTTAGCATATTTTACGCGAATTGCGAAAGTGAAGCAAGTTTTTTTTACACCACCCCCCCCCCTTTATTTAGCCTGCATATAAGGGTCAATTAAGAACTAAAAAATCATTACAAAAAGGTATGCAGACGTAATCACATTGTAAAACTAAATTTTATTCCATGACTGCACCACTTTGTAACGCTTTGCATGATTTCATCCTAAATACAGTCTAAACTTGTTAAAAAGGAAGATAAATTCCTAAATCCCCACTGTTTCAAATGTTTTCTTAGAGTAGATTTTTACCTAGTCTAAGAATTGTTTTTTTTTTCAGGCCGTTCGGGGCAAACTGGCATCAAACACAAGTCAAACAAATTAAAAGACCAAGTGTCTGAAGAGACTTGTCCCGAGACTACGTCTACGTTTATTCTCCTCTCTGCTCTGCTTAATGCTTGGTGTGCTATTCTCTTTTCCAGCCACTGAGATGGTTGGCAAGAGCCAGCGTGCAAATGCAGGATTGATCATCGAGTACTTTTACACCATTGGGTACATGTCTATGGCGTTGATAGCGTGGAGACTGCGGGACTGGCACACCATTGAGCTGGCGATCTCCATCCCACCAGTTATATTCCTGGCATACTATTTGTAAGTTTTGATGGCATGATAATAAACGATTATAAACCACCGAAGGAAACTGTCCATTGCTATAATGACTAGCCTCACCTGTATGTGACACGCCACGTTAAAAACGTGGAGGGTGATATTACATAATACGGTAAAATATTACAGGCTTGCTTGAGACAAGACTGCTACCCTCAACAGCCTCTGGACACTCTTGGTAATTACTCAAAATAATTGTTAGCATAAAAACTTGCTTGGTAATAGAAACGGATCCCTCTGAAGTAACGTAGTTTTTGAGAAAGAAGTAATTTCTCACTGAACATTTGAATTGAATTCTCGAACTCAGGAATCTGAAAGCACACATACATTGTAGCTTGTTTGACATGGATTTTTTCTCTTCCATTATTCTCTCACAAATTCGACGACAAAGTGAGCTCAAATATTCACTTTGTTATATGATACACCAAGTTAGAAGACCACTGGCCTTTGACAATTTAATACCAAAGGTGCCCAGTGCTTTTAACGGGGTAGGTAGTCGGACTGGGTGCACCGTGTTGGTGTTGTTGTTGTTGTTGTTGTTGTTGTTGTTGTTGTTGACGTTTGTGGTGTGTGTTTTTTAGTTTCTTTTTTTTTCTTCTTGTATTTTACTTCAGTATCGTACCAGAGTCTCCGAGATGGTTGTTATCTAAAGGCAAGACGGCAGAAGTAGAGAAAATTGTCAGAAAGGCGGCAAAAATAAACAACGTGAAGATACCAGAAAGTGTGTTTCGCGATTACTCTTCACAAACTGGGGAAAAGGTAAACACTCCCAATTCCGTATACTATTCAAACTCAGCAAATATCAGCCCTATTTAATTTTTTTCGGTATTTTTAGACAAAGCCTACCACCCTTGACTGTACCCAGCTTACCTAACTGTACCCGGCTTACCTAAACGGTTGTGTATACTTTTAATTATTGTAAAAGACCAGTATTAACTCACTTGGTGTTTCCCAACATACATAAAATAACAAACCTGTATACAAAATATTGGGCTCACTTGGTCATCGAAGTTGCAAGAAAACAGTGAAAGAAAAAACACCCTTGCTTCATACAAGTTAATCCGTAGTTAGAATACATAATCTAAGAAACGTTTGATGCATAAGTATTTCAGGTTAAAGACACTAGACACTATTGATAATTGTCAAAGACCAGTCTTCTCACTTTGTATATCTCCACATATGCATAAAATAACAAAGCTGTGAAAATTTGAGCTCAGTCGGTCGTCGAAGTTGCGAGGTAATAATGAAAGAAAAAACACCCTTGCCAAACGAAGTTGTGTGCTTTCAGATGCTTGATTTCGAGACCGCAAGTTCTAAATCTGAGGTCTCGAAATCAAATTCGTGGAAAATTGCTTCTTTCTCGAAAACTACGTTACTTCAGAGGGAGCCGTTTCTCACAATGTTTTATATTATCAACAGCTCCCCATTACTCGTAATCAAGAAAGTTTTATGCTAACAATTATTTTGAGTAATTACCAATAGTGTCCACTGCCTTTAACTCGTAATTAGAATACACAATCTAAGAAACGTTTGATGCATTTAAACATTATGTCAGGTTAAAATGTTTTTGAATTAATTTCAGATCATTGGAAAGGAAACCAAAACGGTGAAGACGTATACTTTCTTTGATCTGATGCGATATCCCAACATGAGGAAGAAAACTCTCGTCATTTATTTCATTTGGTGAGCTCTTAAAACACAGACAATAAATGTGAACCATTATATTGTACTCTTTGAGCTTTTAAAAACTTCTCTTAATTCATTTCATGGCAAATTATTTTGATTGCACAAAGCGCCCAATATGATGTATTGCACATGACGTCATCTTTGATGTAGACCAATGAAAAGTGCACACATTACGCACTGCTTACAGCTATTAGCCAATGATAACCTTTTACGTCTGCACGTTGCATCAAAGTTGGCGGCAAATGCAAGGGATCTATACGAAGGTATTTTGCTCCTTGTTAAAGGCAGTGGCTACTATTGGTAATTAATCAAAATAATATAAGCATAAACAGTTTTTTTGGTAACTTGTATTGGGGAGCTGTTGATAGCATAAAACATTGTGAGAAACGGCTCCCTCTGAACTAACGTCGTTTTCGAGAGAGAAGTCATTTTCCTCGAATTTGATTTCGAGACCTCTGAATTAGATTTTGAAGTCTCGAAATCAAGCATCTGAAAGCACACAAATTCGTGTGACAAGGGTGTTTGTTTATTATTATTATCTCGCAACTTCTAGGACCAATTGAGCTAAATTTTTCACAGGTTTGTTATTTTATGCATATGCTGAGATACAGCAAGTGAGAAGACTGGTCTTTGACAATTACCAAAAGTGTCCACTGCCTTTAAATTTACTACAATCTTCTCCTTTTACATGTAGGTTAAGCAACAATCTAGTTTACTACGGTCTTTCCTTTTTCTCGGAGGATCTCGGCAAAGATCCGTACTTGGCGTTCTTTCTCGCCGGTGCCGTCGAAATTCCCGCCTATATTGTATGCCAGCTGCTATTGGATAGAACCGGACGGAAGTGGCTGATTTGCATATTCATGACGACAGGGGGCGTGTCATTGCTCTTCGCGATGGCCATTCCAACTGGTAAGTATTTAGGTAGGGCGCCCTTGGCTGGAGGGCAGTAGACTCACTGGTACCCTGTCTTTAATGTTGGTGCAGCTGACAAAAATCACATCCGACCAATTAAAACACTGATATGTAAAGTTCACTTTCGGTTGTCTGCATACAGTGTCTTGTGTATTGTATACAGTTCTTGTACGTGTATGTAAATGTTGGTATGTTTGATTCAACTGTGTTTGAAATGAATGTAGTTGAAAGGTGATTATGGGCGGAACGTGGGCAATTAACATAAAATAGGCGTGTTTTTGCCCCAAAAAACACTCTCGCGCATGCACGAGCTTTAGTGATGACCGCAAGGGACTTTTGGCCACTGGTGGTGGTATGTGGAATGAAAATAGTTGTGGTAAATAAATGGGGACCACACAACCTGCCTTTCTTCTTATACAGGTTGTGATGAACCAGTCTGGCTCCTATTTCTTCCTCCATGGTCCAACCATGGAGATATACCATCCATGGTCTATTTTCATAATGTCCCTCCCTCCCCCTCCCAACCATATCCAAACATATTTTATCGGGCAATCAAGACTTGGCAATGAGAGCAAGCGCGACGCATTTTATGGACAAAAGGTAGAGTTACAAATACGCAGTTTTACACGGTGAATGGTACTAAATATACATGTACATTGTACATGTAACATGTGTACATGTAACATGTGTACGTGTATGCGTGTATGTGTACATGTTTAACATGCGTGAGTGTATTTCCACAATTATTATTACGTCGAAGTACGCATGTGCATGGGAAAATGTATAGTTAACTACGCCCATTTATGTAAATTGCCCACGTTCGTCATAGGAAAACAAAATACGCGGACGGGAATATGACCTAGGCTAGAGGCCACTCTCTGACATTATTCACAAGTCTCCAGTGTGACGTCAGATGTTCAGGCTAAAAAAGGTGTTGCTCATTGGCCCATCATTGTTTTCCCCAACACCTGGGCCCAATTTCATAGAGCTGCTAAGCACGAAAATGTGCTTAGCCTGAAATTTCTTCCTTGATAAAAACAGGATTACCAATCAAACTTTCATTTGTTGCATATTGCTTGTTATTGGTATTCAGCTGTTGTTTGCTAATCCTGAAAATCACGTGGAAATTTGGTTGGTATTCCTGTTTTATCAATGAAGAAATTTCATGCTAAGCAAATTTTTGTGTTTAGCAGCTCTATGGAATTTGGCCCTGATCATTAAATTATTTTTTTTTTTCTCCGTAGATTCGACCACTTTAATATTAGTTATCGCAATGATCGGCAAGTTGTGCATCTCAGGGTCGTATGCGATTGTCTACCTCTTCACGATAGAACTCTTCCCGACGCCCGTCAGGTAAAATGAAATCGTCTATAAGTTTAAAGACACTTAACACTATTGGTAATTGTCAAAGACCAGTCTTTTCACCTGCTGTATCTCAACATATGCATAAAATAACAAACCTTTTGAAAATTTGAGCTCAATCGGTCATCGAAGTTGTGAGATAATAATGAAAGAAAAAAACATCCTTGTCACACGAAGTTTTGTGGTTTCAGATGCTTGATTTCGAGACCTCAAAATCTAATTCTAAGGTATCGAAGTAAAGTTCGTGGACAATTACTTCTTTCTTGAAAACTACGTTACTACGGGAGCCGTTTCTCACAATGTTTTATCAACAGCTCCTCATTATTTGTTACCAAGTAAGGTTTTATGCTAATAATTATTTTTAGAAAATGATACATCAGTACTTAATGTTCCATGTTCTCGTGAATCAGTATGTTCCCATGTTCTCTGTTTCCTTTACCACCAGGAATGTAGGTGTGGGAATGGGCTCCTTCGTGTCCCGTATAGGCTCCATTGCTTCCCCGTATGTCCTCTATCTGGGTGACGTCACTTTCTTCCAGCTTCCGTTTCTTGTATTTGGAAGTTTTGCTCTGCTGGCTGGTGTCTCCACGCTTCTACTGCCCGATACACTGGGAACAAAGCTACCTCAAACCATGGAGGAGGGGGAAGCGTTTGGCAAGTGAGTAACAGTAAAAGTCGCTTCTTATAAAGCGCACATACCGTGTTTTCCTGCAAGGTATGTGTGGCTACATTTTCAATTATGAGATCTATTAACATAGCACCATGGAATTGGTTACAAGGTGCAGCGGCGCAATATGCTGCCAAACTTCGGAGCGAACCCCTAAATAAAATAGTTGGTAGATAAGATGTCAACCCGGTTATGGGTTCCGTGGGGTCTGACCCGTTTCCGTAAACAGGTAAACATATATAATCATAAACCATGAATTTAATGTATAAAACCGCAATTATGGTGATTATGAAATGCGCTATACAAAAACTATAGTTATTGTTATTTTTTTATTTTTTTTATAGGAATATGACTTTTCGCCAAATGGTCGCGTTTCCAGGATGTGGAAAGAAGTTTGAGCAAATCGAAGATAATCACGATCGGGATGAGAAAGAAGATCCAGCAGGCTCCGAGATGAAGATGCTCAACGTGTAGTCTTAATTCAATTCGGAAACGGCGTGCCGTTGTTTTACACTGACGTTTATGGAATGTGGTACTGGTTTCAATTGTTTAAGAAATGCAACTTTATAGACGCATCTTAAAGGCACTATTGGTAATTACTCAAAATAATTATTAGCATAAAACTTTTCTTGGTAACGAGTAATGGGGAGAGGTTCATAGTATAACACATTGTGAGAAACGGCTCCCTCTGAAGTAATGTAGTTTTCGTGAAAGAAGAATTTTTCCACGAGTTTGATTTCGAGACCTCAGATTAAGACTTTGAGGTCTGAAAATCAAGCATCTGAAAGCACACAACTTCGTGTGACAAGGGTGTTTTTTTTCTTTCTTTTCTTTGATTATTATCTCGCAACTTTGATGACTGATTGAGCTCAAAGTTTCAAAGGTTTGTGATTTCATGCATATGTTGAGATACACCAACTGTGAAGGCTAGTCTTTAACAATTACCAATAGTGTCCTGTGTCTTTAAAAGATGTTTTTAGATTGAATAAATTTAAAGGCTTGTATTTAAGGTTGTGCATGGAAAACAATCCGCAATTGATAAAGTGTATACCTTCTGACGTCATGTGCTATTTAATTCATTGCTTTTCCCTGTTGATGTCCAGCGTGAGTTGAACGTCAATGACAACCTTTAATTTTTATTAATCCTTTTATCTTCCCAATTTTTTTTAGGTTTTGATGAAATAAATAAACAATGGACCATTCCACAATATCAAAAGAGTGAGAGTTCCCATGTTAGCATCCAATGACGTCACCACGCTCTGAAAGAGCCCTAAGTGATGACATAATACAACTTCTGCCGCCAAATTGGGATAACAATGTCATTTTATGGGGGCTCTTTCAAACCGATTGTTTTTATTTCGTCTAGAGCGGAATTGTGAACCCCAAAATCTACGTAAAGTATTTGGGCATTGACAAATTCCGGAGAATTCTAAGCCAATGGATGGAGATGGTACAAAAAGATTTCCCGATTCTCGAAGCTCCACTTTTAAATTTTCTTGTTTTGGAATTTTAATATTTTATAAATGTTTCTACGTTTTGGTCGGTAATGAAGGGTTTTTTTCTTTTTAAAATGTGTAATTTTATTTATCTTTAAATTAAATTTCAGAAGAGACTCTTAAAGGGAAGGTACACGTTTGGTTATGTTTATATTTATCAATAGGTATTTATTTCCTCTATTTTAAATGAAATTGGTTTGAATGAAATTACATTTGTATTTATAAACGAACTTATTCAAGAGCCTCTTAAATACTCCTTTCTTTATTCTAATTTTTGTTTAAAATTTATTTAGTTCATTTTTTTTCTCAAGTAATTACTTTCTATTGTTTATTTCTTAAAGTACTATTTTTAAAACGTAATGTTTGTTTGACTTATCGGGTATCTATGTTCACCTATCTATTTATGTGGTTATTTATTACATTATTATTATTATTTTTTTCTCTTGATGTGGAGTTATATTACTCCGTTTATTCAACATTCATCAGCAAAGGCATACATCAAATAAACACACTATCAAAAGACACTCCAGTAAATACTTCTAATATATAACAGGCACAGTAAGTAACAGAAGCTCAGAAAATAACAATAATAATAACAATAAACAAAATAATTAAATAGTTAAATGAATACCTCTATTATATATACAAATATCTACAATTTAGCGTGACTCGGGAATCACGTGGTTCGGGAAAAAACAATACTGTCAACAACAAAAGCAAAAATTAGAAAAACATGATACATATGGGACAAATTAGTATTATTTACTTACATATCTGTTATTTTCTTCAAATACTATTTTTCAGTAGGTAATCGTTTTGGTGACGGTCTGAGAATTGAAAGTATTTTGTAATAAAACTAAGAGGCCACTACGACTGGGAAGCGCTTTGAAATCAGTTTTTTTTTTCGAAAAGGAATGCAAAATCCAGTGTGTACAACAAAAAGCCCCGGGCGTCATTATAGTGCTGCTCATTGGGCGTTGTGTTGCCCTTTGTCCTATTGTGAAAGTCTTCTAAACAAACTATTTCTGTTTGCACTTCTTTTTTGGTAAAACCTTACTTTAAAGTCTTTGTAAGCCGTATGCCGCTTTAATAAAAAGTTCTGTTCATCTTCAAAGGTTTATACGCAACAGTGGATTGCTACAGTGCGTTCAGTCGACATGATCACATTCATTCCGACAATTTGTCGTAGAATAAACTATGGTTCTTAGTTTCTGTACGCCACAATACAAGCCCCATTTCGCAGTTGTGTGTTCATGGTGAGATCTTCCTGTCTGCACTCAGCTCATTCATACATAGGCTATATACAGCTCGTAACTAACTTAGAAGTCACCATGCATTTCGACGAAGCTCTGAAATACTTAGGGGATTTTGGTAGATACCAAAAGGTGGTTTATTTCACTCTATGCCTCCTGGCTATCCCATGTGCCTGGCATAGCCTCGGCAATACCTTCCTCAGTGCCTCACCGGACCATCATTGTAGCCTCTACGATGGGTACACCTACAATACCTCCGAGGAGGCTTTGATGTCGTGCGCAGTGCCGAGGAAAGATGACGGGAGCTGGGACAGCTGTAGACGGTACAACATTTCCATCGGCCCCGGTGGTTTGGAGTGTAGTCCGGACGAACCACGGGAGACTATTCCATGCGATGAATGGGTGTATGATTCGACTTCGTACACTAAAACTGCCGTTTCTGAGGTGAGCTTCCTTAATTGGGTCAAGCATGATTAAAACAAGGGGTCTTTCCATGTGTTTACATTTATTCTATTCATTTATTATAACTTTTTGTTATGCAAGTTCGCCCAAAACGAGGCCACTCTTAGTATGGGGCTATACAAGATGAACAATTATTATTGATTATGAAAATATCAGGGGAGCTGAAGGTAGCAATGGTATTCCTCTTAAAGGCACTGTACACTATTGGTCATTACTCAAAATAACATTTACCATAAAAAATTACTTGGTAACGAGCAATGGAGAGCTGTTGATAGTATAAAACATTGGGAGAAATGGCTCCCTCTGAAGTACGTAGTTTTTGAGAAAGAAGTAACTTCTCACTCATTTTGAATTTACCTCAGCGGAGTGGTCTAATTCAAGGCATCTGAAATCTCACAACTTGTGCGATATGAGTGTTTTTCTGACATTATTCTTATTACTGTCATTATTCTACGACCGATTGAGCTCAAACTTTCACAGGTTTGTCACTTCATGCACTATGATGAGAAACATCAAGTGAGACTATTGGTATTTGGCAATTACCAAAAGTGTCCAGAGGTGGATTTCACAAAGGTAGTCCTAACTTAGGACTAGTCCTAGGCAATGCTAAGAGATAGGACCAGTCCTAAGTCCTAACTTAGGCAATGCTAAGAGATAGGACCAGTCCTATCTCTTAGCATTGCCTAGGACTAGTCCTAAGTTAGGACTACCTTTGTGAAATCCACCCCTTTAAATCAGTCTTAATTGTAGGATGGATGGAAACATGCACCAGGCAAGGAGTTCCAAAGAGATGCAGTATGTATACAAAACAAATCATGTTAGGAATGGCTCCTTGTTCTTCTTCAATTTGACCTGGAAATATGACATGTTAAGAGCACCGAACTCAAACTCTGGTGTTTCTGATCAGCAGCGTGTGGGTTCGAATCATCAGCCGTGTCACTTGTGTCCTTAAGCAAGACACCATTGCTTCGTCCTTCGGATGGGGCGTAAAGCCGTTGGTCCCATGTGTTATGTAACGCATGTAAAAGAACCCAATGCACTTGTCGAAAAGTGTAGGGGTTCGCACTGGTGTTCATGACTGTGGCTGTGGCTACTGTATGCACCATAGCACTCTGCTGATCAAACACCAGAGCTTAAATCCGGTGCTCTTAACCGCTAGGCCATGTCACGCCTTGTTATTATTAAACTTGTTGAAAAACATATTTCGCAGACCCTAATCTAGATATGCTATCAATAGGTTACTAATTGTTGTTATAAAGTTCGATTAACCTCTGAAAATGTTTTTAATCATACTAATGTCAATATCTGTCTCTGTGTGTACGCTTTACCGCGTACAGAAATTGATAACCCATTAAAATGTTTTGGGTAAAATTAATCTGTCTAAACCATACTACTTCGAAAACAATCCCTTTTCAAAGTAGGTCATACAATCAGCAACTGCAGTCCTTTTTTACATATTTTTTGTTTTTAGATTTTTTAAGTATTATACCAATGATCTGCATTGTCCTAACTTTGCAAATACAACTATCATAAGCCTGTACATATGTGCCAATGTATGTGTGCAAACAAGACACAGAAAAAAACATATGACAAAATGGTGTTCAATTTCTTTAGTTCATATTATCATAGATTATTTCTTCAGTTCACATTATCTCAGTTGGTGAAGCAACGGCACGTTAATCCGGAGGTCGTTGGTTCGAATTCCACTCTAGTCAGTTCTGTGTTCAACCCCCAAATCATTTACAAATTTACCCAGTCAGTTTCCCTTGTGGTTTATATTGATATCTGAAACAAAAAGTCGCATCCCCTTAAGGTGATCCCCTCGCTGCCGCTTCCCAGGTTGTATCGTAATTGGGTGTGATCCGTGGCTACACGGCAGTTAACGGTTGTATGGCTTCTGACTGGCACCCCGAACAAAGATATTGACAAAAATAGGAACACCGCCAGTATAGGGCTAGATAGCTCAGTTGGTAGAGCGCCGGCACGTTAATCCGGAGGTCGTTGGTTCGAATCCCACTCTAGTCAATTCTTTGTTCAACCCCAAATATCATATTTTCTTTTACATTTTCTTTTTCAATATAAACCACAAAGCTTCTGACTTCTGATTCTCAAGCGTTTCTTCGAATCCCCAGCCGTTACACCTGTGTCCATAAGCGAGACACTTGACCATTGCTTCGTCCTTCAGATGGGACGTAAATCTGTTGGTCCGATGTGATGTGTAAACTCCATGTAAAGGAACCCAGTGCACTTATCGAAAAGAGAAGGGGTTCACCCCGGTGTTCCTGGCTGAATTGGCAGCATATTGCACCACAGCACCTTGCAAACCATTATAAGATGCTAAGCATTAAGTCTTTTATCTAAAACTTTGCCCCACTCCTTGCAATAATAACCTGGCGCTTTGTATCCTTTGGCAAAAAAAGGCGTTATAATTACGGTTATTATTGGTAGTAGTACAAATTATTTCCCTTTTCTATTGTAGTGGGACTTGGTGTGTAAAAACAAGGTTAAGAGGCAGTTATCTAAGACGCTTGTCCTCATCGGTAAGATGACGGGGTCCTTAATCTTTGGCCAATTCGCTGACTTTGCTGGACGGAAGAAGTCGTTCACACTGGCAATCCTTCTCCAGGTAAGTGTGAGACTCTCTGTGGAGTGCAGGGTGGATCAATGTTGGTAGTTTCTTAAAGACCCGGCCGTCGATTTCACAAAACTCTTCCTAACTTAGGACTTATTTTAGGACTTAGGACGAGTCCCAACCCTGCACTGTAGCCTGCATACATTAAAATTAATCCTAAGTTAGGACGAGTTACTCGTTTTAACTCGAGATAAGACGAGTCCTTACTCTTTGTGAAATCGACTTACATGGTTTTAAAATAATGATGGAAAGCTTCCCTTAAAGACACTGGACACTATTGGTAATTGCCAAAGACCAGTCTTCTCACTTGGTGTATCTCAACATGCATAAAATAACAAACATGTGAAAATTGAGCTCAACTGGTCGTCTAAGTTGCGAGATAATAATGACAGAAAAAAAAAATTGCTGATTACCCAGTAAGTTTTTATTCGAACAACTCTTTTGAGTAGCTACCAGTAGTGTCCAGTGCGTTTTTGGTGAAATTTTGCAGCTTGCGATGTACCTCAAAGTATCATTTTGTGTTATTGTTATTCCCCAGGTTGCTGCCGGAATTGGGGCGTCGTTCGTCCCCAACTTCGCCCTTTTCTGTTTCATGCAATTCCTGCTCGGTGTCTCTGCATCTGGAACATTTGTTGTTGCCATAGTGATAGGTGAATGTTTTTTTAAGCCCGGTTAGCATACTTCACGCGAATTGCGAAAGGGAGCGAATTGCCTTAATTGTCATTATTTGAAAACTTAATTTCACCCACTGCGTCTCTTTGAACTCCGTACCTGTTGCATAATTTCCTCCACCCTACAATCTAAACTGTTTGAAGAGTAAAATAAATTCCCACCTTAAAGGCAGTGGACACAATTGGTAATTACTCAAAATAATTATTAGAATAGAAAAATACTTGGTCATTAATGGGGCGCTGTTAAAAGTATAAAACATTGCGAGAAACGGCTACCTCTGAAGTAACGTTAGTTTTCGAGAAAGATAATTTTCCCCGAATTTGATTTTGAGACATATTAGATTTTGAGGTCTTGAAATCAAGCATCTGAAAGCACACAAGGTCGTGTGACATGGGTGTTTTTTCTTCTTTCATTATCATCCCGCAACTTCGACAATCAATTTGAGATCAAATTTTCACAGGTTTTTTATGCTTATGTTGAGACACAACAAGTGAGAAGACTGGTCTTTGACAATCACCAATAGCGTCCAGTGTCTTTAAGCCCCTTGAGTTATTTTCACTTAACATAATGTTTTATTCTTGTAGCTCCTTAATACACAGTGAATTTTAGCCTCGTTTGGGAATAAACTTGCATCGAACGAAGTTTAAAATAAAAAAAAGGGCCAAGTGGTTTGGAGCTAGCAAGAGCATAACAAAGTGACTGGAGAGACTTGGCTAGAGACTACGTCTCTGTGTATTCTCCTCTCTGCTGCGCTTAATGCTTGGTGTGCTATTCTCTTTTCCAGCCACTGAGATGGTAGGCAAGAGCCAGCGGGCCACTGCAGGAATAATCATCGATTACTTCTACACCATTGGGTACATGTCTATGGCGTTGATAGCGTGGAGACTGCGGGACTGGCACACTATCGAGTTGGCGATATCCATCCCACCGATTATATTCCTGGCTTATTATTTGTAAGTTTGCCGGTATGATTATGAACTGCAGAGAGAACGTATAGAAGCGATGTGATCTATGATGACAGGTTTACAACAGAGCCACCAAGCCTGGACTTCCTGCAGGCACGATTTGTACACAGCCTAATGGAAGAAATCATAAAATCGTATATTTTATGGAGATTGCACTGTCTAATTCTGATATGATGAAAGGGGGCACATCTCAGAACTTGTCCAGCTTTCACTTATAACTCTTGGATTTATCTGGAAAATATGACACAAAGTATCAACTTTCCCATATGGCCAGTGCAGTATCTTGCCTGCCAGACTAGCCAAAGAATGTACAGGGTCACAGCACTTGTTGTAAACAAAGTTCACATGGTCTATACATTGCAGTGATCACATGCCTCGCAACAAGGTAAAATAGTACAAGATTCCTTGAGACGTGACTACCAACCCCCCCCCCCCCCCCCGTAAAAAAGGCCTCACTTATTTTGAGGCACTGTAAATTATAGGTAAAAACTCAAAATAATCCTTAGCATAAAAACTTACTAGGTATAAAGATCCGGCTCCCTCTAAAGTTACGTAGTGTTTGTTGAAGTAATTCTCACTCAAATGAGATGCCTTAGCTGACGTTTTCAATTAAAAAAACTGAAAGTACACAACATGTGCGACAAGGGTGTTTTTCTTCCATTGTTTTCTCGGAACTCCGACGACCAATTCAGCTCATATTGTCACAGGTTTGGTTACGCATTTATGTTAAGATACGCCAAGTGAAAAGACTGTTCTTTGACAATTACTAAAAATGTCCAGAGCCTTTAACAGCGGTGGGTAGTCGAATACACCACTTTAATGTTGATGTTCTTGGCGTGTGTTTTTTTAGTTTGTTTATTCTTGTATTGCACTTCAGTATCGTACCAGAGTCTCCAAGATGGTTGTTATCTAAAAGCAAGACGGCAGAAGTAGAGAAGATCGTCAGAAAGGCGGCAAAAATAAACAAAGTGAAGATACCAGAAAGTGTGTTCCGTGATCATTCTTCACAAACTGGAGAAAAGGTAAACACTCCCATATCATTATCTTGTCAAGTAATTTTTCTGTTTGACGATGCCGAGAATCTTAAAATATAACTTACTTATAATGGTAAGATCATACTTTGATATGCGTTAATTAAAGGAACGTTACAGAATTGGTAAGACACAAGAAGATTGGTGAAGATCACAGATTTATTTCAAACTTACGCGGTCTAATGATGATGAAATCAGAAAACATCCCTTGAAATATTTCTGTCTGAAATTTCATTTTGATGAGAAATAAATAATCTAATAATCTAATTTCGCGTTTGGGGTTTATCGCTCAGTGAGCGTTTTATTCATTTTTATTTTGGCATCGACGTAATGCAAAATTAATTTGGAATCGGTTTTTCGCTATTCTCTCGTGACCAGATGGCCGATCGATCGCAAACTTATACAGGTCTGTCAGTTTATGTATGGTGAATTAAATAAAGTGCTTACACTGCCACCGACTGTTTTGTTGACAAAAACCAATTCTGCATTGTTCCTTTAAAGGGTATTTTGTTAAATTCCTATATTGTTGGTATACTGCTGTTTTGTTTTAAAAGATGTTAGTTTTGCATAACATGAGGTGTATCGAGCACTGCATACTCAGTACTTTCTTGGATTTTGTAAAATAAAACGCAGCAGGCAATTCACTCGGGTTGGAGTCGAACCAACAACCTCGTGCATTGCTAGAGCATACAGAATTATAATGTGTGTTTGGGGACTTCCATGAGAACTGGCCGAATATATACTATTTATAATAAATTCAAGATTCTTAAAGGCAATTAGTTATTGGTAATTACTCAAAATAGTTATTAGCATGAAACCTTTCTTGAATATGAGTAATGGGGAGCTGTTGATAGTATAAAACATTGTGTGAAACAACTCCCTCTGAAGTTTTCGAGAAAGAAGTAATTTGCCACGAATTTGATATCGAGACCTTAGATTTAGAACTTATGGTCACGAAATCAAGCATCTGCAGCACGCAACTTCGTGTGAGAAGGTGTTTTTTTCTCGCAGCTTTGATGACCAAACGGGCTCAAATTTTCACAGGTTTGTTATTTTATGCATATGTTGAGATACACCAAGTGAGAAGACTGGTCTTTAACAATTACCAATAGTGTCTAGTGTTAAATCTACTATTAATTTCAGATCATTGGAAAAAAAACCAAGACGGTGAAGACGTACACCATCTTTGATCTGATGAGATATCCTAACATGAGGAAGAAAACTCTCATCATTTATTTCATTTGGTGAGCTCTTAAAACACACACACAATTTATGTAGACCATTATATAATACTCTTTGAGCTTTCAAAAACTTCTCTTAATTTACTTCATGGCAAATTCTTTTGATTGCACAAAGCGCCCAATTATGATGTAGTGCACATGACGTCATCTTTGATGTTAACCAATGAAAAGTGCACACATTACACACTGCGAACAGCTATCGGCCAATGATAACCTTTTACGTTTGCACATTTCATCAATATGGCGGCCAAGTGCAAGGTGACTATCTGAAGGTATGTTTTTCCCCTTGTTGAGTTTACTACAATCTTCTCCCTTTTACATATAGGTTGAGCAACAATCTAGTTTACTACGGTCTGTCCTTTTTCTCGGAGGATCTCGGCAAAGATCCGTACTTGGCGTTCTTTCTCGCCGGTGCCGTTGAAATTCCCGCCTATATTGTATGCCAGCTGCTATTGGATAGAACCGGACGGAAGTGGCTGATTTGCACATTCATGACCATTGGGGGCGTGTCGTTACTTTGCGCCATGGCCATACCAACAGGTATGTTAACCGTATCGTATGCCAGCTGCTATTGGGTAGAGTCAACCGTAAGTGGCTGATTTGCATAATTCATGGGGGCGTGTCATTGCTCTGCGCGATGGCCATTCCAACCGGTGAGTGTTGTAAACTTCCATATGTCGACCTACATTACATACATGGAGGGCCTACACTATAGGCATGTAAAAACCTAAATAAAGGATGGGGGCTGACCCGAGTGGCACTGGGGGTTGTCCCGGGTGAGCCCCGTCAAAGCAATTCGAACGTACCGGGAAAGACCGGTGTGACCCAGGGAAGCTAAACGAACGCTCATAATATAGAATGTTTGCAAATAATACGCCATTGATCTCAGTAGGGTGCCCTCGGCTGCACCTTTACTGACTTTCCAAGCATTGTGTTCCCAACATCACCCGATCTTTAAATTATTTGTGTTTTTCTCCGTAGATTCGACCACTTTAATATTAGTTATCGCAATGATCGGCAAGTTGTGCATCTCAGGGTCGTATGCGATTGTCTACCTCTTCACGATAGAACTCTTCCCGACGCCCGTCAGGTAAAATGAAAGCGTCTATAAGGGTACACGTTTGGTAATTTTCAAAGACCAGTCTTCTCACTTGGTGTATCCCATCATAACAATAAAATAACAAGCCTGTGAAATTTTGGGCTCAATCGATCATCGAAGTTGCGAGAAAATGATGAAAAAAAAACACCCTTGTTGAGCGAATTTGTGTGCTTTCAGATAAGAAAAATATATTTTTTATTATTTTAGTGAGAAATTACCTCTTTTTCAAAAACTACGTTACTTCGTTATATTATCAACATCTCTCTAATGCTCGTTACGAAGTCAGTTTTTAAGTTAATAAAGGCAGTGGGCACTATTAGTAATTACTAAAAAATAATTATTAGCATAAAACCTTTCTTGGTAACGAGTAATGGGCAGAGGTGGATAGCATATAAAACATTGTGAGAAAACAGCTCCCGAAGTGACGTGAGTTTTCGAGAAAGGAGTCATTTTCCACGAATTTGATTTCGAGACCTCAGAATTAGATTTTGAGGATACCGAAATCAAGCATCTGAAAGCACACACCTTCGTGTGACAAGGGTGTTTTTTTTTCTTTCATTATTATCTCGCAACTTCGACTACCGATTGAGCTCAATTGTCCATAGGTTTGTTATTTTAATGCATATGTTCAAAACACCAAGTGAGAAGACTGGTCTTTGAGCATTACCAATAGCGTCTTGTGCCTTTACGTCTTGATATGGTCAAACTGATGCATCTGTAGTCCATGTTCTCTGTTTTGTCGTACCACCAGGAATGTAGGTGTGGGAATGGGCTCCTTCGTGTCCCGTATAGGCTCCATTGCTTCCCCGTATGTCCTCTATCTTGGTGACGTCACTTTCTTCCAGTTTCCGTTCCTTGTTTTTGGAAGTTTTGCTCTGCTGGCTGGTGTCTCCACGCTTCTACTGCCCGATACACTGGGAACAAAGCTACCTCAAACCATGGAGGAGGGGGAAGCGTTTGGCAAGTGAGTAACAGTAAAAGTCGCTTCTTATAAAGCGGGCATTTCCGCGTTAAAGGCAGTGGACAGTATTGGTAATTACTCAAAATAATTATTGCCATAAAACCCTTCTTGGTAACGAGGAATGGGCGAGGTTGATAGTATAAAACATTGTGAGAAACGGCTCCCTCTTAAGTGCCATAGGTTTGGAGAAAGAAGTAAATTCCACGAATTTGATTTCAAGACCTCAGATTTGGAACTTGAGGTCTCGAAATCAACCATCTAAACGCACACAACTTCGTGTGACAGGGTGTTTTTTTCTTTCATTATTATCTCGCAAGTTCGATGACCAATTGAGCTCAAACTTTCTCAGGTTTGTTATTTTATGCATTATGTTGAAGTACACCAACTGTGAAGGCTATTGTTTTGACAATTACCAAACGTGTCCACTGCCTTTAACATACAGTATTTCCCGCAAGGTATGTGGTACTATACATTTTAAATTATGAGATCTACTCCTTTAACATAGCACCATTGAATGTGTTACAAGGTCCTGCAGCGCAATATGCTGACAAACAAATAAGGAACTTCCGATGCCAACCCGGTTATGGATTCCATGTGGCCTGATCCGTCTTTGGGCAGTGTGAGTTCGAGGTACTGTAAAATAAATTTTGGAGTTCCCTGGGTTCTGCCTGATCCCAAAAATGAGTCAAGCTTCATGTGATCCGAAATCCGGGTCATTTCTGGTCCTGCCTGTCGATCATCTTGAATTCTCCCATTGATATCAATGTTACCAAACCGAGGCTGGAAGAACAGAACAGCCTGGTTCCTGTTTGCAAAAATATTTTTAGCATTCATTATTGTTATTCGATACGAGGAACAAGACCAGGATGGAGGCAGTATGATAAAATAATGTCTTTACTCCCAAAGAAGCTGAGAAAGATTAAAGGGATGTTATTGGTCCAATAAATAATAATAAAAATAATAATAATAAAACACATTTTATATAGCGCCAAATCCATTAAAAATGCTCCCGGGCGCTTTCAAAAAGCTAAATAATTAAAAGGTCAAAAATAAGATCCATCAAATATGATCATAAAACAATAAAGGTACAAATACAAGTAAACAGATAAAAATATATAAAATAATCACAAACCAGAGATTAAATGTATAAAAGCGCAATGATGGTGATTGTGAAATGCGCTATACAAAAACTATTTATTGTTATTTTATGAATTTTTTTAATTTAGGAATATGACTTTTCGCCAAATGGTCGCGTTTCCAGGATGTGGAAAGAAGTTTGAACAGATCGAAGATGAAGACGTTGAAGATGAGAAAGAAGATCCAGCAGGATCAGAGATGAGGATGCTCAACGTGTAGTCTTAATTCAATTCGGAAACAGCGTGCCGGTGGGTTTTTTTTACACTGAAATTTATGTAATGTGGCACCGGTTTCAAATTTTGAAAAAATGCAACTTTATGAGACGCCGTCTTAAAAGTTATGTTTGTAGATTGAATAAATTTATAAGCTTGTATTTAAGGTTGTGCACGAAAAACAATCCACCATTGATAAAGTGTCTTCCTTCTGACGTCATGTGCTATTTAATTCATTGCTATTCCCAGATGATGGCCAGCGTGAGTTTAACGTCCTTGATAACCTTTAACATTGTTTCATATTTTTTTTCATTTTGGTATGGGGTCGTCCGAGAGTGTCAGAGTTTTCCCGTTTCTTTATTTACGAGTTTCTATCCCTTCTACTGTATTATTTGATGTAATTTTTATGAATCTTTTTATTTTCTCCATTTTTGGAGGTTTTGAGGAGATAAATAAACAATGGACCATTCCACAATATCAAAAGAATGAGAGTTCCCATGTTTGCATCCAATGACGTCATCACGCTCAGAAAGAGCCCAATAAATGATGATATAATAAAACTTTTGCCGTGAAATTGGGATAATAATGTCATATGGGGGCTCTTTCCAATTGATGTTGTTTCCTTTGTCGAGAAAGGAATTATGAACCCCCAAATCGACGTAAACAAAGATAAGCATAATATAAAATAAAAAAATAAAGACAACATTATAATTGAAATGATATTAATTTTTGGTTTCTACCCATATACACCGATTTGTCTAGCACTGTATACTCAGTACTTCCCCGAGTCCTGTGAAAAAAATCACAGGCATTTTTACTCGAACCCACGACCTTTTGCAATTCTAGAGCAGCGTCACACCAACTAGACCACCGAGATTGCCCGGTAGCTAGAGGCAGTTCGAATCCTATGTTTTAGCAGCGGGTACTGCAAACGATTTAATAGATGTTAAATTTGCATCGGGGATAAAGAACATTAATTTTTGGTTTCTACCCATATACACCGATGTGTGTAGCACTGTATACTCAGTACTTCCCCGAGTCCTGTGAATTGAAATGTGTCATTGATTTTTTTGGACCTTGACAAACTCCGGAGAATTCTGAGCCTATGAAGTTGGTACAAAACGTTTTCCCGATTCTCGAAGCTTAACTTTTGAATTTTCCCGTTTGGTATTTCAATATTTGAAATATAAACTGTTAAGTACCAATTTATTAATTACTTTATTTCCATTTGAGTTATTTCCCTTTTTCCCTAATGAAAATGAAATTTGTATGTTTCTATGTTTTGGTCGGTAATGATTTTTTTTTCTTCTTTTTTAAATGTATACTTCTATTTATCTTTAAATTAAGAGACACTTCGTAAAGACTTGTTTTTTCGGATTTATTTTCTATTGGTACTTATTTAATTGTTATGTGTAGTTATTTATAAAATTGACTAATGAATTTCAGTGACGGTGTATTGTAGTTGGAGAGCTAACATTGTTTGTAATGTCAAAAGTTGCACTAATAGTTGCTAGCTCATAAATTAATGACAATAACAAAACATCCACACCGGCTGTTGGAATCCTTGATTACTTAATTATGCTCCAAACATGAATAATTCACCAGTACAAACTAAAGTGCACATTTTACCATGTGATCTTTACTGATGTGGACTCCAGTTTAAATCTAGGGACGAAGCCTTGCATCGTGTAGATTGGTTGTTCAGACCTTGGGGTTTCCCTCTACCAGGGTTGCGCAACAAATCTCAACAGGTGTATAAAATAACAAACCTGTGAAAATTTGAGCTCAATCGGTCATCGACCTCAAGTTTTAAATATGAGGTCTCGAAATCAAAGTCTTGGAAAATTACTTCTTTCTCAAAAACTATGGCACTTCAGAGGGAGCCATTTCTCACAATGTTTTATACCATCAACCTCTCCTCATTACTCGTCACCAAGTAAGGTTTTATGCTAATAGTTATTTTGAGTAATTACCAATAGTGTCCACTGCCTTTAAAAACTGATATTTATTTACCCTTTTACACAAGTATCTTCGGGTTTATGGTTCTTTCGACAATGACGAATAAGAAACATGTTGCGTTTCTAAGCGACCAATGTAATATTGACATGCTGTATAGGGGACATGTCACCGGCGCAAAGAACAGTTTTGATTTCTTCTTTTAAGTGCTGCTCATGCATTATATGAAACGGCCGTCGCACATTTCAAGCGATTTTCAACATACTGAATAACAAAGTGGATGCATATCAGAAAACTGTTTCCAGAAATGTTCAATTGTAAGTAAGCATGGAGAAGCGGTACGTGCTTATCCTAGACGCTTCCAAAAAGTATGGAAAACGGTGGTCGCATTTCCGAGCCGATTCTATAAGCTGTATGTATGAGAAAGATGAGTACAGATCAAAGCCGTTTTCATGCGTTTTAAGTGAGGAAATTGCATGCAGTCGTGCACTATTTCAAGCCGTTTCGAGACTCCTTACGTTTTGAATTCGGTCGGTGTAATTACGCTTGTCGCAATGATCTTTGCACAAGATGTCAGAAAACGTAAGGAATCAATAAATAGCATAGCTCTTGGCCCATATCGTGGGAATTTGTTTTTACAGAAACAGCAACTTTTGCACACATGCAGGGGAAGTGTCCGACCAAAGAGCTACAAGAAAGAGCAAACATAACGACTCGATGACACGTGGTGCAGGAGATAATCTTTGGTTACCTATAAGCATTGAATTCGCGTGACCTGACATCTAATGATGTCATGATGGCAAAATGAACGGAATTTTTTTTAACGTCTCCGTTCTACAAACTGGAGTTAATTCAAATTTCATCTTGCACTGCTGTTTGACAAAAATATCCCACTTACTGCAAGTACCGACTTGTACTTTTCAGGTTGATATGCTTGCGAAGATAATAAGGTTTTTTTATGACTTTTATATTTATGAAAACAGGTGTAAACAATTAAATGGGGAGCTAAAATTGTTTGTGATGTCAAAAGTTGCACTAATGGTTGCTAGCTCATAAATGACAATAAAAAACGTCCACACCGGCTGTTGGAACCCTTCATAATGCTCCAAACATGAATAATTCACAAAATACAAACTAAGGTGAACATTTTAACATGTGAACTTTTAGTGCACCCCAGTTTAAATCTAGGGACGAAGGCTTGAATCGTGTGGATTGATTGTTCAGACACTACGTGATTGTTTGGGGTTTCCCTCTATAATGGTTGCCTGCTGCAACATCTATCTTCAGGTAGTATTATGGTTCTTTCGTAAAAGATATATAAAGAAAAACTTTACATGTATATTATTTACAAACACTTATTGTTCGGTGTACACATCTCATAATTATTTCTAATCAAAACTTGACCCCTTTAATCCTAACCCAATGTGTTTTATAAACTGGATGGGATTCGAACTTCAAGGTTTGCACTGCTGGAGCAGATCTCAAGTTACTGTTCCGCCCGAAATAAATACTTATTTCGGTCACAAACAACAAAGCCGATCATTCATTTTTCGACGACTGATCCCTCTCAACAAACTTCCGAATGTTTATATTTCTTTAAAGGCAGTGGACACTAGTGGTAATTACTCAAAATAATGATTAACATAAAACCTTACTTGATTACAAGTAATGGGGAGTGGTTGATAGTATAAAATATTGTGAGAAACGGCTCCCTCTGAAGTAATGTAATTTTCGAGAAAGAAGTCACTTTCCACAAATTTGATTTCGAGACCTCAGATTAATTAGAATTTTGAGGTCTCGGAATCAAGCATCTGAAAGCACACAACTTCGTGTGACAAGGGTGTTCTTTCGTTATTATCTCGCAACTTCGACGACCGATTGAGCTCAAATTTTCACAGGTTAGTTATTTTATGCATATGTTGAGATACGCCAACTGTGAAGACTAATTTTTGACAGTTACCAAATAGTGTCCACTGTCTTTAATTAAATGCTAAATGAGAACTACTACTTATGTGTCGCTTTCCCGAACCTTTGAATTATTTATGCTTATCGAACATCTTGCTTAGAAAAGCCGGGCTTCCCTTCGTCGTCGATTCCAGAAAACCATCTGTAACGGAGCGAAAACGAACGTTTGCGACGAACGACGGTTTTGCGCGAGTGGAACGCACCCCTGGCATTTAAAAGTCTAATGTGATTGGCTCTATCTGACCGTAAAGGGCGCTACAAATTATCAAAAATGGCGACCTCCTCTCGCACTGCTCGTGTGCTCGGTTAAATTCTTATTTTGAAACGCCTGAAATCTTCCCCAGATCACCTTAGAGGGTGTCAAACACAGGCAATATCTACGGAACTTATCCAAGATATTGATGAACAATGTTTCGACGACTAACGACTGAAGGCTGTGGATTATCTCGACAGATTTGTCGAAACTTGTCAACAACCCCAGCGGTGTGTGGTAATGTTGCATTGAATTCCTGTGCAGCTGCAACAGGCAGTGCTTCTTGTCGGTTATTCAGGAGACAAGATCATGATGAGTTGTTCGATCAACCGTGGGATCAACATAAACAGTTCATTCCTCACACGATGAGTATGCATTTCTTGTACTGTTTTGTTGATTTCGTTTTGTTGAATGTTGTTGAATTATCTAACTTATTCATTGTTAATTTTTATTTAATTTTAAGTTAATTAATTTTATCAATATAAACCACAAGGGAAACTGACTGGGTAAATTTGTAAAATGATTTTTGGTTAAACAAAGAATTGACTAGAGTGGGATTCGAACCAACGACCTCCGGATTAACGTGCCGGCGCTCTACCAACTGAGCTATCTAGCCCTATATTGGCGGTGTCCCTATTTTTGTCAATATCTTTGTTCGGGGGTGCCAGTCAGAAGCCATACAACCGTTAACTGCCGTGTAGCCAGGGATCACACCCAAATTACGATACAACCTGGGAAGCGGCAGCTAGGGGATCACCTTAAGGGGATGCGACTTTTTGTTTCAGATATTAATTTTATTCTATTTTATTCTAAATTAATGATTGAATTACCAAATTGGATAACTTTCTGTATGGTGCCACCACTTTTTCACTCATTTTTACAAAAAGGGATATCTCATTGAGGTAAATTAGATACTATAATTATTTCATATCGAATGAATAAGTGGTGGCGCCATACGGAAACTTTTCTACCAAATTCTTTCTGTTTTGAATTTACATTTTTTTTCATCAACATTTTTATTGCATTGGTTGGTTGGTTGGTAGTATTTTAATTGTATCAAACTCGAAGGGCAAAGGGGCTGCAAAAATGCAAGACTATCTCATTTTGACTTGTCATCAATAATAATAAATAGGCCAAGTGTTCTTGCGGTTTTTTCCCCCCAGTTTTTTTTTAATGCCTATTTTGAGAATAATGTATCTTTAGCACTGAATTTATTTTGGCATTCCCTTCATGATCTGTCACTGATGTAAGATAAATATTAACTTGAGTCACTTTTGATTGAATTCTTCAACAGTAAGAACCTATGCTTCCAAGGCAGCATCTAAGTTTTCAAGAAGAGTCAAAAAAGGTAAGTTCAGGGTTCTCCAAAGGATTTTATTCTGGGGTTGGGAGAGGGGTATTCTGTAATACAGAATCTATAATAATAATAATAACCGTATTTATGACGCGCCTTTTGCCAAAGGATACAAAGCGCCAGGTATTATTACTGCAAGGAGTGGGCGAATTTTGAGATATAAGACCTAATCCTTAAGCACCATGTAATGGTTTACAAGGTGCTATGGCACAATATGCTGTCAATCCAGCCAGGAACACCGGGGCGAACCCCTTCTCTTTTCGATAAGTGCACTGGGTTCTTTTACATGCGTTTACACAACACATGGGACCAACGGCTTTACGTCCCATCCGAAGGACGAAGCAATGGTTATGTGTCTTGCTTAAGGACACAAGTGTCACGGCTGGGGATTCGAACCCACACTCTGCTGATCAGAAACACCAGAGTTTGAATTCGGTGCTCTTAACCGCTCGGCCACGACACTCCCAAAGAATCTGTACCAACATTTCTGAGATAAATGGCTAAATAAATTGAATTGAAAGGCTTGCCTGAGAGCTGAGAGTGGCTTTGATGTGAAACCGTTTACATGTCATCATTTTAATAAATTATGGTGGTCTTTTTTTTTTCTTTTCAAAGAAACATTTGATCGGTATATGGGAATGGAACCAACCCAGTTACAGTCTGGCTTCGAAGAAATCAAGGAATTAGAAGAGTAAGTATAGTCGACTCCGTTACAACAAGGTCGCTGGCTTGGACTGGCCAGATAACCTTTTTTATATTAACAGGAATAATGTTTTTATAATAGGAAAGCAAAACAAAGAAACACATGAAGCAGAAATGAGATTCAAGACCTTCAGAATGTACCTATGCAAAACCTTCTTTTTAAAGGCAGTGGACACTATTGGTAATTACTCAAAATATTTATTAGCTTAAAAACTTACTTGGTAACGAGTAATGGGGAGCTGTTGATAGTCTAAACCATTGTGAGAAACGGCTCTCTCTGAAGTAACGTAGTTTTGAAAAAACTGTAATTTTCCACGAATTTAATTTTGAGACCTCAGATTTAGATTTTGAGGTCTCGAACTCAAGCATCTGAAAGCACACAACTTTGTGCGACAAGGGTGTTTTTTCTTTCATTATTATCTCACAACTTCGACAACCAATTGAGCTCGAATTTTCACAGGTTTGTTATGTTATGCATAATGTTGAGATACACCAAGAGAGAAGACTGGTCTTTGACATAGTGTCCAGTGCCTTTAAAGGCACCGTGGTATACTTTTATACATGGCTCTTTAAAAAACATCCTACTGTGTAGATATATGTAAAACATTTTGTTTAACCCTGCAGTGAGAGCCGTTTTAAGCACGCCATTATTTTAATTTTTTTATTTCCTTAAAGGAACACGTTGCCTCAGATCGGACCAGTTGATCTTTAAAAAGCGTTTATTATAAAATGCATATGGTTGGAAAGATGTTATAAAAGTAGAATACATTAATCCACAGATACATGTATTTGCCTCGAAATTGCGTGGTCTTCCTTTTACTTTGCGAACTAACACGGTCGGCCATTTATGTGAGTCCAAAATTTTTCTAGACTTCATTCATAATATACCATTTCTTGTCAAATGTTGTTTTAGTGCAAGTGAGGATGTCAAGAGAATATTCAGTCTAGAGTTTGCACCCAGGGTAAGTTGACTTGAAGTAATAATACAAATAATCTCAACCCTGTTACTTCCTACTTTGTCATGTTTGTGGCCAATTATTCAATGTTATGATGGATTTTGATTAAGGGAACCAATGTGTGGTGAGGAGGTTTTCAACTAGTGGTTTAAACCTGCCGAGGCCTGGTTCTTGATAATTTTACGGTACCAAGACGAAGTCAAGGTAAATTATCAAGAAACAGGTCTCGGCGGGTTTAAACCACTAGTTGAAAACCGATTCAGCACACTTTGATTCCCATTCATAAATACCTTTTCGGTAAAAAAACATCAACACTTTTTGTCAAAAAGTAAAATAAATGCAAAAATTATAAATTGTTCAATGATTTCTTTAAACACAACACCCCTCCATCTATGAAATGGTAAGGCCCTCGTGTAAACAACTCCTTTGGAGATGCAAGGAGATTGCTGTGCGCATATCTTGGATGTGGCGCAAATGTTTCAGCCGTTGCTTTCGACCAATAGGAATGAAGAAACTGTCCTATATAAGCACAGGTGCAAGAAGCTTGCGTGTCACGCCCACGTTTCAACACTTTTTACTGGTGATAAATCATCCGTTAAACACCCCCACATGATGCCCTCTCCACCAATAGGAATAGCGAAACTGTATTAGGTATTTATGAATGATAAATAAGCTATGCCAGCATGTCATGTAGTGAACGCATCTGCGCAGTACTCAGTCATTGAGTCAACCCTCCTACTGCCTGACCGTTCAACATCCCCCACTGTAGTTTCAAATGATAGATGCAATTTGTTAGCTTACAATATTATATCAAGCAGTGAATACATCTTCACAGACAAAACATACATTAAAGGGAAGGTACACGTTTGGTAATTGTTAAAGTCCAGTGTCCTCACTTGGTGTATCCCATCATAAGCATAACATAACAAGCTTGTGAAAGTTTGAGCTCACTTGGTCACTGGAGTTGCGAGAAAATGATGAAAGAAAAAACACCATTGTTGGCGAAGGTTTGTGCTTTCAGATAGGAATAAAAGACTTCTAGCTAGAAGTCTTCTATTATTATTTTAGACGCTACTTCAGTGGGAGTCGTTTCCCACAATGTTTTTATACTACCAACAGCTCCACAATACTCGTTACCAAGTCAGTCTTTAAGTTAATATTTGTTTTGAGTAATTACCAAACGTGTACCTTCCCTTTAAGTAAACAAAATTAAGTACAAGAAAACTTCAGCACAGACTTATTTGTTAATAAATATCACACAATCTGTTGGTTAATATTCTGGTATAACATGGCTTATGTTGACATGTTAAGCGTATAAAGGTGAATGAAAATGAAAAACATAGGATTCAAACTACCTCCAGCTATCGCGCAATCTCAGTGGTCGGTCTAGTTTGTAAGACATCTGAGCCCAATTTCACAGCTCTGCTTACCGTAAGCATAGAATCGGTGCTTACAAAAACAGGGTATTCTGTGCTTACGGCCTGCCTATTTCACGAATTTGGGCTTCTGCGCGTGCATACTTCATGTTACTAGGCATTCCACACTTACAAGGCTAGCGCAGAAATTTGGCGCTTGCACGTAAGCGGGAATCGCGATCGTAAGCGCAGAATTTGGCGGTAAGCAGAGCCATGAAATTGGGCCCTGCTCTGGAACAACAAAGGTTGTGGGTTCGAATCCCTCCTAAGTAGTCATGCGTGTGATCTTTTTTAAGATTTCTTTTTACAGAAGTTGGGAAAGTACTGAGTACACAGTGCTTACACACATCTATGCAAGTGTCAAACCAAACAATATTCAATTTTATCCCTGATGCAAATTTAACATTTGTGAAAATAATTTAATCGTGATTGTGAGACATTTATTTTGATCGTTTATTTTTGTTCGCAGCGAGAGATCAAGAAACTCCAAGAAGTAAACACATTGCAGGATATCGATCATGATCCAACAGATGAAAGCCATGCTAACCTGCTCTTGACAAGCAGTAAGTTATTATACAAATATAACATAGTTTAAGGGTGACTAGTATACACATATTGATTGGCAACGAGGTACATGTAACTAGTATACGTCTATTCCCACAAGGGACTTTGAGTGACCAGAAGAGCGACCTATTTCCCGAGACCGAAAGCCCTGATTCTGGTCACTCACAGGCCCGAGGGGGAATAGACATCCAATGTACACTAGTTACCGAATTATGCCAGTCAATATGTGTTTTATAACACAGCTCGGTCTTATGTCAAATAAGAACAGAAAAAGGAGTTTTGTAGTTGTTGTTCACGGTTCAAGTCAAGAGAGGGTGCTGTTACCGTGGGCACTAAATACAAAGACTATTCCCGCAAAACACGCGCGCGTGATCACTAGTCCATATTAATACATCCCATGTGACCGTGTTTCAGCCAACCAGAATACAGAACGAGCAAGAGGTGTGTTAAAATCGATATTAGTTCCCTGAGGTATTGGAAGGAGGCGAAGCCGAGGGAACTAGCTTATCAACTTCAAATATCAAGGGGAGCTAATAATCAACTAGTCACCTGAAATAAACTTAGCTTGGGCGATATCGACTTATTTTATTCATGATATATCGGCGACAATATAAATTTGACATTATCAGTCTTCAAACTCCAAGTGAAAGTTGTAGAAGAGACAGTCATAGCACAAGAGAGGTGTTCTAATGACCTATTCTTCTGGTTTTACTCCAAACCTATGGGGTGCAAGATTTCTCAGCTAGGAAATACATACTTGACCAATATTGCGATATATCGCAATATATCAATATTTCGATTAAAACCAAAGTGATTCGATATCGTAATCGTTTCCAAATTAATATCGCGATATTTGAGAATATCGTGGTATCGCCCAAACTTAAAATAAACCATATATTTGTTTTACTCACATTCAGTTACAGGAACATGAGTTTTGAGCAAGAGAAAATGATGACTGAAACAAAATACCCATGATGATAAATTTGTTTATGTATTGGATATTGCTAAGAGAGCGCTGTTTGTGCATGTTTACAAAACAGTACCACGATGATCGTAAAAAACATGACAAGTAGAATAGTGTCCGGGGATAATGTCGTGCAATGGTAGTGCGCATGACAAGTAAAATAGCTCCCGGGGGAGCTATTACTTGCCATGCGCATTTACCACTTGTGCGAATACTCTGGTGCGCGCTTGGTAATCAGCAAAATTAACACCTGGCACGTGATGATGATTGGAGTATGTATGAGGTATAGTGACATAAGTATCACACTAGCCGAGTTTGATATGGGCTGCAAATCTGCTATACTTTTCCGTGTGTGAAATATTTTTCAAGAAAGAAGTCATTTTCCACGAATTTGATTTTGAGACCTCAGATTTAGAATTTGAGGTCTCGAAATCAAGCATGTGTAGGCACACCACTTCGTGTGTCTAGGCTGTTTTTTCTTTCATTTTTATCTCACAACTTCGACAACCAATTGAGCTCAAATTTTCACAGGTATGCTATTTTATGCATCTGTTGAGAAACACCAAGTGAGAAGACTGGTCTTTGACAATGCTTATAGTGTCCAGTGTCTTTAACACGACGTTATTTCCATCTTTCTTACAGTTGCAAAATGCACGGTAGCAATAAGGAATCTAGCGCCACATGTCCAGCAGTTCCCAAGGGTAAGTAGCCTTGCTCAAGGCAGTCGAATTATTCACTCCGAAAAAAGACCGCCGCTGTATAAAAACCCACCCGTATTCACTGTGCGTAACATCGCACGACACGATGCCCCTGTACACTATCCGCATGCGGAGGCCGTCAGGCCGACAGCCTTGTAGGATCTGTGTTGAAGCCACTGACCTCATTACTATAATAAGCGAACAGTTCCCACGGTCAGCTCATTACCATAATGCCCGCGAAAGACGAGACATATTTACAACACACACGAGCATGATAGGGTCCAAAGGTCGTGATAAGGGAAGTGCGTGATTAGACGTCAAAATGATTAATTCATTTGCCTCACATCCTGTGTTGTCTGATAGGTCTGACGAAAGATATACATATTCATGGCTGCATACTAGCATATCCGAGAGCCCCCCCAATTTCGTCCACTATTGGAATTTTGTCAATACAACACATTAAAACGGGAAGATACAGACCCGACAAGGCTGTCGGCCTGACGGCCTCCGCATGCGGTTAGTGGTACGAGTGCGATGACTTGTGTGAACAGTATTCGTACGATGTGACAGTGTGTATACGGGTGGGTCATGCGGTGTGATCGCACACACCATGCACAGGGTATACGGGTGGGTTTACAGTAGCGTCTTTTCGGAGCGAATAATGCGACTGCCTTGAGCAAGGCTAAAGGGTAAGTAAATCTGTCATGTTCCATTGTTTATAAAAAAAAATATCTTGTGTATTCCATGGTCAACAAAAAAATTGTAAATTTCATGAAATAACTCGGCACGGAACTTGAAACATTTCTGCAAGACTGAACACAGTTCATCAAACAAACCTGTAACGTCAGTTTTTGCCTACTGGGTCAACAGTACACACTCAATAAGACCTTTGCGAGTTAGATTTGAATAATGTCTGGTACCATGACTCGCTTAGTCACAATGTACTGCTTACATTTTTAATTCCTCAGACTACAGAGACAGTTGCTTTGTCACATGATTAGGGGCAAGCTTTTGTGTACATGGAGCAACCTCCAGATGAGCAGACCCTGGTACTATTGTGCTATACACATCTATTCAGATTTGTGTATGTGTGTTCGCGTCTCTTACGTAACTACGCAAAAGCTTGCCCCTAATCATGTGAGATAACAACTGTCTCTGTCTTATAACAAAAGTCTGAGGAATTCAATCGCAATTGTTATACCTCGGTAACAAACTGGGAAGTTTGATTGGTCGAGAACCAATTACGTGACGCGCAACAAAAACGTATGTTACATGGCTCGACTGGCCGGGTAACATGAAAAGTGATGTACACCGGTGTACATCACCTTGATCGTTCCGAGCGTTGGTCGATTTCCAGCGCTCTATACGAAACAACCGTGGGTTTGAGGGAATTGTTTTTTGTTCGTCTGCTTATTAAACAATGAATAGTCCGTCGTAATAATGTTTGAAGATGACAACAGAACTTTGAGAAGAGGAATAACAATTAAACAGAGGTATAACAAAACAATTGTTGCACGCTGTGACTGGGGTCCATGGGTTTCGTACGCCCTCGAGGGAAAATGGAACCCTCGGCTTCACCTCGGTTGCCATTTTCCCCCTCGGGGTGTACAAAACGCCATGGACCCCGTCACAGCAGGCAACAATTGCATAGCATGTATAGTGGTGACTTGTGATCAAGCATGTCATTGTACCAAACAACATTCAAATCAAACACGCCAATGGCTTAAATTCCAATGAACATCCAGCGCCTGACATGCCACTGTACGGAAACCAAAACTAGTTGCGATTCTTTTCAGCCAATGCAATCAATCTTATTTTTTGTCATGCAGGATAAAGGGAACAAAAGAATCATGCTCATGATGATCGACAGACGGCGCAAAAACATCAAAAATCTGCGCAAGATAAACTTTGAGCTCTCAGAGCGGTTACTGGAGAAGCTAGGTATTACGTACTCCCCGCCTCCAAAGTATCTTATCAGGAAGAAAACCAAGCGCTACTTGGAGAAAAAGGCCCTCTGTGAGCAGGCTTTCTTAGAGCGGAAGGAAGCCCTACAAGAGTTTACGTTTCAACTTAGGGAGGAACAACTTAAGGATATCGCCATCTTGAAGAAAGATCTTGGGATTGAGTTGACGGAGGAAGAGATGGGCAGATTGCAAGAGGAGAGTGCATGAGATGTTTACCCATTTGGGAATTCAGATCACTGAACAGCCCAGGTAGGGATTACTGGGCAGCATAGGAATCACTACCATGTACAGGGATCCCTGGACAGCCCAGATAGGAATCACCGGACAGCCCAATTAGGGACTACTGGGCAGCATTGGGATCACTACAGCCCATAGGGATCACTGGCAGCCCAGATAGAAATCACTGAACAGCCCAGATAGGAATTACTGGACAGCCCAGATAGGGATCCCTGGATAGCCCAAGTAGATATCACTGTGCAGCCCAGGTAGGATCACTTGATAGCCCAAGTAGGGATCACTTGATAGCCCAAGTAGGGATCACTGGACAACCCTGGTACATGTACTAAAGTTGAGATCACTGGGCAAAATGATGTTGTGGTCCAGAAGAACATTCTGCCGGTGCTGGTCGAATGGATTTCAGATGTATGTCCTCGCGAACTTTCATTTGCACAAGAGAACATGCCTGACTTTTGAAACACTCTCAAAACCAGTTTAAAAAATATAAACAAGTATTTTCACTATTTGGATTGCAGCACTACCTACCAAATCGGACTCTAAAATAAACGACTCTTTATTATCATCTATTGGCAAATAAATGAAAAGGCACTGGACACCTTTGGCAATGGTCATAGACCAGCTAGGATTAATCCTATCTCGAGTTAGGGCGAGTAACTCGTCCTTACTTACATGTAGGATGGGTTCAATCCTAACGTCTATGGATACTAAGACTGCCTAGGTCCTAAGATTAATCCTAAGTTCGACGGCAGTGTTCTCATTTGGTGTATCCCAACATGTATGCATAAAATAAAAAATACGTGAAAATTTTAACTTAATTATTACAGTTCCATGAAAATAATGAAAGCAAAAATACCCTACTTGCGCATGTGTTAAAGGATGCATTGTAAAAGACTTCAGCTGGAGTCTTTTGTTTTTCGAGTGAGAAATTACCCCTTTCTGAAAAACTACACTATTTCAGAGGGAGTCAATTCTCACAATGTTTTATACTACTATACATTGCTCGCTACCAAGTAAGTTTTTATGCTAACAATTATCTTGAGTAACAACCAATCGTATCCAGTGCCTTAAAAGATTGACATACATGTATCTATTGCATTGTAAGTAATAATTAAGCTTTGAAAAAATTGTGTCATCTCATCTTGCTAATCCCTTGCAAAATAAATTTTGATTTACCATTCTTAACATTGTTTTGCTCCATATTTATTATCTGCTAACTTACAATATTTAAAACAATAAGTCCACAAAATTATTTACACACTGTATCAGATAAAAACACTACGAAATTTAAAGGCAAGTGGTTACTAAACATAATATATTTCCTTTTACACAAAACAGCAGTGGCGTAATTTAAAGGATTGTTCCTCCCCCCCCCCCTTTGAAATATTGACTTTTTGAGTTGGCCATTTCCAGAGTAAAATTTTGCATTTCATAAGCTTTAAAGCCATTATACACTTTCGGTAAACAGTATTGTCCAAGTCCCACACTTCTTGTATCACAACTTATATATAAAATAACAATCCTGTGGAAATTTAGGCTCAATCGGACATCGGAGTCGGGAGAAAATAACGGGAAAACCCACTCCTGTTTTCGCGCGTTTCGCCGTGTCATGACATGTGTTTATAACAAATCCGTAATTCTCGTTAACGAGAATTTATATTGTTAAACCATTTTCTAAAAAAGTAAAGCATTTCATGGACTAATATTTCAAGAGAAGTCTTTCACCATTATCTTCTGTAAACCCTGTAAATTATTTGTAAATCTGTGAACTTTTTTTTTTTTTTCTGTACCGAAAGGGTCCAATGGCTTTAAATGTGATAAATTTAATGTTTTCAAAACTTTTTCTCCATTCACTCCCAGACAAAAATGTTTGCTCATGACAGGTACGCTATTAGTAAATGGTGTAACAAGAGGACTGTGTTAAAAATGCACCTGGAATCTATAGTTCTGATTGTCCAGAAGTGGCCTAAGAAAAAATATTGCACCCCCGTTTGCCCCCCCCCCCCCCCTCCCCCTCCATTTTACCCTAGTTCGTCGCTGGCAAGAAGGTGAAATCCAAACACATTTAAAGACTTTTTATGACAGCATAGCTAACTAAATTCACCAGTTATACTCATAGATTGGTTTTAGTCAACGTAATGCTGATTTATAGGGAAACTATAAGAAAATACAATAAAAGTGACATGTGGAGAAACTTGCTAAGAAAACACCACCCACTGTCGTGGTTTTTCAGTACTAGTGAAATCCATCCACGTTTAAAGGAAATAACAAAATTGCTTTTTGCTTAAAAGCCACACATCGAGGTGTCGTAAGTTAATCTGTGGACTCCATTATGTAACAACGTCAACTTCATTCTTAAACGTTTTACGAACAGAGAGGTAGGCCTTCTTAAAAGCATAGCGGAATCTTTGGTTCTTAAAGTAGAAAATCCATGGGTTACAAAACACGCAAATAATCGGCATGACAACACACATCCTTAGTGCGATGTCAATCACGGCCCCAGGGTCTTCAAGAAAGGTGAATATTTTGAAGGAGCAGATCACATACACGGGGATAAACATCAGATGGTAGTTGGTGCAAACAATGGCCATTGAGATTAGAGTGTTAATTTTTGCTTTTCGGAACACGGCTCCGTGGATTTTTCCTTTCTTCAAGCTGGTCTTGCGGAGCCTCCAGAAAATGCTGAAGAAGAAAAACACGAGAAGCATAGCAGGTAGGGAAACACCGCACGTACCAAGTACAATCCCAACCGGGATCGCAACTGGACCTTCCGAAGTTTGGCACAAACCCGTTTCAGGATTGATGGTCGTATAGGCGATAGTAACTGTCGACCAGGCAAACCCGTACACCCAAACGATTGCAATCCCAGTTGTGGCCTGTGAGGTCCCAAAACTGGTCCTGTGTTTGATCGGATGCACGGTTGCTAGGTAACGTTCAAAACTTGAGAGTAGGAGACTGTGCAGAGCAACGCTGTATAAACCCCAGAGGAGGAACCTGGACAGCCACAAACGACAGAGGGCCTCAGAGGCTATGGTAGGCGGTAGATCAACCGGGCTCGGGGCCAAGATGTTGAGAGCGTGTCCCAGAACGACGCAAAGCTCAGCAAAACTCTGGTTGAACAAAAGTCTAGTGGTCGGGTGGCATAGTCTAGACCCACCGCACCAGAAAACGTAACAAGTGAAGCCCTGTAAGAGTATGGTGACTAAATCCAACACAACACAGAATCCAAACATATATGGTTTTTCGGTCAGACGAAACATGTATGCGATCTCTTCACTGAGTTTGATGTTCAGATGGGGCAAGTTGGTTGAGTTCGCTTCCCACGACATTCTGCTTCGTGATAGGGTTGGTCACTCAGCTCTGTGTTGCTGTTACTATGTGATCCTTAGTATGTGATCCTTCCTTTCTTCTGTGAACGGAAAATCCTTTTCTTCAACACTGTGTGAACGTGTCTAAGTCCACATAGTGTTCAACATTCTGTCCGCATTCTGCCCTACAGAATGTGTTCAGATGTTCAGATGGGGCAGGATTATTGTTGAGTTTGCATCCCACAACATCCCGCTTGGTGATAGAGCGCACAGTATGGTTGCAGTTCACGCACTGTGTGAGTTCATTCCTCTGTTCTGTACACGGAAAATCCTTTTCTTCAACACTGTGTGGACGTGTCTAAGTCCACATAATGTTTAAACATTCTGTCCACATTCTGCTCCTACAAAATGTGGACTTCTTTTGTTCAGATGTTCAGATGAGGTGGGTTGGTTGAGTTTGCTTAACCCAACATGTTGCTTGGTGATAGAATGGAAAGTTTGTCAAAATAGCTCTGTGTTGTAGTGTCACTGTGTGGGTCATTCCTACTGTACAATGAAAATCCTATTCTCCAACACTGTGGATAACAGTGTGGACGCCACTAAGTCTACTGAGTGTTGAAAGTCCCTACACAATGTGGACCTCTTTTGTTCTGATGGGGCAAGTTTTTTGTTGAGTTCGCATCCCACACATACTGCTTGATGGTGGAGCACTGTGTGAGTTTATTCCTCTGTTCTATACACGGAAAATCTTCAACACACTGTAAGAACACTCTGTGGACGTGTGTAAGTCCCCAATCTATGCCACACCTACGATGCCCAGCCCTTGAGTGGCAGCAAACGAGACCTGATGGCAGCAAACGAGATGGCTGTAATATGTGGCTAATCCTGGCCAAACATTTGAAGAGTAGATGATGAACTCGAAAGAAGAAGCGTAAATAGTGTTTAAAGTCCCTAAATTATGTGGACGTCTTTTGTTCTCGGGTCCAAAATACGTTGTGGAAGTTTGTAAGTCCCCAATCTATGCCACACTTACGATGCCCAGCCCTTGAGGAACAGTATTGAATGCATTGAAGACCTGATGGCAGCAAACGAGATGGTGTGAGATGCGCCCAATCCTGGCCAATTGAAGAGTAGATAATGGATTCGAAAGAATAAGAAGTCTAATAGTGTTTAAAGTCCCTACATTATGTGGACCTATTTTTGTTATCGGGTCCACCATTCGTACTATAGCGTTGGAAAATACTATGTGGACATGAGTAAGTCCCGAATCTATGCCACACTTACGATGCCCAGCCCTTGAGGAGCAGTGTTGAATGTCTTGAAGACCTGATGGCAACAAACGAGATGGCTTAAGATGCGCCCAATCCTGGCCATTGGAGAGTATATAATGGACTCGAAAGAAGAAGTCTAATAGTGTTTAAAGTCCATACATTATGTGGACCTATTTTTGTTCTCGGGTCCACACTCCGTACTATAGCGTTGGAAGATACTTTGTGGACGTGTGTAAAAGTCCCCAATCTATGCCACACTTACGATGCCCAGCCCTTGAGAAGACCTGATGTCACCAACGAGATGACTGTAAGATGCTGGCCAAACATTTTGAAGAGTAGATGATGGACCCAAAAGAAGAAGTCTAACAGGGTTTAAAGTCCCTACATTATGTGGACCTATTTTGTTCTGAGAATATCAGGTACACACTTCGTACTATAGCGATAGAAAACGGAATCATACACCCCGGTCTAATACGACCATCCAGCAGTTGATCTTGAGCTATAACTGGCCAACCGTGGACTTGTCACTTAGGGACAAAATGGAGGAGAGGCGCGGGGGGGGGGTGTACGAGGTAATTAAGCTGGCCTTTTATATTTTTGTTCACTTAGTAATAACTAATCCCTCATCGATCAATCACGGTTTAATAAGGTTCGCTGTAATTAATCTTCACTTAGTCTCTTTGAATGATGGATATCCGATGTAATTACACGCATTACACTGTATTGGTTTTCCGGTCTTCTTCGGTTGTCTGCTTTTAACGGGTTAATAAGATACCGTTAATTTAGCCGCGAGTCCCGCGTGACATGTTTGTGTTGAGGAGGAAGATGTAGGTCTATACCGCTGGATAAGATTTGCCAATAAATTACAATTTATGGGAGGGTGGGGTGGGTGGGGGTGGGGGGGGGGAGAATATCCAATTAGCACCATTAGGACCGGGGTCACATTGTGCTCACGTCACAGCCCGAGTTTTCATGCCAAACCAAGGGCCAATTTCATAGAGCTTTAAGCAAAAATTTTGCTTAAGCACGAAAATAGCTCGCTTGTTTTACACATGTTACTGGCCAAAATTTCATGCCATATACATTGCTTATGACTGGTATTTAGCTGTTGCTTACTTAGCATAACAATTAAGTGGAGTCTTGGCCAGTAATCTAAATTTTACTAAGCAAGGATTTTTTTTTTTTTGCTTAAGCAAAATTTTGTGCTTAAAGGAACACGTTGCCTTGGATCGGTCGAGTTGGTCTTTGAAAAGCGTTTGTAACCGTTTTTTATAAAATGCATATGGGCAGAAAGATGTAAAAGTAGAATACAATGCTCCACACAAACATGCCTCGAAATTGCGTGGTTTTCGTTTTACCTCGTCGACTAACACGGTCGGCCATTTATGGGAGTCAGATTTTTGACTCCCATAAAATTATGTCCGACCGTGTTAGTTGGCACAGTAAAAGGAAAACCACGCAGGATCGAGGCAAACTTGTGTGGATCATTGTTTTCTACTTTTAAAACATCTTTCCAACCATGTGCATTTTATAAAAAAACGGTTACAAACGCTTTTTATAGACCAACTCGTCCGATCCAAGGCAACGTGTTCCTTTAAGCAGCTCTATGAAATTGGGCCCAGGTTGGAAAACTAAGGAAAGCCATGACAATCCATGTAAATCAAAAACAGATCGCTACCATGCGTATAATGGAAAAGTGCTAGTCATCAACTTGGTGAAATTAACACCTTTTTCAAGTTCATAAAAAAAAATCACGCGAGAAATAATTTGGAAATACGGAGGGCCGGTTCCAGTAACCCCCCTCCCACCCCCATAGGGTAAAATGGTGCAAATTGCTCTGGGAAAAAAAAAACAGTTGTTGTAAAAAATCTCTTCAACCGAAAGGGGAATTTCGTTACGGTTATTAAAAATGACTGAAAAAATATTACCACGTGTATAATATCCCAATAAACTCTATTTTTAGACACAATTATTTTGTTCGTATAACTATTAATAATTGGTCAACAATTAAGTGTAATTTAGAGCAAACAATCGTAAATTTGATTTTTATTGCTTTTTTCCCTCATCATCCCTTCTGCCGTTATCGGTTATTATTGGGGTATGATTTTCATTCTATGGCTCAAACTTCGGACAAACTGACAGTGGGGTCGGGTTTTTGTAGAGCTTTATAATGGGCATCACCTGGCGGGTTCCCATTACAGGTTTATAACGTAACAATGCGTCTCCTCTGAAAACAAGAAACGGACTGAGAGATTTGTGGGGACGGGGCGCGGTCAGCGGACAGGTGCGGGGACGGCACGGGGACGTGGTCTGTAGACAGGGTGTGGTAAGCGAGGAGCGGGGTCGGGGCGTGGTCAGCGGACAGGAGTGAGGCATGGGCGAGGTCAGCGGACAGGAATGGGGACTGGGTATTTTGGTCATTGGACAGGAGTGGAGACCCGTCCCCACTTACGGTGCGTGGTTGGCGGACAGGAGCGGGACAGAGGCGGCAGCGGACAGGAGTGGGGCATGGGCGAGGTCAGCGGACAGGGGACTGGGTATGGCCAGCGGACAGGAGTGGGGACGCGTCCCCACTCGGACGATGCGTGGTCAGCGGACAGGAGCGGGACCGAGGCGTGGTCAGCAGACGCGGGGCTGCGGCCGTGGTTACAGCGGATATAGGAGCTGAGCCAGGGCGTGGTCAGCGGACCGAAGCAGGGCTGGGCGTGTTCAGCAGACAGGAGTCGGGCATCATTTTGAATGTTCCATCATCATTCAAAGGGAGAAAACGGAGCGTCAGCCTCAACAATTAATTTTGCAGTAGGCCCTTGGCAAGGCTGAAAAACAAGTTTCAGCGCCCAATAAAAAGGGGATAACAGAGGCCCAATAACAGTAAGTGAAAAATTAATAATGATTACGGCCGATTTTGATTAAGGTTGAACCCGATGAACATAAACAAACTGCTGGTATTCACCAACAGAGGGCGGTAGTTACAAGAGGGCGTCAAAATGCAAAAAGTAAACTCGGCGCTGGCACCGTGAGAAACGAAGATGGAGAAAGTTCTGAATGATGTGATTGATAACTTCCTTGGAGGAAGATTCAAGACTTGCAGGTCTTTGTTGGAAGGTATACCAGTTACAGAATCGAAGACGTCTGGTGTGGCTCAATGTCTGGTGGAAAATAACCTACTTGTCTGCAGTTACAAAGTGAGTTGCTGAGCAATCAGCAAGTTCCTTCTTTTTAGTCACTGCTTGCTTTTTGAGTGCACCATGTGTGCACCACCTACGTGCACTGTATTGCGTACTGCTGGTTTTTACTGTACAACGTGTTTTGTTCACGTGTTGTTGTGTAACTGTAATGTAACAAATGTGTTGTGTTGTCTGTCAAGTGTCAACTGCCATGTTGTTGTAATTTCCATGTAGTCATAGAGAAAGAATCTGTGGTCGTTTCTGTATGGTGTATTAAAAGTTATCAACAAAAATCACAGTCAGTGAGTGAGTGACTGTGATTTTTGTTGACAACTTTTCAATTTAAGTTCCCCTTTTTTCATTCACAATCGACTTGTCATAAATATTACAATAATAAGTGCGGTGTACGACCGCTAATGACAAAATTTCAAAAGTGGAATACAGCGCCCCAGTTACTGGGTCTATATTAATAGGTGTGTGTTTAACTTACTTAAGAAACTATAACTAAGGTAAGGTATATTAATTTTGGTTTTACTCATACACCGATGTGTGTTAACACTGTATACTCGGTACTTTCCCGAGTCCTGTGAAAAAATATCACGGGCATGTTACTCGGGTATTTTTTCACAGGACTCGGGGGAAAGTACTGAGTATACAGTGCTAACACACATCGGTGTATGGGTTAAACCAAAATTAATATTCTTTATCCCCGATGCAAATTTAACATATGTTATATCGTTGCGGTACCCGCTGTCAAAACATAAGATTCGAACTGCCTCTAGCTACCGGGCAACCTCGGTAGTCTAGTTGGTAAGACACTGCTCTAGAATTACAAGGGTCGTGGGTTCGAATCCCACCCGAGTAACATGCCCGTGATATTTTTTCACAGGACTCGGGAAAGTACTGAGTATACAGTGCTGACACACATCGGTGTATGGGTGAAAACCAAAATTAATATTCTTTATTCCCGATGCAAATTTAACATATATTATAAGGTAAGGTAGTTGCAATAACGTATCCCTCCTGCCGACGGCGTAGCCGGAGGTACGTACGCCGTCGGCAGGAGGGTAACGTTATCGCAACAACTAACTTCTACGGCTCCTCAAGGGGGAGCCTTCACATAGTTTTAAGAAGTATGTTTAACAACTGTGTGTTTGTTGTGTCAACTGAACTGTGGAGTGTCAGTAGTGTCATGTCGTTTAATCTTCACTCAGGCTCAGTACATTAATTGAGAATCGGAAGCAGCAGAGAATAAGATGTTGCTGCTTCTCAAGGAAAGACTTCCGTATTCTGCCACCACTTTTTCACTAGTTTTTACCATTTTGTTGCCAAAAAACGCAAAGGAAAGGAGTATCTCATTTTGACATTGAGGGTTGAGTACATAACATATATAACTAATAATTAAGTTTTAAAGGCAGTGGACATTATTGGTAATTACTCAAAATAATTATTAGCATAAAACCTTTCTTGATTACGAGTAAAGGGAGCTGTTGATAATGTGAGAAACGGCTCCCTCTGAAGTAACTTAGTTTTCGAGAAAGAAGTAATTTGGTGTATCTGCACAAAATAACGTCAAAGATGAGAGATAATTCAGAAACTTGATTTCGGGCATGTCGGACCTCAAAATTTAATTCTGAGGTCTCGAAATCAAATTTTAATATTGTAGTCGGGAAAATTACTTCGTTCTCGAAAACTACATTACTTCAGAGATAGCCGTTTCTCACACTATTTTAAACTACAGTGTATCAACAGCTCCCCATTGCTTGTCACCAAGTAAGTTTTTATGCTAATAATCATGATAATTACATTGAGTATTTACCCTTTAGTGTACAGTGCCTTCAAAAGAGAGCCATTTTTTTATGCATAATAAGACTAGAGTATGTGCTATGGTGTTGGTTGGGGGTTACTTGCTAGGGACCATCCTCAGACTCATCGCGTTGATCTCTTCTCTCTCTCTGTAAGCAGGAGGAGCTGTTATCCACGGATGGTGAACCTGACGTCTCTAGAGCAATAGATGGATTCTGCGCAATCACATCGGTGATGCACGGTAAGAATGTTACGCCCTAACTTTAGAATCGTCCCAACTGTAGTTGTGACTGGTCCCAATTGTAATTGTGACTGGTCCCAATTGTAATTGTGACTGGTCCCAAATGTAGTTGTGACTGGTCCCGTAGTTGTGACTGGTCCCAACTGTAGTTGTGACTGGTCCCAGCTGTAGTAGTGACTGGTCCCAACTGTAGTTGTGACTGGTCCCAGCTGTAGTAGTGACTGGTCCCATCTGTAGTAGTGACTGGTCCCAACTGTAGTTGTGACTGGTCCCAACTGTAGTTGTGACTGGTCCCAACTGTAGTTGTGACTGGTCCCATCTGTAGTTGTGACTGGTCCCAACTGTAGTTGTGACTGGTCCCAGCTGTAGTTGTGACTGGTCCCAGCTGTAGTAGTGACTGGTCCCAACTGTAGTTGTGACTGGTCCCGTAGTTGTGACTGGTCCCAACTGTAGTTGTGACTGGTCCCAGCTGTAGTAGTGACTGGTCCCATAAGTAGTTGTGACTGGTCCCAACTGTAGTTGTGACTGGTCCCAACTGTAGTTGTGACTGGTCCCAACTGTAGTTGTGACTGGTCCCAACTGTAGTTGTGACTGGTCCCATCTGTAGTTGTGACTGGTCCCAACTGTAGTTGTGACTGGTCCCAACTGTAGTTGTGACTGGTCCCGTAGTTGTGACTGGTCCCAACTGTAGTTGTGACTGGTCCCAACTGTAGTTGTGACTGGTCCCGTAGTTGTGACTGGTCACAACTGTATTTGTGACTGGTCCCATCTGTAGTTGTGACTGGTCCCATCTGTAGTTGTGACTGGTCCCAACTGAGATGTGACTTGTCCCAACTGACCATAATACAGATGGGACAGCCCAATTATAGCTGGCATGGCTGGGATCCAGAAATATGTCACCAAGCAAAAAACCAGCAGCTTTTATAACACAAGTTGTATCTTAATAACTGGATTGCAAAAACTTGATTTTTTTTTTTTTTTGAGCTGTTGTGGGAAAGATATTACCAAGGTATGTAATACGAGGGACTTCATGCAGACAACTCGTCCGTCGGACAACTCGATGGTTCGGACAACTCGACGGTTAAGACAGCTTGACCATTCTGACAAATCGATGGCCGTTTTTTTTTAAAAACCACTCGACTTAGGACCAAGTCAAGTCGATGGATGGCCGTGATGGTGGCCTCAGCATTGTGCGCAGAGGGAAGGTGGGGGGGGGGGGGGCCTAGGGGTAGGGTTAGTGTAAATGGTTAAATTTAGCGTTAGGGTTAGGGTTAGGGATTACAGGAAATTTGTGTAAACATGTCAATAGCAGAGGTCTACCGTTTAACGGTCGACTTGTCTTGGCCATCTGTCAAATTTTCTCAACGTCGAGTTGTCTGAACGGTCGAGTTGTCTGAACAGTCGAGCTGTCTCAACCGTTGAGTTGTTTGATCAGACGAGCTGTCCGGCGGAGGCATTGTCTGTCATCCAATATGAGTCACTTTAGAAGTCCAACGTATCATCCCCTATGAAAACTGAGTGCCCGACAAAGACTTTTATAGTTGTTCTCATCTGTTTCCTTGTAGGTCTACCTTCATCAATGAAATCCCTCCCAGTCGAGTTCGCTGCATCGTTCAACACCTCGGTATTACTCCTACAACGATTAAACTCCAGAGAACTGCCACGATCCGGCTCAAACCAGATCTATCAAGCTGCCACTGACCCTGCTGAAACCGGTTTGAACCAGATTAAGGAGATTGCCCGTACTTGCTTTCATAGGGGTAAGAATCCTTACGAGATGTTTCAAAAGTCTTCTTGATCTTTCTTTGAATAATTAGTTCAGTATAATTCTCTCTTTTGTTGTGCAAAATTTGCCAGTGTTCTACATGTACATGTATGTAAAGGTAGGATAATTTTATTGGTTTGCCAATGCTTATTAATAGGCAAAAATAAATAATGAATAAAAGTACAACAAAAGTCACACAATTGGTTTGAAAGTTTGAGCATATACAGCTAATTGCTGAGAAAACAGCAACAAGAAATCATTGTATTTTCACACATACATCTCCATCAGTGATGCTCGGATAGCTCCCTCGCTGAAAGCTCGGAACTTAGGGGTTATTTTTGATTCATCGATGACACTTCAGCCACACATCAACAACATTGTTCGTTTATCATCATATCACATCAGGAATATAGGTAAGATTCGCAAGTACTTGGACAAAAGTGCCACTGAAAAGGTCATTCACGCATTTGTTACTTCTCGTCTTGACAACGGCAATGCTCTTCTCTACAGTCTTCCTAACAACCAGATTTCCCGACTTCAACGGCTCCAAAATACTGCTGCCCGCATTGTGACACTGTCTAGAAAATCCTGTTCTATCACCCCCATTCTGAAAGAACGACACTGGCTCCCTATCTCTCAACGAATCATCTTCAAGCTGATGCTCATTGTCCACAAAGCTCTAAATGGCAAGGCTCCCCACTATATTTCTGAACTGCTTCAAGTTTACACTCCATCCAGGAATCTTCGATCAAGTTCCATGCTTCTCCTCATTGAACCCAAGTCTCGACACTCATGGGGTGACAGGTCTTTTTCTGTAGCCGCGCCACGCGTCTGGAACTCTCTACCACTTAATCTTCGATCTTGTCTTTGTACCGCAAAATTCAAGTCTCTTCTCAAAACTTATCTTATGTCACAGGTTTTGAATGACTAATTTTGTTGTGTCTGTTTTTCTTTGTGTTGTGTTTTTGTTTTGTTTTGTTTTGGTTTACTGCGCCTTGAACACCCAGCAGGGTGGATATGTGCGCATTACAAGTCTTATTATTATTATTATTATTATTATTATTATTATTATCACAATCCATTACTGACAGTAGCGTTTCTCAGATTTAAATTTTGGGGCATAACAACTGATATCTTTTTACATTATCACATTACTTGAAATGCTTCACCAAACGTATACCTTCCTTTTAAAGACACTGGACACTATTGGTAATTGCCAAGACCAGTCATCTCACTTGGTGTATCCCAACATATGCATAAAATAACAAACCTGTGAAAATTTTAGCTCAGTCGGTCATCAAACTATGAAAGAAAAAACACTCTTGTCACACAATGTTGGGGCTTTCAGATGATTGATTTCGAGACCCCAAATTCTAAATCTGAGGTCTTAAAATCAAATTCGTGGAAAAATATGTCTTTCTCGAAAACTACGTTATTCAGGGAGCTGTTTCTCACAATGTTTTATATTATAACACCCCTTGCAAGTATTCTGCCTGCTCATTGGTTTAGAGCGCGTCACATGACATGTCTTAGTTTTGCTAGACGACGGCCGTGTGATAGTGCGTCGGTTTGCCATGCGCTAGTCCGAAGACTAGCACACGGCGCCGTGCGCTAGTCCGACAGACTAGCACACGGCGTGCAGTACCCAGACGTCCGTTGCGTGTACGAGGATGATAAATTAATAGTCTGTAACCATTTCGGATTGCACGACTCTACAGTAAGTAAAAGTGTTTGCAATCTGTATTCGCGTCGTCCATGGATTGTAGCATTCAGGTCTGTAACTTAAAGGAACACGTTGCCTTGGATCGGTCGAGTTGGTCTTTGAAAAGCGTTTGTAACCGTTTTTTATAAAATGCATATGGGTAGAAAGATGTTGTAAAAGTAGAATACAATGATCCACACAAACATGCCTCGAAATTGCGTGGTTTTCCTTTTACCTCGTCGACTAACACGTGGGCCATTTATGGGGGTCAAAATTTTGACTCCCATAAATGGCCGACCATGTTAGTTTGCACAGTAGAGGGAAAACCACGCAATTTCGAGGCAAACTTGTGTGGATCATTGTATTCTACTTTTAAAACATCTTTCCAACCATATGCATTTTATAAAAAACGGTTACAAACGCTTTTGTTTTGACCAACTCGTCCGATCCAAGGCAACGTGTTCCTTTAATAATAATAGTACAGTATTTAGAAATGTTTGGGGTGTTATAAAACAAATATTGACTGCTTTTACTCGTGCAATGGTTAAAAACTATGACTCCCTCGGTGATCCCCGGAGCGTTCTATTTTCCCTCGGCTTCGCCTCGGGAAAATAGAACGCTCCGGGGATCACCTCGGGAGTTATAGTTTTAACCATAGCACTCGAAGCAGTCAATATTTGTATACTATCAACCTCCCCGCATTACTCGTAACCTTGTAAGGTTTTGTGCTAATATTTATTTTGAGTAATTACCAATAGTGTCCACTGCCTTTAAAAGTGAGCAGAAGTGTAATCTAAACTGTGATTACAGAGTCTTGCCTGAGTCTGAATGTTTATCTCTATACCTCCTGATTCAGTGACCAGGTTTTATTCTGTTCCTCAGTGTGTTCAGCGATGAGAGTAAATGAAGACAGATCAGCCGAGCTACAAGATCTTCTCATCAAAATTACCGGATTTGCTCACCTACGTAAGTTATCTTTGACTATCATTTATTCTGGTTGTGAAGCCAAGGACTTTCAGAAAAGTGATCACCGTACTAGCCAAGAACCCCATGGATAGTAGTCTAATGGATAGTATACAAATATTGACTGCTTCGAGTGCTATGGTTAAAACTACGACTCCCAAGGTGATCCCTGGAGCACTCTATTTTCCCGAGGCGCAGCCGAGGGAAAATGGAACGGTCCGGGGACCACCGAGGGAATCGTAGTTTTAACCATACAGCACGAGTTACATGTAAAGCAGTCAATATTTGTTTTATAACACCCCCAACAGACTATTTATCATCTTCGCAGCTACACAGATGCACAACAAATTGGGTTTGAGGTGGGTAAAAAGACGTCTGGGTACTGCACGCCGTGTGATAGTCCGACAACAAACGATGCACTATCACACGGCCGTCGTCTAGTAAAACTAGAGACATATCATGTGATGCGCTCTAAACCAATGAAAAGGCAGAATATTTGTAAGGGGTGTTACAAAAGACATTAATACTATTATTATTATTATTATTATTATTATTATTATTATTATTATTATTATTATTATTATTATTATTATTATTATTATTATTATTTATTCGGCCATTTCACAACTTGAACAGTAACAATACATGTAACTGCAAATAAGATTATAGTTATAGGAAGAAAAAAAAACATATGTTGAACAGAACTACATGAAGGCATACATGCTACATGTAAATAATGACAACTAAAGCACTGGTCCTGAATGATGATGACTGACATAAGGTTTGGATACAACAAGAAACATGTGAAGAATAGATGAGAGAGTAGGGTAGATTGGGAAAGGATAGGAGAACAGGGTGGGAGAGGGAAGAGCAGGGAACAAGGGACAGAGACAACCCATTTCAAGCTGGCCAGGATTAACAGGTAGTAGTTTTATGTTTAGATGAGGAGGAAAATCCCAGACAATTATTCCAGGGAAAACCCACGCAGGCAGGTACATGTCAGGACTGAAAACCCAATCCACAAAGTACCCCCCATTGTGATTCCACCTGGCGTCCTATCGTGCCTATAGGTGGAATGTGAGGAAAGGTACCCCTAACGCCAACCTGAATACCCAATCGTTAACAGGGAATGGATGTGGGTTTTCGACTTTTGTCATAAGGCGCTGGACACTATTGGTAATGACTCAAAATAATTGTTAGCATAAAACCTTTCTTGGTAACAAGCAATGGAGAGTTGTTGATAGCATAAAACATTGTGAGAAACGACTCCCTCTGAAGAAACATAGTTTTTGAGAAAGAGGTAATTTCTCGCATGAAGCCTTTTTTAGGGGCCTGAAAGCACACAAATTTTAGAAATAAGTGTTTTTCTTTCATTCTTTCTCAAATTTGATGACCAATACAGTCAGATTTTTCACAGATTTGTTATTTTCTGCATGTGTTGGGATACAACGAGTGGAGTGAGAATACCAGTCTTTGACAATAAAATTTTAATTACCAAACGTGTCCAGTGCCTTTAACACAGACCTTTTTTATGACTTTTCCAACTCTTTTATCACTTTTTATCTTGTAACTCAGTACCAGCTGATGTTATCTCATCTGTGTTGCTGGAGTGCTGTGTGGCTAGTCTAGGTCACATGGCTACTCGTCAGCATCAAGAGGCTACAAAGATCCTCAACCAAGCCTTAAAGGTGCAGTCAAGAGCATCTAGAGGTGACACACAAAAGGTGATTTTTTAAATTTTATTTTATGCAAGTCGCCAGACACACAAGGCCTGAAGGCCACTTCAAGGTGAAGGCTGCAATTGTTTTTTCCAGGGGCCGTTGTCCTCTACTCTTGGAACAGGTTTACCTCCGTTACAATCCAGCTTTGGATATAATCAATAATCCGAGTTCACTTAAAGGCAAAATGTTTTTGGAACCATGCGATTGTTTTAAATCTGTATAAATGCCAATCAGGAATTCGTTGGTTGAAATCCCGCGCTGGTAATTTTTTTTTTCAACCCCACATCTCCTCTGTTAAACACTCTACACTGGCTGCCAATTGACAAAAGGATCAAGTTCAAAACACTACTCTACATCTACAAAGCTCTGAATGATCTGTCGCCTGTCTACCTAAAAGACTGCATTGCCACCCATGTACCATCTAGGGAAGGCCTGCGATCGAGCCGGGACGTTACTCGTCTTTCATCCCAAAGAGTAGCAGGCAGATAGGCGATGGATCATTCAGTGTTTTCGGGCCAACTCTCTGGAACTCCTTACCAAATACCATAAGGTCCGCTCAAACAGTTTCAGCTTTCAAACGCAACCTCAAAACTTATTTATTCTTGTGTATTATATTTGCTACTGTTTGTGTGTAAAGCGCATTGATCATTTCTTTAGAATTGCGCTATATAAGAGCTGTTTTTTTTTAATTATTATTATAACAACATTTTACCCAGTCAGTTTTCCTTGTGGTTTAGTTTTTGATAACTTGTTATTTTTGTGTCACACTTGTCAAATCAAAGCATAAACCCATGGCTTAGTTCGCTTCTTTCATGGTTTTGTTTACATGATTTTATTTGTTAGATCTCGTCACTTGTGTTACTGCTAAGTCTACAAACTGGTCGCTTAACTGTGGATGTTAACGCTCTGCAAGATAATGGTAAGGGACCTTGTCAAAATAGTCTAAGCAGAAAACATTGCTTAAGTATTTCCTGCTAAGCAGAAAAAAATTAGCCGAACGAGCTTTAAATGTATGTGCTGAGTAGCTGTAGTAGCGTGACGGGCTCGAACTGGTTTGATTGGAAGAGGTGCTCTAGAACTCCAAAAGTTTTGGGCTACCATCCCGTCCTGCAATAAGACATGGCATCGTACTTAAAACGAGAAGGCTAACAGACGTACTACGAACATAATTGCCAGACTTAGATCATACTAGGGACGTGCTAGACATGGTGCGGTCAAGTGTTAGTCAGACATACCCAACTCATTACTAGAATAAAACTGACTAGGGTCACACTTTCTGGTCAAAGCTATACGTCTAGCAAGACATAACCTGTTGAGTGCTTTTTTAGAACGAGTTCGGACATTTTGAGAACAAGTTTAGTGGCGGTGACCCAGCCTAAAGAAACATCATGACTATAGCAAGTTTGGATCAACAGCAATGTCTCAAAAAAAACCTTATGCATCTCCTTTATTTCTGTTTTCCTTTCATAGGCTCGTCTTCTGTCCATGCTGCAGATCTGACACAATTCCTATTGGTTGTTTGCCTGTTTCAAACTGGCCAATGGGATGGCTGCCTTGCGAGAATAAACAAAAACAAATGCAGACTTCCAGAACCACTCAACTTGATTCAAATATTTATCCAAGGTGAGTAAGTCATGATTTTCCTTCCATACATGCCATATAATGAGACCACAATATTGCAGGCAGGCATTATCTATCTTTTTAAAACCACAGTGGATGATATTAAGTGGTCAGACAGTAGGATGGTTGACTGTGCACTGTGCAAATGCATTCATCACAAGAAACCATATTGCAGGCTGGCATAATATATTGTATCATTTAAAATCGTCAACTGTGGTTTTGAATGATAAGTAAATTATGCCAGCCTGCAATATGATATCATAGGTGAATGCATCTACACTGTACACAGTCAACCCCCCTACTGTCTGACCATTCAATGCCATCCACTGTGGTTTTGAATAAAAGATAAACTTTGCCAGCCTGCAATATGATATCATGTGGTGAATGCATCTACACAGTACACAGTCAACCCTCCTACTGTCTGACCATTTAACGCCATCCACTGTGGTTTTGAATAAAAGATAAACTTTGCCAGCCTGCAATATGACATCACGTGGTGAATGCATCCACACAGTACACAGTCAACCCTCCTACTGTCTGACCATTCAATGCCATCCACTGTGGTTTTGATTGATAGATAAACTTTGCCAGCCTGCAATATGATATCATAGGTGAATGCATCCACACTGTACACAGTCAACCCTCCTACTGTCTGACCATTCAATGCCATCCACTGTGGTTTTGAATGATAGATGAACTTTGCCAGCATGCAATATGATATCATGTGGTGAATGCATCTACACAGTACACAGTCAACCCTCCTACTGTCTGACCATTCAATGCCATCCACTGTTGTTTTGAATGATAGATAAACTTTGCCAGCCTGCAATATGATATCATGTGGTGAATGCATCTACACAGTACACAGTCAACCCTCCTACTGTCTGACCATTCAATGCCATCCACTATGGTTTTGAATGATAGATAAACTTTGCCAGCCTGCAATATGATATCATGTGGTGAATGCATACTACACTACACAATGCATTCAAAATGACTGGACGATATTAAATCGTCAGACAGTAGGAGGGCTGACTGTGCAACACGCCCTGGGGTCTTAATAATAATAATAACTTTCGATTTATATAGCGCCTAATAATTAACACTTCATTCTCTAAGCGCTTGTGTTTTTTCCCCCTAAAAATTCAAGCCCTGGGTAGTGAATGCGATTTGAGAAACACCAATTTCAGACGGGCATTCTAGAGTTGCTCCAGACCAAAATGATTAAATTAGGTACATGAAAAGTTTGACCTCTCTCAACAGCTAGCATGGCTAGGAGCAACTGGACGCGCAACTCTGGAGCATCTTGGTTTCAGGCGTCGATCTTGTCTTGTAAGCTTTTTGTTTTGTTCTAACTGTAGCAGAAAATATTGCTTAAGCATAAGCGTATTTCTCAGGTCAGCAAGAAAGTTAGGCGTCCATCTTGTGCGGTCACCATTGACTTGTATTGTGACGCAGTTAATGTTGTCATGCAGTAAGCACTGGAAGGTTTGTAAGCCTTTTTCGTTTGTTTACGGACGGCTATGAAATGGAAAACTCACACAGTAAGCACAAAATCGCCTCTATGAACTTTAGGCCCAGAGCTTTTACACAAAGACTTTGAAATTGAATAATCAGTCGTCATGTTTGTCTAATTTTTCTTTGAAAGGATTTTGCTTGTACCAAGAAGGACACGTCAAATCTGCCACAGAAAAGCTCATGCCTCTTACGGCCATTAGTGACTGTGATGTCATCTCTAAACGTGTCAAAGTGGAATCGCTCAACCTGGTTGGCTGTTGCATGGCAACACTAGTAAGTCATCAGTAGTACTACTTTATACAAGATTTTGATTGTTTCATAAAATACATCCATAAAAGCCCCCAAATTGCTTAAAGACAATGGACACTATTGGTAATTGTCCAGTCTCCTCACTTGGTGTATCTCAACATATGCATAAAATAATAAGCCTGTGAAAATTTGAGCTCAATTGGTCGTCGAAGTTGCGAGATAATAATGAAAGAAAAAAACACCCTTGTCACACGAAGTTGTGTGCTTTCAAATGCTTGATTTCGAGACCTCAAATTCTAAACTTGAGGTCTCGAAATCAAATTCGTGGAAAATTACTTCTTTCTCGAAAACTACTTGACTTCAGAGGGAGCCGTTTCTCACAATGTTTTATACTACCAACCTCTCCCCATTACTAGTTACCAAGTAAGGTTTTATGCTAAAAATTATTTAGAGTAATTACCAATAGTGTCCACTGCCTTTGAAGCCATTGGACCCTTTCGGTAAACAGTATTGTCTATACTTCGTGTATCACAACTTCTATATAAAATAACAAACCTGTGAAAATATAGGCTCAATCGGCTGTCGGAATCGGGAGAAAATAACGGGAAAACCCACCCTTGTATCCACACGTTTCGCCGTGTCATTACATGTTTTTAAAATAAATCCGTAATTCTCGATATCGAGAATTGATATTGTTTTACTGTTTTCTCAAAAAGTAAAGCATTTCATGGTATAATATTTCAAGGAAAGTCTTTCACCACTGCCTTCTGTAAACCCTGTAAGTTATTTGTAAATCTGTGAACTTTTATTTCTTTTTTTCTGAACCGAAAGGGTCCAATGGCTTTAGGGCACAGTGGTGGATTTCACAAAGAGTTAGGACTAGTCTTATCTCGACTTAGGACGAGTTACTCGTTCTAACTTAGGACTAGCTGTACGTTTATGATATCTCTTAGGACTAGTCCTAACTCTTTGTGAAATCGACCCCTGGACACGTTAAAGTCACTGGACAGGTTTGGTAACTGTCAAAGACCAGTATTATCACTTGGTGTATCTCAACAAATGCATTAAATAACAAACCTGTGAAAATTTGGGCTCTCAGTTGGTCATCTAGTTTGCAAGAAAATAATGAAAGAAAAAATAACCCCTTTGGCATTACTTTGTGTGCTTTCAGATGCATAATAAAAGGCTTCAGCTGAAGTCTTTCAATATTTGAGTGACAAATTACCTCTTTCTCAAAAACTACGTTACTTCAGTGGGAGCCATTTCTCACAATGATTTATACTATCAACAGCTCTCCACTGCTCGTTACCAAGTAAGTTTTACCAGTCTTTTTTATTATCTTTCTTGTGTCTTGACAGAACAAGTCCTACACGGCTAGACAGATATTTCAAGGAGCGTTGAAGGTTGACTTTTCGTACCTCTGTCCTTTATACAATGTCTCCCTCATTTATCGCCGTCTGAAACTTCATGACGCGGAGCTTGAGACACTTAATATTCTTCTTAAGGTAAGATTTGTAAGTCAAGATTGCAGGCCAGGACACAGAGTGATGGCCCTGCTATTGGCCTTGGTGCCCCTTCAAAAATTTCCTATAGACTTAAAGACAATGGACGCTCTTGGTAATTGTCAAAGACCAGTCTTCTCACTTGGTGTATCACAACATATGCATAAAATAACAAACCTGTGAAAATTTGAGCTCAATTGGTAGTCGAAGTTGTGAGATAATAATGAAAGAAAATTAACCCTTGTCACACGAAGTTGTGTGCTTTAATGTAGATGGTTGATTTCGAGACCTCAAATTCTAAATCTGAGGTCTCAAAATCGTGGAAAATTACTTCTTTCTCGAAAACTACGTTACTTCAGAGGGAGCCGTTTCTCATATTGTTTTATACTATCAACCTCTCCCCATTACTCGTTACCAAATAAGGTTTTATGCTAATAATTATTTTGAGTAATTACCAATAGTGTCCACTGCCTTTAAAGGTTTCCCAGTGCAAAGTGCAAGTGCCCTTTGCAAAATGAAAATGGCCTTGCCCCTCTCAAAGATGAAATTCCAGGCCTGAGATTGCAAGCTTTTAAACCTTTCAACACCCATACCTTTTAAAATCTGACTGCATGTTTTCTTTGATTCTGTAGGACTAAGGACTGCACTAGTAAATTGATCATGGTATTATTGCCACAACAATCATGTCCAATAGTTTGGGTGTTGAGAGTTACTGTATGGTGTTGGACTGAGGACTGAACTAGTCAATTGATCATGGTATTATTGCCACAACAATCATGTCCAATAGTTTGGGTGTTGAGAGTTACTTTATGGTGTTGGACTGAGGACTGAACTAGTCAATTGATCATGGTATTATTGCCACAACAATCATGTCCAATAGTTTGGGTGTTGAGAGTTACTGTATGGTGTTGGACTGAGGACTGAACTAGTCAATTGATCATGGTATTATTGCCACAACAATCATGTCCAATAGTTTAGGTGTTGAGAGTTACTTTATGGTGTTGGACTGAGGACTGAACTAGTCAATTGATCATGGTATTATTGCCACAACAATCATGTCCAATAGTTTGGGTGTTGAGAGTTACTTTATGGTGTTGGACTGAGGACTGAACTAGTCAATTGATCATGGTATTATTGCCACAACAATCATGTCCAATAGTTTAGGTGTTGAGAGTTACTATATGGTGTTGGACTGAGGACTGAACTAGTCAATTGATCATGGTATTATTGCCACAACAATCATGTCCAATAGTTTGGGTGTTGAGAGTTACTGTATGGTGTTGGACTGAGGACTGAACTAGTAACTTGATCATGCTTTACCTGGGATCAGGCATACCACCATAATCAGAGTCCAATAGTTTTGGTGTTGGGAGTTACTACATGCTGTTGGACTGAGGACTGCACTAGTAAACTGATCATGCTTCATCTATCCATCTTCTGTTTTATCTCCCTCTTTTTTGGGATCCAGTTTCTTGGAATCTAGTTGGTTGTTTTCCATGCCCACCTGTTGTAATACCTCCTTGTTAGGTGACCTGCCCATCTCCACTTCTTTGATTTAATCGTCTTAATAATATCCTGCACTCTTGATTTCTTTCTTAGGTTCTCATTTGCCACCTTCTCCTTCTTTGATACTCCTTTCATTATCCTTTCCATAGCCCTCTCTGTCACCCTTAGCTTTTTCCCAAGCCGTTTGGTGGTTGTCCATGTCTCGGCACAGTACCATAGGACAGGTATGATTCACTGATTGAATACCTGCCTTTTCAGGGATATAGGTAGACTTGACTCAAGTCCCAATCCCGTGCCATTCCCAGGAAACTACTGTTTTGTGATGCTCTGCATTCCAAAACCTGTTCCGCATGCGGGACAGTCGCAGTCGCCTGGTATATAAATGTATTCTCTTATGAATATGTAACATTGGTACGTGATACGTTTTGACCAATCAAACGCACCCAAAAAGAAGACTAGTTCATTTGTCACTTGTGGGTTAAGTACTTAGTTGATGATTGAAATACATTTTTTAATAACCAATTAATTATAAAAAAGAAAGCACTAAATGTTCATTTGAATTTAAGTAAAACGTTGTAACATACATTGGGGTCGGTTTTGTTTGCAAAATTTGAATTTTGGGAAGTGCAATCAAACGACTTATAACTTTTGACACCGACACCCCCTTGCCTGCTAATGAGTTTACCCGCCCCACGTGCGTGCTGCGTATAGGCGCGTGCCTTACAAGTCTTCTACTGTGATGTCACAGAGTATAATGAATATTTTACCGGCAGGGCAGCGCTTCCACGCTCCCATTGGTTTTGTACATCTCCCCATTTGGGGAGATTCAATAACAACGTGCAGAGATTTTCCAACAACAATGTGCAGAGTAAGAAACGACCTCGTCAAGTCCCATTCTCGATACCACATTTTGACGGTGAGCAGGCACCTTGAGGTAATAGCTTAGGGACCTCTCAAACGAGAATGAGACTTGAATCAAGTCTAGGATATAGGAAGGGTGTGGTCTCGAAAGATGTAGCCGAGTGTGCCAAGCTACACCCAACCTAGCTGGATTGTACATGTACATGTACATGTAACTCTGCTAGGCGCACTCAAACCTGCTACAAATTTGGGTATTTTTGTTTTCATATTTTTAGACTCTCAAAGACACAAAGTCATCCCCAGATTCTGATGAAGGAGCTGATGACATCATCTCAGGTTGCCTAGCAACCGCATCATTACATACGGATGGTTGTTACAGCTTCAGTCAAGAAACTCTAAGCGTTGGGTTTATCATGTACACACTGGCAAGGAGGTCCCTGGACATCACAAGGTACTGATATTATTACACTCACTCACTCGGTCGCCAACAGGCGACCTCAAAGTAATTTGGTCTTGCATGAGGGTAGACTGGGCGCCTGTCTTTATCCACAGAAATGTAGGGTAATGTAATGTTCAGTAATGTAATGTTCAGACAGCGTACTAAGTTAAACCCGAACCGGTTTAACTTCTAGGAGCAGCAGGGGGTGGTCGTAACAATAAAAACCCCTAGCGTTCAGACAGCACTGACCAGATGTTGGTGGTGGTCAAGTGCATGGTCCATTGGGGGTATCGGGTGCGCATACCCTAGGAGTGACTTATGGGCTGGAGTGTGTGGGAAAGGAAGTGTGACGGCCGCTTTTTAAATAAAGATTAATGGGGTTAAAATGGGGTTACGTTTTGAAAGAGCTTTGTTCCTTGGAGCCTGAAATTAAAAAAAATACACTGGTAGTCGTACATGTAGTTGAGTTAAGGGCTTACACTAGCTCTAATATAGCGCATTTTACAATAAACGTATCAATGCACTTTGCACATATCAATGCGCTTTACAAAAAACGTCTCAATGCGCTTAACATGAATGCTGCTCTGGTTAATATTCCTATAAGCTTTCTCAGCTCCCTGGGGAGTATACAGCCAGAGCTGCTGTGCGCTCAGAAGGCTTTTACAAACACAAAATCAACCTCTACCCTCGCAGGTACCCATTCATATCCCTGGAAGGAGAGAAGCAATTATAGCAAAGCATCTTGCTTAAAGCCATTGGACACTTACAGCCATCGGTAAACAGTATTGTCTATAGGCCCACACTTCGTGTATCATAACTTATATATAAAATAACAAACCTGTGAAAATTTAGGCTCAATCAGTCATCGGAGTCTGGAGAAAATAACGGGAAAACCCACCCTTGTTTCCGCATGTTTCGCCGTGTCATGACATGTGTTTATAATAAATCCGTAAATCTCGATATCGAGAATTGGTATTGTTTTAATGTTTTCTCAAAAAGTAAAGCATTTCATGGAATAATATTTCAAGAGAAGTCTTTCACCATTACCTTCTATAAACCCTGTAAGTTATTTGTAAATCTGTGAACTTTTAATTTTGTTTCTGTTCCGAAAGTGTCCAATGGCTTTAAGGGAATCAATGTGTGATGAAGAGGTTTTCAACTAGTGGTTTAATCCCAACGAGGCCTGGTTCTTGATAATTTTACCGAGACGAAGTCAAGGTAAATTATAAAGAACCAGGCCTCGGCGGGTTTAAACCACTAGTTGAAAACCGATTCAACACACTTTGATTCCCATTCATAAATACCTTTTCGGTCAAAAAGTAAAATAAATGCAAAAAATATAATTGTTAAATGATTTCTTTCAACACAACACCCCTCCAGCTATGAAATGGTAAAGCCCTCCGCCGCCCTCGGTTAAACAACTCCTTATAAGGGAATGCTGTGCGCGTATCGCGTGATGTGGCACAACTGTTTCAGCCGTTGCTCTCGACCAATAGGAATGAAGAAACTGTCTTATAAGAACAGGTGCATGGTCGCGTGTCACGCCCATGAATTAACCTTTTTTACCGGTCATAAACAAAGCATTTTATAACAAATGGTTACAAAGGCTTTTCAAAGACCAACTCGACCGATTCAAGGCAACGTGTTCCTTTAAGACATGCTCTGTGGTTTGACTTGCTGATTAAAAATTTTTTTTTAAAATTTACCCAGCAAGTAGATGCACACGTTGGTGTCACGGCAAACCAGATATATATTGATCCCTCACCAATGCAATGCCTCAACTCCCATTATGCCTCTGATTTATTGCAGATACAGTGATGCTGTCCAAAGGTACCAGGAGTTACTGCATGAGGAGGCAGACTCGTTATTACCCAACGAGGTAGGTGAAAAGAAAACTCACGGAGCTTAGATTTTAACAAGCTTTACAGTATTTTGGTGGCATGTCGCGGCCTTGTGATTAAGAGCACGCGACTCAAGCTCTGGTGTTTCTGTTCAGCAGAGTGTGGGTTCGAGTCCCGGTCATGACACCTGTGTCCTTAAAGCAAGATACTTAACCATGATTCTTCGTCCTTTGGATGGGGCTTAAAGCGGTAGGTCCCGTTTGTTGTGTAACGCATGTAAAAGAGCCCGCAGTGCACTTATCGAAAAGAGAAGGGGTTTGCCCTGGTGTTCCTGGTTTGATTGGCAGCATATTGCGCCACAGCACCTTGTAAACCTTTACATGGTGCTGTGTAAAAAGAGTGCTCTCATAATTCAAAATGTAAGGACACAGGTGTCATGACTGGGATTCGAACCCACACTCTGCTTATCAGAGACATCAGGGGCCAACTTCATAGAGCTGCTTAAGCAAAAAATTTGCTTAAGCACAAAAATAGCTCGCTTATTTTACACATGCTACCGGCCAAAATTTCATGCCATATACATTGCTTGTGACTGATCTTTAGCTGTTGTTTACTTAGCATAACAATTGAGTGGAGTCTTGACCGGTAATCTGATTTTACTAAGAATGAATGTTTTTGCTTAAGCAAAATTTTGTTGCTTAAGCAGCTCTATGAAATTGGGCCCAGAGCTTGAGTCATGCTTTTAACCGCTAGGCCACGACACGTCACAAAGAAAGAACACTGAGGGCGTACTTGGTATCCCTAATATTTTTAATTCAATTCTTTTTTCTGTTGTAGTCATCTACCAGCCGCTTGCAAAGCTCTTCAGGTCTCCCATCTGTTAGAACGATTTATCTTGAAGCAGCTTTGTCGTTGTACTATAACAATAACATCAACAAGTCCATCTCACTCCTCGACAAACTCCTCACCAAAATGGCCTACAAGGGAAAGACCAAACCTGAGTCTCAGCCCAGCCAAACAGATCGTGCCAGGAGGCAACAGGAGTCCCAAGAAGATGCGGTGCCAAGCACCAGTAACCATGGCAACAGTCGTCATGGAGACATGGACCACAATATGCTTCCTTCGTCCAGCACAACTCAGAACTTGAAATCGTCGGACGGTAGAACATCAAAATGTACACTGTCAGAATCGGAATTCCCTTTCAGATCCCCGTCTGTGAGATTTGAGAGAATCGCCTCAAGACATTCTGAGGAGGCTGAGAAAACGGAAAAAGTGAATCAAAAGATGTACCTTGCGAACGCTCTCTTACTAAAAGCAAACTGTCTGATCAAGAAGCAAGAGTTACCAGATGCTTTGCGAATAAACAACGAGCTACTGAACCATCTTGCTGGGGTGAAAAGGAAGGAGGAGGAGCGTGTTGGACGACACTCAAAGGAAGACGATCGTCTTGAGACAGGCAAGAGGACTTCTACAGAGGCGGGGAATGACTCCCCAAAGAGGAAAAGAAGAAGAATAGAATCGTTCTCAGGTACTTAAGAATAGGCATCCTGAAAGGGTTGGATACCTTTTGTAGATAATTTTGTTGGGCAATGACATGAACCACTACTCACTGTGAATGAAGATGTATGAAATACAATTTGCGTATAGAAGTTTCAGCTGATTAGTTGTCAAGTTTTTAAGAAAACAAAATTGAAAATCACAGCTAACTTTCGCGTATTAATTGTGACATTGTTTACCAGGCATGAGAATCTTCCGGTTTAAACCGGAATTCCGTTTTTTTTCCTTTCAAAATTGTGGTCTCCGAGTTCGATGTGAATTTGCTATAAAATTCGGGGGGGTAGGTTTTTGGGGGTATACATTTGGATTTCTCTAATCCCTCTTCTCTAGTCAGACAATGTCAGTTTACCTTTGTAATTGTTATTATCGCGGATCCACACGTACGGCGTTCAAGAAAAAAACGGCACCTAAGAACTAAACAATAAATTGCCGTCCAGCAACTGGCCCAGTTTACGGCTTGCGGTCTTCCTGGCATCGCGCATGCATGCGGCAGCAGCGACAGATTTATAAACTTGCCTCATTCCTTGCTTCGTTTATAGTGGTACGGTTCAATAATGTTTGCGTGTAATTCGCTTGCTGCTGCAGCAAAGATAACACGTGTGGAGACTTTTGAAAGTCTACTGAAAAAACAATGCACGTGTTTGCACCATGTGTACTGTGTACTGTGTACGTGCAGGTTTGTACACGAACCAATGAGCGGCGCGGCACGAATCTGAGATCGCCGGCAGGCCATGGAAAACTGGTACCTGTTATTGCCTCACAACCAGCGAAAGATATATTGGGAACCAGCGAACACACTGTACGTCCGGACGACATGCTTTCTTCATTGGTTCTATTTCTATGTTGGGGGTCTAATCTCAACCTCGTTCCAGTTATACCCTATGCTGAATAACAAACCTCTTTCTCAAAAACACATCGCTCTCGCCAGATATATTTTAAAATGTGCGTCGCCGACGGATCGTTAAAATCACAAACATTTAATTGCAAAAGAATTTCTTTTACACAACCGAATTTCAAATCAAGAACCTATAAAAATGGGTGTTGGTGAGAAAAAAAGCATTTTCAAAGGCAGAAATAAGGGATAAGATCGTCAGAAAAATGAAAATATTATTACTATTATTTTTTTTTTTGCTTTCTTTTTCCGGACTTGTTACAAAATCGCAGGCGAACCCAAAATTGTTTGAATTGCTTGAGCTTTACATCCCTTATTTTCCCTAAAACCTATTATTAAAAATTAAAAAAAGGAAAAATCACACAAAAGTAGCTCACTTCTACCTGGAAAAATAGGTGTCAGAAATGCATCAGAGACCACCACAGAGCTTCTAAAATACCCAGAGCTCCCAGGGCCCTTAAGCGGGCCCTTAAGCGGTTTTTTTATCATCACCCATTCTCATGCCTGGTTTACTCATTTCTCTGTGACACTTGACGCTCTTGGTAATTTGTCAAAGACCAGTCTTCTCACTTGGTGTATCTCAACATATACATTAAAAACCAAACCTGTGAAAATTTGAGCTCAATTGGTCGTCTAAGTTGCGAGATAATGAAAGAAGAAACACCCTTGTCAGCTTGTCACACGAAGTTGATTTTGAGACCTCACAAATTCTAAATTATGAGGTCTCGAAATCAAATTCGTGGAAAATTACTTCTCTCTGGAAAACTAAGATACTTCAGAGGGAGCCGTTTCCCACAATGTTTTATACTATCAACCTCTCCCCATTTCTCGTTACCAATTCAGGTTTTATGCTAATAATTATTTTGAGTAATTACCAATAGTGTCCACTGCCTTTAAGAAATTGGGAAAAAAGACTGCAGTTAGTGTACATCAGTCTATTAGCTTGTCATGAGAAAGAACCCCAACACAAACAATCAGCAGGCCTGATACTTCATGGAGGCAACAAAGGCACTTCCAACACTAACCTAACATAATTGTGTAAAATCCTTTACTTTTTTTGTGATGGTCTTTTTAAAGATAATGGAAGTAACCCAGGTCCTAGCGAAGAAACAACAGTCAAAAAGCTTGAGCCAATCAGCAGCAGCCTTCTAGAGATCAAGACCAAAGCCTACAACAATAAAGCACTGATTCTGATTGGTCAGAAGAAGAATCCTGAAGCACTTCAAATGCTCGTCTTAAGCTTACAGTGCACTCCAGGTAAGCACCCCCTCTATTGTATTATCAATCTCTGCCCCTTTATTTGGGCACCCCCGAACAAAGATATTGACAAAATAGGGAGACTGCCAACATAGGGCTAGATAATAATAATAATAATAATATTAATAACCGTATTTATAACGCGCCTTTTGCCAAAGGATACAAAGCGCCAGGTATTATTACTGCAAGGAGTGGGGCGAATTTTGAGATATAAGACCTAATCCTTAGCACCATGTAAAGCAGTGGTTATGTGTCTTGCTTAAGGACACAAATGTCACGGCTGGGGAATCGAACCCACACTCTGCTGATCAGAAACACCAGAGTTTGAATTCGGTGCTCTTAACCGCTCGGCCACGACACTCCCACGCTCAGTTGGTAGAGCATGGGCACGTTAATCCAGAGGTTGTTGGTTCTAGTCCCACTCTTGTCAGTTTTTGTTTTGTTCAGCCTTTGTTTGGGCGTTTAAAGGGAACATCGTACACATTTGATAATCACTAAAGAAATGGCAAAAAACTTCCTAGGTCGGAGGTGCCGCAGTTTTTCCACTTCGAAGTAAATTCTTTTGCAACTTCGATGACCAATTGAGTCCTTCACAGATTTGTTATCTTATACATATGTTGGGATACACCAAGTGAGAGTACTGGATTTTGACAATAAGTCATTTGCGAGTTAGATTTGAATAGTGTCTGGTACAATGACTGGCTTAATACAAAGTTCTTATAAAGCGCACACATCCTAGACTCTAGATCAAGGCGCTAAACAGAAAGAGAATAAACAATAAACAAATTAATGGGCTCTGAACAGTTCGGTCTTCAACAGTTTTTTGAATGTCATGATTGAGTCCGACTGGCGGATTTCTGGGGGGAGCTTGTTCCATAGGTTGGGGCTGCTGTAATCAAAGGCACCCTGACCAACCAGTTTCTTACAGATGGTGGGAGTAAGTTTTGTTGCGGCGTCCAATTTACGGAGTCGGCTGTCGCGATGATAAATGGAGAGAAGATTGTTGAGGTAGACAGGTGCTGAGGAGTGAAGGCGTTTTCAAACAAAGAGCATTATTTTGAACTTGATTCTGTCTGAAACCGGAAGCCAATGGAGTTGTTGAAGGATGGGGGTGATGTGTTGGAATTTGCTTAGTCACAATAAACCGCTTACATTTGAATTCATCAGACTATAGAGACAGTTGCTGTGTCACTTGATTGGGGCAAGCTTTTGCGTAGTTACATAAGGTTTGAACACCCATACACTATTCAGAATTGATGTGTACGGCACATTGGTACCAGGTTTGCCCCTCTGGAGGTTGCTATGCAAAAGCTTGCCCGGAACCATTTGACATAGCAACTGTCTCTATAGTCTGAGGAATTCAAATGTAAGCGGTACAGTATGACTAAGCAAGTCATTGTAACAGACGTTATTAAAATCTAACTCCAAATGGCTTATTGCCAAAGTTGTCCTTTGTCCAAATCAGTGTTGTGGCAGTGTTCACCAAACTCCTGTGAAAAAAATAAGTTGTGTGTTTTATTACAGATGATGTTGACGCTTTGTACAACTATGCTCTGTTACTGACCAAGATGGGGAGAAAGCAAGAGGCATGTCATACTATGAAGAAACTGCTGGAGATTGAGACTAGTCTAAAGACGTCGCCATTGTCTAAATACCTCTTTAACACATGATGTTTACAAACGTCCATTGGTTATAACTGAAGGGGGAAGGGTGTGGTGGTTAGAGGCGGGAGCCCTCAAAATTATGTTAAAGGATTTGGTCCTGTTTGAAACATAAAACACAATGTACACAGATTTACATTAAACTTACACCGTTTGAAGATAATGATAGTAGAAAGTGTACCTTAAATATTACTTGCTGAGGTGTTGTAGTTTTTGAGAAATGAGTAAAACAATGTCATGAAAATACATTTTTACTTGCTAAAATAATTTTCATCTCACGATCACTGAGACAAAAATTATTTACATGACATTTTTTTACTAATTTCTCAAACACTACAGTACCTCAGCAAGTATTTTTTTTCAGGGAAGGTTTCTACTATCAATATCTTCAAACTGTGTAAGTTTAATGTAAATCTGTGGACATTGTGTTTTTTGTCATACAAAAAGTACATAGACCCTTTTATGGCAGAGTTTCACCTGTTTCGTTAAAATCAAAACGAGTAATCAACTGAAATGTCGTTGTAAAAGTTTGCGGTGAGAGCATACTGACCGAAACGCTGAGTTGAAACCAACAGTTTTCAGAACCACCCCAACTCATTCAGAGATTATCATTACATGGTGTTACTGCAAACCTTTACTATCTTATTTCCCACCATAGTATTTTTAAAATCCTACTTAATGTGTTTTTGGTCAACTGCCTGCAGCACCGGCGGGGCCGTCAACTAGGGTCAAAGCATGAGGTCGCGGTCACTTTTTGAATTCATAAATAAACAAATGGGTTGATTGGAATTTAACACATGAAACAAAAGTAGGCCTCTTCCGTAATGTTAAACCAGTAAAAAACAAACTAACAGCGTGTGACTTTGCTTCCTCAAAGGAAGTATCGGGGAACAGATATCAATTCTATCAATTACTGTGCAACTTCATTCTACTGTATTCAAAAGGCACTGGATACTATTGGGAAATACTTAAAATAATTGTTAGCGAGCAATGGAGAGCTATTGAGTAAAACATTGTTAGAAACTGCTCCCTCTAATATAAATGAGTTTTTTAGAAAGAAGTAATTTTGCAGTAAAAAATTTGAATTGATTTCAAGACCTCAGCTGACAACTTCATGCGACAAGGGTGTTTTTTCTGCCATTATTCTCTCACAACTTCAATGACCAATCGAGCTCAAATTTTCACAGGTGTGTTATTTTGTGCATATGTCGAGATACAGCAAGTGAGAAGACTGGTCTTTGACAATTACCAAAACCTGTCCAGTGTCTTTAAATCATAAACTTGTTTGTATAATCTTTACTTTATATTCTGGTGAAATTTCAGTACTGCAGCATTTCTAAACACTCTTTCTACACTATACAGTTTCTATAGTACATTAGCTGGTAGCTCCAGTAGTAAAGCATACATCTCAACTTCAACAACATAACATGTTTTTAGTTGAACAGTTGTTAGTATTAAATACTAATTCAAAGACGTTTAATAAAAGAGTTCAGTATACACGTATTGAAAGAGTAATTGTGTTTTGAATTTGAGTTTATTATTTTAATAACAAAGAGTTTATAATCCCATCCTAATTAAATAAATCAGTAATAAATATTTCGACTGACCTACCCTTTGAGGGCCCATGGCCAAACAAACAATTTCTGTTTGGTCTATTAAAGTGTGCAAGGCCTTTTGGGCAAATTTCATGAAGCTGTCTTAGCAGAAAATACTGCTCCGCAAATTTCTTGGCAAAGCAAAACATTGACTGGGGCACCAGTCCCAGCAGTGTAAACTTGATGTGATTTTGACTGGGTAACCTATTTCTGTTTAGCAATACATTGTACTTTTCTCTGCTTAGTAAGTTTTTGTGCTTTTAGGCTTTATGAAATTGAGCCCTGCGGCTAAGAACTTCCAAGCTTGATAAAGAAAACCAACTCGCATTGAAGCACTCTTTGCAATGTCTGAGACCTCTCCATCAAGTGGAGACATCAAGTCCAATAAGAAGGTGAAAGTATGACACCCAAGGTTCTTAAAGGCATTGGACACGTCTGTCTTTGACATGTACAAAGCGTGTTCAGTGCCTTTAAGATAATGTTTCTTGGGAAAAACATCGAGAGGGGATGAAGAGAATCATAGTATTATCTTCTTTGGAAATAACATGCCAGCGCTCTACCAACTGAGCTATCTAGCCTTATGTTGGTGGTGTCCCTTTTTTCAGGGTGCCAGTCAGAAGCTGTAACTGTTAACTGCCGTGTAGCCTGGGATCACGCCCAACGGATACAATTACTTATCTGGAAAGCGGCAGCCAGGGGATCACCTTAAAGGGATGCGACTTTTTGTTTCAGATATCAATATAAACCATGAGGGAAACTGACTGGGTAAATTAGTATTATGATTGTTGTTGGTTCGAATCCCACTCTAGTCAATTATTTGTTCAACCCCAAAAATCATTTATAAATTAAGCCATCAGTCAGTTCCCCCTGTGGTGTATATTGATAGTGGCCCTTTAACAATTCAAGGATGTTTGGTTATCATCGAGAGCATACAAGGAAGGACGATAAAATGTTTTTGATGTCACTGAATCCCAATATGGGTTTGGATTACTTCCTGTAATCGCAGCAGTCATATCATCAAAAAAACAAAATAGTTTGTGTTTGCACAGTTTGAACCAAAACTTTGCCTCTAAAAGAAAACATACTCCAACATTTTAGAGCCCTCTCTCTTTCAATTTGTGATCTTATTTCAGATATTGTTATATTTTAATGTTATTACATGGTTTTATTTTTTGTCAACAAAGAAAACCAAAAAGCAAGCAAACAGGCATCCAAGAAAGTAAATGTTCTTCCAGGCTACCCTTGCCTAGTGTAGAAAAACGGCTGAAAAAGAGACTAGCAAGTTATTGCAGAGCAGCAGCAGCGCCGTTGGAGCTACACTTGATACGAGGCCAAACCATTTACAGCAAAGGTAAACAATGGTACGAGTGTACCATTAAAAATATAAAAATTGGTTTATAAAATACTTTGATTATTAAATTTGTTTATCAAATTAGATTGATTATGTACTTTTGTGAAGTAAAGTGTCAGATTCAAATGCATAAATCTATTTACTAAAGCTATGCCAAAGCGTAATTATATTTTGTTTCCCCCTTTTTTAAAGTAGACGTGTCCAAATCTTGCTCTTTTTGGCCTGGGCGAGGTCCACACATTCTAAACTGCATGTTTTCTACGTGTGTCATTATTATGCATCAATTGTGCGCAGTGCCTACGCATTGGTATTGAGCCGCCATAACCGAAACTTCTGTGTGGAATATTAAATTATCACAACGAAGACAATCGACTGAAAAGTCGCATTTTACACGCTGTTCTCCATAATAAACAGGCCAAAATGGCAGACAACAGTAATTACGAGAATGAGGAGATAAATGACGTCGCAGAAGAGGACTTGCCGGAACCTTATTCGCCAGATATGAACCCTGAAGAAAATGGAGATGAAAATCATGAACCCGAGTCCGAGAATGCAGTGACCGAGGCAGATGCACCGCCGCCACCGCCTCCCGTTGAAGAAGCCCCTCCCGCCGTCCAGAAGGTCTTACGGCCTGAGGATCAAATGAGGTTATACGTCTGGGTAGGTGTCAGAAATTTCCCGTGATGGAGAATATAAATCTTAGCTCAATAGTTTGCAGTTTTTTGTTGGGTGAGAAAGCTTGCCAAAAATAATGAAGGCAAACAAGAAATTGAAGTTGTCAACATGATTGCCCATTTTCCGGACACCGCACTGGTTTCAGACTTTTTTACTTTTAGAGCTAAGTTGGGGAAAAATGAAGGTGATTTAGGGGGGCCTTCCTTTCACTTGTTTACTGATATTTGCAGAAGTTGAAAATGGAGAAATCTATTATCTAGTGGCTTAGTTTAGATGAAAACTATGTGGTGGTGAGGGGGGCCTGCTTTAATTTTGGTTAAAAAAGGGGATCCACTTTCTTGAATTGAAGTGTTCCAACATGTGATTGTCAATGGAATGTCGTCTCTGAACATGTCTGGTAATTGCAAGCAGGTTCAATGAACTTTTACAATTAAAAAAGATTAGAATTAGAATATCAAAATTATTTGTATTTATGAGTTTATCTGATTCTGATGGAGTTTTATTTTAAAAGAACTACTTTTCTGTATTTATATATTGTATTGGCTGGCTGCTAAAGGCACCCTTCCTTGCATGTGTACCTCGAACACGTTGTGTAGCTGCGTCCTTTGCAAATCAGCTCTTAGCTGCGAGTTCATGGAGTAAGGATGATTAGCCTCCCAAATTGTTATTATAACCTTTTGTATTGCCCATGTTATTTGACCACTCAAGTCAGAAATGTACATTTTTACACTACAGAAAAAGCTGGTGTTCAGTATCTTACCAGATCTATTGAATTGAAGATATCATTTTAGAGCATGTCTTACGTATTGAATTTCATTTAAATTCTGAACAGGCAGCTCAAGTCACCATGACTGATGATAAAACGATTAATTTGTTTGCCATCAATTAAAATGACCAAAAACAGCACTGACCACTGATGACCTACATTATGTAAATTGGGTAAACCATCAAGTATTAAATTTTTTCACTTCGCTGCTTTTTTCTCCACAGGCCGGGGATGATCTTAAAGGCTTAGGAGACGACGTCCACTGCCAGCAAATCTATATGATTCTCACCATTAAGAGTGAAGTCAATGAAATGGCAAAGTTCCAGGTTATCACAGAGACAATTAAGAAATCACCAGAGTTCGACAAATTATCAGGTAAAGGATGTGTGTTATTAAACAAATATAACATGGTTTGAGGGTGACTAGTCGATATTAGCTCCCCGAGGTATTGGAAGTTGACAAACTAGTTCCCGAGGCGAAGCAACTAGTTTGTCAACTTCCAATACAGAGGGGAGCTCATCGACTAGTCACCCGAAATAAGCCATGTTATTGTTTTACTATACATTATGTACTTCATACATATTCAGTTACCGGAACATGAGTTTTGAGCAAGAGAAAATGATTACTGTGAAACAAATGCACATGATAAGTTTGTTCATGTGTTGGATGTCGCTAAGAGAGCGCTGTTCGTGCGTGTATACAAAACGGTGCCTCAATCAATAGCGCCCGGGGATGACGTCGCGCAATGGTAGTGCGCATGACAAGTAGAATAGCTCCCGGGGAACTATTACTTGTCATGCGCATTTACCACTTGCATGAATACTCACCTCACGTGCGCGCTTGGTAGTTAGCAAAATTAACACCTGGCACGTGATGATGAATGGACCAATGAGAACTCGACTCTCTGTCATGAATATGTATGAGGTATAGTAATAGGATTTGAAACTTTACAATTTGGAAGTGTAATTATTAGAGATGTTTGCGGTAACACCGTGTGAACATCTCTTTTGAGTCGTAGTATTGGTTCTGAAAACGTTGGTTAACAACTCGAATGTTTTGATCAGACTTATGTTCTGATCATCTTCAGGATGTGTGTTGTTTGTTATACATACGGTTACCTTGACTGTAGTTTAAGTCAGGGTAGACTGTAATTTGAGTCAACTGAAATGTTCCTTTGAGAAAGACTCTGCTAGGGTCAAAACGTCAGGCCATTAACTATTTTTTAACATTTTAACTATTTTTTGCATTTATACCCTCGGTCCATTTGGTTGATAAGTTGTTTGCAAAAGCGACACGTAATTCTATTTTCTTAAAAATAAAACAATTCAACTCAAATAATGCATTGAGATCATAACCCCCATTAGGGTCCCTCTACATGTTGGACCCTGTCAAATACAACAGAAAATAGTTGAAATGAGAACCATACCAAATGCAACAAAACGCAACAAGGGAATTTGTTTCATTGTGCAGGCATGTTGCTTGTGTTAGGACTGATCAAGGGTGTTTGCCCTGCTAATGTATGCGCATTAAAGGAACACGTTGCCTTGGATCAGTCGAGTTGGTCTTTGAAAAGCGTTTGTAACCGTTTATTATAAAATACATTGGTTAGAAAGATATTTTAAAAAGTGGAATATAATGATCCACACAAGTATCACTCAAAATTGCGTGGTTTTCCTTTTACCTTTTCGACAAACACGGTCGGCCATTTATGGGAGTCAAATGTTTGACTCCTATAAATGGCCGAACGTGTTAGTTTGCAAAGTAAAAGGAAAAACACAAAATTTTGAGGCAAATGTGTGTGGATCTTTGTATTCTATTTTTAAAACATCTTTCTAACCATAATGCATTTTATAACAAATGGTTACAGACCGCTTTTCAAAGACCAACTCGACCGATCCAATGCAACGTTATCCTTTAAGTTGATCTGGGCCCAATTTCATAGAGCTGCTAAGCACAAAAATTTGCTAAGCATGAAATTTCTTCCTCAATAAAAACAGGATTACTAGCCAAATTTCCGTTTGTTGCATAGTGCTTGTTACTGGTATTCAGCTTTTGTTTGCCTATCCTGAAAATCACATGGGAATTTGGTTGGTAAACCTGTTTTTATCAAGGAAGAAATTTCATGCTAAGCAAATTTTTGTGCTTAGCAGGTCTATGAAATTGGGCCTAGGTGTGTGTCGTAATCACTAGGAAAATTGAATGCAACACCAATATGAAGTCACTTGACTGGTGAATGCAACAAATTCAGTCAAAGAATGACATCCGAGTTGACAGCCAAATACAAAAGATACAATTATTTCCATTTGGTGCATATTGTTGCATTTAGAATGGTTAGGGTTGGAACATGCCAACTGTTGGCAGTCAATCAAGCATGGAAGTCCTGGTTGGCGATAATAGTAACCCCTCGATTCATCCAAAAATCATGGATGAACCATGGGTTCATTGAAGTTTTATCACAGCAGAAGCGACTGTACTTTAGTCGACTATAGTCGACCATTGGTTGATTTTGCCTGGTACCCAGGATGTATTCAATGCATAGGTAACCATGGAACATTGACCAGCGGTTGACAAATGGTCACCACCCGAACTTGTTCCTAGTAGCTCCTGCATATCCTTCGGCCGGCTGAAAGCACCGATTTTAGTCAGACTGGTATTTCATGGAGGCCATGCATGGCCTCTGTTGTCCTTGGTCTTGGCTAGCGCTGGACAATATCACAAAGTGTCAAAAGTTCAGACGATGAAAACAACAATGGATGCATTATTTTAAATGATAGATATTTTTTTTCTTCTTTTTTCACAGTGGGCAAACTGCCATGTCTCGTCGACCCAGTTAGCGATCGTGTCATATCAGACGTCCAGACCATTGTAGATTACCTAGAGCAAGTCTTCAGGGAACCCTGTCTCATCCCAAAGAAGAAAGCCTTGCAGCAGGTTGGGATCGATTTGTACAGAAAATTCACAGGGTAAGTCAAGAATCCTTAAAGGCACAGGGGTAGACTTTTCAAAGAGTTAGGACTAGTCCGACTTGTTGGAGATATTAAAAATTTAAAGGAACACATTGCCTTGGTTTGGCTGAGTTGGTCTTTGGAAAGCATTTGTAACCGTTTGTAAAATGCATGATTAAAATGATATTTTAAAAGTAGAGTACCATGACCCAAACAAGTATCACTCGAAATTGGGAGGTTTTACTTTTACCACGATCGGCCATTTATGGAAGTCAAATTTTTTACTCCCATAAAAGGCCGACCGTGTTAGTTCGCAAAGTAAAAGTAAAACCGCACATTTTCGGGGAAAATTTGTGTGAATCATTGTACTCTACTTTTAAAATATCTTTCTAGCCATGCATTTTACAACAAACAGTAACAAATGCTTTTTAAAGACCAACTGACCGATCTAAGGCAGCGTGTTCCTTTAAGGCTGGTCCTACTACTACACGTTAGGCAAGTAACTTGAGATAAGACTAGTCTTAACTCTATGTGAAAACCACCCCCTGACACCTTAGGTAATTGTCAAAGACCAGTATTCTCACTTGGTGTATCCCTACCTGCATAAAAATAAGAAATCTATACTCAATTGGTCATCAAAGTTGCAAGAGAATAATCAAAAAATCACCCTTGCCAAAGTTTGTGTGCTTTTAGATGTCTAATAGTATTTGCGTGTGAAATTACCTCCTTCTCAAAAACTCTGTTACTTCAGAGGGAGCAGCTTCTCACTGCTGTTTTGTTTAGTGCTTTCACACAGCCTTGTTGCCAACATTTTTTATTTTATGCAGCTCCCTTTTTCAGTCTTTCCTGTGCACCACTGAAACATGAACTTTATTTTAATAGTAAATTTGAAATAATAATAATTTGGGGGGCTAATCGTCCTTACTCGCAGCTAGAGCTGAATTGCGAAGGACGCGGCTATACAACGTGTTCGAGAAGCAGGTATGCAAGGGCATATTCAGCTGCCAGCCACATCAACCCATTATGACCACGGAGGACAGCCAAGATCGAAAGTGTTTGATTTTTTCCTGAGAGAGGAAAACTGGATAGTCAGGAAAACCCTTGTGGCACAGCAGAGAACCAACGCACAACTCAACTCACATATGGCCCTGACCGGGAATCGAACCGGGGTCACCTTAGTGAGAGGCAAGCGCTTTACGCACAAGCCAACCATGCTACCCTTAATTGGAGCAAGCACCTTGGGCAGTTTTGTGGATACCGACGCTTTAGAAAACGTCATCATTATTTATTTTTGTTCCTCTCTTTGTAACAGGTACTTAAAGAACACAAATCCCAACAAGGAAGAAGAGATGAAGACTGCCCTCAACCGAGAACTAGAGAAGTTAAATCTCAAGCTGGAAGAAAGCGGGAAGAAATACCTGGATGGAGACCACTTGACACAGCCAGACCTCCGACTACTCCCAAGGCTTCATCATGTCGTAGTCGCTGGCAAGATCTTCAAGGTGAGTTTTGGTTATTTTGCAAGGGAGGCATGTCTGGCCATGGCCTTCGGTGCCCCTGCTCTTGGCCTTGGTGCTTCTTTAAAAGTAGGCCTGGGCGACTAGTGAAATTTACTACTCGACTAGTGGCGCCTCAAAATTTTGTGACTTCGACACTAGGCGTGACTAATTTTTTTAGTCCCCAGATGCATTGCGGCATATGGAGGCTGGGGCCTCTTTTACTTTTCAATTCGAATCACTTTATAATCCATGATGGGAAATTCATTCTGGTCTTGGCCTTGGTGCCCCTTCAAAAGATTTCCCACTGACTTTAAGTTTTTCTTATGGAAATGCCCTTTGCAAAATAAAAATGGCCTTGCCCTTTTAGAGATGACGTTCCATGCCTGGGGAGGGTGAGATTGGATGGTAGGCCAGGATTGTCAATGGGGCTGTTGGGGCCATGGTGGCCTCTGTTGCTCCTGATCTTTGCCTTGGTGGTCTGTCAAAAGATCCTATAGACCAAAGCCGTGATCCCATTTGACTTTATTCACCTTTTCTTCTCTGAAGGAGTGTGGCCAGGGTTTTCTGGTTATAGAACATTTCCGAGGGTGAATTCCCATATTTGCAATTAAAAAAGTACATCACAATGCAAGAACGAATTTAAGTATGTCAGACAAGATAAATGGTGTGCTTACTTGAGCCATGAATCGTTGCTCTGCCTACCAAAAATTTCTAGGCTTGCGATCACCATTCTTTGCTTACATGTACATGATGTACAGGGTAAGCGCCAAATTTCTGCGCTTGCTGTGTACATGGTGTATGTAGTGAGTGGACTCACTTAACCACACAGGCAGAACTCCCTGCTAACCTGTAGTGTAATACATTTGAAGTAAGTGCGTAAGTCCCTGCAGATTCTTTGATCACTGTCACCAGAGCCATGAAATTAGGCTCTAGTCTTGCTGATCGGTGACCCAGAAACCACAATAATATTCTACAAATACCTGGTGAAATGTTGTCAGATTTGTAGATTTCTGTAGTTAGGCCCTATTGAATCCAGGAAAAGGAGGAACACAATTCAGGCATGTATGCTTTGGTTTTTGAAAGGGCAAGGACACCAAGGCATTTTCTCCTTGGCAAAGGGCACCATATAAGAAAATTGTAAGTTTCAACTGCAGAGCATGGGCACCAAGGCAATGAAAAGGGGGCACGGAAGCAATCGCCTTCGTTGCCTCTGTGAAGTATCATGTCTGAGGATTTTAATGAGCGGAGGTGTCAATCTTGATAAGGAGGTAGTTGCCAAGCAGAACCTAGGCAGGGCTGCCAGGGTCATAGTCTGGGACATGTTCACTGATAGTCAAACAATAAGATAGCTACAACAGTTTGTTTACTATCTCAAGTACTGCAATGCCTTTCTGTATGTAAATAGTTACATAGACTTCAGTCCAAATGCAATCCATATCCAGGCCTACTATTTGACCTAGATATGTACATGTACCTACTAATGTACACTTAGTAAAAACTCCGATGAGTTTACCAGCTAACTTATTTGAAACATTAAACTGCAGGCTGGCATACATTGGGTTCACTAGTTCACATACATTGTTGTATACATTCAAAACCACAGTGAATGATTGATATAATGAAGTGTCACACGTACAATGTCTACACAGGAGTGTTAAAGGCAGTGGACACTATTGGTAATTACTCAAAATAATTATTAGCATAAAACCTTACTTGGTGTCGAGTAATTGGGAGAGGTTGATAGTATAAAACATTGTGAGAAACGGCTCCCTCTGAAGTGACGTAGTTTTCAAGAAAGAAGTAATTTTCTGCAAATTTGATTTCGAGACCTCAAGTTTAGAATTTGAGGTCTCGAAATCAAGCATCTGAAAGCACACAACTTCGTGTGACAAGGGTGTTTTTTATTTCATTCGTATCTCGCAACTTCGACGACCACATGAGCTAAAATTTTCACAGGTTTGTTATTTTATGCATAATGTTTAGATACACCAAGTGAGAAGACTGGTCTTTGACAATTACCAATAGTGTCCACTGTCTTTAAAGTTGTTTGTGTACTGTGTTGATGAATTCACCACATGTATTAAACTGTATTGCATGCAGGCTGGCATAGTTTATTAAAGATGACTACATTACCATTGAAAACCACAGTGGATGACATTGAACAGTTGAACACTGTTGAATGATCTGACAGTAGGATGGTGTACTGTCATGACTGTCATGACTGTGTACTACATCCGCATTAACCACATGATTGTGGGCTGGCATACAGGGCCCAATGGACCCTTCCCATGAAATATGCTAATTACCTTCACGCATGCGTACAGATCCTGTTGGTTGGCAAACGCCATAGAGTTGTGCACTAAGCAGATGCGCAATCGCGTCTGCGTCACGCAGCCATTAGCCGTGTACAAAACAGCGCGATATTCCCTCAGTTTTGCCAACCAAAATGTTAATGCGCACGCGCTATGTGCAATTTACATTCATGGGAAGGGTCTACTTCATGGCTCTGCTTACTGCTTAATTCTGCGCTTACGATCACGATTCCCCGCTTAGGTGCAAGCGCCGAATTTTTGCACTAGCCTTGTAAGCGTAGAATGCCTTGTGACTCTGAGTATGCACGTGCAGAAGTCAAAAATCGATACTACCTCGTGAAATTCCCCGCTTCCGTAAGCGCCGATTCTGTGCTTTCGGTAAGCAGAGCCATGAAATTGGGCCCAGGTAGTTTGTTTACCATTGAATGGTCAGACAGTAGGAGGGTTAACTGTGTACCTTGAAGATGCATTCGCCACACAGTACACAGTGTGTATTTCAGGCTGGCATCTATAGTTTATCAGATCATTCAAGTACTGAATGCTTTAAGACCATGGCTCAATTTCATTAAAGCCTGTAAGCACATTTACTTCTCTCTTAAACTTGTTGTTTTTAAACCATGAGCTTTCCTCCCCAATGTTTTATCAAGGGAATCAATGTGTGGTAAAGAGACTTTCAACTAGTGGTTTAATCCCAACGAGGCCTGGTTCTTGATAATTTTACCGAGACGAAATTGAGGTAAATTATAAAGAACCAGGCCTCAGCAGGTTTAAACCACTAGTTGAAAACCGATTCAACACACTTTGATTCTCATTTATAAATACCTTTTCCGTCAAAAACATCATACATTTTTTGGGGTCAAAAAGTTAAATAAATGCAAAAATGATATTGTTAAATGATTTCTTTCAACACAACACCCCTCCAGCTATGAAATGGTAAAGCCCTCCGCCGCCCTCGGGTAAACAACTCCTTATAAGGGAATGCTGTGCGCGTTGCGCGTGTGGCGCGATGTGGCACAACTGTTTCAGCCGTTGCTCTCGACCAATAGGGAACAATAGGAATAAAGAAACTGTCTTATAAAAACAGGTGCAAGGTCGCGTGTCACGCCCATGAATTAACACTTTTTACCGGTCATAAACAAAGGTTTATACACACCCACGTGACGCGCTCTCCACCAATAGGAATAGCGGAACTGTCTGAGGTTATAATGAATGTAGTTTATCAGATCATTCAAGTACTGAATACTTTAAGACCATGGCCCAATTTCATTAAAGCCTGTAAGCACATTTACTTCTTTTTTGAACTTGTGGTTTTTTAACCAATGAGCTTTCCTCCCCAGAGTTTTATAATGCAGTTAAGTTCTAAAGTTAACTAAAACCCACCACCCTCTGGATTCACTCTTCTATCTCAACTGCTACAAGTACATGTAGCAGGCCTAATGCTTTCCTTTTTTGAAAGGGCAAACGCACCAACATGACCAAGACATTTTGTCCTATGAGGAAATTGTAAACTTCTACTGGAGCATTTCAAGGGCACCAAGGCAATGGCCAGGGGGCATGTGGGCAATCGCCCCCGTTGCCTCCTGGGCCCAATTTCATAGAGCTGCTTAAGCAAAAAATTCTGCTTAAGCAAAATAATCCATGCTTAGTAAAATCAGAATACTGGCCAAGACTCCACTCAAATGTTGTGCTAAGTAAACAACAGCTAAATACCAGTCACAAGCAATGTACATGTATATGGCATGAAATTTTTGCCAGTAACATGTGTAAAATAAGCAAGCTATTTTCGTGCTTAACCAAATTTTTTGCTTAAGCAGCTCTATGAAATTGGGCCCTGGAGTATGGAAACTGTAAATTTCTATTGGAGCATTTCAAGGGCATAGGCAATGGCCATGGGGCAAACCCCCTTGTTGCTTTCAGGAAGTGTTAGGCCTGTGCTACTAAAGATATATTGTAGCATATATATTTTTATCCCCAACGCAAGAATTAAATAAGTTGTCCTTTTTCTCCAACAGGGCTACGAAATCCCAGACGAGGAGAACAAGTACGGGCGCTTGAAGCGCTATCTTGAGGACTGGAAGCAAGAGGAGGTGTACCAGGAGACAAAGTATTCGGACCGAGACATCGAATTCGGCTGGTTCAAGACAAGAGGACTCGACCGATTGTACATCAAGACAAAAACAGGTTACAGACTCAAATAAGGCAAGCTATTCCTCTAGATCATGTTTCGGATGTTGTTTTTTTGTTTTGTTTTTGTTTTAAGGCCTGGAATTTCATAGTTTTTTAAAAGGCATGGCCTTTCACTTTGGACAAAATGTTGGAAGGGGCACATCACATCCATAAACCTTGTGCCTTGACGTCACCAAGCTGCACTCGTAGAGGCAATGCTTAGAGGTAAACGATGAAACAATGGAAACGCGCTGATTTGTATGCGCTGCGCACAAGATTGGCAAATGAACATCTTCCTTTTGACCTCTAGATGAGGGCGCCCTACTTGAATGATGTCATGCATTTAAGGTGTCTATGTAATCTTTTGAAGGGCACCAAGGCAAGACCAGGGCAAAGGAAGCCGTGGCCTTTGAGAAATTCCAGGCCTGTACTTTTTTTTCCAACGGATTATTCTTGTACATTGTAAATGACTTTAAAATCAACTTCACAGTTTTTTGATAAACTCTGAAACTTTGTCCAGTTTTATCCCCTGTACTCCTTAAAGAATTTGAAATAACAGACTAACGTAATTCCTACAACTTCAACAAATTATAATCGCTATTGAGTTGAAATTGACAATCAACAATATTATAAGGGACAAGTGTTGAATTGTTTTAGTTTCTTGAGGAAACTTAACTTGGTTTGAATCAACCTCTGGATTGGGTTTTGGGCTGTCTCAGCGAATTATGTGCTTTTTGCAAAATTATTTAGAATTTTGTAGTTACACAGATTTGTACCAATTGCTGAGACAAAAAAGTATTAAGGTTCAAAACTTTCTGGAAACTCTTAGAACTACCGTTTGAGCAACTGACTGCCCTGTTTGTATTTAAGTATCTGATTGTGAAGCCGCAGTACTTTTTTAAGCACTTTTTTGACCAGCCTTCAAAAGTTAAAGAATGATTTACATTATACCTAAAAGAATTTGCGAACCCAATCTTTCCCCCGCCCCCTACCCTACCCTTGTTTAGATTTCGATAAAATTAACTTCCCCCAAAAGCAGAGTTGAGGATCCCCATTTGAATGTGATTTTAAAACAAGTAGGAAACTAAGGTTTTTTTTCCTCAATATTATCTTCCTGAAATGCACGGACTCCCACCTTCATTTTATGCTTTCCATAGGAACTAGTTATCAGGAACCAGACTAGTGGTTCGTTGAACTTCCATTTAGTGGTTAGATCTGGGCCCAATTTCATGGAGCTGCTTTAAGCAGAAAATATTGCTGAACAACTTTCTGCTATGTGGGATTTGAGGTATCAATTTGGTTTGCGGTAACACATGTAGTACATGTACATGTACATACATGTTTGTTCTTTTGAGAATTTGTCTTGCTTTTCATTCTACTATGTTTTGTTCTACCACAAAGTAGATTTTCGAAACTTGAGAGACTTCTCAGTTCTGAAAAGAACTGTCCCACTTTTTACATCTTCTGCTCAGCAGAAATGAGCAGGATACCAGTCACAAATTATGCATGTGACATGGTGTTTTGGTTGGAAACCCTGTTCTGGTAAGCATAATTTTGTTGTGCTTAGCTACTTTTTGTGCTTAAGCAGCTCTAAGAAATTAGGTCCCGGGGTCGATTTCACAAAGAGTTAGGACTAGTCCTAGTTAGGACTAGTCCTAACTAGGACTAGTCCTAGTTAGGACTAGTCCTAACTAGGACTAGTCCTAGTTAGGACTAGTCCTAACTTAGGACTAGTCCTAGGAGATATACGTAATAAATGTATAAGTTAGGACGATAAACTCTTCCTAACTCGAGATAAGACTAGTCTTAACTCTTTGTGAAATCCACCCCTGATTGGTTTTATAGTAATCTAAGGGGTGTTTTTTTTGTCTAGTGGCAAAACACCAACCAATATTTCACAAACGTAGGGCGTCGACAGTGACTGTCGAGCCTGTCAGTAAGCTATGTAAATATTGAAAGAGGAAACTGCACTATGGTAACAATGAACTGTATGACTAGAAAGAATAACCAAGGGCATGTTTTTAACCACAAGCTCCTGGTTGGATATTCAACTTTGCACCCTTTATATTTATGTGATGTCAACTGTACTTGGAGTTGAAGAAGCTCTCTGAATCACTATTTGTGAATGATATAATATTTAGTTTGGAATGAGATCTTAAATGGCTTTATTTGTTGGGCAAATCATTTAATCTGAAATGGAAATAATCACACCTCTTTGGTACGTGTACGTGTACATGCAATTTATAGCTGAGGCTGTCATTATTCAGTTGGTTTTAGGCTTTGTCAAAGATTAAGAAATTGTCTGGAAGAGAACCTTTAGCTGCTTTAGAGAGAGACTATCATGTCTACTGCAGTCACTGAAATGCATGCACTGCTGGAAAAAGGTAGTCTTTTCACAAGCAGTGGCTTGCTTTGTCAATTGAATGGCATGAAATGCTGCCTTACAATGTATCCTGCTCATTGTATACATGTACAGTATCAGTTTCTTTATATTCAAATTTTTGGTTGAGGTCGATTTGTTTTCGACTTGTTGTCCCTATGAACATGATGAATACAAATCTTGTTTTACTTTTGGGGTCTGACAGATAATGTATTATGTAGGCATCATGAAAATGCATCTAGGGTATTTCTCAAATGCCCAAATGCCTTAAATGTCATTGTCTTAATTTCCCGTGACCATTGCCTTTGTTACCCCTGGTCAATGCCGGGGTGCTCTTGGCCAATTTCCCTTTGTGTCCCGAGTCGCTATTTACTTGGGTGGCACGGTTGGCTTGTGCGTAAAGCGCTCGCCTCTCACCAAGGTGACCCCGGTTCGATTCCCGGTCGGGGCCATATGTGAGTTGAGTTGTGCGTTGGTTCTCTGCTGTGCCACAAGGGTTTTCCAGACTAACCGGTTTTCCTCCCTCAGGAAAAAATCAAACACTTTCGATCTTGGCTGTGCTCCGTGGTCATAATGGGTTGATGTGGCTGGCAGCTGAATGCGCCCTTGCATGCCTGCTTCTCGAACACGTTGTAGCCGCGTCCTTCGCAATTCAGCTCTTAGCTGCGAGTAAGGACGATTAGCCCCCCCAAATTATAATTATTACTGGAGTTGCCTTTGCACCACTGGTCATACCTTGGTGCCCTGCCCTCCCTAGTCAATGTCTGGGTGTTCTTGGGCAATTTGCCCTGGTGTAAATGTGTACCTACATGTAGTCTTAGCCTGGATGCCTCTGGCATTGCATTTGTACAGCATGTCTCTGTTCATGCGTTGTTGCCCCTTGGCCCGGATTGCCCTAAAACACCTTTCCTCATACATGTACAAACAGATTCATTTAATATCATATAAATAATAATAATTAGCGGCTTTGTGCTCAAATCTGCACAATTGCTCGCAGCACTGGACTCTCACAGAAACAAAAACAAAGTGCTTTGACCTTTTGAAGTGTATCCAGTCAGCTTTTTCATGGCTTTCTTGGTTCATGAGCTCTCTTTATAGAAGAATGTCAGTTTTATTTAGACTAAACATGTGCATGGATTAGTAAATTGCTTCCTTTGATACTTCAGGCGCTACATATTTATTTAAACGACTGGGTCCACTAACTTTTTCTGGGATTGTAACTGCAGTAAGCTTGGGCGATACCACGTTATTATCGATTATCGCGATACTTATTTGGAAACGATTTTGGTATTTGATCGATTTGGTTTTAATCGAAACACATGTATTAAAACCAAATCGATCCGATATCAAAATTATCGCGATATATCGCAATATCGATTAAGTATTGCAATATCGCGATGTATTTCCTAGCTGAGACATCTTGCACCCCATAGGTTTGGAGTAAAACCAGAAGAATAGGTCATTAGAACACCTCTCTTATGCGATGACAGCTCTTCTACAACTTTCCTTGGGAGTTTGAAGACTGATGATGTCGAATTTAATTAATCGCGAATATCGTGATATATTGTCGGTGATATATCGTGAATAAAATAAATCGATATCGCCCAAGCTTAAACTGCAGGTACTTCCTGCAACCTTTGCTAACCTTTGACATGGATGTATTTTATTTCTTTTGTTTGTTAAAAAATTGGAAGTATGTGTACTATCCCCTGATTATGTGAAAACATCCAACACTATAAAAAAATAGAGCAAATGCACATCTAATGCACGTACTATGTAGGTGTTAAAAATGATACGTACGACAAGGCCAGCATTCACCTGTTCTCAGTATTTCTAGGACAGGCGCTGAAAGTCGGAGGGCCAGGCAGGTTAACACAGTGGACAAAGAATCTCTTGTAGCCTAGAAAATTAGTAGTCACAGTTGTGTTTGTGACAATCGCTGTACAACATTTGCACTCAGTCACCATTGTGCTTTATATAGAGCTTATTTTCGTCATTTAAAGGCAGTGGACACTATTGGTAATTACTCAAAATAATTATTAGCATAAAACATTACTTGGTAACGAGTAATGGGGAGAGGTTGGTAGTATAAAACATTGTGAGAAACAGCTCCCTTTGAAGTGCCATAGATTTTGAGAAAGAAGTAATTTTCCACGAATTTGATTTCGAGACCTCAGATTTAGAACTTGAGGTCTCAAAATCAACCATAATCGCACACAACTTTGTGTGACAAGGGTGTTTTTTTCTTTCATTATTATCTCGCAAGTTCGACGACCGATTGATGAGCTCAAGTTTTCACAGGTTTGTTATTTTATGCATATTGTTGAGATACACCAACTGTGAAGGCTAGTCTTTGACAATTACCAATAGTGTCCACTGCCTTTAATGTAATATATTTTTTAGATAGGTGGACCTGGGAGCATTTATACACCATGACCACCTGCTGGGGGCATTAAACAATAATGTTGCGATTTTAAAAGTTTAGCACTATTCATATTTCACTGCACTATAAACCTGTGTCACACCTGGACTCGAACCCACACTCGGCCAATCAAAAACACCAGAGTCATGTGCTCTTATCCACTCGGCCATGGCACGCCATTTGTTTTGAGATTTAGTTTGACGCGGTGCTTGGTTGCCAGTTACTCTTCCCTTCGTCATGTTCTTTGCGTATATTATTTGGAATTGAGGGACACAGTTTTTGAAATGGTGTCTATGTAGTTGTACTATTCTATTTGCTGTTGTTTAGTTTACCTTCTGTTTATTGGCATTATTTAGACTTATTTGTTAAGACGCCGTTTTCTTTTAAAAGTATGACAGAAATAGCTAAAAGCTTGTGATTTTTAGTTTAATTTGCCTCATTTTCTTACATTTAGGTATCTGTCTTTGTTTTCTTCTTTATATTATATGTAAATTAACTAATTAAGAATAACAATTAGTATTCACTAGATATCATTTCTTAAATTAGCCCAAAACACCTTATTGCTTTGAACATCCAACTGTGCTTTTATGTATTCCATGTGTAATGTTTAAAATTATGAAAAATTAAAAGAAAAATATAAACATGTACATCGTATGTTTGCTTTGAAATTTATATTATTGATGTTCGTATCTCCGTTTTGGCAACTGACAAGTTGGAAGACAATTTGTTACTTCAAATAATTACACGGAAACCAAAATAATGTTCTTTATTTCACGCAGTAGTTTTTTTAACAAGAAATGCATAAACTAATACATTAAAGGAACACGTTGCCTTGGATCGGTCGAGTTGGTCTTTGAAAAGCGTTTGAAAACGTTTTTTACAAAATGCATATGGTTGGAAAGATGTTCTAAAAGTAGAATACAATGATCCACACAAACATGCCTCGAAATTGCACGGTTTTCCTTTTACCTCGTCGACTAACACGGTCGACCATTTATGGGAGTCAATTTTTTGACTCCCATAAATGGCGGACCGTGTTAGTTCGCACAGTAAAAGGAAAACCACGCAATTTTGAAGCAAACTTGTGTGGATCATTGTATTCTACCTCTTAAACATCTTTCCAACCATATGTATTTCATAAAAAACGGTTCCAAGCACTTTTTATAGACCAACTCGTCCGATCCAAGGCAATGTGTTCCTTTAACGTATCCAGAGTTCATTTGCTTGGCTCTGCCTAACATTAGCAAAGAATCGGCGTTTGTGAAAGCAGGGAACTCTGTGCTTACAATGTACATCAAGCGTATTTCATGGGTTAGCAGGTAATTTTGGCTTGTGCATGTGTGTACTCAACGTTACTAGGCATTCTGCGTTACTAGCGCAGAAATTTGGCACTTGCACGTAAGCGGAGAATTGAGATCATAAGCACAGAATTTGGCGGTAAGCAGAGCATTGAAATTGTGCCCTGCTGTAAAGTTCAAGAAGTATTTTTCACCATAATTATTTACATTGTGACATCACACTTGCTAAGCAATTAAATTTGATTATCTGTATGGTTAATTTTTTAAGCATTTTTGTAATCGAATCCTAGCTCAAATTTTAGCTTCATGTTGTGAAAACATACACAAAGGGCATTATTTGGAGGTCTTAACTTTGGGTTGGGGGTGCATCATTTGGCTCCAAGATGTTATTTTTATTTTGTTGTATTTTTTTTTCAAATAAGTTTGCCGTCTCCAAACCATTTTTGTATTGTTTTGTTTACACGAACACTTTTTGTTTAGCTTTTTGTTTTTCCATTTTATTCTCAAAGAGTATACAACATGTTTGCACTGGTACTGTATTTCAGCAGACTGGACTGTCAAATGAAATAACCAACAGTGAAATTAAGGAAGGACAAATAAATCTGGAGTTATTCATATTATATTTGAAATGTCAAAACAATTGTTAATGTGTTTGTAATGTGTGAGTGCCCTCGATTCCCAGAGCAGTTACTCTCCCTGCCATGCCTGCTTACATACAAAGTCCCCTGAAAATTAACCAATCTTTCCATGATTCTGACTTGAAAATCTCAAATAAACTAATAAAAGTTTCTTCAATGATATCAAAAAGTCTTTTTTTTTAAAGTGGAAACCTAATAATATTTATGGGTTTTCACTTTTGTCATTTATTGGATGAGTGAACAAAAACAATTCACCATCCCATATTCAAGAATTAAAAGGCAGTTCTATTTTTCTTGAAATATTTTTTTTTGAGATGCACCATTTTACCAAATCAGGGCACAAGGTAATGCCTGCAATGAAGCAATACATGTACTTCCAATGTGTATTGTACTTGTGCAGACTACATGTACAAAAAGCTGTTGAAGGTCAGAACTCGAATAATCCCACAATAGATCTCGAAGTCATTCAACAACAACCAACAAAATGCATCTTTGTTATAAAAGTCATCAAGTCGTCAATTATTATGGGGGCGGTGCTTTTCTATTATTGTTCATGTTATGAAGTTTCGCTATCGCGAGATTACTACATTCTATTTTGATCTCTTTGTTTAGAAATTCTTCGATAGTATGTCATTGATACTATTATTTTTCTAAGGAGAGAGCTATGCAGTGAATACTGAAAATGTTTCCGGGAACTTGACTGCTTTTAAAATACGCTTAAAAGAACTAGTACATGTACCGTAGATTACATAATTTTTTTTTGTGCTAACAAAACAGTTTAAAGATAATGATGGTAAAAAGCTTCCCATGAAATAAGTCCTAAGATTAATCCTAAGTTAGGAAGAGTTTTGTGAAATCGATCTTGGTACATTGCGCGACTCATAAAAACATCTCTTTGATTTTGACTTTTTAAAGAAGCTGAAACTACTACACATAGGTAAATTATTATACACTTTAAAGACACAGGACACTATTGGTAATTGTCAAAGACTAGTCTTCTCACTTGGTGTATATCAACATATGTACATGTATGCATAACATTACAAACCTGTGAAAATTTGAGCTTGATTGGTCGTCGGAGTTGCGAGATAATATTGAAATAAAAAACACCCCTGTTACACAAAGTTGTGTGCTTTCAGATGCTTGATTTCGAGACCTCACTTTCTAAACTTGAGGTTTTGAAATCAAATTCATGGAAAATTACTTCTTTCTCGAAAACTACAACACTTCAGAGGGAGCCGTTTTTCACAATGTTTTATACCACCAACCTCTCCCCATTACTCGTCACCAAGAAGAGTTTTATGCTGATAATTATTTTGAGTAATTACCAAAAGTGTCCACTGCCTTTAAAACAGTGCTAGCTGTATCCACCAGTGCAGCAACCTGCCTCGTGTGGCCACTTCCAATTACCTGGCCACAATACACAGGTTCTTTTCAGCCATTATCTGGCATCAAATGCTTGCCATCAATTAATTATCTTCGCCACCTTTCATCGTCTTGTACAGGATTTCTATTCAGGAGTCACGCACAATACAGCTAGTTGTAATAAAAAAAAAATAATCAAAATAAACCTGTCCAATCTGAGAATGAGCCATAAATTGTTAGTAACAAAAATGTGCACTTAATGATTTCTCCAGGTGGATGTTTCAATTGATCATCTCAAACACAAGAAAAACAATAATAAAATCCCGAAAATATATCTCGCCAATTTTTATGTATAAAGATTCGCCTTTTTTTGCGAATATAAAATGATAACAACATGTTAATTAAGACCAGATGTACATGTAGCTGATACAAAATTGGTAAATTTAAAATATCGTTCGCATATTTATACGGTATGCTTGGTTTCATTACCAGAAATATAATAATAATATTATTTTATCATGTGTTTCTGTTATTATTGTTAGCCTAATAATAACAAATGCAGATTTTGTTCTCTTTTTTTACAGTTTATTTTGTGTTAATGATCTTAGTCGTCCCCGCTTCTAAAATTTTATTTTGCAATTTTTCGGGGGAGTTTCACAGATCTATTATCAAAAAGATTATCAGCGTTCACATGTCAGATTACTGCACTATCATCCAAAGTACATTCCACAGCTCTTAAAGGCAGTGGACACTATTGGTATTACTAAAAATAATTATCATCATAAAACCTTTCTTGATTACGAGTAATGGGGACAGGTTTATAGTATAACCCATTGTGAGAAACAGCTCCCTCTAAAGTGACGTAGATTTTGAGAAAGAAGTAATTTTCCACGAAATTGATTTTGAGACCTCAAGTGTAGAATTTGAGGTCTCGAAATCAAGCATCAGAAAGCACACAACTTCGTGTAACAATGGTGTTTTTTTCTTTTATTATTATCTCGCAACTTCGACGACAGATTGAGCTCAAATTTTCACAGGTTTGTTATTTTATGCATATTGTTGAGATACACCAACTGTGAAGGCTAGTCTTTGACAATTACATGTACCAATAGTGTCCACAGCGCTTAAAGGCGCTTGGACACCTTTGGTAATTGTTTAACCAGTGTTCTCACTTGGTGTATCCCTATAATAAACATGCATAAAATAAAATATCTGAGAAAATTTTGACTCAATTGATCATCAAAGTTTCAAGAGACTAACGACGAAAGAAAACACAATTTTGTTGCACAAATTTGTTTACTGTGTCAAATAAACGACTTCTAGCCTGAAGTCTTTTTAATGTTTGAGTGAAAAATTACAATGTACCTCTTTCTCAAAAACTATGTTACTTCAGAGGGAGCCCTTTCTCAAAAACTACGTTACTTCAGAGGGAGCCATTTTTTACAATGAAATCAACAGCTCTCCATTAATCGTTACCAAGTAAGTTTTTATGCTAACAATTATTTTGAGTAATTACCAATATTGTCCAGTGCCTTTAACTGGTCTGGAACCAGACTCCGAACACTTATCTGGAAAATGTCCTGACTCAAGTCTTTGTTTACTTTTGGCTTCACCTTCAGACTCAATTAAAGGGGGTGGGGTGGTTTGGAATTTAACACCAGGACGTTTCCCAAACTACAGCTTGGAGATTACACATTATACGAGGATAATGACGATTTAAATCCTGAAGAGTTGTGCAAATACAAGCGTTCATTGGTTTTGCTTCGGTGACTTGGTTCCTCGATGGTTTCAGAAAGACGAAATATAATGTTATGTTGGAATGTACTCGGAGTTCTCCCTTAAAGGGCTCGGGTACTCTTTGTACAACACACAACACAAATGTCCACAAATTTACATTAAACTTAATGATGGTACAACGCATCCCTTTAAATATTACTTGCTGAGGTGCTGTAATTTTGTAAACTGCAAAAAGTGTGTGTTACCCTTGAGCGCAATTTGTTGGTCAAAATCCCAACATGTTTGTATTGACCAGAGAAATTTTAGTTTCGAAACAATTTTAGTTTTGAAACACCAATATTGTTGCAGTGCTACAAACAAAAAATCACCTCTTTAGTCCTTTAAAGATGACCTCTTCGGTCCTTTAAAGATGACCTCTTTGGTTCTTTAAAGATGACCTCTTTAGTCCTTTAAAGATGACCTCTTTAGTCCTTTAAAGATGACCTCTTTAGTCCTTCTAAACTGTTCATAGACATCCACAAAGTCTTACCATATGTAGAAGTGATCTTCCTGGTGTCTCGATTTCCGAACCCTTGGAATTCTCATTCCAGGATCTCAGCCCAGAACCCGGACTGAATTTCAATCTGACATTTGGAGCAGTTAAAAATAAACTTAAACACTTGAGCAGGTTGGCACGTACTATGGCAGTAATTAGTTAACCATTATGCGAAACTCTCACAACTAAGTTTAAAATTAAAGCAGTCTCTGTAAATAATTGTAACGTTACTTCAGTTTTAAATTCACTTTGAAATTTCTTTAATTTTGTATGGAAGATGTGACCTGTGACATCACATGTTTACAAAAAGGCCACAGAGTCGGACTTCCTGCAGGCACGATATGAACACAGCTGAATGGAAAAAAACACGTAAAATCTTATATTTTATGGAGATTGCACTGTCTAATTCTTAATCAACTTTTTGTATGATGAAAGGGGGCACATCTCAAAACATGTCCAGGGGTGGATTTCACAAAGGTAGTCCTAACTTCAAAGGACTAGTCCTAGGCAATGCTAAGAGATAGGACCAGTCCTAAGTTAGGATGAGTTACTGGTCCTAACTTAGGACCAGTCCTATCTCTTAGCATTTCCTAGGACTAGTCCCAAGTTTAATAGGGCTACCTTTGTTAAACCCACCCCTGCTTTTACTTTCACAACTCTTGGTTTTATGTGGACACTATGACAAAAAAGTAATTTTTCCCATAGAACCAGTGTAGTATCTTGCCTGCCAGAATACTCAAAGAATGTACAAGTTATCGTTAACAAAGTTTATACTAGGTCTATAGATTTGTGTTAATCAATTGAGGCTCATAGTCAATAGAATACATTAGAAAGAAATGTCAGGCCTTTAAAGATGCTATGTCAGATTTTTTGGCCGATTTGACCCCAAAAAATTATTTAAAATCTAATAGGTATTTTGATGGGGGTTGAGAAAGTTACAAGCTTTCATTTGAGCCATTGCTCGAAAAAATCCACCAATTATTAGTAGCAGTGAAATAAAATGCTCAGAATTAGGTTTTGTCGGGATCCCAACAATATATCACGTGACCAATTCTTATGTTATTTATAAGAAGCGTTTTAAATTTTTGTCATGATTCCTGACCATTAAAAGTAAAAGTTAAACTTTTTTCGTTAGAGCGGGTGATACTCTTTGAAATACCATTCACTCAAAAAAAATCTATTTTTTAATGTTTGGGGCAAAAAATCTGATATAGCATCTTTAACTATGTTTTTCTAATAATATACCATGTAGACACTGTCCTTTTTGGTTGGTAAGCAGCTTGCAACAGCTAATTTCATTTCCTCATAATACATACAGACTAGACTTTGAATTATTATAAGAGGATTGAAAAGATGGATTATAAAATAATGTTGGGTTGAAACAGAAAAAAAGAAAACTGATTTGAACCAAGAAACTCTAGATGCTGGCACTCATTTTTTTTATTTTTTTTTTTTTCCTCATTTGAAACCTTTTTAAGACACCCTATAAAGCAATATGCAGTTTATTGGTTGTCAGAAATTAGAACCCTCACTTTTTTATTTCCTCCATGCTTTTGCAACAGCCCAGAGTCACTGACTTAAAGGCATTGTACACGTTTGGTAAATGTCAAAGACAAGTGTTCTCACTTGGTGTATGCCATCATAAGCATAAAATAACAAGCCGGTGAAAATTTGTGCTCAATCGGTCATCGCAGTTGCGAGAAAATGATGACAGAAAAAACACCCTTGTGAGGACGAATTTGTGTGCTTTCAGATAGGAATAAAAGACTTCTAGCTAGTCTTTTAATAATATTTGAGTGAGAAATTTACCTCTTTCTCAAAAACATTATTCAAAGGGAGTCGTTTCCCACAATGTTTTATACTATCAACAGCTCTCCAATGATAGTTACCAAGTCAGTTTTTAAGTTAATATTTGTTTTGGGTAATTACCAAAATTACCTTCCCTTTAAACTTGTTCTACTCATGAACACCCAGTCACACCTTGATAGCTCCACCATAATAGTCACACGTCACACACATAGCAGTTAAACACCCTATTGTCACATTTAACATTCTGACATGATTCATGACCAATTCCAACACCCATAATATCTATAAAAAAAAAAAAAATCTTTGAATGTCCCTTTCAATATTTCTGGTCACCCGATTTACTCTGCTACAGTCGAGAAAAATGGGGCATAGGTTGTGATAATAAGCAATGCAATGGTTCCACTCTCTATGCATGCATACAGACGTGTGGGAATTTGGAAAATAATTATGCGAACAGCCATGTAGGCTTATAGGCGTACCTTGTATACTCAGTATAAAGTTCAACAAAAGAAGGAAAGCAAACAATGTAATAAACTGGATTAAAGCAAAGTTTACACAATTTTCTGTCGCCAATCTTGGGTGGTGGCCCAGTCTACAATTGAACTTTGACTGGTGTGTTGGTTTTACACAGATCTATCAATGGCCTACTTGAATAATTTCCATAAATGGTCAGATTTTATTGAGGTCATGCTTAGTATTCATTATGTGTTCTGGCTCCAGTATAGAATGGTATATAGGCAGAATTACAAACAGGTATTGTATTACATGCACCTACTGTGTGTGTATTGTGCCACTGTCGAACTTTGGGTTTGGGGTCAGATCTGTGGACTCCAATACCAGCCGCTTAAACATATTGTTTCAGCGGTGAGCTTTGATGAAAGGAAACAGAAATTGATCTTTTTAAAGCTTCATAAAACCTTTAATACATATATGGCTATTGATTTTAGGAAGAGAGCATTTATGACGCCCTCATATCTCAACATAATTTATGCGTTAAATAACAAACCTGTGAAAATTTGAGCTCAATCAGTCATCGAAGTTGCAAGTTAACAATGAAAGAAAAAACACTGAAGTTGTCACACGAAGTTGTGTGCTTTCAGATGCTTGATTTCGAGACCTCAAGTTCTGAATCTGAGGTCTCGAAATCAAATTCGTGGAAAATTACTTCTTTCTCGAAAACTAAGTTACTTCAGAGGGAGTCATTTGTCACGATGTTTTGTACAATCAACCTCTCGATCTACTCGTTCCCCCCAAAAAGGTTTTTATGCTAATTACAAATAGTGTCCACTGCCTTTAAAAGCCCCAAATTCGATAAAAGTGCTGAACTTTTTTTCAATTTTTGACACAAAATGTATAAAAATGCTAATCCTACCCTTTTGCAAATAGTTGATAAAAGATGCATGCCATTTCTATCAATTTGTTTTGCCAAATACCGAACAAATCACAAGGGGGTATCTCCTGCACTTTTGATTAAATTTGGGCACAGATAGACAAATAATCACAAGAAGAAATTTTGTTTTGCCCAATATTGAACAAATCACAAGGGGTAAGTCCAGCATTTTTATCAAATTTGGGCAGCAAAAAGAAACGGGAAAAAGTTACAGGGGGCCAGTTCTTCATTTTAATCATTTTTTTTTTGCCAAATATTGAACAAAATCACAAGGGATTGATTGAAAAAGAAAAAAAAACATAAGGGGTATGGTTTTTTTTCATCATACTTTACCCCAAAACTGGGACAAACACCCACAAGGGGTAAGTCCAGCACTTGTAATATTTTGTCCCCCCCCCCCCCCAAAAAAAAAAAAAAAAAATTATTTACAAATACTAAATACCTATAGAACTTTTTCGAGCAAACACAAGGCTATATTATTATATGCCCCATGATTTTTGGGGGCGAAAAGTTCACCAGACTATATAGCTTGTGATTTTTTTCGAGCGAAGATTTTATAAGACGATTTTTTTCGAGCGAAAAGAGCCTTGTGATTTTTTTCGAGCGAAAAGAGCCTTGTGATTTTTTTCGAGCAACAAATTCAGAAGGCTATTATAGCCTTGTGATTTTTTTTCGATCGCAAAGTTCACAAGCCTTATGTTCACAAGGCTTGTGAAATTTTCGCTTGAAAAAAATCATAAGGCCGTGTAATCTGTTCGCTCTAAAAAAATTATAAGTGCAGGCCTTGTAAACTTTTCACTCTAAACAATTCACAAGGCTATATTTTTTATTATAGCCTTGTGAACTTTTCACTCATAAAAAATCATACCTTGAGAAATTTTCACTCGCTATTGTAGCCGTGAGAACGGCTCGCTCGAAAAAAAATCATAAGGCTGCATTGGGTAGAAATGCTGGATTTTACCCATTATAGTTTTTGAAGTTTTGCCCCAATGTTCAAGCAAAAATAACAACACCCTAATTATTGCTTTAAATATTATTATTGGCTTCTGTTCAATAAAAAGACTTCAGAAAAGCCTACTGCATCATGAAGAGCACAACATCGGACCTTAAAAACAAAAATAGGCTAAAGTGCTGGGAAAAAAAAATGCTGGCCTCACCACCTATGATTCTTTCAAATTTCGGCCAATACAAGGATGCCGTTCGTATACGTCACGCGCATGCACATCGAGCAAGGCATGCTGGGGAAAAAATGGCGCGGCGAGATCGATCACCCCTGGGGGTGCACCCCACCAAATAGGAGAAAACAGAGCGTCAAGCTCATTCATATTTTGTAGGCCCTGAAAATATTCTGTAGACAGATTTGAGAGCCCCCGGAAAGTGTTTCAGTGTAAAATGTTGCCCAATTGTGACCTGGGGGTTGTTGACTTCCAGCTTGAGGTATTTTGGATGACATAGACCTTGAAATAAATGGTCCTATTTGCTGAGAGATGTAGGTACATTTTTCAAGATTGATGATTGGACGTTTTGAAAATTAGACCTGTGAAGGGGTGTTTTTACTTGGAGGGAGAACAACTAGACGGGCCCAGAGACTCCCCATAAAAAAATTAAGCAGAGAATAAAATTCAAGAGTCAACCAATAATTTTCCCTTTCAAGTTAAGAGCTGTGAGACTTTTAAGTATTTTTCATGTATTTTTGAATATTTAGCATTTTGCACTGTGTGCCAGGGGAGATTATTTGGTGGAGTGCACCCCTGGGAACGAGGTTTATTATGCACCCCTTTACTCCGCTCCCCGCGGCCATTTTCTTTTTGAGCGCGGGCATCGAATGTGCAGTTCCACGTGTGTGGTGAAAAAGCAGATATTTTGCAACATTTTACATCGAAAACCGACATCAAAATTCAACAACTTTCACGATGATAACTGCACGGATGTTCATAGAATCTTCCTAATCAGGTAAGTGATTCCTGTGTTCACGCAAAATAGGAGATTTGAGGGGGTTTCTAAGACAAGATTGTCGTGGCAATACCATGGAGGTCTACCTCCGTGGCAATACAGTCAAATTATTGTCAGCTACTAATTATATAGCCCAAGACAAATCGAAGAAACGTAGATTGTGTTAAAATTTATTAAACCACTGAATTCCCGCTCAATACAAGTGAGGAAAATATTGTTAGGGGCGGATATTTTCGTTGAAACATTGACCCACATCGATTTTTCTGATGAGTTCTTACGCTTTGCACTACACGTTTGGAAAAGTTTCCGTATGGCGCCACCACTCTTTCATTCGAAATAAAATAATATAGTATCTAATTTAATACCTGATTGATATATCCCTTTTTGTGAAAAAGTGGTAGTGCCATACGGAAAGTTATCCACATGTTTTTTGTTACTCCAATTCCTTCACTTCAAGTGTTATTTAGAGTAACATCACAGGGCGCTTGATGTCTTTTGAATTGTTTTCTTGTGTGTTGGGAATTAGATTTGACGACATAAAGTACTGTACAGTTCATGTATATGTGGAGATAATTTAAAGGTGCCCCTTAATTAACACGCTGTCTCGTTGAAGTAATTTTTCCATCCATACTTAAAATATAATTTTGTTCTTTTTCAGAGTTCGTGAAATCTGACTGTTTCCTTTTCATCAGAAGTGTATGCTGCCTCTCCCTGCATCTCAGCAGTCTCTCCAGCCACAACAGCAGTCACTGAGGTACAAAGCCTCAACCATTCTGTAAGGCAACCAAAATGTTGATTTTCTATTACTAGACAGGGCCATAACAATTTATACCAACACATTTGCCAAAATTTCCATCATGCTTGTTTTCCTCCTAAAATCCACATTATTTATGACTTCTTCTTTTTTTGTGGGGGCTCTGAAGGATCAGATTTAAATTTCTATTAAAAACTTTCATTTAATTCAGCCCGCCTTCTCGATGAAATGTTCATACTTTTGAAATGTTCAAAAACACCCCTTATAGTGGTAAAATGTAGTTTTAGGGAAAGTGGTAATTTTTTTTCACCCCCAAAAAATTGAATCTGAGAAAGGCTTCAGGCATGAAGCCTTTCTCATGCATCTGAAAGCACACAGTTTCATGCTTGGAATGGTGTTTTTTTCATAATTTGTTTTCAATTTTGATGACCATTTGAGCCAAAACTTCCATTGGTTTGTTATTTATGCATTTATTGAGGCACACCGAGTGAGGAGACTGTTGTTTGATTAATTACCAAAAGTATCCCTAACCTTAATTCTTTTCTAAAAGTTATTTTTGATTAGTTCCTCAACACCAATAAGTCATCAAAGTTATAAGCTGTTCACAGAACCGATAATTGTCCAAATATTAGGATTCATCAGAAAATAATAAGCAAACCAGACTAGATTGTTTATTTGAATTTTCAAGACTTTATTTGAACAAACTTTAAATGTCTTCCAAAGAAAGAAAACAATAACACTCAATTAGTGCATCCACACTGTTAGACATTACCCCACCCACCCCAACCTCAAGAACTTGATTATGACTATGTTGTATGTTATGTTTCCTTAATGTTTCAATTAAAACAAATTTTGTTTTTGTGGGTGCTTTTGGCACTCCTATTGCTTCCTTACTATTCATTTTGATAGTTGCTTAAATTGATGGTTGGAAATATGCCAGTTGATGTCTTATTACTGTTTGAAAACCTCATTGAAATTATTTCAAAATGTCTTTTCTTTTAATGCACTTTTCAAGTGCCACAGTTCAAAAATTTTATTTGTAAAATCAAATACAGCTTTCAATTCATAATTGTTTTTATTGAAAGTATTGAAAATGTGTATAGTTTCAAAATTCAACTTAAACCCCCAAAATATCCTAGAAGAAATATCAGCTGGCTAATGACAACCATAGCTAAGAAATATAAATGATCAACCAAGGAAGAAATGTAACCTGTTTTATCCAAAAGGAGTCCACATGGCTAACAAAAACAAAACTAGTCTCATGAATTAACTATTTGGTTTCTGCAAACTTGCAAAATATTTTTTTGTGCTTTTTCTTCATCTTACAAGAACTCAGAATTTTTACGGAATCAAAGCGTTTTTTTTTTTTCTTTTCAAACAACACTAATTAAATTCGACTCCTTTATGGTTTACAGGTTGCATTTCTTACTTATAAAGAAGGTACAACATTGGTATTCATATACTGCATATAGAGTGCACAAATTTTGACACAAAAAACGTTATCTCAAACTTGCAGCGTTTTCATAACACATTTTTTTATTTATTGTTTAACTCAATACAGTTTTTACATCAAGTGGACATTTAGATAAATGTTTACTTGCATGCTTACCAAAATTAAAGGTAATGCATGTTCACTAAATTCCTGCATTAAACTTATAAGTTCAATTCACAATAGCGTAACTACCAATGTTGTATCTTCTGTAAAGGCCGCATCTTATAGCTTGTTCTGTGACTTTATAATATCAATCTTGGAAAGTTTTTGAAGTTGACAAGTGTTTTTGTCAAAAAATGACTAAGTCCAAAAAAAAGACTAAGTACAAACATTTACTATGAGTTTTTGGTCGAAAAAAAATGACTAAGTCCACAATAGGACACAAAGAGTCAAAAATTACTAAGTGTTTTTGTCAAAAAAATGACTAAGTCCAAAAAAGACTAAGTACAAACATTGACTATGAGTTTCTGCTCAAAAAATTACTAAGTACAAACAATGGCTAGTTTTTTGGTCGAAAAAATGACTAAGTCCACAATAGAACACCGAAAGTCAATAATTACCAAGTGTTTTTGTCAAAAAAATGACTAAGTCCAAAAAAGACTAAGTACAAACATTGACTATGAGTTTCTGCTCAAAAAATTACTAAGTACAAACAATGGCTAGTTTTTTGGTCAAAAAATGACTAAGTCCACAATAGGACTCCATTTTATTGTTCTTTAAAGTCACAACAAGCTATAAGACGATACCTTTAATAAGGGGCTGTATTCCATTTTGATGTACCTAGCTATATAATCTAATGGTAATTTGAATTTGACGCCTTGTATAAGAGTCATGTGCAAATTTCTAGTTGATTATATTGTTGGTGTACATTGCTTTGGGATACAGTCTCTTCTGCACCCCTATAGGGGGTGCACTTGGTTGATCAATATTTTAATAATAGGGGGGGTAGGGCCAAACTTTTTACGGAGTTAATTTCGAACCGTACAACGGCACGAGAAATTTTTTTGGCTGACTTAGTCTATATAAAAAAGGCGTTTTTTAAGGGATTTTTTTGATTTTTTTAAGCACCACTGAACTGTAGAAGCAGCAGAGTTGTGCAAACATGTGTGCCGGTCGGTGTGGCCAACTACTATCTAGAAAGTGAAGCGACTAAATGATCTAAGTATTAATGGAAGGAAAGCATTTTATTAAGTTAAATCAAGTTAATGTTTTATTGATAGTCTGTTTTACCAATGTCCTGCCTTACATGATTGACAAACTAAAAAGATTGTTTTTTAAAAGTCCGAAGCCAAAAAAAAACTTAAGATTTTTTTTTTTCAAAGTCCAAAACAAAAGTCGGAAAGGATTCAATTGCCCGTTAAAATGTTTGATGAATCTGTATCAAGTGTACCATCGGACGTCTCCCCCTGTTCGGGCAAACACGTCGCTAAGTTCTTGGAGTAAAGTTTCAAGTTCGAATTTTGGTTGAAGTGTAAAAGGATGCTTCCACTCCGTCACCGATTGAGTCCTGTACCATCAGAATAACGAAGACTTCAACCCAGATGATGATGCGCTGATCAGAGAAACAAGATTCCAACATGGCGGCTGAACTTGAAAAAATTTGTGAATTTTTGTGACAAGCACAAAAAAACAGAACAGCATACTCAGGAATGTATTGGTTTCACTTGCATTAGAAGTACTACAATTTTTCATAAATTTGTTTCAAATCAATCATAAGTTTTGGATTCTTTAAAACATCGCAATATTTAACAGAGTGTGTGATTACACGTTCAAACGATCAATGTCAAATTTCAAAGTCAAAAGTGAGGTTGTACACAAACATCAGATTTGCATCTTCATTGCATTGAGTATCATTACAGGAGATATTGTAGATGACATTGGGTTTATGGAGGATAACTAGACTGAGAAAAAACAACTAACCTATCTCTAAACAAATTCTAAACAACTAACTACAACAAAGTTTCAAATCCTACGGAACTACAAATTGCTAATGAAGTCCCAATAAAGTATTGAACATCTAGGATCAACAACTACTCCTACTGATTAACATCATGGAAAATCTGCAAACCAACCACTGCATGCTAGTGATTTTCGCACCAATTTTAAATTACAATGTTTTTGCGTAAAAATGAGTCCGGCGTCGATGTCGGAAAATTAAGGTTTGATCAGTGACGATAAGATCCTAAGTAGAACAAAGTTTCAAATCCTACGGAACTACAAATTGCTGATGAAGTCCCAATAAAGTATTGAACATCAAGGATCAACAACTACTCCTACTGCTTAACTTCATGTAAATCTGCAAACCAACCACTACATACTAATGATTTCGTACCAATCATAAACTACAATGTTTTTGCATAAAACTGAGTCTGACGTCGATGTCGGAAAATTAAGGGTTTTTTTCCATCTAGAAAGACACCTGTGATTCTGCAAACAGTGCATGACTAAAGTAACAAAGTGACGTCTTATTTAGATTACCTATTCCTGCTGTGTCTTTTTGGCATAATATTCATAACAAAATCACTTTAACAAGCAAATTGAAAAATAACTAATTTAGTTATTTGTTTAATAATTCTACACTAATACTGGACTAGTGTTTATGCTTCCTATAATTACCTAGCCGTGTGACAAATTACTATGTTTGTTCCGAGGTTTAACTGAATAAGTCTACACTAATACTGCTAATACGCTAATAAACACCTAGTTTGATCCATTGTACACTTCGCTGTTGTACATGTTAAAACGTTCTCATGTTAACCATAAAAGAATTAAAATTATTGATGGACATCGCACACAATTTATCTCGTTTCAAAATGATCTTAAAAATACCAACTCTTTTTAGAACCTGTCAAAACATTAATGACCAAGTGTCTTTGTCACCTTAACAGCCTAAATAACTAGAGAAACAAGATTCAAACATTGCGGCTGAACAAATTTTGTGAGTGTTTGTAAACCGCCTGAGTGTCATCACCATGATCAGCAGGAAAAGGGTTAACCAGTTGTAAAAACTGTTCACAACTATCAATAACTAATAGGATAATGAAGGATTAAAAAACACCTACTGCAGCTAAATTACTACGCTTATGAAAAATGTATACAAATCATGCACACCACAGTGGCAGTATTTGTTAAAAAAGCAATGTCTATTGGTCAACATCATTTGTAAATCATTTCAACATACCTACTGTGGAATCTGTCATAAAGCTGACCACTCAAAACCTACAATGAACAACCTAGTTAATTGGTCACTAAAATAGACCAATAGTTAACGTCATAAACTGAATATTATCAACCAGTTCAACAGGGGTTTTAACTAAATCTAAAATCTAAACACTATTCTAACCGAAGAAGGAGTGTACATACAACCCACTGTGGCTGAGAATTGAGCCGGTCACAATTACCTAATGCACAACGACATCTATCTAAGCGACGATGTTTCTCCTATAAAGGACCCTGTTAACTTCCTACACAATCCCAATGTCATCTTTGATATCTCCTTTTGATACAGTCAAAACTTCTTAACACAAGTGAAACCAATGGAAAAGCCTGAGTACCTGATTGAAATGTGAATAGCCATGTTCAGAATCTCGTTTCTCCGACCCTCGCACCAACATCTGGGTAGAAGTCTCCATCATCCGTCAAGTTCAGAGGCTCCCTCAGATCAGAAGAGGATGTCCAGTGTAGAGAAGTTGCTCAAAAAGTAGACCCGTTTACACAGGAACAGTATAGAGAGACGGGTACCAACTTAGGATAACAAAATGATCAGGTAAAAAATGTGCAAAAAAGTGCAATGGTCCTCAGTCCTTGACACTTTTGATACAGGCCCCCAAAGACTTCAACAACCAACCAAATCCTTTCTTTCTTAGGTTTCGTTTTTTTGTAGGAGATCGAGAAAGTTGAAATAGTTTGTCAATCATGTAAGGTAGGACACCGGTAAGACAGACTACCAGCGCCACATTAACAAGATTTCACTTAATAAAATGCTTACCCAACCATTAACTCTTGGATCATTAGGTCGTCACACTTTCCAGATAGTAGTTGGCCACACCGACCGGCACACACGTTTGCACAACTCTGCTGCTTCTACAGTTCAGTGGTGCTTTCTACAGCATTTAATGAATGGTAACCAATTAATTTACAACATAATTTTACAAATGATAAAAACAGCCAAGTACAACATTTACAATCCTTGAGTTGAAATAAAGTTACCTCTGAAATTAGATTTTTTTTGTATCAGCTGATGCAAAAAAAACTCAATAAAATTTAGAACTGTTAATTATTACTGTCGCAGCAATGCAAAGAAGAAAAAAAAAACATTTTCAAATGAAGTTTGTGACTGTTTCGTAAAAAAAATATTGTACTTTTTAATCAGTTTGATTTTGAATTTGGACAGGTGTAAATCACACTCATCCAAACATGTCATGCCTTAAATGAATAAATTTGGTGAAATTGATGACGTACTCATATTTCATTTTGAGTTTGGACAGGTGTGCATCACACTTATCCAAACATGTCATGCCAAAAAGGAATAAATTTAGTTAAAATGATGACGTACTTGTATGTCATTAAGATTGGTCCCAAGAATACAACTTTAGGATGTGTTCCGCTTGCATTCATTGTATTGAGTGCAAGTTGTACTTGGCTTCACAATCATTTAAGTATCAATATAGAACCAGAGACACTCCAACAATTTGCGTCACAAGCAAATTTTACAGAAAGTATTGTTTTCCTCAACAGGAAAACAAACATTTCTGTAAAATCTGCTAAGATATTCCAACTTTGGGAAAAATCTAGAAAAGAAGAGTTTTTAAAGTGAGCAAAGTTTAAAAGTATTAGTGGAAAAGATTTGCCAAGAGAGTAAAACAAAAAAAGGAGTTTAAAATTCTGTATTTTTGGAAGTCGAACGTTCTATACGAAAAATGTACGCATTTTGTATATAAAGTAATGTGAACTCATTTCGTGGGAATGTCTCAATAAAGTGTAAAGATAATTTATGTAAAATACACAAATATTTTGCAGTTGTGACCCAAATTACCAAAAAGGACAAATTTTTTCGCATTGTTGTATTTCCTGTCCCAAAATTAAGTTTAAAGCCAAGATTAAGAATAGCTCTGATTGACAACAATTTATTTTGCGTGTGTGGCCAACACAAAGAATGATGAGCGAATGATGATTTGTCTTCTTTTTGTGAAGTTGGATCACAGATACAGTATAATGCACAATCACGAATAAATCCAGGCCTGATACTTCACGGAGGCAACGTAGGCAATAGCCTCGATGCCCCTGGTCAATGCCTTGGTGCCCTTGAAATGATCCAGTACAGATTTGCAATTTCCTCAAAGGGTGCGTTTTACCAAGGAGAAAATGCTCTCTGCCCTTGCCTTTTCAAAAAAGAAGCATACAGGCTTGTTAGTCTTTAGAAACAATTCACAACACAGGATTCAAGATTTATCACTGTGTTATTGTAACAAATACCCCACGTGGGAAGGGGGGCAGAGGTAAAATGGCAAGTGGCCATTTCTGACATACATCAGTAACCTTGCCCCACAGAGGAAGGGTCAGAGGTCACACAGCAGGTGGATTAATATAAAGTACCAGTCATTTCCCCCAGGCAGGAAGGGGAAAAGGACATGTATGTACATATGAACCTCAACATTTAGTTTGCTGCGACACAATCCCTAACAGAAAGGGATGAAAGTCAAGTGTGATGGTAGTGGTACAACAGTAATCCACTAAACTAAAACTTTACTAAGTTTGCTGTGACACAATCCCTTGCAGAAAGGGATGAAAGTCAAGTGTGATGGTAGTGGTACAACAGTAATCCACTAATGTAAAACTTTACTAAGTTTGCTGTGACCCAATCCCTAGCAGAAAGGGATGAAAGTCAAGTGTGATGGTAGTGGTACAACAGTAATCCACTAAACTAAAACTTTACTTAGTTTGCTGTGACCCAATCCCTAGCAGAAAGGGATGAAAGTCAAGTGTGATGGTAGTGGTACAACAGTAAGCCACTTAACTAAAACTTTACTAAGTTTGCTGTGACCCAATCCCTTGGAGAAAGGGATGAAAGTCATGTGTGATGGTAGTGGTACAACAGTAAGCCACTAATATAAAACGTTACTAAGTTTGCTATGACCCAATCCCTAGCAAAAAGGGATGAAAGTCATGTGTGATGGTAGTGGTACAACAGTAAGCCACTAATATAAAACTTTACTAAGTTTGCTGTGACCCAATCCCTAGCAGAAAGGGATGAAAGTCATGTGTGATGGTAGTGGTACAACAGTAAGCCACTAATATAAAACCTTACTAAGTTTGCTATGACCCAATCCCTAGCAGAAAGGGATGAAAGTCGTGTTTGATGGTAGTGGTACAACAGTAAGCCACTGCTAGAGAACACATTGATAGGTTCCTAGTTTGCTATGACGCAAACCCCTAGCAGAAAAGGACAGCTCAGTCATTTAAACAGGGCTAGTGCACCAAGGTGGTTTTTTTTGGTAAAGGGCACCTCTATGGAATAATTGCAAGAACATTTCAAGGGGCATCCAGGCAATGACCAGTGGCAATGTTGCCTCTGTAATGCATCAGGTGTGTCGTAGTAACAGTATCGAGGATGACATTTGTGCAATGACCAACTCTCAGGAAAAAGGGAGTTTAGTCTTGTCATGACCCATAAGTTACTAAGTATGCCATGATCCTAACCAGAGCTAGAAGGCTATTTATCATAAAAGGTGTGCACTCAAGTTTCTTGTTCGTTCTTTCAATCGATCAACCCACCCCAGGGGTTAGGGGAGGATCGATCAAAACAACAATTGATGATGGTAAACAGTTCAATTTCAGATACTCATTTTTTGAAACAAGCTATAAAGCACGAGTTATCGCAAACTAATGTAAGCAACACTGACAGTTTAAAAACACCTTTACCACAGTTCGACCATTTTGTCTGGTTCCCATGTACTGATCAAAACCCGCTCGAACCGCTCAAAGTTTAACAAAAAGGAACCAGACTTAATTTTGTTGTCAAGCCTCATTTTGTTGCTTGAGACAATCCTGATGGCACTGTCAGTGATAAAGGATCCTTATCTTATTTAAGTACCAATACTGGGATGGATGCTCGGCCTCCTCATCAGTAAGACATCTCTCTGTCATCAGGTGGTGGTCGTCGTTGTCGTCGTCGTCGGTGGTGATTTCATCTCCTTGTTCCAGTGCGCTCTTGCCTCGAGTTCCTCTCAATGTAGACCGATCCAAAGATGTTGATTCTCTTCAGGAGTACTCAATCTCTTGATGCCTGTAAATAAATAAAAAAATATCTAAAAAATTTACTTTTGCATAAAAAATGAACCTTTGACCCTAACCATCTTGGGGTCGATTTCACAAATGGTTAGAAAGATGAAATAAAACAGTAAAAGTTTCAGCAAAGTGGGTTAATTGGTTCTACTTGCTGAGAAAACAGAAAGAAGCAAACCCTGTCACAGTAGCGAAGAATTCAGCCAAGGTAAAGATTTTGATACATCAACAAATTATGTTTTCTTTTTTTCCCAAACATTTAGAAAAATATTGGCCAGGGGTTTCCATACGAACACGAACCCTTTGTCACTGATTTTTGCTCCTCTGTTTTCATAGGAAAAATATAAAACCTCTGAAATAAAATGAACCTATTTGTATATCAAAATATTTGGAGGGGTTTACTTTATTTTTCAAAATTTAAATGTCAACTTTCAATTTGAAGTGCAACAATTTTCAATCAAACACAGTTAAAAAATCGGCCAGGGGTTTCCTTACGGATGGCGAACCCTTTGTCACTGAATTTTTGCTCTTCTGTTTTCAGATTTCAAAATAAAAAACCAAATATTTGGGGGCTTGTTTTTCAAAACTTATAAATCACCTTATATGAAGTGGCGCATTTGTCAATGAATAAACCAGTCCAAAAATTGGCCTCCTCATCAGTAAGACATCTCTGTGGCATCAGGTCGTCATCGTTGTCGTCGTCACCGGTGGTGATTTTATCTCCTTGTTCCAGTGAGCTCTTGTCTTGAGATCTATAAGTGTAGACTGATCCGAAGATGTTGATTCTCTTCAGGAGTACTCAATCTCTTGATGCCTATAAATATAAAAAAATATATAACAAAATCACTTTTACATAAAAAATTAACCTTTGACCCTAACCATCCTGGGGTCGATTTCACAAATGGTTAGAAAGATGAAATAAAACAGTGAAAGTTTCAGCAAAATAGGTTAATTGGTTCTACTTGCTTAGAAAACAGAAAGAAGCAAAATCCTGTCACAGTAGCGATGAATCCATCCAAGGTAAAGATTTTGATACATCAACAAACTATGTTTGCTTTTTCCCCAAACATTTAAAAATAATTGGCCGAGGGTTTTCGTACAGACTGTCACTGATTTTTGCTCTCTGTTTTCACATGTAAAATATAAAACCTCTGAAATAAAACGAACCTATTTGTATATCAAAATATTTGGAGGGGTTTCCTGTTATTTTTCCAAATTTACCAAATGTCAACTTTCAATTTGAAGTGGTGCAATTTTCAATCGAACACAGTTAAAAAATCGGCCAGGGGTTTCCTTACGGGTGGCGAACCCTTTGTCACTGAATTTTTGCTCTTCTGTTTTCAAAGTTCAAAATATAAAACCAAATAGTTGGGGGCTTGTTTTTCAAAACTTATAAATCACCTTATATGAAGTGGCGCATTTTTCAATGAATAAACCAGTCCAAAAATCGGCCTCCTCATCAGTAAGACATCTCTGTGGCATCAGGTCGTCATCGTTGTCGTCGCCGGTGGTGATTTCATCTCCTTGTTCCAGTGAGCTCTTGTCTTGAGATCTATAAGTGTAGACTGATCCGAAGATGTTGATTCTCTTCAAGAGTACTCAATCTCTTGATGCCTGTAAATATAAAAAAATATATATAAAAATTACTTTTACATAAAAAATTGAACCTTTGACCCTAACCATCCTGGGGTCGATTTCACAAATGGTTAGAAAGATGAAATAAAACAGTGAAAGTTTCAGCAAAATAGGTTAATTGGTTCTACTTGCTTAGAAAACAGAAAGAAGCAAAACCCTGTCACAGTTGCGATGAATCCATCCAAGGTAAAGATTTTGATACATCAACAAACTATGTTTGCTTTTTCCCCAAACATTTAAAAATAATTGGCCAGTGGTTTCCTTACAGACTGTCACTGATTTTTGCTGTTTTCACAGGTAAAATATAAAACCTCTGAAATAAAACGAACCTATTTGTATATCAAAATATTTGGAGGGGTTTCCTGTTATTTTTCCAAATTTACCAAATGTCAACTTTCAATTTGAAGTGGTGCAATTTTCAATCAAACACAGTTAAAAAAATCGGCCAGGGGTTTCCTTACGGGTGGCGAACCCTTTGTCACTGAATTTTTGCTCTTCTGTTTTCAGAGTTCAAAATATAAAACCAAATAGTAGGGGGCTTGTTTTTCAAAACTTATAAATCACCTTATATGAAGTGGCGCATTTTTCAATGAATAAACCAGTCCAAAAATCGGCCTCCTCATCAGTAAGACATCTCTGTGGCATCAGGTCGTCATCGTTGTCGTCGCCGGTGGTGATTTCATCTCCTTGCTCCAGTGAGCTCTTGTCTTGAGATCTATAAGTGTAGATTGATCCGAAGATGTTGATTCTCTTCAAGAGTACTCAATCTCTTGATGCCTGTAAATATAAAAAAATATATATAAAAATTACTTTTACATAAAAAAATGAACCTTTGACCCTAACCATCCTGGGGTCGATTTCAGAAATGGTTAGAAAGATGAAATAAAACAGTGAAAGTTTCAGCAAAATAGGTTAATTGGTTCTACTTGCTTAGAAATCAGAAAGAAGCAAAACCCTGTCACAGTTGCGATGAATCCATCCAAGGTAAAGATTTTGATACATCAACAAACTATGTTTGCTTTTTCCCCAAACATTTAAAAATAATTGGCCAGTGGTTTCCTTACAGACTGTCACTGATTTTTGCTTTGTTTTCACAGGTAAAATATAAAACCTCTGAAATAAAACGAACCTATTTGTATATCAAAATATTTGGAGGGGTTTCCTGTTATTTTTCCAAATTTACCAAATGTCAACTTTCAATTTGAAGTGGTGCAATTTTCAATCGAACACAGTTAAAAAATCGGCCAGGGGTTTCCTTACGGGTGGCGAACCCTTTGTCACTGAATTTTTGCTCTTCTGTTTTCAAAGTTCAAAATATAAAACCAAATAGTTGGGGGCTTGTTTTTCAAAACTTATAAATCACCTTATATGAAGTGGCGCATTTTTCAATGAATAAACCAGTCCAAAAATCGGCCTCCTCATCAGTAAGACATCTCTGTGGCATCAGGTCGTCATCGTTGTCGTCGCCGGTGGTGATTTCATCTCCTTGTTCCAGTGAGCTCTTGTCTTGAGATCTATAAGTGTAGACTGATCCGAAGATGTTGATTCTCTTCAAGAGTATTCAATCTCTTGATCCCTTTAAATATAAAAAAATATATATAAAAATTACTTTTACATAAAAAAATGAACCTTTGACCCTAACCATCCTGGGGTCGATTTCACAAATGGTTAGAAAGATGAAATAAAACAGTGAAAGTTTCAGCAAAATAGGTTAATTGGTTCTACATGCTTAGAAAACAGAAAGAAGCAAAACCCTGTCACAGTAGCGATGAATCCATCCAAGGTAAAGATTTTGATACATCAACAAACTATGTTTGCTTTTTCCCAAACATTTAAAAATAATTGGCCAGGGGTTTCCTTACAGACTGTCACTGATTTTTGCTCTGTTTTCACAGGTAAAATATAAAACCTCTGAAATAAAACGAACCTATTTGTATATCAAAATATTTGGAGGGGTTTCCTGTTATTTTTCCAAATTTACCAAATGTCAACTTTCAATTTGAAGTGGTGCAATTTTCAATCAAACACAGTTAAAAAATCAGCCAGGGGTTTCCTTACGGGTGGCGAACCCTTTGTCACTGAATTTTTGCTCTTCTGTTTTCAGAGTTCAAAATATAAAACCAAATAGTAGGGGGCTTGTTTTTCAAAACTTATAAATCACCTTATATGAAGTGGCGCATTTTTCAATGAATAAACCAGTCCAAAAATCGGCCTCCTCATCAGTAAGACATCTCTGTGGCATCAGGTCGTCATCGTTGTCGTCGCCGGTGGTGATTTCATCTCCTTGCTCCAGTGAGCTCTTGTCTTGAGATCTATAAGTGTAGACTGATCCGAAGATGTTGATTCTCTTCAAGAGTATTCAATCTCTTGATCCCTTTAAATATAAAAAAATATATATAAAAATTACTTTTACATAAAAAAATGAACCTTTGACCCTAACCATCCTGGGGTCGATTTCACAAATGGTTAGAAAGATGAAATAAAACAGTGAAAGTTTCAGCAAATAGGGTTAATTGGTTCTACTTGCTGAAAAAACAGAAAGAAGCAAAACCCTGTCACAGTAGCGATGAATTCAGCCGAGGTGAAGATTTCGATACATCAACAAATTATGTTTGCTTCTTTTCCCAAATATTTAAAAAAATATTGGCCAAGGGTTTCCATACTGACACGAACCCTTTGTCACTGATTTTTGCTTCTCTGTTTTCACAGGTAAAATATAAAACCTCTGAAATAAAACGAACCTATTTGTATATCAAAATATTTGGAGGGGTTTACTTTATTTTTCAAAATTTAAATGTCAACTTTCAATTTGAAGTGCAACAATTTTCAAATAAACACAGTTAAAAAATCGGCCAGGGGTTTCCTTACGGGTGGCGAACCCTTTGTCACTGAATTTTTGCTCTTCTATTTTCAGAGCTCAAAATGTAAAACCAAATAGTTGGGGGCTTGTTTTTCAAAACTTATAAATCACCTTAAATGAAGTGGCGCATTTTTAATGAATAAACCAGTCCAAAAATCGGCCTCCTCATCAGTAAGACATCTCTGTGGCATCAGGTCATCATCGTTGTCGTGGTCGTCGCCGGTGGTGATTTCATCTCCTTGTTCCAGTAAGCTCTTGTCCTGAGATCTATAAGTGTAGGTCGATCCGAAGATGTTGATTCTCTTCAGGAGTACTCAATCTCTTGATGCCTGTAAATATACAAAAAGTATATAAAACTAGACATGATTGCATTTGTGCACAAATGCAGAGCTGTTTCGTTAATAACAATTTAAATTTTGTCAACTGAATTTGAAATTTATTCTTTTTTTAAAGCAGTTATGACTTATCCAGGCTATTAAAAAAAAAATTGGATTATTCCATGTTCGGATAGCAATTTATTCGTTAAAGGTGCAAAAATTGAAAAAATCATAAAATATCGTGTGATGACGTCACTATAACGTCATTTCACAATTCACGAGAGCTTGCCAATATCTAACAACCTACCAAGTGTCAACATAATCGCATAATTACTTAGAGAGTTATATTAGTTCAAAAAGTGCACCTTTAAGGCCGCGTCACGTGACCCCCAATGACGTCATTGATCTGAAACTTCACACATATGATGGCTGCCTGACAGTTAACGTGTGTGTAAAGTTTGATGTGATTACAAAAAACTTCACCACACACATCTTCAAAAAGTCCATTTTGACGAGTTTTCAACCTGCCGCTAGAGGGCGCCGTTGTATTTTGTGACGTCATTGGTATTTTTTTTGAACTGCCCACCCTTGCCACGCACTAACATCGTTAAAAGCAACTTCATATCTTTTTCCAATTTTGAATTAGAGGGCCACTTCCGGTTTCGACCGGAAGTAGAGGTCATGTGAGGTCACGCACACAAAACAAAATGAAGACCTTATTTATCCCTCCCCAATCCCGCAAACAGAAACCTACGGTCTCTTGTGGCTGATTTGTTATAAATTTTCAAACATTTAAAATACAACACCTTTAAGATGACGTCACGTGACTTCTGATGATGTCATAATGACATCCTTGTTTCGCAATGATCATTGCACCAATACCTTTCATCCCTGAAAATTTCATTGCAATTGCTCTTTGGGAACATTGCAAATCAGCACTTATATGAAATTTTTCTGAAGATGACAAATAAAAAAAAAAATAATAATAATAATAATAATAAAAAAAACTTTAACAAAAACAAGAGCTGTTTCGCTGCGCTTCGCTACGAAACAGCTAAAAATAAAATTAACCATCCTGGGGTCGATTTCACAAAGAGTTAGGACTGGTCCTAACTTAAGGCTAGTCCAAAGTTAGATGAGTAACTTGTCCTAACAAGATAAGACTAGTCTTAACTCTTTGAAAAGTTCACCGCAGATCCTTCGCAAGATCCAGCTGCATGTTTTGTTGGTTTCTGTTTTGCTGATGGATGCACTTGTAACCATATTGTGCTTTAATAATAACAACATTAAAAATTATAATAATAAATGTATTTATAATGCGCCTTTTCCAAAGGATACAAAGCGCCATATTTTTACTGCAAGGTGAGTGGGAAGAATTTTTTTTAATTATGAGACCTAATCCTTAGCACCCCATGTAATGGTTTACATGGTGCTACGGCGCATACAGCAGCCACAGCCAGGAACACCGGGGCGAACCCCTTCTCTTTTTCGATAAGTGCATGCACTGCGTTCTTTTACATGGGACCAACGGCTAAAGCAATGGTAAAGGACACAAAGTGTCAAGGCTGCGGATCCGAACCCACACTTTGCTAAGGCCAAACAAAATAATATATGTGTTTCCTATTGCACCGGCCAAAAAATTAGGGTCGGTAGGGACGAAAACACATTTTATTTTGTTGAATAATTTTATTGCTTCAAAACTTAGGGTAGGAACCAATGTTAAAAATATTTTTGCCCTTGCATGTAAATTTGATGTAAATTCAACGATGTCCAAGTTCGACTCGAAAATCTCTTAAAATGACACAGAAAATAAGCCCCAAAAAGCAACCGTTCCGGGGTCTGTAAATTTCACGTAACACAAAAGCAGATTCTACGCCTGTAGTTGTTGTTACTTTGCGTGCGGCAGCAAAAAAAAAAGAAATATTGAACGCTAGAGGTCGTTTTGGAACAATGTAATACAGTGAGATAAAACGCCATCTATTGGTAAAACCTACGCGAACCGGCAATAAACGCATTGAGACAAGACTCGACGTGTCACGTGGGCATTTTAGTGGGTTTCCAGGCGGCGCAAATGCGAGGGCGTAGCGCAGCTCGTCGGCGTACATCGCTCAATCAACCTCTATTGTGCAATCTCAAGATTGAGCAGCACAATTAACAGATTGCGAGCATTACGAACTCGCACGTGTAAATGCATGCTGCGACCTCCCAACACACGCTACACACGTCGTCCGTCAGTCGTTGCAATACTAGTACTTGATCAACCATGGATCATCGACGTCTTTTCTCGTAAGAAAATGTGTATTTTCTAATGCTTTATTTTAAATGTGAAAACATTTTAGAAAAAAGGAAACATCAAATATAATAACGTTAAAATTGTGCGGTATTTTGTCAAACGGGGAGTGGGATCGGGGTTGTTTTATTTTATTTTGTCTGTAAATGTATAAAATTCCGTAGGGTCGGCGTGTAACCGGAAACACACATATTATTTTGTTTGGCCTAATCAGAAACACCAGAGTTTGAATTTTTATGCTCTTAACCGCTCGGCCACGACACTTCCGACAGCGATTTACACACATGTCATATGAACAGTGAAATTCTGCTTGTACTAACTTGCATGTAGCACTGAAATCGGTCATTCAGTCCAGGGGTTTCCCTTAATTTTTTTTTCAATTGCCCGCCGGGCGAGTCAACCACAATTCTCGATCGCCCGCAGGGTTTTTCACTAGCCCGCATGTATTTATACACAAAATTTTCAAAAAAACTAAAAATTTTATATCTGAATTTTTACCTTAAACTGTTTCCACATTTTTAGGGGGTTTACGTTATTTTCAATCAAACACTGTTAAAAAATTGGCCAGGGGTTTCCTTACGGGTGGCGAACCCTTTGTCACTGATTTTTGCTCCTTTTTTCACAGGTAAAATATAAAACCACTGAAATAAAACAAACCTATTTGTACATCCACATTTTTTTTTTTTTTTTGGGGGGGGGGGGGGTTTACATGTTTTTTCGAATTAATTTGATGTGGCGCAATTTTCAATCAAACACAGTTAAAAAATCGACCAGGGGTTTCTTTACGGGTGGCGAACCCTTGGTTACCGAGTTTTATTTTACTCTTCTGTTTTCAGAGATAAAAATACAAAACCAAATATTTGGGGGCTTGTTTATCAAAGCTTACCAAATGATAAATCACCTAATTTGAAGTGGCAAATTTGTCAATTAATTAACACAGTTAAAAAATTGGCCAGAGGTTTCCCTACGGGTGGCAAACCCATATCACTGAATTTTGCTCTTCTTAAGAACCTCTGAAATAAAACAAAACTATTTCTAACCAAATATTTGTGGGCGAGGGTAATTTTCAAAACTTACCAAATTATAAAAAAATCACCTTTTAAAATAAAGTGGTACATTTTTTTCAAATATTTTAAAATAAAGTGGTACATTTTTTTCAAATCAACAGTTAGAAAATTGGCCGGAGGTTTCCCGTTGGGTGGCGAACCCATTGTCATTAAATTTTTGCTGTTTTCAGAGGGATAAAGCCTTTGAAATAAAATGAACAAGTACAAACAAAGAACTTTTGGGGTTGCTTTTTTTTTTTTAATTTACCAAATGATAAACCACCTTTATTCAAAACAAAGTTTTGCATTTTTCTTTCAAACAATTTCATAATTGACCAGAGGTTCCCCTACAGGTGGCAAACCCTTTACATTGATTTGTTTTTGTTTCTTTCTTGAAATAAATAAAACGGTGAACCTAAATATTTTGGGGGTAATATTCTTCAAAAGAAACCAAATGAAATAAATCACCTAATGAATTTCATCCATTGTGCATTTTTGTTTTCAAATGGCCGCAGGTTTCCCTGTGGGTGGTGAACCCTTTTCACAGATTTTAATTGTACATTTTTTTTATTCATTCAGAGTTAAATATAAATGATGAAACCTCTGAAAGAAAAAAATAAAAACAAAATATTTTGGAGGTTAGGCCGAGTAAAAAAAGAAACATGTTTAGTGTCCGGGTTTCTCAAAAAAAGGAAGGAGGGGCTTTTTTTTTTCTTTTTCTTTTTTCAAGATGGCTGCCATTGAAACACACAATACATAAATGAAACATTTTGGTAAAGACATTCAGACAAGACATTCAGATTGTTTTAGCTGAGATCGTTTAAAATAACTCTTTAGAAAAAAATAATAATAATAAAAATAAAAATGTGCATAAAAAATAAAATAAAATAAAAAATAAAAAAGGAGGCGGCCTGTAAAAAGGAAGTCAGCGAGGTTGCCAAACATGTTGTTTTTGTTACTTGGCCTGAACAGCAAGATATAAACCTAAACAATTTGGATATTTCCTAAGATAAATCTCCAGTGTTTCACTCACCACGACCTCGTGACGACCTTCAACATTCTTGCCAGAGTTGAGACGTAGGTATGAATGATAGACCACACCATGTAATGCAGCTGTAATGAGAAGGAAGGCAATAAGTGAATTTTCATTCATTCAAAAATATGTCTGTGCTAATGATAGGTGTTGTCTTTACAAAAAGGCAATTTTTTTATTAATTTACCTTTATAGCGTAGTTCTAAGCCTTCATTGTTTTGCACCCCAAAATGTTAGAATGCTGATAACATTTCCTTTGTTAGGGTAAAACAAATAGTTTTATTGTGTTCTTTGATTAGTTTGTTTCGATTTGATTAAAAACCTATATTGCAGGAAAGGAAACATAAGTTATAATAATAACAAAAATTAAAAAATTAAAAAAGAAAGAAAAAAGTTTTAAAAGATTTTTACATTTTTTTCAATCATTAACTGATAATGTTAATAAACACACAAGTGTTACATTTTGTGGAAAACCTCTGTGAAAGGAATGTTATTTCAACTTAAAAAAAAAGCGTTGGTAATCATGAGGGATAACTTTCCATATGGCGCCACCACTTTTTCACTCATTTTTAGAAAAAGGGATATCTCATTGAGGTAAATTAGATACTATATTATTTCATATCGAATGAAATAGTGGTGGCTCCATACAGAAACTTTTCCATCATGAGTGCCCACCAACAGTGCAGCAGGTTGCACAGCACAAACCATGCCTCATCAAGGTTTGAAAATCTGAAACATTCATTTCCAAAAAAGACAAGTCAGAGAGTCAATGGGGATAACTTTCCGTATGGCGCCATCACTTTTTTTCTCATTTTTACAAACAAAGGGATGTATTCTCATCATTGAGGTAAATTAGATAGTACATTATGATTATTTCATATCGAATCAAAAAGTGGTTGTGCCAAGGGTATTTCTTTTAGTGTTTTTTTACCACAACTAAAAAAGATTTTGAATTTATTTATAAATCTTTTTTTTAAATAAATTATAATGACCAAACAACAGCGAATGAGCCACCAGGCAGGATGCAATCATTGCAAAGGATGATATAAGAGGCAATCACTAATTCTACAGACAGGCCTAGTGTAGGTAGTAGTAGGCCGATATAATGTACATTACGTAATTAATATTGAAAACTTAGTTTACTAAAACAAATTATTTTAATATAAATACTTTTTTTTTTACTAAAAAAATATTCATTTTTTTTTTTAACTATTAAACTATCAGCCACAGACTCAAAGTCATTGAGCTAAATCTGCGTTAATTTATTTTATATTCAAAGTCTGAGTGTTGCGATTATGCATCAGCCTCCTCCCCCACCGCCTCCTTGGCCACGTCCCGACCCCGCCTACCCCTTTTACAAATAACGCACAAGTCAAGGGGGCTATCAGTTTTATCACACACAATTTTACAAGCTCCTGTTTCCACACAAGAAACAAATAAATTCCAAACTTACTTTTTGCATTTACTTTGTGAGGCCATGGCCATTCATAACTACCGTTCCTTTTTCAGGAAACGGTAAAATGGAGCCAAATTGCGGGCAAAATTCTCTCGAAGAAGCAAATGACTCCTCTCCGTCCATGTTTTTCTGTAATTCTAATCCCGCGTGCGTTTCTGAATGGGACACACGTGATTTATCAAGCTTGACTTCATCTATACGTTCAGCGTTGAACTTGGTTTAGGGTATCTGACTAAGTATTTAAATAGGAATCGTGCCCTCTATCGGCGGATTGTAGAGTCTCCCGCGTAAAGTTAATGAGTTGTATTAATGAATGCACCTGCTGGGTGATTTTGACTACTTCTGGTTAAAAATACCAAGCGCAACAGGATAAACAATGAAATTCAACAAACATTATCCCCCATACGAACCACACCACATCACTATCTAAGAGAGAAATCCCTTATCACTACTAAATAAAAATCGCTTTAAATTTGTTTAAAATAATCCCTAGAACATTACAAAATGTTGTCACTCACAAAGATGCCAAAAAACAAAGAAATAATAATATTATATGATTTTGTTTAACCATGATAATGCTGGGAAAAAAAACCCTAACCGTACCAGGTGGACATGACTTTTACTGCTTGCACCAGTAATGGATTGTTGGGGATGGGGTCCGTCATATATCTATCCCCACATAATTTGTTTATTAGGTGTGGATGATTTACTGTGTGGGAGAGTAAAGGAGGGACCGGGACGGCGAGTCCCTGAAGGGTTCTAATGGGTGATCACCATGCTGGTTTCGGCCAGACTTTGATTCCCCTGAAAGCCTGGTCGTCACTCTGACTAACTCTTTGCACAAATTTACCTCAACTTTATTTAACCTTAATAAAAAATACCAAAATATTATAACCAATTTGAGCCACTAACTGAAAACAAAATTTGACAAGTAGGCCTACACCGAAGGCCTTGTAAACCCTTTTGAGCAAAATTGACACGTTCACAAGGCAGTAAATTTTTCAAGTCCACAAGGCATTATATAGCCTTGTGGACTTTTTCAAGCAAAACATGGCAAGTTCATCAGGTTTAGCCTTGCAAACTTTTTTTCAAGCAAAATTGGACAGGTTAACAAGATTATAGCATTGTAGACTTTTTCAAGCAAAATTTGACCATTTCACAAAGCTAATGTAGCCTTATAGATTAATTTTTCAAGCAAAATTTGACAAGTTCCCAAGGCTATAGCTAGTTTACAAATAATAAGCACCTACAGAATAACACTAAGTACACAAGGCTGTATATATAGCCTTGTAGACCCTTTCAAGCAAACTTTGCCCTGTGTACTTGTCAAACTTTGCTTGAAGAGGTCTATTATTAGGCTGTAAACCTTGGTTACTTGTCAATTGCTCAAACAAGTCTATAAAGGCTAAAGCCTCATGTAATTATTGAATATTATTTGTAAACATTAATTTGTGAATATTATTTGTTAAGTTAGTCTAAGACTGTATTAGACTGGTAGCTAGGGGACCCTGGTTCAATTCCTATATATGTGTGTATTTTTTTTTTTTTTTTTTTTGCTTGGACGCAGTGAGCGAATAAAGTTGTATGAATAGCCTTTTGCTCTGAATTAATGCAAAAGGCTTGGAATGTGTATTTTCCTTTTTTGCTCTAAAATGAACAAGTCTATAGTCTTGTTTATTTTTCAAATTTTGCTCAAAAATTTCACAAGGTCTTGTGTATTTTGCAAATTTTGCTCTAAATTACACAAGGCTTGTGTTTTTTCTTCTTCAAATATTGCTGTAAAATGCACAAGAATGCACAAGGCAATTATAGTCTTGTTCATTTTTCAAATTCTGCTCTAAAATGCTCAAGGCCTTGTGTATTTATCAAATTTTGCTCTAAAATGCACAAGGCATGTAGATTTCAAATTTTAATCTAAAATGCACATGTACTTGTCAACTTTTGCTTGAAAAAAAGTCTACTTGTCAAATTTGAAAAAAGTGTATTTATAAGGCTATATGCCGCCGCAGCTAGTCCAAGAACGTATTGGACTGGTAGCGACGAGACTCGGGTTCAATTCACGTGTGTGTGTTTTCTTTTTTGCTTGGACGCAGTGAGTGAACTGTTTAAGTGGTATAAAAGTCATCTCAAAATACCAACGGGCACTTGGGCGACACGGGGCACTGGATAGTTCCATTGTGCGTGCAATCCAGAGTTGGGACACCGGTTCGAATCCTACCTGTACCAAGAGGGACATGACTTTTACTGCTTGCACAAGTAATGGATTAGGGTATTATTTTATACCCAACAATTGAAAAAATCACATGGGGCAAGTCCAGCAATTTATCAAATTTAAGGCACAAAACATGACAAAAATTACAAGGGCTAAGTCAAATTTTAATAATTATTGTTTTGGCCCAAAAATTGAAAAACAAAAACAAAAAACAAACAAACACCACAACACAAGGGGCAATTCACTTTCATCGTTTTAATATTTTTGTTGTCCAAATATTGAAAGAATCACAATGAGTAAGTTTAAAAGCATTTTTATAACTTTTTAGCAGAAGAAATGATGATGCTTTCTTTACATGTTGGAGAACAATGTTACATAAAGATGCCTTTTAATATATAAAAAAATTGCCTTGCTCTTTACATCGACACAGGGAATCCAGACCATTTACCATTTTGATTAATCCTGTCAAAGTCACATCTGGTGCTGAAAGAAGAGGCTTTAATTTCTTAAAGGCAGTGGACACTATTGGTAAATTGTCAAAGACCAGTCTTCTCACTTGGTGTGTCTAAACATATGCATAAAATAACAAACCTGTGAAAATTTGAGCTCGATGGGTTGTCCAAGTAGTGAATATGAGTGAAAGAAAAATAACCCTTGTCATACAAAGTTGTGTGCGTTTAGATGGTTGATTTCGAGACCTCAAGTTCTAAATCTGAGGTCTCACAATCAAATTTGTGTTAAATTACTTCTTTCTCGAAAACTATGGCACTTCAGAGGGAGCCGTTTCTCACAATGTTTTATACCATCAACCTCTCCCCGCTACTCGTCACCAAGAAAGGTTTTATACTAATAATTATTTTGAGTAATTACCAATAGTGTCCACTGCCTTTAATATATAAACCAATTGCCTTGCTCTTACACCGGCACAGGGAATCCAGACCACCATTTTGATTAATCCTGACAAAGTCACATCTGGTGCTGAAAGAAGAGGCGTTAATTTCTTAAAGGATTGAATGTCAAGACATAATTGCACCTACGGTTTCAACTCTTTAAGCTGCAGACATCTTCACCAGAGCCTGGTAATTGACAATCTCAAGACAGTAGATGGCTAGACTTGTGGACAAGTCGTTTAATCGGCCCCATGCGGTAAGATAGTTGAGTTGTAGCAGTGCTCTCGTGAGATCACTGCTATCGCACGAACTGCTGGCTCCCTGATTTCTACTCCTCATTAAAGCCATTGGACCCTTTCGGTAAACAGTGTTGTCCAAGGCCCACACTTTGTGTACCACAACTACTATATCAAATAACAAACCTGTGAAAATTTAGGCTCAATCGGTCATCGGAGTCGGGAGAAAACAACGGAAAACCCCACCCTTGTTTCCGCGCCTTTCGCCGTGTCATGACATGTGTTTAAAATAAATCAGTAATTCTCGTTAACGAGAATTTATATTGTTTTGCTGTTTTCTCAAAAAGTAAAGCATTTCATGGGATAATATTTCAAGAGAAGTCTTTCACCATTGCCTTCTGTAAACCCTGTAAGTTATTTGTAAATCTGTGAACTTTTTTTTTTTTTTCTAAACCGAAAGGGTCCAATGGCTTTAACAAGGATGCAAGACACTTAACCATCAAAGGTTTTTGCTTTTAATCTTTTTTGTCTCTAGTTTTTGTTTTCAGCATTATCATTCGCTTGTCCAAACAGTACAGACCAACTATTTTTCTTGTCAAGTCGTCAATGCAGAGCTCATGCTAGACCTAGCATTACATATCTCATCGACCGTCGTCATGTAACAAAATAAATCAAAATCTACCAGAGCTGCAGACATTAGCATCTTGCAATAAGGAAGATCTTGAACAACAATCAGGGAGATAAGTTAACATAAGACATAAGAAGAACAAAGTTTCCATTATAATAATATAATAATAATAATATCCAAGTTTTATATAGCGCACAGATCTACAAACAAGGTACTCATATCAAGCACTGAGTAAATACAAACTTTCAAAAAGATAGGTTTTTGCAATGATGAATTCTGAGATCTTATCTAGCACCTTCTAAGGGTTTACAAGGTGCTATGGTGCATTCAGCAGCCACAACCAGGAACACTGGGGTGAACCCCTTCCCTTTTTGATAAGTGCACTGGGTTCTTTTACATGTATTACACAACACATGGGACCAATGGCTACACGTCCCATCCGAAGGACAAAGCATTGGTTAAAGGCAGTGGACACTATTGGTGATTACTCAAAATAATTATTAGCATAAAAACTTACTTGGTAACAAGTAATGGAGAGAGGTTGATAGTATAAAATATTGTGAGAAAAAGCACCCTCTGAAGTGAAATAGTTTTGGAGAAAGAAGTAATTTTCCTTGAATTTGATTTTGAGACCTCAGACTTAAAATTTGAGGTCTCGAAATCAACCATCTAAAAGCACACAACTTCATGAGACAAGGTTTTTTTATCTTTTATTATAATCTCGCAACTTCGACGACCAATGAGCTCAAATTTTCACAGGTTTGTTATTTTATGCAAAAGTTTGACTCATTCAACGAAGTTGCACAAGAATATATAGAAAAAACACCCTTGTTGCATAATTAATTTGTGAGCTTTTCAGATGCATAATAAAAGGCCTCAGGCCTGAAGTCTTTTAATTGAGTGCCAAATTACTTTTATCTGAATTAAAAAATTTGAGTGAGATATTGCCACTTCTCAAAAAACTCTGAGTCGTTTCCCACAATGTTTTATATTATAACAACCTTTACAAGTAGTCTGCCTGCTCATTGGTTTAGAGCGCGTCACATGACATGTCTTAGTTTTGCTAGACGACGGCCATGTAATAGTGCATCAGTTTGCTGTGCGCTAGTCCGAAGACTAGCACACAGCGTGCAGTACCCAGACGTCCTTTGCGTAATACGAGGATGATAAATTAATAGTCTGTAACCATTTCGGATTGCACGACACTTGTATGTACATGCAGCCCAGTAAAAAATGTTTGCAATCTATATTCGCGTCGTCCGTTGATTGTAGCATTCGGGTCTGTAACTTAATAATGGTAGTTCAGTATTTAGCGTTCTGTAGCGTACTGTAGCGTACTGTTCTCTCTTGAAACAAAATGAAGCAGAACATGCCAAGATGACTGGGTTTTGAACTTCTTTCACCATTATCAGAGAGCTCACCCAGTATTCCTGTCATCAGTCTCACACTTGCTCTTCTTGTCTTGTCTCACAAACATTTGCAACACTAAGATCATGTTTTCCTGATGTTTTCTTGAAATACAAAGAGGCAGAACTCGACGAGAAGACTTGGTTTTTTCGCACCATCATCCGGGAGCTAGGCCAACGCTCCCCTCATCGGTCTCATACTTGCTCTTGTCTTGTATCACAAACTGCCATCTCATCTCATCAAGATAAAACACAAAGCAAAGTCTTTAATATCAGGCAAGATTACCTGGTTTTCCCGAACCGTCGTTAGAGAGCTTGGCCATAGTGCCCTTTTGTCTTGTCTCACAAACTGTCCTCTAATCTTGAGATAAAACACAAAGATTCAGTCTCCCTAATGTTCTCTTGAGACACAATGAGGCAGAACATGCCAAGATGACTTGGTTTTCTCGCACCACTGCCTGACAGCTCGGTCATACTTGTCTCGTCTCACAAACTGTCCTCTAATCTTAAGATAAAACACAAAGATTCGATCTGCCTGATGTTCTCTTGAAATACATGGAGGCAGAAGATGCCAAGATGACCTGGTTTTCTCGCACAATCGTCAGAGAGCTCGGTCACATTTGCTCTTGTTTTGTCTCACAAACTTTCATCTCATTTTGAGATAAAAAATATAAGATCAAACGAGGCAGAACATAGCAAGAAGACTGGCTTTTCTTGCGCCATCTTTGGGAAGCCCTGGCCATCTTAAGATCATCATAGACCTTACCCAATATTGTCTGATCTTGAAGATGCAGAAGAGAGCTTCACTTGTCTTTCTCTTTGAAGTAAGATGCTGTACAAAAACAAAAAAACGTAAATTTTAAAGGGTGTGGCCATGATCAAAGCAGGATTATCTGTACATGGTTATATGAACTCTCAACCAGTTACTACATGCCTGCCCGAACTCGAAGAGGAATCATACTTCCGTGTACATTATACAGCCTTTTATACCGACATCAAAAGCAGGTGCAAACCCATGGGTGGGTGGGGGGTTGGGTAGTGGAGGGGCATTTACATGTCCTGCCCCCCCCCCCAAAAAAAAAATAATAATAATAATAATAAATAAATAAATAAATAATTAAATAAAGCAAATTTTGACCAACAATTATTTACACAAATAGTAGAGAATAAGTTGAAGAGAAAAGCAAGAGGGGAGGGTGAAGAAACATTTTGGAATAAAAAATAATAATTTATGTGCAACTAAGCGATTATTATGGCTATTGCGAATTCTGTTCCAAAAATTTGTCTTCAATGTTTTATGTTAAAGCTATTGGACCCTTTCGGTAAACAGTGTTGTCCAAAGCCCACACTTTGTGTACCACAACTTCTATATCAAATAACAAACCTGTGAAAATTTAGGCTCAATCGGTCATTGGAGTCGGGAGAAAACAACGGAAAACCCCACCATTGTTTCCGCGCGTTTCGCCGTGTAATGACATGTGTTAAAAATAAATCCGTAATTCTCGTTAACGAGAATTTATATTGTTTTGCTGTTTTCTGAAAAAGTAAAGCATTTCATGGACTAATATTTCAAGAGAAGGCTTTCACCATTGCCTTCTATAAACCCTGTAAGTTATTTGTAAATCTGTGAACTTTTATTTTTTTTTCTGAACCGAAAGGGTCCAATGGCTTTAACCCCTAACAACCAGAACAGGATCAGACTGGGTCATGCAGGCATTTTGTACATCAACCAACTTAGATGGAACATGTGTTAGTCTCGGCCACAGAAATAGAACCCGGAGTGCTGAGTGCCCCAATGTGTGCAATTTCGTTGTGAGGCCACTTTTATCGATGCGCGTACGCCATTTTTGTTGCCATATACAGCAGATGTCATGAACATTGATAAAAACACGTTGAAACTGTCTATGGGCGCTCACAAGACATGCGTGATGAACATTTTGCCGCACACCGGCGTCACTTTGTGTGATAATCCGCGTCCACAGACGACACATGGGGCGGTTGAGCTCAGCAGTCTGGGGGTTCTATTTCTATGATCCCGGTACGACATAAAAGGATTTTTGGTATGCTGTTTAAAACTTTAGGTGTGCCTCTCTGCTTAAAAATAACACAGGATCTTACCCAGTTTTTCCACAGCCTCCACGCAGACACTTGCATACATGTTTTCATTGTATGTACCAATGAATATGAGGGTACCAGTTCTCACTAAAACAACTCCTAGTTTTTCCTGAAAACAAAAGAATTGGGTTTGGAACAATTAAATAAAATCATCACTATTTTTAAGTACTCAGGCCTGATACATACTTCATTCCTGTAAAGTACATTGTAACATCCCAAAATTACATGTGTAACTGTCACCATTCTTAAAGACAGTGGACACTATTGGTAATTATCAAAGACCAGTCTTCTTATTTGCTGTATCTCAACATGCATAAAATAACAAACCTGTGAAAATTTGAGCTGAATCGGTCGTCGAAGTTGCGAGGTAACAATGAAAGAACAAACACCCTGTCACACTTGGTTTTGTGGTTTCTAATGCTTGATTTTGAGACCTCAAACTCTAAACTTGAGGTCTCAAAATCAAATTAGTGGAAAATTACTTCTTTCTTGAAAACTACGTCACTTCAGAGGGAGCCATTTCTCACAATGTTTTATACTATCAACCTCTCCCCATTACTCGTTACCAAGTAAGGTTTTATGCTGATAACTATTTTGAGTTGTTACCAATAGTGTCCACTGCCATTAAACACTTCACCAATGCTTAGGCTTTTGTTTTGATCGGACAACTGTGTAAAGAATTCCTTGGCTAGAGAGTACAAATTTTTAAATTGACACTCTCAAAGCAGACTGAAAAATGTAACTGGCTATGAACAAATTAATGACTCACAAGGCCTGAAGGCCACTTTAAGGTGTGGGCTACAATTTTCTGTTCTTCCAGGGCCGTTGCCACCTACTCCTGGGGCTGAAACAGGGTTCCCCCTTTACAGTCCATATGGATGTAGGCTTGGGTATCATCAGTCTGAAGCCTGGCTGGTAGAGCAGAAAGCACTAACTACCTCCCCATTTGTATGTAGCAAGTGTCACGACCAGGGTTCGAACCCACACTCTGCTGATCGAACACCAGAGCTTGAATCCAGTGCTCTTAACCACTAGGCCATGACACGCCACACGCCAAAAGCAATTCCAATGCCAAAAAAAGTCGGTAACTGGATACACCTCTAGGCTCTAGCCAAAACAAAAACCTTGTAGATCCAAGGAATGTTGAGGAATTTCTGTTTATTTTGACAACATTGTGATTCATGAGCATGGTGGTTGTTTTAAGAAGGAAATGACAAAAATCATTGCCCAGGGAATAGGAAATATTTTGGATCATCGTCACATTTTCTTTTCATCAGAAGACTTTGACAGTGAAGGGTGATGGAAGTGTCCAGCAAGCAACACATTGCTTCTGTGAAAACATACACAGGAAATGAAAAAAAGGGGGTTTTCCCCGATGTTGTGGACCAGATTCTTCTAGAACATGACTTAGAGTCAAAATAAGGAAACAACTTTACACAGTTGAACATTTGAGCAAATCTGTGGCCAATTTGATGAATCGAATTGCTCCATGAAAGTGCAAAGAGACAAGTTCATCTACAAGTTATAGACTTATTTTGTTACTTACAGTTGATGCTTTGGCATAGATGGAGCTTTTATCCGCACGTACGCACTGATACATCCGATCATTGAAGTATAAACCTTTCTCTCTGGTGGCTGACGGATCTTTAAATGCATCAATGAATCGTTGGATTTGGTCTGAATTCACCTGAAATGAAAAAGTCAACAGATAATATACAGACACAGTTCATCAATGCAAAATGAATAAATGGCCTTGCCCACTCACAGTTGAAATTCCAGAAATGCTACTTTTAAAAAAGATCTTCACCAACACCCGAGTCTTGAAGTTCACAAATGTCTCTTCGTCTTTTCACAGAGCGTTGGTGCAACGGCAGGGCAAGAATAAACTATTGCAGGGAGTTAGTAAGACCACTCTATTTAGTACCTGGAAATATCAGAGATTAAATAGAATGTTGGTTTTCGAGAGAAGGGAAATTACTTGCGTACACAGTAGGTAAATTTTGAAACTGAAAACATTCAGAACCCTCGAAAAGACTTGGCTAGAACAGGTTTGAAATAAACGGTCTGATTTTAAAACCCTTCCATTCTCACTGATCTCAGCTTGTTTACATAGCAATCCACTCATTATCTACCACAGTTTCCGTTCAAGCTCTATGGACAATCCAAAATAAAGTTACATTGTAGGACGTCGTCCCAACTTTGAAGCCCAAGTTGTGACCCAGTCCGATCCCAACTATAGTTGGGACACTTGTCAAGTTGGGGCTGAACCATAGAGTATAAGAACTAGAGGGCGCACATGCTGTTTGCACAAACGCAACGGGACCGCCAGGAGACGCGCGCGCCATTCTGTACGCGCGTTGAATGTGAAATATACGTTGGAGGTTTTTTTTATTGAACGCTCACGCAATGTTGTTTTGTCAACTTACATAATGGCCGCACAAACACACGCTGTGCGATGCTGTTTTGTCAACTTAGAAAATGGCCGCCTGCGCGCATGCCGGGTCGTGCATAGGCCAGTGCGCCCTCTAGTTCTTATTATAACTCTTTGGGCTGAACATATTGACTTACACTGAATCCAGCTGAGCTGGCTCTTAGTGAGACATCCCTACGTCTGATGATGGCACAATTCTCCACATGCTCCGTAGCGATCAGCGCATCATGAAGAAGATTCTGAAGCTGGTTCATCTTCACTCTGTCCTAAGAAGACAACAAAAATAAAATAAAATTTAAAAGACGAGTAAAACAAATCTCTCCTTTACTCTCTCTAGTCGACCAAGGTCCCACAATCATGTTGACATTTCCCTATCCTTGTCTATCTCTCATTAGGTTGGGAAAATCAGCTGGAAGCACCCCGATGTCCCAAGCAATAGCTAAGCTAATGTCCTTTGCCCCTCTTAAAACCTCTGTTTTTCCCCATTTCCACATTAAACAAATAATACTGAAAGAAAAAAATATTAAGGTCAAAATTAAAGGTTACAAAATTCATACATATCCCAGAAAAAAAAAGGAAAAAACTAATCAAGAGTAAAAAAAACAAGGAAAAAACAATCGAGAGTAAATAAAATGACAGAAAGACAGACAGAAAATAAAAAACAACTAGGAAAAGCAAAAATTGTAATAAAATGTAAAACAAAAATGTGTACTGAAAGTATGAAGAAAACAACGTAGGATACAAAGGGTATGGTCAGACAGCGTACTAAGTTAGAGTAAGACCTGAACCGGTTTAACTTCTACGAGCAGCAGGGGGTGGTCGTAAAAATAAAACCCCCTTGCGTTCAGACAGCAGTGAGTTAAACCCGATACGGTTTATCTTTGGTTTTAAGAGGTAAAAAAAAACGCGACCCCGTTTTTTTATTGGCCTTTTCATTGGTCACCGTGTGTTTACATTTATTACGGAGGTCAATGGGTCGTCTGTTGTGAGTTAAACCGGATGTGGTCTTTTTGCTTCGGTCTAAAGATAAACCCCCTCCCTGGATGGTTTATCTTTTGTGGGTTGAACTCGATTCGGACTAACCGTTCAGACACACAGAGTTGAACTCAATCGGGTTGAACCATGAGTTAAACCAACTTTAGTAGTGTGTCTGAACGACCTCAAATTGTGCAGGGCAGTATTATTGTTTCATTATCAATACAATACCTGGGCTGGTCTGTGTGGTATCTCAGGATCGATATGGTTTATGACAAGGTTTACCAACTCCTCGATCTTGTCCAGTTGCATATAATCTCCAATTTCAACCATGACACAACTATTCACCATCACAAATCCCCCAAAATATAACAGTATCAAGCTGTACAAACTTCAAGCAAAAACTGTCCGTAAAATGCTAGTAAACGTGTAGTCACTTGCACTGTAAGTTAGTAGGTTGCTTTCGCAAAGTTCAAAGAAGGAACCCTCAAGGTTGACCTGTGGAACATCAATCAATTAACTAATAACACATAGACAGGTGCATTCCATTACGATGGCCGGCCACCCTGAACTGCTTTTCTTATGGCAGGACTACAAGTTCAATAGCAAGCATCCCATGGACCAGAGAGAACCATTAGAGGAACAACTCAAAGTTTCGATCTGGGTGTCTTCATGAGAAAGACTCTCTAAACATATTGTAGGTGGTGTTGATTCTGATGCGTAGATCACCACATTTGACATGAAAGTAGTACTTTTCAAACTAATTTATACATTGTAGCTGACATTAATGAGCATGGTATGGAGAATTATCGGCTAGTAGTCAAACTCTGAAGGCACTGTCCCATTTAGACTCCCAGGAATAACTCAATTCAAAACAATCAATCAGTCAATCAATCAATCAATCAACACAAAATCTACACAGTGTTCCTTGATCCTGCACAAGAATGTTATACATTGCACAAACGATTTAGTGTACACAAATGCATGCCCCAATGCACAGTGCAATTGTAATGTGTTTGTGAATAAATAACATACACTATTTTGATTAAAATTATTTTTTACTCCATTTAAAAATAAATAAGTCACAAATATTTTCTTACTCTTGATTATGGATCCTAAATTTTCTGCAGGGATAAATGTTTAATAATGTTTAATTGTTAAAAAATTGTTATAAAGGGGATGTTTACGTAAAATCTAAATGCCATTCAGCTCACAGGACAATGTAAACACAACCCCCATTCCTTTCTTATTGTGCACTGTTGGCACTTGACAACAGTTGCCATGCATGCAGGGAACAAGTTTTACAGTGCAATGTAAATAGCGCCACCTGTTGCTGGTATTTAGACATGTTTTCTCAAACTTTTTTACCACACAGTTCTTTGCAAAGTGTTTTCCTTCACATAAATTGTTGTTGTTTTGTTTTTAAGCCATTTCTTATGGAATGTTGTGTTCCTGTTTATTATAAAGTGTGAGCAGAGGGAAAAAAGAAAAATGTAATAAGTTTTTTTCTGAAGGAAAACAAGTTTTGTTTGACAGTTGAGTAGTGCAGTTTGCTTCGCAAAGAAACTTATTTTTTTATATTTTTTTTTTATGCCAACTCTTATAAAATTGAATGTTCCTGTTCATTATAAAGTTTTCAGAGGAAAAAAAAATGATTGTTCTGAATTGAAAGAAAACAAGTTTTGTTTGACAGCAATGCAGTTTGCCTTGCAAAAATTTTTTTTTTTAAGTATTAAAACAAATACTTTCTTGAGGTTATGATCACTAAAGAATCTCTTCAGGGTTCATTATAAATTTTCCTAGAAGCTGACTCACTGATGACTTCAGAGACTAAGACTTGAATCCGAAAATATCTCACATTTTGTTAAACGTGACAGTCAGATCACAGTATATATGTGTATAATTTTATCAAGTAAAAAACCGCAAGGGTAAGTGACTGGGTAAATTAGTGTTGTGTTGAGCAAAGAAAAATTGTCTAGAGAATGGAGCCTGGCAGAACTGATTTCAGAAAGGCAAAAATTACATTTTTTTAAAATAACAATTTTATTTACATTCTGTGGTAATGGGTCACTTGATCACTAAAGGGCAAGTCTTATTCATTTCAAACACTGTCAGTGTAAGAGACAGCTGCCAGAAACGGCTTGTACAAATAGCGGCTGCATACAATCACAAGATCTGACCTACCTGCACATAAATAAAACTAACTCAAACAAATAGGTAAAAGTAAAGGTCATCTTTCATATTGTCTATGTTTTATTTCTAAAACAAAACAAAATTTCTATTTCATATTATTATTTTGGACAGTTTTCTACATCAAAAACTCTTATATGAGCCATAATAAACCCACATTATACAAATGTATGAGTGGTCTCTACTAGGTAAAAAACAATGAGGGTTGATTACATACATTACATGCATTTAAACACTAAGTCCCCTGCTTTTTAAAGGCAGTGGACACTATTGGTAATTACTCAAAATAATTATTAGCAAAAAACCTCATTTGGTAACAAGTAATGGGGAGAGGTTGATGGTAAAAAACATTGTGAGAAATGGCTCCCTCTGAAGTAACATAGTTTTTGAGAAAGAGGTAGTTTTCCACGAATTTGCAGTCTCGAAATCAAGCTTCTGAAAGCACACAACTTCGTGTGACAAGGGTGCAACTTTGATGACCGATTGAGTTAAAGTTTTCACAGGTTTGTTATTTTATGCATATGTTGAGATACAGCGAGTGAGAAGACTGGTCTTTGACAGTTACCAATAGTGTCCACTGTCTTTAAGGCTTTTAAAAGCTACAGCTACAAATCTGAACAATCTTGACTCACCGGAATAGACGACAACAGAAGACTGAATTTGGGTTTTGTTTCACTCATAGCATTGAGTTCCAAAACAAAACAAAGTCTGGCAATCACATTAATTCCAATCGAAAGCCTCTGATTAGCCCGACACCTCACAACAAAGACTTTAAAAGCAACAACTTGTGGTTTCTTGAAATCCTTCAAAGAGCATCTTATCTCCTGATGCGTAGCGTAGTTTTATCCTTTTAAAATTAGTAAGTTCTCCAGAGTTGCCCATTCCACGACAAATTTACAGTTTCTTAGCACTGTCTTCTATTCTTTCGTGTCAGAAAGTTTTCATCTTTTGTCCTTGTGTTGATGAATTCAACTATTCTTTTAGTATCATCTATTATGTTTTCTCTTCCAAAGGCACCTGGCTTCACAGCAAGCCTTGGCTTCTTATGACTGATCATTCCTCCTCAGTGTTGTCTTTTAAACTATGTTGTTGAACTGTTCAGTATGGAAACAAATGTTCCCCGGAAGTCCTGCTAAAAAGTTTCTCAGTTGAATAAAAGTTTGTAGACATGGTAGAGTAGACAATTGCAGAGAGTTTTGGCAAGAAAAAAAAGAATGTAGGCTTGCCTTGGTGAGTTGTCTTGTTTCACTCAAGAAAATAGCGCAAGCTTTGAAGTGTATCGGGTTACAGTAACATCGGGCATCCAAATTAACTATCCAAGGCACAAGCTTTCTCCATGGCACAGGGGAAAAAAGTCTGTAGACCATTGCAGAAAGTTTCAAGGCAAGACAAGAGGAATTTGTTTCACACAAGAAAAAAACGTTTAGCACAAACTTTGAAGTGTCGGTTTCTTTCAAATAGCGATAATCCATTTGAATCCAAGGCACAAGCTTTCTCCATGGTACCTGGCAAAAAGTATGTAGACCATTGCAAAAAGTTTCAAGGCAAGAAAAGAAGAATTTACTTGCCTTCGTGATTTATAAACTTGACATAATTCTTGCAGGAAAGTAACACCAACTTTGAAGTGTACCGGGCTACAGTAACATCCAATTCCTTAAGATTCTCCCAAGCACAAGCTTTCTCTATGGTACAAGGAAAGTAACTGAGCTACTTGGCGGAAAATCTCAGCTCTATAATTAGGTCCTGTTTCTTTTCATTTGACTGGACGCACGGAATTAAATCCGCACAATACCTTCACAATACACTACAAGAGTCCTCAATAGAATCAATTAGACGAGGTTGTTTTTTTCTGGCCACCTTCTTTTGAGGAGAAACAAGTTACTTCACTCTCGATAAAGTGTGCGACTCAAAGTCAACAGGTCCAGAATAATGAGTTACTGGGAAAGTACATGTTTGGCAATGATGCTGGGAGCACTTTGTATTGGAACGCTGATACTAAATGGAGCTGTTTTGACGCCTGTCTATTGATGCAGCCCAGGAGGCGATTGCTGAGTACCTTGAGATGGTTGCTCCATTCTTACCAGGGCCAAATTTCATAAAGCCGTTTCAAGAGCAGACATGTACTGCTTGACAATTTTCGTTGCTAAGCAAAAGCTGAGTGGGGCACCAGTCACAACAGTGTAAATCTGTTGTAATTTTGGGTGGTAACCTGTTTCTGTTGTACAATACTTTTCTGTGCTTAGCAAATTTCTGTGCTTACAGGCTTTATGAAATTAGGCCCTGGTGTAACATCTATTCTTCAAGCTATGTAAGGACCCAATCCCCCAGGAGTAAGTGGACATATGTAATGAATAAAAAAGACCCCCAGCCTCAGGGGCATTAAGGATGCTGGATACAGTAGAAGAGACCCTACATGTACCATCCGGGGGTATAATACAGCTCATTGAAAAGGAGGGTCTTAAAATCTGACCATCTCTGACAAACCTTAAGTTGCAAGTTGATCTTCTTTACTGGTGGTAGATTTACAAGAAGATTGAAGAGTAAGATAAATCTATCGTACCTGATGTCATCAATGTGGAATGCCAATTGGTGTAGTAGGCTGCAGGAGGGGACCTGATGATTTTATCATCAAGCAAAATGGGGTATAAAACTTTTTTGAGGGGGCCAGTTATTTTGAAAGGCAAAGTGTCTGCTGTTTTGGGATCTTTTTGATTGTGGATAATAATGTACAATAAAACTAACATGTAAAAAATGCACTTCAAAAGGTGAGCAAAGGATCTTCTGGGATACATGTAAAAGTGTCATAAATGGGAAAAGACCCCAAGCCTAAGGGGTTGAATAAAAGAGACCGTTGTAATATACAGCTGCTTGTGCCATCTTGGAAAGAGGGTCTTAAACTGTGAAAAATCTTAAGTTGCGAGATGATCTTCTTTACTGGTGGTAGATTCTCAAGAAGATTACGTATCGGCCCTATTAGTGTGGTTTCTTTTATTTTGAAGAGTATTAACTAAGACATTCTTTTTAGGCTAGAGGCCAGTTATTAAAACGCTTTTTCCTAAAGACTCTTCTTATCAGATTACACAATTTCACTGCTCCCATTGCTGTAGAGCTCTACACATTGCTCTATAGGCTAGCCCAGGTTGGACTCCTCTGTTGCATGCAACGGGTGGGCACTGACTGACGTCCTAGCAGGGCTAGCAAGGCCTACTTCTTACAATGCCCGCACACAGGCAACTCCAACTTTCTATTCTCTAATGTCTAATGCAGGATTACAAAATGCTATTGGATGGTCCATCCAACAATCTAACAGAACTATCCCAATCTAACTTACCTCAGCTACTACAAGTATTTTGATGGTACGTTATTTCATGTTAACTGTCATTATAATACAACCACTTATTACAGAATTTTACTATTATAACCTTGATCAAAGAAGGTTAGGTGTCTGTATAATTCTTAAACATAAACGCAAAAGTTTGGTTGAAAAAAGAATTATCAGTAGAAAAAGTAAACAAAATCAAAACATTTGAAAATGAAACGTTACCAATAAGTATCACGTCACTTCAAAAGATAGCTCACTCAGATTACCTCTTCACTGTTTCCCGTCAATTCGTCTCTTTCTAAGAACGAGACAAAAAGTACCAGCGCCTCCATGCCCAGAGGCAGCTCAGCAGAACCAAAGATTGATGACATTGCGACTTCTTGAAGACAGCCGTCACTGCCTCAAATCACCGTCTTAAACAAGACACAATGGCCAGTCCAAACAAACACGCAGTTGAAAAATCAAACTAGCACACTTCCTTTTTCTCAAAGAGGTTAAACTGCTATGTTGTTACCTCCTGTTTGTTGATGATGAGTCAACAAAATTTGCCTTGGAGGATGAAAATGACACTGGCAGTAACATCAACGCTTTATAAATTCATCATCTATCATGCCACTGACTTCATCGTTCTACAAAACCAAAAGGTGTTGCTGGATATCCAATTACTTAAGAATGAATGGAGACTGTGCTCTTCTAACCCCACCTCTTTGCGATGTCTTGAAGTCATTGAACAAGAAAACTGGATTACAACCATCAACCAATAAAGAAGCTCTTAGGTTTTCAGAAGAAGCGCAAACTCACCCTCAGCAGACAAACACCTAGAGCTGATACCAGTATGAGGAACACTGAAAACAAATGTTTACCTCTGCAACCACTTTCTTCCAACAACAAAAGCACGCTCTGCTTGAGTGTGAGAAAGACAAACAAATGTTGGTACTGTTGTACAAAACACTTTATAGGAAAGTGCCAACATTTAGGAAATTAGCGTTTTTATGTGAAAGTGGATGGCACACAATGTCTCCCACTTAAAAGGGAAGTTGCAATGTCTGACTTTTTTATCAAGGGAAAAGGGGGCACATCTCAAAACTGGGCTGTAATTATCACACAAAATGTAAAATGTCCCATGATACATTGCCAGTACAGTATCTTGCCTGCCATGCCAGTGGCCCAGATGAGTGTACAAAATCAATACTGAAGAAAAATTGACGAGAGCTTGGTTGTTGGTTCAATTCCCGCTCCAGTCAATTTGTCTTTGTTTAATCACAAATAAATTAAAATTTACCCAGTAGGCCTAAATGTGGCTACAGCGCAATCATTGAGTGTTGAGCAAATGCATTTTTTTTTTATTGGGCATTGTGTCATTTTGTCAACTTTGTCATGTTCAAATGTTTAAATTCAAAGAAAAATACAAAATTTCCAGAGCTGCTTTACATTTTAAATTTACAACCTTCCTTTAAAAGGCAATCTATATGATTCTCAAAAAAAAAAGTTTTTTTAGATGTTAAGGTCAAACTTTAAAAGACTTCCAAAAAGTAGTTTATAGAAAGATTGGCATCCTACAAAGGCTAACTAAAATCACACAAACCACAAACTTTTTAAGAATTAGAAGACAAAAGGATGAAGAATTTTCAGTTTTCTACTAGACATGGGAGGAAAACCTAGGAAAATGCTACATCAACATGCGACTGAAACAGAGAAAATCCACTGACTAAGACTCATCTTGACACTTGACAAGCAATGCTAAATTGATGACAAGCTAACTACAAAATGTAGAAAGCTGACTGCTTGTTATTTTTGTTAGGTGTGGTGATAAAATAGGTGCTCGTGTTGTGCAGCTGTTGAAAAATGTCTGTATACTGCCACCGATTTCTCATTCGCTATGAATTTAAATAATGGGGGAAGACCTATTCTAATTTACTTCATGAATATGGGATTCTTTTGTTGGGTAAAAATTAGTGTAAAATGATAAAGAGTGGTGGCAGCTTGCGGAAACCGGAAAAATGTTACGACCTCGCCACCAACTTCTGGCCGGTTTTTTTTTTTTGGCACCTGAGGATATTTTCAATCGATTGGGCTAAATGAATACTCAGTGGTTTTGGAGTTAATTAATGGTGGATAAATTGGTGGCGACGTGCGGAAGATTATCCCGGAAACCTTTTCGAAACAGGGTCAACAGATGGAGCAGATGTAAAGAAAGGCAGAAATTAGGAAAGAATACAATGACCGAGCCAGCCTGACATTGTCTGATTTTGACATGGTTGATAATGGTAGCTCAGTCACCTGTCATGCCTGTACGACGTGTGTACCGGTACATCCCGATTAATTAGGCCTTGGACTTGGAGACTTATTCACCCCTGCACCAGAACTAAAACATGACTAAAATTATAAAAGAGTAAGTACTGGGTAGCCGGTACTACTAACTTAAAAGTCAGTCAAGTCACTGGCAAAATAAAACTTAGAAAAAAAATTGACATGTTATTGTTAGATTAGTAAATTATTACTTCAATAAAAAAAAACAGAAGTTAGTTTAGAGTGTAGACCAAAAGCGTAGGAAACATCACATTAGTCATTAGAATAACAACTACTTAAAGGGAAGGTACATGTTTGGTAATTACTCAAACAAAATATTAACTTAAAAACCGACTTGGTAACTTGAGCATTGGAGAGCTGTTGATGGTATAAAACATTGTGGGAAACGACTCCCTCTGAAGTAGTGTAGTTTTTGAGAAAGAGGTAATTTCTCACTCAAATAATAAAGACTTCCTATCTGAAAGCATACAAATTCGTTCGACAAGGGCGTTTTTTTCTTTCATCATTTTCTCGCACCTTCGATGACCAATTGAGCCCAAATCTTCACAGGCTTATTAAAAATACTATGCATTTGAATGATGGGATACACCAAGTGAAAAGACTGGTCTTTGACAATTACCAAACGTGTATCGTAGCGTCATACGTTATCGACCCTCATATGTTTTCGGTCCCCAACTTTGATTCCCGTTTACAGCGAAGTTGTGCAAGCTGCACCGATGACAGAAGTTATGCAGTTTACTCACGGTCTGTATTTTCATCAGGCTTAATCATGCTGAGAATAAAGTTTCCTGTCGTTGGTTATGCTCAAACATTTATAAAATGATTGATTTTTGGTACTAATCACTAGTGCATTATTATGCCAACATTCAAATTAGTCAAAGAAACATCATCCAACCTCGAAAGTTCAAAACAAAATTACTATCTGCTAGATTGAGTTTCATTCTGCTTTAGTCACTAGATGGATCACGTGAGGTGGTTACTATTTGGGATTCTATGTTGTGCAAATGTGGGGAAAATATTAAAATATTTTAAGTGAAAATGACAACAATTTTTTGTTGTTGATTTACTGCATTACTGTAATAAATTCCGATAAGCGTAATAAATATTAAGTCTACATTAAAGAGAAAATATCACAGATGGTTTCTTATCTCCTGAAACCAAACATTACTGGTCTAAAATGGGGGAAAAAGGATTGTTATGAAGTGTGAGTGCATCAAGGGGGTGGGGTGTTTTACTTTCATGCCTTATGATATCTCTGGATTCTAATATAGTAGCCATAATGCCTTAGGACAAAAATGTAATTAAATTTGTTAAGAGTAATTGAATAATATTTTTGATTTATTTTGCACGCCATACTAGCTTCTGAATATTCAATAAAATACCAACCGATGAAAGGTGTGAAAACATATGACGTTGCTCCAACGTCGTGCATGCATATAAGCACTTTTAATGGCGGACTGTCTCTCGCAACGTAAAATCAAAACTTAAAAAATTTCAACACACCATGAAGTGAAATAAATGGTTATTGTTAAAAAATTGGATAGATGATTTGAAAAAAACAAATTTAGTTTTTGATTGTGAACAATTTTCCTGTTATCCTATTGAAAACACATGACACCAGGATACAGCTTCCCTTTAATGCAACAGTGTGTGTTTTAAAATGTCAACAACATTTATTAAAATCAAACTTTCATCAAACAAAGTCGTCATGTTTTTATATGCATGTCGTGTATGCATGTGGGCATTGAATGCTAATGTCACTTTTGCGAGTCGTTTTTCAATTACATTTTCAACATTGTCATTGTCAACTGAACAACAAACAACATCAAAAAACATGCTGAATTATTTTTCGGTTACCGCTCGATAGTCCGAAGGTTCGATGGTCCGAAGGTTCAATAGTTCGAAGGTCCGTTAGTCCGAAGGTTCGTTAGTCCGAAGGTTCAATAGTTCAAAGGTCCGACAGTCCGAAGGTTCGATAGTCCGAATGGCCTTTTAGTCCGAAAATAGGATAAGGTTAAATATTCCGAAGGTTCGGTAGTCCGAATTGACAATCAGGTTCGATAGTCCGAATCGACAATAAGGTTCGACAGTCCGAATTGACAATAAGGTTCGACAGTCCGAATCGACGATAAGGTTCGATAGTCCGAATTGACAATAAGGTTCATTATTCCGAATCGACAATAAGGTTCGATAGTCCGAATCTAATACACACGCGCCATTGCCTGTGTAGAATTTATTTTGGTTCGCCATGGACGCGGTAACGATTTCACGTTCGAAAGCTGACGCGCAGAAAATGCACACGGGAGATAGGCTTTGGACGCGCTAAATGTCACGTGCCGACGGCAACAAGTCACGTGACCACGGCAACGCACAGAAAGTGAACAGGGGAGATAGGCCAATGGCGGACCCATGCCAGAACCCGTGTATGTACGCGCGGCCGATCTAGTTATTTCAGTTATTTTAATTTATATCTATGAACAAAACGAACTTCTTATTTAAATTTCCCCACGGTGTGCGTCTTTCGAACCTTAATCGAACCTTATTATCGATTCGGACTATCGAACCTTATTGTCAGTTCGGACTATCGAACCTTATTGTCGATTCGGACTATCGAACCTTATTGTCAATTCGGACTATCGAACCTTGTCGTCGATTCGGACTATCGAACCTTATCGTCGATTCGGAATAATGAACCTTCGGACTGTTGAACCTCGTTTTTGTTTCGGACTATCGAACCTTCGGACCAACTAACCTTTTTTAAGTTCGGACTACCGAACCTTCGGACCAGTAAACCTTCGGATCGATGAACCTTCGGACTAATGAACCTTCGGACTATCGCATCATATGTTCGGATTAACGAACCCTATTACATTTTCGGGCTAATGAACCCCCTCTTATGGAAAATTTGCGCGTTCGGACTATCGAACCTTCGGACTATTGCACCTTCGGACTAATGGACCTTCGGACTATCGGGCGGACCCCTATTTTTCTACCTCCGTCTTCAGTTAATTAAACACAAACATGGACAAGGCCATGGACGACTAAATACTACACTCTTATCCACAACACTACAAGCTGTCAAAGAAAGCAGAGAAAATGAAAACCAGAGAAAAACTTACCACAACCGGCAACAACACTCAACACTATTCAGCAGCAGACGACACACACGACTGAATAGAGAATAAAAGATGGCGCCTTCCGAGTGAGCTAGCTTGACGTAAGGTCAAAGGTCGTTTCTATGGCTCTTCAACTAATGCCCAATGCAAACCGTGGCTCTCAGGGCCCGTCGCCAAAAATCCAGACAAAATCGACAAATGTGTCAACAAGGACACCTTTTTCTTTCAGAAACCTGCTCAAAATCTTAGCTTATAGTTTCAGTAACACTCGTATTGCTTTTTCTTTTGATTAAATGTGTATCTAATCAACATAATTGAAGTTTTTAACGAAGTTCAGCACTAAAAGTTACCGCTACTTTATCGCCCAACACATTTACTTTAGCGCATTTGATTGTGCACACTCTATATCAACTTTGGGCGCTGTCGTGATGTTGGGCTATCTTTTGGACTTGGCAACAAAAGCTGTATTGAAAGTGTGTACACAAACGTCCGTGTCCAACATTGGGTAACACACTTCCGCAGTGACTGAAATAATTGACTCTTACTACATATTTTTTGTCAATGGTTTTCTAATTATTAATAAACGATGGCTACGAGGGAAAGGACCCAAGGAGTTAAGGTTCATTCCCTGGGTCTCCATGAGGAGCTCGTGGCCGATTTGAAACCAGAAACCCGTGTTAAATCGTCGGTAAGTATGAAGCATTTTGTGCCATTTTAAATTTATTTTCCTCCAACGTTGGACACTGCACCGTGCACAGTTGCGGTGGTGGGCTTCCACGTACGCTGGGACGGCAGAGAGGGAGTGCGAGTGCCCGGCGGTTGTCTGTGGTCGAGTGAAGATCAAATGGTTGGATGTTCAAGCTTAAATATTAATTTAGAACATTCAATCAAAAGGAACACTTAACATGCTTAATTAACTAATGTTTAGTCATGTTGGTCATATTAGTTGTTTGTTATGTTGTCAGTACTCAAATGTCAGAATTGAGAAAGCTGTCATTTTTATTATTTATTTGAATTACTCTTAATTAGTGAAGTTTGATTTAATATTTAATAATATAAAAAAAGGATTATTTGCAACAAGTGTTGTGAGTGTTGTGTAAGCATGGAGGGAAAATGTAATTTGTGTGATGGACTGCTTTTAGACATGATAGGTTGGATTTTGAAAGGAAGTGATTGAGACACTTAATGTACTAATTAATTGTACATTATTAATCATTGTGAAACATACAATACTTTAGTTGCGATGCGGGAGGAGAGTTATCGCAACTAATAATAATTGCACTTGTGTTATTCTGTCTGCAGTTGCCATGAATTAATAAAATTGGAGCAAAGCCTTAAGCCCGGTTCATACTTCCTACGAATGTGAATGCAAAGCGAATTTAATGAACTTGACGTCACAACTATCCTTTCGCAGCGATATTCGCAAATGAGTTGAGGGGAGTTGAACTACTGCGAAATTCGTTGCGAACTTTGTGACGTCAACATTCACTTAGCATTCGCATTCGCAGGAAGTATGAACCGGGCTTCAGTTTTTAAATAGTAAGCCTTAATTTTTCTATGGATGGTCTACTCTATTTCTATTTATTTGGCGGCTCAATTGCCTCAACCGTGTAGTAGTTTTGGTCAAATAGGTTTACCAAATCTATTGCACCAACAACACTCTTTTCTACGTGAACCTTTAATTTAATGAGGTTCCAAATAATAAATCATTTAAGTATATACGCTTACTTAGGAAAATTGAATAGCTCCTTTATTTGTCAGATAGAAAACAAAATTTTACTCTTGTATTTCATTCTCGGAATAAGAACTATTATGTAGGTCGAACATTCAGAATATTGCAATACATGTATCTAGTTATTTGACAAGGACTTCATTGTGGAGTAGAATATCACAATAACTCAGCATGTCGGCCTTATGAATACAAATTTGTATCCTGACAGACATGTCGTTGCATAGCAACCAATTTTTCAAGGGATACTCCTAACCATCGGAATAGATTAATGATTAAACCTCAACTGATTCAACAACTTAAACTATTACAATATCAACTTAATTAAAGGCATGTCCTGCTCCACTTTGGTTTTGTATTTTTGTTTGATTTACTTTAATTAGCCAATCTCATTGGGCAGTATGGCCCACTTTTTAGTTTCGGTCTTGTCATCCAATGTTAAAAAGTGAGCCATCTGTCATGACAGCCCAATGAGGTGGGCTCTGTTTTTATATCCTTTATACTAGATACTGTGTCTCCTTAGTATTGTCATTGACAAAGCAATTAAACCAAAACAAAAATGTGAAATAGTAAGCAAAACCAAAATAAATTATACAAAAAAACAATTCTTTAAAGGATTGGGGTACTTTTTGTAACACAAAACACTAAAAGTCTGAACACTTTGTCCACAGATTTACTTTAAACTTACACAGTTTGAAGATAATGATATTAGAAGGCTTCCTTTAAAATATAACTTGCTGAGGTGCTGTAGTTTTTGTGACTTGTTTTACTCTTTTCTCAAAAACTACAGCACCTCAAAAAGTAATATGTTAAGGGAAGCTTTCTACCATCATTTTTTTCAAACCATGCAAGTTAAAAATTTCTGTGGGCATTGTGTTTTGTGTCCTACATAAAGTACCCAGCCCCAAACCCTTTCAACAACTTCACTCAGTAGGGGTCTATGAGGCCTAGTTTTTATTATTATTAATTGATAACTCAAAAATAAAATCAAATTATCATCTATTTATTATTTTAGCCTGGTAGACGGGAATCAAGGAGGAGGCTACCAGAAACCAAACGCCCATGGTCAACACCGGTTAGTCGTTCAAGCACAGCATTATCAGCCAACAGCAGCCGATCATCTTTGGACCAAAGTGCTAAGATCCAGAACTGGCTATGCCAAAAGTCAATACGAGGTGTACAGGTGAGATTCAGGGCCCAATTTCATAAAGCCTGTAAGCACAAAAAACTTGCTAAGCACAAATAAGTATTGCTTAACAGAAGTAGGTTACCTGTCGAAATAACATTAAGTTTACATTGTTGTGACTGCTGCTCCACTCAATTTGTGCTTCTAAGCAAAGAATTTTTACGAGCAGCATTTTCTGCGTTTAAAACACTAATCAGCTGTATGAAATTAAGAGCTGACATTTAAAGCTAAAAACTCTGCCTAGCATAATTCTGCTTTGCAAATTTCTTAGCTAAGTAAAAAAAATGACTGGCATCACTGGGGTACTATACACAGGAATGATAACTGTATTCTGGCTGATAACCTATTTTTGCTAAGCAAAGTTTGTGTGAGCTAAGCATATTTTTGTTCAGGTGCCCTTTAAATTGGAAAACTGCCAACAAAATGTACCGGGCATGTGCTTGCAATTAATTACCACTTTGCATTGCCACTCAAGAAACTAACAATAAGCTCGTTTAAACAGAAAGAAAACACAATCTACATTCCTCTCAGAATGACCAGACAAAAAGTAGAATTTGCTTAGTCTTACTTCAAGGAGGGGATACTGAAGAAGGAAAAAACCATAAGCCTCTGTCAATTTACAGAGAGAGCGCTCAAATAATGACCCTCACAAATGTGTCCCCCCCACCCCCACACACACACACACACGCAACAACTACAGAAATCCATTCCAAAGCTCACCTTTTATTCCACACATAGTAGATTTCCCATTAGTGCTAACCACTCCTCTGATGTTTACTGAGTTAATTTACACAGGAACCGGACTATTTGCTAAGCAGAGACCCTCATTGATTTTACGGCCTCATAAATCAACTCATACATTGTAATAAGGGCCTGAAGGACCGAAGTGTCAGGGCATTGTCGACAGCTCTTCGTAGAGTCCAGCGGTCAAATGAATTTCTGACGCCACTTTTTTTTTAGGTCGCACGCCTCAACGTGCTTCAAACCATGTCAAGTAGATTGGTCTACATCGATTGATTACCTGTATCATAGCAACTGAATACAGCTAATGGATGCTTTTACTTGGTGGAACAGTTTTGTTACAATGATATGAAAGTGTATGTCAGAAAGGGAAAGATGATTAATTTGGTCAACCTGCCAGGAAGTCAAAATGTTGGAGTGCACTCACTGATCGATTCTTGGAATTTATGCTGGGCTTGAAAATAAGGGGGGTGGGAATCTACAATGATCAGGCCTTTTTTACTGGACCAGATTTGTTTTAAAGGCAGTGGACACTATTGGTAATAACTCAAAATAATTATTAGCACAAAACCTTACTTGATAACGAGTTATGGGGAGAGGTTAATAGTATAAAACATTATGAGAAACGGCTCCCTCTGAAGTAATGTAGTTTTCGAGAAAGAAGTAATTTTCCACGAATTTGATTTCGAGACCTCATAAAAATTTAGAATTTGAGGTCTCGAAATCAAGCACTGAAAGCACACAACTTCGTGTGACAAGGATGTTTTTTTCTTTTTCATTATTATCTCGCAACTACGACGACCAATTGAGCTCAAACTGTCACAGGTTTGTTATTTTATGCATATTATTGAGATACACCAACAGTGAAGGCTAGTCTTTGACAATTACTAATAGTGCCCAGTGTCTTTAATAAGACTTGAATCTTACAGGCCTACATGTAGATGTTTTAAAAATGTACATAATACCAATGCAATAGGTTGTTGCGGTACCTACTGCTAGGATTCAAACTGCCTCTAGCTACGGGGCAATCTTTACTGTGGTCTAGTGATAGTGACAAGACACTGTTGAATTGAGGGGCAAAGGTCGTTGTTTGGAATCCCAACTGAGTAATGCCTAAAATGGTGGATTTGTTTCACAGGAATTGGGAAAGCACTGACTACATAATATGCAGTACTTTTAACACACATTGGTTTATGATTAAAACAAAAATGTGAATGTATATTATTTCTTCTTTGTCGCAGGAACGAGCGGATCCCGAATCAAAAGAAACCAAGAAGTTATACATGGCGGTGCTAGACAGAGAAAACACATTTGTCAAGGTAAGCAGTAAGGCTGTGTTCAAAATAGCATCTTGGCTTGATCATCGATGGAACAAATGTTTGAAGGGGAAGGGAATTTTCGTGTCAAATTAAATTTTGTGATGAACTCAATTTTCCAACAGCCTTCATCCTTTTAAAGGCACTGGACACCTTTGGTAATTGTCAAAGACTGGCATTACCACATGGTGTAACTCAACAAGTAATCTCACATTTAATCCCACTTAATCTGATCAAGATGATTCCAAACATTAACGACAATGCTCTGATTCTTTAGGATGTCGATAACTTTCTGACCGAGAAGTCATTCCTCGATCTGAGGAAGAAGGAGATGTTGTACAAGAAGTGGAACGAGCGAATCTTTGCCCCTCTCCAAGAGCAGATGTACAGAGAGATGAAGGGTAACTACGCAGCGCTAGACAAGAGAAAGAGGGCGCTCTTCATGGAATATCTACGCCATAGAAACAAGAAGGTAAAAGAAGTAAAAGTTATTCAAATTGACTTTTTAGTTTCTTTGTTCCATTATTCCTTACTCACTTTTTATATTTACTTTAAAGCTCATGATTATTCGCATTGTTTACCTTTAAACTTGAATGGCGAAAATGGAGCAAATTTTCTTCACGTATTCAATTGGAAAACAGTCCATGCAACATTGTTTGTGACACATAATTCGCTTCACAACCGCTTTCACATGAAGTATGAGAATCAGCGTAGAAACAGAAAACAGTATCAATATAGAAAAAGAACACAGAGAAGGCTGAGCTCCCATGTCTAATTTACATGTCCAACACAACAACATCTGTTAAAAGTGTGTACAAAAGATGCTTGCTTTCACAATTTAGGGCATGTTTAGGGCATCTTGTCCTGGGTCACCGGTCACCTGTGAGGACTTTAAACTGGGTGGTTTTTTTTAAATTCTGTTCAGACAATGTGCAAAATATAAAACCGAAGTGGTTTAGCGTTAAACCACCCTCGCCGACCGATTTAGCTTGATTTGTTAGAGCTTTAAGAGCGCTCGTACACACAAAGTTCAAACCGAATGGGTAAGAACTGCCTAAAACCAACTCTTAAGTACAACATGTATGTCTAAGCAAACTCTGTGGTATAATCACACAGGCCTGGAATTTCACAGAGGCAACGGAGGCCATGGCCTCTGTTGCCCTTGTCTTGGCCTTGTTGCCCTTTCAAAAATTCCCATAGACTTTCCCATAGATTTTCCAATGGAAGTGCCCTTTTCAAAATGAAAATGGCCTTGCCCTCTAAAAGATGAAATTCCATGCCTGATCACACCCCTGGATGAAAAATTTTAATCAGATGTTTAACTCACACTTTATCTTCAATATTTTCTTCACTGCAGGGTTTTGTCTCGCTAGACACCTTCGATCCCAGAGAGTATGACCCCCTGAAATTGGTCCTCCCTAGACCCGCCCCCATCGTAGCAGTGACAGACATGCTGGACGACCCTCTTATATCACAACAGCGCAATATGAACGAGGAAGACCGAACTATCATCAGATGTAGAACAGGTAAAGAGAACGCTCAAATTCTTCTCAATTTACTCTTGAAGAAATCGGTTTTGAATAATACTAACAATAAAGTTGGATTGAAAACTTTGCAACGTGGAAGTATAACTGAGAGATGTTTGCGATAACACCGTGTGAATATTTCCTTTTGAGTACTGTTGGTTCAGAAAAGAACCGATGGTTGACGACTATTCTGGTAATAAAACCAGTAACGCCTAACAAGCGAACTTGAAAACTGTAGCTGACAAGCATGAGGAAACTTTAAAACAAGGGTGCGTGCTTTGTGAACCAGAACCCAAAGTCTTCCACCATAAGTGTTCGGGTTCTTTTCGTTCTCTACATTACCAATACCAACCCTAGTACACAATACCTACAACTAAATATATCCAATCCAAAGATCTAAATCTATACAACTATAGTAAAGTATAGAAAGGTTTGCAGTAACACCATGTAATGACTATCTCTAAATGAGTTGGGGTGGTTCTGAAAAGAACTGTTGGTTTCAACTCAATGTTTCGATCAGCATGCTCTGATCGTCTTCTGGAGTACCGCAAACCTTTCCATATTGTAATTCCACCATGCAAAGTTTCAAATCCTACTTATAGTTAAGTATCTTGCTCAAGGGCATAAGTGCCATGACTGGGACTCAAACCTACACCCTGTCAATCAGAAACACCAGAGCTTGCATTTGGTGCCTTTATAGTAATGGGGAGAGGTTGATAGTATAAAACAATGTGAGAAACGGCTCCGTCTGAAGTGCCATAGTTTTCGAGAAAGAAGTTATTTTCCACGAATTTGATTTCGAGACCTCAAGTTTAGAACTTGAGTTCGCGAAATCAACCATCCAAACGCACACTACTCCGTGTGACAAGGGTGTTTTTTCTTTCATTATTATCTCGCAACTTCGATGACCGATTGAGCTCAAATTTTCACAGGTTTGTTGTTTAATGCATTATGTTGAGATACACCAACTGTGAAGGCTAGTCTTTGACAATTACCAATAGTGTCCACTGCCTTTAATCGCTTAGCCCTGACATTTCACTTTTTATCAAAGTGCCTCACACTATTGCCAACCATGTTCATTGGACCTTAAACACCTTCTCAATTTAATCCTACAGCAGAGTGACATGTACAGTCAATAACAAAAGTTGTATAATTTACAAAGTCAATGAAAGAAAGTTCCTTTTCACCCCTAAAACATGTACAGTCAATTGAAAATGTATAGTTTTAACAATTTTGTCTTAATTTTTAGGGAGAACGTTATCGGACTCTGCTGTGGAGGTCCATCGCTTGCCACCCCTTCCCCTTGTACCACTCGGCCGGCACGGGACTGAGTGTCGAACCTGGCTGGCCATGCCGCTTCATGACATCGAGAGTCCAGCTCGCTTGGGAAGCAGGTGAGTCTGAGATTACTGCACCCAGTTATTCCCGTTGTAGCTAAAAATTGATTAACCCTTTCATCGCCGGGCGATGCAGGGCAAAGTTCATTGAATTGTTTCTGAATGTGCATTGTCAACCAGTTGTTAATTCACGAAAATTTTATTGTAAGTTAACTTCAAAACAACCAATCATCAAATCACGAATCCAAAAAATGGTTTGTTGTTGGAAAAAATATAGTTTAGGGCAGAAGTTACGTGATAAAATCGCCCCAAAATGCATATGTGTGCAAACTTCACCTCCGTTTTAAAACATCCTTTTAAAACAGAAATTGTAACAAATTTGTAATTGTCATCTTTTGTCATGTTTTTGTCACCTCAGACGGCGCATGAAAGGCGTCTTCAACGACTGCCACTTTGATTTTGAGGAGTGGTCCAAGATGTCCTTTGACCCGACCATCGTCGATGAAGAGATGAAATGCCAGAAAAAGAGAGTCTACACAAGCCAGCAACCCACTATGGTATCAACATAAAGAACTTAATCCACACACAGCAGCGCAATTCAGGAGGGTTTGTAGTCACAAAAAGTCAAAATAGTTTGAAGCAATTTCCGAACACCTACTACAATATTAAGTGGCCAGTCTATTTCTCTTCAAATAAGCACGGGCCCAATTTCATACAGCTATTAAGCAGGAAATGACACTTGATTTCTTTACTAAGCAAAAACTAGTGGGGCACCATTCACAACAATGTAAATTTAATATAATTTGGGCTGGTAACCTGTTTCTTTTAAGCGATACTTCTGTGCTAAGCAAGTTTTTGTGCTCACAGATTTTCTGAAGTTTGGCCCTTGGCTTTATGAAATGTGCCTGCTCTTTTAAATGATCTAGTAAGACTTGCGGTGATGCCTCAAAATAAACTTTCTGTGAGTTGTGTTGGTTCTGGAAAGAACATGTGGTTGAACAACTTGATGTATTCTCTGATTGTTTTGAGAATGGGAAGACGAAACGTCGAGTTGTTAAAACCACCTCATCTATTCTGAACCATCACAACTTATTGAGAGTTTATTACAGCATGGTGTTACAGCACACCTTACGAGAGGTCGTTTCTCTACCATGCTAAGTTTCAAATCCTACTCATATACATGTTACTGCAAAGCCCACTAGATTGTATCTCCACCATGCACAGTTTAAAATCCTTTTCTCGTAAAAATGGTCTCACCTCGAACCTAACTAGATTCACATGCAACATTTCAAATCCTATAAATGAGTTTTGAGATCAAATTAACACAGCATTTTTCACTCATATTTTTCAAAGAGAGCTTTCAAACACAATTTTTTTTGTAATAAACGTACATTTTTTACTTAAAAAAAATACATTTTCAACTCTTCTGAACAATTTTTTTTTATCTGTGACTATTTCATGTTTTTAAAAATAACTTCTGATATCTATTAAAATAATGATTTCCCTGCTTTTATGCACTGTCTATTTTTTTTCAATTAATGAGTAAACATCTATTTTACGACTTAATTAAGTTTCTTTTTTAAGAGTAAGTTTAATTTGTAAATAGTATAGAGCATTTTGGTAATTTTTAAAGAAAATAACGTACGGTACAACTTTGGTGGTGTTGGCAAAACTGACTCCAAGCATTATCCTTACCTTATATCAAAGATGGAAATTTGAGGGGAAAAAACGTTTTTTAGCGTGGAAAATCCATAAGACTACACGGCTTGTAGCTCAACATTTTTAATGGACCAATATTTTTCTTTTTACAAAACCAGATTCAAAATGAGTTGAACAAGCCCTAAAAGAAGATCTATCTCATTTGTCATGCTAATAGACCGATCTAGTAGGCTCCGCCCACGACGCACTAGTGAGCAAGAACATGTGGGGTTCTCCAATGCCTTTCTGCACAACTCTGTCGCGGGCGCCAAGCATACGCGCACGTATTTCGGACCTTATTTGTCGGACCTTCGTTGCGTTGTGATTGGTCAATACGCAATGGGGCGGGGCTTAATGGATCGGTCTATTCAATACTCAACAGAACTAAAAGACATCATTGTCAACAGTTTTCACAAAGATAGGCTTGTCCAGTTATGACTTTACTAGCCTAATGCTAAATCTATACTGGCCTCGGACATGCAGTCTAGTGTAAATTTCTAGCCCTGCCATGCTGGGATAAAGCAAATGTTTGGAAAAAGAAACGAGCAGGTAATATGCCTGTGAACTGAAAGACTGAAAGAACTGAAATACCATTGTCAACAGTTTCACAAAGATTCTACACAATCAGATATTAATGTTTGTATTAGTCATTTGACATAATGTTTGAGAAAGAGAAAAAAAAACGTGATAGGCTTGTTCAGTTGTGACTTTACTAGCCTTTGCTAAATCTACTGGCCTCAAGTCTTCAGTACAGTGTTAATTTTGAGCCCTGCCATGCTGGGATAAAGCATATCTTTGGAAAATGAACTAGTGGGTATTATGCCTAGTGATATTTTTTCACAGGACTTCGGGGGGGGGGGGGGGGGGGAGTACTGAGTATACAGAGTTAATACACATCGGTGTATGGGTAAAAACCAAAATTAATTAGCGGGAGTTATAAAGAGCCAGACTGTTTTCAAAATTGTTTCTTCATCAGTGGAATACAACAACAATTATTTAGATACATGTATTGTGATATGGATATGCTCAAAACGTTTTTTTTTTTTTTTTTCAAGAAAAAAAAGCAAAGCTGTATGTTATTTTGATTCACACAGTTAAAAGTAACCTATGCACCTGACAACAAATGCAAAGCAAGTAGGTTCGAAACCACGCACCAGATTTGTTTCCATTTGATATACTAGATACGCACCAACAGCATTCTATACTGTTTTAACATCAATTAACATGAGGTATTTTGCAATTTTTTTTATGGAAATAGTTTAGATGTAAGAAATCTTGGAAGACCGTGAGCTCTTTCGATATGTTTCTCTCAAACTTGCTCTTGGTTTAAATGCCAATTTAAAATGACATTAATGTTTTTGTGTCAGTCAGAAGGATCAACATAATTCTTGTTTCAATGTTTATTCCAGAGAAAATTGGTTGATCAAAATACTTCTGTATTTATTGTGGTTTTGTTGTTCTCCTCTCATGTTAAAATTTTGAAGTCAATCAGGGATGAAAATGCAAAAGTGTTGACCCATCTTCATTGGTTTATGCAAATTTGCATTCATTGCTGACATTATACTCGGGGGATAATTATGGCAAAGATTGTAGCATCTTATTAAGTTTGATTGTTTCACATAGATATGGAACCTTCGAGTAAAGTTCCACCTTGCCCTTTCCTAAACTTGATCTTAAGATTTCAAGTGAACATCCCACACTCATTGCATCCGTTTGAGTGGCACTGATTTTATTCAATTTCAACAGAGGGCGCCAGATCAGACTGTCATAAAATCACAGCTTCTATGCAAAAGCTTTTTTGTGGGGGGGGGGGAATTAGCGGACAAAATGGGACTTGTTTGTTTTGTGTATGTATTTGTTTTATGAGGCTGGCTCTCTGCCTCTGTTTGGTAGAGTCCAGTTTGAATCTTATAAGTGGGCGCTGCAAACATTTTAATAAATACTTAATAATTTGGGATAACGAGTATTGATTTTGACTTAAAGGAACACGTTGCCTTGAATCGGTCGAGTTGGTCTTTGAAAAGCGTTTGTAACCGTTTTTTATAAAATGCATATGGGTAGAAAGATGTTGTAAAAGTAGAATACAATGATCCACACAAACATGCCTCGAAATTGCGTGGTTTTCCTTTTACCTCGTCGACTAACACGTCGGCCATTTATGGGGGTCAAAATTTTGACTCCCATAAATGGCCGACCGTGTTAGTTCTCACAGTAGAAGGAAAACCACGCAATTTCGAGGCAAACTTGTGTGGATCATTGTATTCTACTTTTAAAACATCTTTCCAACCATATGCATTATATACAAAACGGTTACAAACGCTTTTGTTTTGACCAACTCGTCCGATCCAAGGCAACGTGTTCCTTTAATACCCTAAGATGGACAAGTGATAATCACTGAATATTCCCACTTTTTAGAGTTCCGCCGTCGATTTCACCAAACTCTTCCTAACTTAGGATTAATCTTAAGACTTAGGACGAGTCTCAGCCCTGCACTGTACCATATAAACACTAAGACTAATCCTAAGTTAGGACGAGTTACTCGTCCTAATTCGAGATATGATTAATCCTAAGCGCTATGTGAAATCGACGGCTGCCCCCTGGTGAGGAAAACAAAATCCATTTTTAACTTTCGTTAATTTAATATTTTTTTCATTTTACAATAATTGTGCTTACTGGACGTACAAAAGTTGAGTAATGTATCTTTGTTAAGAGTACCCACACACGGTGAACCTATGAGCATAGCACATTATATTTCACTCTGGTTATTTTAATTAGCGGTAATTAATTAGTAATTGTAAGTTGAGAGCACTCTCGAACAATGTACAGCAAACTATGCACAGTATACTAATTATTATTATGGAGGTTATTTACTGTATGCAAATTAACAAAGTCACCAACAACATTCCTATGCACAACTTGTATTCAAAACTGAACAAATTTTGTACACATTATCAAAAATAGTTTTATAAACAATACTAGTTGCACATTATGAACAAATGTATTATTTTAACGAAAAATTGGAGTGATTCTTTATAGAAATAGCTTTGATTTATATTTTGAAATGATATTATGTTGATTTATTTTAGAGAAATGGAGTTACTGATGAAGTATGGGATTATGAAATAAAAATTATCAACTTTTTTGTGAATATTATTTGATTGTTATGGTTATTTTCTTAAAATATTTGTCTTACACATGACATAAAAAAGGTGTGAAAGTTAAGCGAAATCACGTGAATAGAGTCACGAGAAAGAAAAAAAGTTGGAATGCTTTCACATTGGTTTTAAAGGCACCTGCTATTGGCAATTACCCCCAAAAATGTTTAGCATAAACACTTACTAGGTAACGAGAAAAAAGAGCTGTTGATAGTATAAAACATTGTGAGAAACGGCTCCGCCTGAAGTTTTTCTAAAATAAATACACATCGGACAAGTGCTACGTTTTCCATTTACAGTGTGGACAGTTCCAAAGATTCCAGTTTCTACAAACAATATTTGTATGGACCAATCATCTAACAGCAAGTTAATGTATGCGTTTGGAATTGGTTCCATGTTTGAACTTGATTTAAACGCATCCATGTCAAAGAACAGTCTTCTCTGTTGTATCACAACATTTGTTATGCATAAAATAACAAACCTGTGAAAATTTGAACCTATTATAGGTCGTCGAAGTTGCAAGATAATAATGGAAGAAAAACACCCTTGTCTCACAAGTTGTGTGCTTTCAGATGCCTTGAATTCCAGACCTCATATGACGTCTAGATTCAAATTAAAAAATGTTAGTGAGAAATTACCTCTTCATCAACAACTACGTTACTTCAGCGGGACCAGTTTCACACTGTGTTATACTATCAGTAGCTCTCCATTGCTCATAACCAAGTAAGTTGTTATGCTAGCAATTATTTTGAGTAACTACCATTAGTGTCCAGTGGCTTTAAAAGAGGGAGTTCGCTTTTTAGTTTGTGTTTTCTGGTATGGTTAAGTTGCAGCTAGATCGTTTAGTATAAAATAAACACATAAAAAATAATGTAGAAATGAAAAACAGTCACTTTAAAGCCATTTTGACCCTTTCGGTACAGAAAAAAAAAAGTTCACAGATCTACAAATAACTTACAGGGTTTACATAAGTTAATGGTGAAAGACTTCTCTTGAAATATTATTCCATGAAATGCTTTACTTTTTGAGAAAACATTAAAACAATATAAATTCTCGATATCGAGAATTACGGATTTATTCTAAACACATTTCATGACACGGCGAAACGTGCGGAAACAAGGGTGGGTTTTCCCGTGTTTTTCTCCCGACTCCGATGACCGATTGAGCCTAAATTTTCACAGGTTTGTTACTTTATAATATAGAAGTTGTGATACACAAAGTGTGGGCCTTGGACAATAGTGTTTACCGAAAGTGTCCAATGGCTTTTAGTTGTGATTTATGATGCACTATGAATTGCTTGGATCTTTGTTTCATACTTTGTTTCATTCTTGTTATGTCTTGGGCCTTTTCACGAGTTGTCAAAAGGGTAACCTTGGCGGTAGGTACAGTCTAGTCTACCCCTTCAAAGTCAATATCAATCCGACAGGTGCATAGTGACTCGCAAGAATAATAAAATAAACCCACGTGAAAGGTGTAAATATGTCCAGTCTGGCAGAAGAAGCTAATAGCGACCGAACAAAAGTTCTTATCAATGCCTTTGCCGTTTTTGGTGTTTCATAATACTGTGTGATTTCCTATTCATGCAGTTGACGTTGAACGTTTCAGTTGGCGCAACAAGGATTGTATATACGTGTTAAAGCCATTATACACTTTCGGAACAGGAAAAAAATAATAAAAGTTTACAGATTTACAAATAACTTACAGGGTTTACATAAGGTAACGGTGAAAGACTTCTCTTGAAATTATTATTCCATGAAATGCTTAAAAACAATTATTAATTCTCGATAGCGAGAAACGTGCAAAAACAAGGGTGGGTTTTCCTGTTATTTTCTCCCGACTCCGATGACCGATTGAGCCTAAATTTTTACAGGTTTGTTATTTTATATTTAAGTTGTGATACACGAAGTGTGGGCCTTGGACAATACTGTTAACCGAAAGGGTCCAATGGCTTTAAAGGGACACGTTGCCTTGGATCGGACGTGTTGGTCTATAAAAAGCGTTTGTAACCGTTTGTTATGAAATGCATATGGTTAGAAAGATGTTTTAAAAGTAGAATATAATGATCCACACAAATTTGCCTCGAAATTGCGCGGTTTTCCTTTTACTTTGCGAACTAATACGGTGGGCCTTTTTGACTCCCATAAATGGCCGACCGTGTTAGCCGACGGAAGTAAAAGGAAAACCACGCAATTTCGAGGCATGTTTGTGTGAATCATTGTATTATATTTTTACATCTTCCTACCCATTATGCATTTTATAACCAACGGTTACAAATGCGTTTCAAAGACCAACTCGACCGATCCAAGGCAACGTGTTCCCTTTAAAGAATCTGGACACTATTGGTAATTGTCAAAGACCAGTCTTCTCACTTGGTGTATCTAAACAAATGTATAAAATAACAACCTGTGAAAATTTGAGTTCAATTGGTCGTCGAAGTTGCGAGATAATAATGAAAGAAAAAACGCCCTTGTTACACCAAGTCGTATGCTTTCAGATGCTTGATTTCAAGACCTCAACATTCTAAATCTGAGGTCTTGAAATCAAATTCGTGGAAAATTACATTTTTTTTCTCGAAAACTGCGTCATTTCAGAGGGAGCCATGCTCCCACCATTTCATACCATCAACCTCTCCCCATGAGTCGTTACCAAGTGAGGTTTTATGCTAATAATTATTTTGACTAATTACCAACAGAGTCCACTGCCTTTAAGTTCAGTGTGTGCATGTCTTGGGAATGTCTTGGTGCATGTCTTGGTGACTGCTCATCCTTATGCATATAAAAGTAACTTTGCAACTCGCATCATCACCAAGTGATGTTAGAGGCACTGCCGTCGATTTCACAAAGAGTTGGGACTCGTCTTATCTCGAGTTAGGACGAGTAACTCGTCCTAACTTAGGATTAATCTTAAGGTCTGCAGGTTACAGTGCAGGGTTGGGACTCGTCCTAAGTCCTAAGATTAGTCTTAAGTCAAAAAGAGTTTTGTGAAATCGACGGTTGGACACCTTTGGTATATAAGGACCAGTGTTTTCCCTTGGTGTACCCCAACATAGTCTGGGAAAGTTTTGTATCAATTGGACATCTAAAGCGCGAAAAAATAATGAAAGAAAGAACACTATAAAATGTTGCGCGTAGTATTTTGTGTGCTTTCAAGACGCCTAATAAGTAATATTCACAGAGTATTATTATTTTTTTTAAAGTGAGAAACCTCTTTCTCAAATTAAACTATACTTTACTGATCAGTGGGAGTCATTTCTCTCAATGGCAAACAAATTACTTATGTAACTCAGCACTGCAGCTGTTGATAGGATAGTTCCCTTCGAAGTAATGTTTTGGACATTTTGTCACCCGAATTTTTTTTTTAATCCGTTTGCAAGAATAAAGAGAATGCTTTATCGGTAAATTTTATTTTCTTCCTGCCACTCTTTTTCCCGAATAAGTGTTAGTGTTTACGATAATAAAATACTAACCACAAAAGAGACTATTTATAGTGCTCACAAATTTACAAAAAGCACACCATGGTTCAAAAAAGAGCAAACTTTAGCAAAAATCAATTTTGGCCTAAACGCACAAATCGTTTTCATCTAAAATAAATATCGATGACTTCACATTTTTGTACAGGTAATATTTATAGAAATTATTTATAGTAAATATTGTTGACTCCTTCTGTAAGTTTGTTTTTTATTGAACTGCCGCAAATCTACAATAATAATAAATAAATGAATAGAAATAAAATAAAACATACAAAAATATTAAATAAACAATATTATTTTCTGACTTCAGAAGTTCGAAGTCGACTTTGTTCACGCCCGGGTTGAACTTGGGAATAAAGGGCTTGTTTGTAATAAAAACCTCACCGAACGTGGTGCAGTGGATTAAGCAACAAAGCTATAATGGGTGTACATAAAGTTTTATACCCCCCTTTTTTTTTTACCAAAGTCAAGGCGAATGGAATAATCCCATTTTACGGGTGACTGCTCGCGATCACTGGGCGCCCTTCCTACCAACGCATTGTGCTCTTTGGGCGGCTGTTGATTTTTTATTATGTTCTTTTCGGGACCCCGAGATATGAATATAAGATGGCAAGTTCACGGTCGGGTCAGTATGTACTTTTTTCGTAATATGTTTTCTGTAAGTGCTTTGGCTTTCTCGTCAAACAGATTTTGTATTATTTTTTATATGACAATATTCATCACCTAACAAACACGCAAGGCCGGACGGTACGGTCACTTCAAGGTGAGGGCTTCGCTTAAACAAATCACTTATTCACAAATCACAAATTCACTTTACAAATAACTTACAGGGTTTACAGAAGGTAATGGTGAAAGACTTCTCTTGAAATATTATTCCATGAAATGCTTTACTACTCGAGAAAACATTAAAACAATATCAATTCTCGTTGTCAAGAATTGCGGATTTATTTTAAACACATGTCATGACACGGCGAAACCTGCGGAAACAAGGGTGGGTTTTCCCATTATTTTCTCCCGACTCCGATGACCGATTGAGCCTAAATTTTCACCGGTTTGTTATTTTTTACATCAGTTGTGATACACGAAGTGTGGGCCTTTGGACAATACCGTTTACCGAAAGTGTCCAATGGCTTTAATTGATTTGGGCTCTATATCAACCGCCCCAAGGGGCACGTTGCCACCCCTACTCCTGGGGCTGATGAAATAGGGTTACTCCCTTCACTGTTCCCAAGGATGTAGAGAGGCATTTGGTGACTTTATGTTTGGTGGCTTGCTTGCCTGCCTGCATGCTGGCATGATTGCTTTTGATATTTTGTATTGCTTGTTGCTTGTTTTCTTCCTTACTACCATTGACATCAATCTGCTCATCATTGTTTCGATTCGCGCCATCTACAAGGTTTGTTTACACCTTGGCCGCGAGTTTTATTCTTCCCCAATATTGCTGCTGCAGCAGCTACGTTTACTTTTAGTCATATTCCATAACGCAAATTATAATTCGTCACTTCTGATAATTATGACGTGTGGCCCAATTTCATAACCCTGCTTACCGTAAGCAGAGAATCTGCGCAGGGAATTCCGCGCTTTGTTATAGCGTATTTCACGGGTTAGCAGGAAATTGTTGCTCCTGCTCGTGCTTACTCCAGGGCCGATTTCATAAAGCCTGTAAGCACAAAAACTTGCTAAGCATAGAAAAGTACTGCTTAGCAGAAACAAGTTACCAGCTCAAATTACATTAAGTTTGCATTGTTGTGGCTGGTGCCCAACTTATTTGTTTTTGCTTTGAAAAGAAATTTGTTAAGCATTATTTTCTGCTTAATGTCTATATGAAATTTGGCCCAGGTTACTGGACGGTTCTTCGGTGCCAAAATATGGCGCTTGCAAAGTAAGCTGAGAATGGTTATCGTAAGCCAATACATTGGCGGTAAGCAGAGCCATGAAATTTTGGTCCTGCTCGTGCGTACTCCACGTTACCATACACTCTTCGATTACACGGCTAGTGCCGAAATTCGGCGCTTGCAAATTAAGCTGAATATTGTGATCGTAAGCCCAGAAATTGGCGGTAAGCAGAGCCATGAAATTGGGCCCTGGCCACGACTCATTTAAGTCGATGGACTATGTGCTATGTTCTGCTTTCAGCCCCGACAACATCCAGGAGAATCATTTCGTTGCCTCAAGACTCATTAAGTGACTTACACTGATTGGGATTAACCAAGTTAGACTAATTCACCCAGACGCAATCAGAATACCAATGAATAAAACATCCATGAGTTAAAAAACACCCAAACGGCTCTCTGCGTAAAAAAGGCATCACATCAACACAACAGATGTTAACTAATAAATTCATCACGGATAAGAAACGCCTCAGGGGTAATAAATTGCCAGAGATTTTTTTTTGTCTCCTTTTTTTCTTCTTGGGGGGATAAATTCGCCCCTTCCCGCCAAGTTATAATTTGTATGATCGTGGGCCAGGCACGCAGACCATTTTAGCCGATTAACACACACCTCAGTTTTTAAAGCTTAAGTTATTCACAATTTGAGTGGGAGGAGGCCAGACATCAGAAAGGGTGCCGACGATTTGGGCATCTCCCAGATTCTTGAATGAACCTCTAACCATTGTCAAAGGTAAAAGTACCCTGAACTCCGGGGTTGGTTTTTGCGTACGGGACCACCGTGAATTCTTCGGGCAGGAGGTGGATCTAAAACACCCCAGCGTGTGGCATGACTTCTTCACGCCTCGCCCCCCACTCTCGGTCTTTCAAAAAAGAAAAAAAAGTCTACAACATGTACTTTTCGCTGTGACTTTTTCACTGCGATTTTTTTCTTCTTGTGTTCTCACGACGATTTCACTCCCGCTGTGCGAGCTACGGTACGTTGATGCTAAACTGTTTTTCTTTGGTATTGAACCTTTGAATAATGAGCGATTAGGATCAGGTATTACGGTGATAAAGTAAAGTCAGGACGTGGCTTGCTGAATACGTACCCCGCCGGCTGCCGTTTTAGTCTTTCTCTGCGTTTACAACAAACTACATTTTTTTGGTTAAAAAGTCTGCAAAATTACTAATTGTACGAGTGATCATCACAGAGGCACGTTGAGCAATCTGTGAAGGTTTCAACTAAAATTGAATACACGATCTCTTCCTTCGTGCTGATAACACGAAAGTTAAAGTCACTGGACGCGTGTGGTAGTTACTCAAAATAATATCCCAGCATAATTATGCATAACTTAACAAACCTTTGAAAATTTGGACTAAATCTGTTATCGAAGTTAACAATGAAAGAAAAACACTCGCTGCACAAATTGTATGCTTTCAGCAGATGCCCAACAAAGTCTTCAATAGATCGATAGGCCTGGTATTTTATTATTTTAGTGAGAAATTACTTCCTTCTTTAAAACTACGTTACTTCAGAAGGAACCTTTTCTCACAAAGTTGTATGTTATCAACAGCCGCCCTTTGCTCGTTACCAAGTAAGTTTGTATACTAACAGTAAACCATTAGTACCCAGTCCTTTAACAAAGCATTACAGAACGTAATATCGGATAGAGGTTCAATGGTAGCTGCTGTTGTTGTTGTTATTGTTGTTGTTGTTGTTGTTGTTGTTGTTGTTTGTTTTGTTTTCATATAAGCCAATACTTCAAATCTTGTCATAGTCTGTGTGACCGTTCGGATGCGTTTTAATTTGCCTGATCCAAGTAATATAAAAACACAATTATATTTAAACTTCAGTTGTAAACCCTATTATTCATTTCGACTCAATATTGACATCAAAAAGAGCAATTTTGATTAAAACCACTTTCCATTCTCAGTAGTGAACCTTTTGCTGTAGTATCAAGTTCCCATTAAAACACACGCTTCCAGACTCTTTGTGAGGCCCTTTCAGAAAATCTCACCGTACAATATTCTATTAATGATGATTTTTGCAGAGTCGACTTTACAAGAGAGGGAAGCCTAGGGCTATTGTACGTCCGTGATGCAGTGAGAAAGATACAAAACATTGAACAACAAACATAGACCCTCGATTATTGGTATAATTCGCTCCCTCGCTATTGATTTTGCAGTGAGCGTAATTTGCGTCCAATTGAGTAACATTTACCATTTCGGATTAAGTTTCAGGAAACACAATTTTAAGCGGCATTTTCGAGAATGGCAATTAGTTTGCCTTCATGGTTTCTCTCTTTTCTTTACTTTCCTTGCATTGTAAACTCGAGAGGGAGCTAGTATATAGAGCATCTATATCAGTTTCTGTGACACGCCTTTGTGGATGCTGATATTATGAAAAGCAAAATTCACAACGCAAATTTGTAGAAAGACTTTTCACCCAGAAAAAAAACACTGTTTAATTGGTAAATATGGCGCGGGTCTAACCGGACGATAGAACGCGGATTGATGCTCCCAAAAAGGTGACGTAAAAACGGCGGGCTTTCCCCCCGCCAAATTGATACCCTTTTTTGTTCTTGTGTCATTTGTTTCTTTGTTTGCTCAGGCAATATAAATAACAAGCATTATAGGTTGAACAAAAACCATTACTAAACATTTAATTACTATTTATTCGTAGTTTTTATTGAACACGTGAGTACGAATTTTAATTAAGAGTATCAGAAGATATTCTAAATCTAGACGATTGGAGTGATTTATGGAGTTATAAAAACGTTTTTTTTATAGGGAAAATTAGCATACAGTTCTCCAGGAAAAAAAATCAACAATATACACCCTCATGTTAAATGTTAATAGAAGAAGTAACTTTACTACTTATTTCAACAACTCCCACACAAGTTCTTGAAACCATTGTTCTCAACTGTGCAATGCCACTCAACTACTGGCGACTCAAATTTGAATTGATTTCGAAACCTCAGCTGACGTGAATTCTCCAATTCAAGCATCCGAAAGCATGGACAAGTATGGAAACAAACGTGAATTGAATAGTGAAGTGATTCTGGTTACTTTTCAACCATAAAACCTTCGATTAAACGAAAAACAAAACTTTTAGTTTAAAATACTTTGTGGAACAAATCACAATGGTGATGATTTTTTGTTAAGTGTTTAAAGGTGGATGGTGACCTTGCATTCCCGGACTCAGTTTCAAAGAGCAGGGCCCAATTTCATAGAGCTGCTTAAGCACAAAATGTTGCTTAAGAAAAAAAAACCTTGCTTAGTAAAATCAGATTACCAGCCAAGACTCCACTCAATTGTTATGCTAAGTGAACAACAGCTAAATACCAGTCAGAAGCAATGTGTATAGCATAAAATGTTGGCCAGTAACATGTGTAATAAGCAAGCTTTTTTCGTGCTTAAGCAGCTCTATGAAATTGGCCCCTGCTTAAGCACAGAAATAAGCAAAGCAAAACAAAATTATGCTTACAAGAATAAGGTTACCAGCCAAGTTACCATGTCACATGCACAACTGTTGACTGGTATTCTGCTCATTGGGCTAAGCAGGGATTTATTGAGCAGTGTTCCCTGCTTAAGCATATCTATGAAAATGAGGTCTGGGGCCAATTTCATAGAGCTGCTTAAGCAAACAATTCGCTTAAGCACGAAAATAGCTGGCTTATTTTACACATGTTACTGGCAAAAATGTCATGCCACATACATTGCTTGTGATTGGTATTAAGCTGTTGTTTACTTAGCATAACAATTGAGTGGAGTCTTAGCCAGTAATCTGATTTTACGAAGCAAGATTTTGTTTGCTTGAGCATTTTTTTTTGCTTAAGCAGCTCTATGAAATTGGGCCCTGGAATCATCCACATCTACAGTGCCCAATATTGCAATAAAAGAACCAGACTTTTTTGTTTCATGGCACCAGTCTTTTTCTCTCTTACCAATGCCTCGTTACGGTCGCCGAACTGTGGCACATGGGGGCTTTGTGTTTTGCGGTTTGCGGCAGGTATCAGACTTGGCTTGTCGATAGACTGGCAACAGTCATATTGGTTGATCGAGGGCCTCTGGATTCACATCTCCCCCCCCCCCAATACCATTTTCCTACACAACCCCTGATTTCACAAAGGTAGTCCTAACTTAGGACTAGTCCTCGGCAATGCTAAGAGATAGGACCAGTCCTAAGTTAGGATGAGTTACTGGTTCTAACTTAGGACTAGTCCTATCTCTTAGCATTGCCTAGGACTAGTCCTAAGTTAGGACTACCTTTGTGAAATCGACCCCAGGGCATTTACCACGGATCTTTTTGTGACCTGCAGTCGATTTCACGAAACGCTAGGATTAATCCTATCTCGAGTTAGGACTTAATAACTTGTCCTAAACTAAGATGGGTTCAATGCGTCTTACGGCAGTGCAATAATTTTTTATAAATATGTAAAGGTTTTTTTCGAAACCGCGGATTGGGCTTCGGCTTTGGCATAGGTTGCGTCAGTTATTAATTGGGAATGTGTAATTTCTTATGCGGCTTCCAAGCCCAAGCCTGCACTAGCCGTAGTTTCGAAAAGGGCCGTTATAGAATAATATGCCGAAAGTACATCTCGACCTATCAGATGCTGCGAATATTATAAAACCTGCATCATAAAAACAACCATGTTGTTTTAACACCTTTCTAAGCAAGTTTTCATGCTTACATGGTATACTAAATTAGGCCCTGCCCCCATTTCCCGTCAGACCCGCAAGCGCACTGCAACATGGTGTCGACAGCACAACGCATTTCACGACCCCCATCTTACTACTACCAGGCCCGGCCGTACTCACGGCACGTTGTTCCCGTACGGGGCCCGGTACGGGAAGCCGAAAATCGCCTACCCTCGGGGACATCCCGTCCTTCAAACCCAAAAACCCTTTATCAAGCCCACAGTCTCACCCCACAATTAGTGTCACAAAAGCTCTATATATTTGTGCGTTTTTAAACACATTTTTATGCTGTTTAAATTCATGTTTGTCTACGGATTCGATGACAGTCAAGGGGTCCCCCAGCCGGCGTTCGACCCCCCTTTGTCCGCTGGAAGACGCTGGGGGAATTGAGCGACTCGGTAAATGTTAAATGGCTAGCCAAACAAGGGCTACCGTGTAGCTTTGCACTTGATTCGACCGTAATTTATGGCTTTTAGGCATAAGGGTCTTATCCTGACAATAAAGCTTTCAATGTCATTTTTTTTTTTTTTTTACAAAACAAGCTTCAAGAAGGAAATTCACTACAGTACGGTGTCCTCAAAATAACACGTTTCCTTAACTTCGGTGTTTTCAAAACAGAGCAGGTCTGTTTTAATGCGTTCACACCTTTACGATGACTGCATTGGTTTTTGGGGGGTTTGACATTCTAGCAATTGATAGAGGAAATGGGATACGGGCTTGTATGCCTCAATATATGGTGGCCGCCATTTTGGTTCTGCGTGGCGATCTTGCTGATGCAAATTATTTGGATGATTCAACTATGGTGGCCGCCATTTTGGTTCTATATGGACGATCTTATGCGGAATTAGTTTGATGTATACTTTGCATACTATCACTGCTGTCCCGACCAGAAAATGTTGCTATCTTTTTCCACTTAAGATATGAAAACAGTCGGCGGCTATAAACATACTACGAGTATGGTACATGTTTCTGCTATTGTCAAATACCAGTCTTCTGTCGTTGTGTATCCCAACATATATAAAAAATAACAAACCTGTGAAAATTTGAGCTCAATTGGTCATCGAAGTTGTGAGATAATAATGAAAGAAAAGACACCCTTGCCACACAAGGTTGTTTGCTTTCAGATGCCTGATTTCGATACCCCGAAATCTAATTCTGAGGTCTCGGAATCAAGTTCGTGGAAAATTACTTCTTTCTCGAAAACTACGTTACTTCAGAGGAAGCCGCTTCTCACAATGTTTTATACTTTCAACAGCTCCCTAATACTCGTTACCAAGTAAGGTTTTATGATAATAAATATTTTAAGTGATCACCAATTGTGTCCACTGCCTTTAAGCAAACCCATAGAAGTTTGTGTGGGGTATTGTATTTTGCAACTGTATTTAATTTAATGTCACAATGTGTGTATCGTCTACTTTTTAATAGCTGTGTATTTGGTTTGCGAGCTCAACTGGCCATCAAATTTTCAAGAGAATAAAAAAAGAAAAAAACACCCTTGTTGCATTACTTTGTGTGCTTTCAGATGCATACAATAAAAAGGCTTCAGCTGAAGTCTTTAATATTATTTGAGTGAGAAATTACCTCTTTCTCAAAAACTATGTTACTTCAGAGGAAGCCGTTTCTCACAATGTTGTATACTATCAACAGCTCTCCATTGCTTGTAACCAAGTTAGTTTTTATGCTAATAATTATTTTGAGTAATTACCAATAGTGTCCACTGCCTTCAGGGGCAAGGTTGTACCAGTGTGCTAAGCGCAGACTGATGATTCGTTTAGCTCATTAAATTGGACTTAATTTGTCTGTTCTAGAAAATTTGAAGCTTTGTCTTTAAAACTAATAATTTCTTTGAGTAATTACCAATAGTGTCCAGTTCCTATATTAATGGTCGTTGCCTCATTCACAATGAATTACTCGTATCATTTATGTCAACCACTTTCATCAGCATATAAATACCCAGATAAAAATTAATTTCACTTGTGTACAATCGATTAATAATAGCTAATTTAACAAGGCACTTGTTTCCGACACTGACGCTACTGTCCGGTATGACCTAAATTTTGACAATTCAGTGAACTAACATAACAAATTCATCTCTTTAAAAAAAAAACTCCCAAGTGTGAATGAAAAACTGTGTCATCCATTTTTACCAAAACAACGGGGGGACAAATTGAGAACAGTAAAATGTAGAACAGCCTTTCAGTTCTGCGCCAAAAAACATCTGGCTGTCAATCATAATGTGTTTGACCAGGTGCCGTGAAATGGGGTGTCCCGCCCCACCCAGCACTGCCCTGCTTGACAGCACCCTGTTTGACAGCCCGGACTTGCCCCGTCAAAAAACGCGTACAGCCTCCGCGACCACAATACTCCCGCGGGGGAAAGTTAGGGGGGCTAACCGTCACTCCGCATTGTCACTGTAGTTTCGGAGTCGCTAAGCCAGGCTGGCAAGCGAAACTTTTGACAGAAAATAGAGGATCCCTTTTAAAAAGAGACCTAGATCTGGCCACGAATCTGGGCCGGGAATAACAGGCAGTGTAGGTCTAATTATGAGTACATAAGAATGAAAGTTGACGGCGGAGGCAATGCTAGTCCTACTTCGATGAAAGGGAAAACCCTACTTTTGACAGTTCATTGGAACTCTGAACACCCGATGAAAAGGAAAAAATAGGCCAAAGTCCAAGCTATTGTTTTGGACGTGCCGTTACCTGCATTCCATGTACCCTAGTCCCTTAATTCTATTTAATTACTCGCTGTTTATTTATCTTCTATTATCTTGCAAATCTGTGGTTAACGAAACCTAATAGGCAGCCCAACTAAAATTTCCCGTTTTACCTTGTTTTTTTTGTGTGCACACATCAAAACCGAAGTCTACAACCCGGAAAAGGTTGTAGTAGTATTGTTCCTTTTAAGAGTGCGTTATTGCACAAACTCTATTAATTCTTGACGTGTTAAAGGTACTTGACACCTTCATTGCCAAAACTCAGTATTCCCACTTAGTGTATCATAACATAAGATTACGAATCTGTAAAAAAGTGGACTCAATTTTCATCCAAGTTTCAAAATAATTATAAATCAAAACACTCTTGTCGCACAATTAATGTGTGTGCTTCCAGATGCCTACAGGCTTCAGACCTGGTCTTTTATCAGACCCCCCCCCCAAAAAAAAAAAACAAAAAAAAAAACTACGTTTATTTTGAAGGAGCCGTTTCTCAAAATATTATTCTATTATCAGCTCTAACCCATTGCTCTTTTACCAAGTAGATTTTTCTGCTATAATTTTCTTTTGTGCAATTATCCATGTGTCCAGTGCCGCCTTTAAGTGGTTTGGTAACTTTTGTTGGACCAAAACACAATGTCAACAGACTTACATTAAACTCACACGGTTTGAAGATAATGATGAATGAAAGCTTGCTGAGGAGTTGTAGTCTTCAAATAATGGGTAAAACAATGCCACGAAAAAATAACATCCGTCTCAAGAGACGGTTTTGTTTTAGCATGTTCAACGTGTTACGCGACTCTCCTGAAAACATTTGACTGTGATTTCCACTTTTTTCCCCAAAAATGTGACGACTCATGAAATTTCTAAAAGTAAGCTGTATTACATAAACATGTTCATACAGGTTTATAACGTAGGAGAGGTAGCCGATTAGGTGGGGCAATATGCTGTAGCCATAAAAAGAAGGTAGACTGGGAACGGTCCGAGGCGAGAATCTCGCGAATGAGTCAGGGTTATACGGTAAGCATGAAACTTATGCTTAACATGTTTTAACTTAGGACAACACACATGTGGTGTAACTATAAGGGTCACAGGGAAGGACCTGACCCCACCCCCGGTAAGAGCCTCTCTTCCAGCACTAGCCCGCCACCAAAGATCGAATACTAAAGTAGCTCTGTGAAATTGGGCCCTGCTCTCGGCTGGTCACTTAGTTAAAGTTTGGCCATAATGTGAGCACAGTTAGGTCAGGCAAATCGAAACGCAAAATGGTGACCATATTTTGGACACAACGATAACGCAAAATGGTGACCATATTTTGGACACAATGAGCTACAAAGAAACATCAACTTCTACAGGCTACACGGTTCAGCTGTATCGGTGGTACTTTTTGCCCCAGATGGCCAAAGAATCAGTAATATTTGGCTAGTCGTTCTGGGTCAAGAAATGAGAGAAGCCTGACATCATAACCTTTTGGTGTCGACACCAGACCAGTGTCCAAGATAATACACGGCCAGTGTAAGCCAATCTACCCTAGGGTTTCGCCCTACCCACCCTCACCACCTGCCCTCTGAATCGGCTCGGGTGATCCTCAAGAATTGCTCCATAGATCTCTCAATATTATTTCATTATCATTTTCAAGAGTTTCATCTTATGATTGTACTTATAAACCACTCAGATGGGCGAGGGATTCTCATTGTCACATAAGGGCATGCTTGGCAATTCACAGAGCACTTCAAAATCTGGTTAGAAGAGAAGTGATGTTTGAGGACTGGCTCTCTGCGAGGCAGCGAAATAAAACCGCAATCACAAAATATTTACTTGTCCCGCCCTAGACATTAGACAACGACTGTTTAACTGGCGTTTTTTTTCCTTTTTTGCTTGGTGGACGTTCAGCGTGGTGATATGACAAAACGCAGGGGTTTGGACTAGCATTGGAAGGGCAAGGAGCTGTGCAGCTTTCCCATTGAAGGGAAGGCCTAGGACTACTACGTGATGTGTGAATGAAACATTGGCACAGCCACACCGAAGCTTCTTTCGGGTGCCAGGGGGATTGGTTCAGAAGGGGAAGGGGGAGAACAACGCGTGCACAAGTGGGCAAACCCCAGGCCCGGGCTACGCCGACAACAAACGCCATAACACGGGGGCCCCTCCACGCCACTAACTTGTTTGCCTTCTCGGAGTGGCTGTACTAAAAAGACGATAATGTAGAAGTACATTTGACCCTGGCGCATGGCACGATTGCACGTCGTGATGGCTGACTTCTTTGGGTTTTTTTTTTAGGGAAGAGGTTTTGGGAGTATTAAAGGCACTGGACACCATTGTTAATTACTCGAATTAAGTGTTAGCTTATTAAAAGTTACCTGGTAACGAGAAACAGAGAGCTGTTGATAGTATAAAATATTGTTAGAAACGGCTCCTTCTGAAAGTCACGTTTATTTTTTTGAGAAAGAGGTAATTTACAACTCAATTAATTACAGACTTCAGCAGACCTGCAACCCTTCATTAGGCATCTGAAAACACACGAACTTGTGCAGCAAGGGTGTTATTCTTTTAGTATTCTATTGCAACTTCGATGACCAATTGAGTCAATTTTTTCGATTGGTTTGTTATTTTATGCATATGTTGGGATAAACCAAGTGAGAATACAGTCGTCTATTTCACACAGATAGTCCTTATTTAAGGACTAGTTATTCTTAAAGACACTGGCCGATATTGGTAATTGTCAAAGACCAGTCTTCTCACTCGGTGTATCTCAACATATCCATAAATAACAAACCTGTGAAAATTTTAGCTCAATCGGTCATCGAAGTTGCGAGATAATAATGAAAGAAAAATAACCCTTGTCACACGAAGTTGTGTGCGTGTTGATGGTTGATTTCGAGACCTTAAGTTCTAAATCTGAGGTCTCGAAATCAAGTTCGTGGAAACCGGGAGCCGTTTCTCAAAATGTTTTATACCATCAACCTCTCCCCATTACTCGTCACCAAGAAAGGTTTTATGCCAATAACTATTTTGAGTAATTGCCAATAGTGTCCACTGCCTTTAAGGAGTTAATCAAAACTAAAGGCTAGTCCTAACTAAGGAGGAGTAACTCATTCTAACTCGAGATAAGACTAGTCTTAACTCTTTGTGAAATCCACCTCTGGTCTTTGACAATGTCACCAAAACGCGTCCAGTGCCTTTAATGCAAATAGATAGTCGTTGATGTTAAACCCTTAACAAGCGAGGGCCGTGGGCCTGACTTGAACTTTAATTGAAACGAGACGATTGCTTGGTTAAGATTCTTGGGTCGGGAGCTGTGAGATTAAGACATGGGGATCTTGTTTCCAATTAAGTATTTATCAGCAGAAGACAATGGGAAATATTTTGTATTAATTAAAAGGAATCGCAGGTTCATGCAGTTTTATTCGCTAATATTTATTATTTGCTTGGATCAGCGTCTTTTGAAAAAACACCACTTTATTCGGAGCTTGTCATGCAAACTCGATCAACTCGAAAAACTGATCAACATATGAACACTACAAAGACCCTGGGTGTTTAAATGCACACCATTGGTGTTGTCATGATACCGATACAGGAATTAGCATTTACAACATTTAGGTACAGTTTCAAAATTTACTTCTTGGTGTTATATAGCCACTGGATAATATTGGTAATTACTAAAAATAAATGTTAGCATAAAACCTTACTTGAGCAATGGAGTAACCGAGAGCTGCTGATGGTATAAAACATTGTGAGAAACGGCTCACTCTGAAGTAACGTAGTTTTTGAGAAAGAGGTAATCTCCCACTAAATTAATATTTGAACCTCATCCGAGGTTTCGAATTCAAGCATCTGAAAACACAAAACTTGTGCGACAGGGTGTTTTTCTTCCATTATTCTCTGGCAACTTCAGTGACAAATTGAGTTCAAATTTTCACAGGTTTGTTATTTCATGTTTGTGTACACTAAGTGATACACGAAGTGAGAAGACTAGTCTTTGACAATTACTAAAGGTGTCCAGTGCCATCAAGTTTTGACAATACGAATTTTTTTAATTATTTTTAATTAGTGTATTTTAATATCCAATGCCATAATCATGACGTCACGATTGAATATACCAAATATGAAGTTCGAAGTTTATACGATGTTCAGAATGCTAATTTTCTTGGCAATACAAAAGCAAATGTTAACATTTTATAGAACAGACAAAATAATTAATCCAAATTAATGAGCTCAACTTAGCATCATCAGTTCAATGGTTGCGCTTAGCACACTGGTGTGCCCTTGCCCTTAAGAACAGTGGACCAATTACCACAACCCAGAATCGAAATGCTAGGAAAAAAACAATTGGTAATTGGTAATTGTCAAAGACCAGTATTCTTACTTGGTGCCAACGTATGCATGAAATAACAAACCTGTGAACATTTTGGTCGTCGAGAATAATGGAAAGAAAAATACAAGTTGTGTGCTTTCAGAGCTGAGGTCTCGAATGTATTCAAGTAATAAATAACTACTTTCTCAAATACTACGCTACTTCCAAGGGAGCCGTTTCTCACAATGTTTTATACTATCAACAGCTCTCCATTGCTCGTTACTGCAATCAAGTTGTTGCGCTAACAATTCTTTTGAGTAATTACCAAAAGTGTCCAGTTCCTTTAATGGTTGTACTGTAAAGGATGCTCCACTTGCGTGTAATGTAGTGGTGTACCATAGAGCAAGAAACATGTGAATATTATTCAAAACGCTCCGTGGGGTATTAAAACCGTGATTTAAAGAGAGACAGTCTAACGCTAATGACAGTATAGAAACAATATAATGACAAATAAATGACGATCACAATACACGCTTTGAGGGTGATACATTTCATCATGAAAGTTAAACTAAACCCTTTGCTTTTACAGTCACCACCACCAGCAGCATTTCACTCACTGAAGATATTTACAAAAAGCGACTGGCCAATCAGAAAGCGAGCATTGTGTCGTCTGCTCATTTTTGTCCACAGCCTCACCGGTTTGTGTACCAAAAGTGGGAGGAGTGCTGTTGGTTTTTTTGTACGGCACCCTGGGGCGTCCTGTTCACAGTTTTTTTTTTTTACATCACGAGAGCTTTACATGGTGTAAAGCCCACAAAAGCCCCCTAGCAAATACCTCATTATAAGCTTCCAGTTGAACTGCCTGGGGCTAGACAGTTGAGGTACAGCCGGTTAAGAAGGCAAGCGGACGTCAGCAACTAACGTGGAGCAGGGATCGAGGGGGCGCAATTCGCTCGTAACACGACGCCGTGTTGTGGACGCTTTTGACCGGGGGACCGCGTTCCGCTACTCTCGAGTCACCCAGTGCCCTTGCCTGGCGGCTAGGATTAGCCTGTACTGCTGAAATTTCTCTTTTGTATTGTTCCTTTTTCGAATTGGAGACGGGAAAAGCTGCAGGCGACAGTCGACATGAGCAGCAAGGTTGGGACCACGTCAAGTAAGTAACAAAACAAAACCTTCGTACATCACTCAAAGTATCATTTACAAATCAGGAGGTGTTGTAAACGTAATGTAATCTTTACTTATTATGGAAATTCGACGCAATCACAGGCTATTGCAAGTCATTACAACAATTAAGTTTGAAAAGAAAACGCTGTTGACAAGTATTTAGCGGATTACACGATCGAAGAGGATTAAAAACACTGATCTCTCTAATTTGTTATTTTCCAATTAGCAAATCACCTGAAAGGGAAGTTTTTGTTTTCAGATATGAATACGCATTTAAAATATATGGCATTGTCTTGAAAGAAACTGGACGTTATTGGTAATTAACTCAAGTTAATTGCTAGCATGAAAACTTACTTGATAAGTTTTTTTTTGTACTAAATTGTTGCTTCTTTTTTTAACTGTTGTATATGTTAAAACCATATAGCTCTTTCAGCTCATGTTTTTATCCTGCATGTTAATGCTTTTTGACTGTACGGCGTTTTGAAAAAGTGTTAAAGCACTTTATAAATGCATTTAAGTTAATCTAACGAGCAACGGAAAGCTGTTGATAGTATAAAACTTTGTGAGAGACAGCTCCCTCTGTAGTGTTTGAGAAAAAGGAAGTAATTTCTCATTGAAATAACATATTTTAGCCCTTTTATTTGGCATCTCAAAGCAAACACATTAGTTTTTGTGAAACAATGGTGTTATTTTTCTTTCATAATCATTATTCTCTTGCAACTTCAATGACCAATTTAGCCAACATTGTCAAAGATTTGTTTATTGTATGCATATACACCAAGTGCGAAGACTGGTCTTTGATAACTACCAAACCAAATGTGTCCAGTGCCTTTGTAACATACATTAGTGGAAGTTAAAGAACTACAGACCAGCCAGTGTCAATAAAAAAGCAACATGAGCAATTATTCCAGAAAACCTCAATAACTTGATTACAGTGCCCTAGTTGTAAATTGAGCACCAGTCGACACATTTTCTACTTTCATACCAACACCAAGTCAGCATAATCAAAACGTGGTTAAGGAAAATTGTTCTCAAATATTGCAGTTTTTGTTAACTCACTGTTCACTTATTTGAGGTACGTTATATTCAGCATTGAGCAATGATTACTGTATTACGCACTGGTAGAATATTAAGTGTGTCACTTGTTGAGATGTATAGCAAAAATTGTTAGACATAGTTTCATTCACAATTTTAATGATACATGCCTTCTCCTGGAAATTTCTAGATTGAGTTTGCCCTATTTTCCAAGCAGCGAAACCCGAGTTCACATTTTAAAATTCTTCTGATATCATGTGTAGTTTTTCTATATTCTGAAGCCACAATAATTTAAAAATTCAGCGTATCCATACATAATCTTGCATATAGTGACATGTCTGATATCCATTTAAAAGTGTTATTCAGGATTGGTAGAGCTTACAAAATAGTGCTCACAGTTTGTGTGATTAACCGTTATTCATTAAAAAAAATTTTAAAAAAAGAGAGAAAAAAAAAGTGAAAAACCATACACGCAAAGTTTCGGCATACACAATAATGTCCTTAGCAGTGGACACTGTTTGTAATTACTCAAAATAATTATTGGCATAAAACCTTTCTTGGTAACGAGTAATGGGGAAAGGTTAATAGTATACAAAAATTGTCAGAAACGGCTCCATCTGAAGTAATGTAGGTTTCGAGAGAGAAGCAATTTTCCACGAAGTTAATTTCGAGACCTCAGATTTAGAATTTGAGGTCTCGAAATCAAATATCTGAAAGCGCGCAACTTCGTGTGACAAGGTGTTTTTTCTTTCATTCTTATCTCGCAACTTCGACGACCGATTGAGCTCAAATTTTCACAGGTTTGTTATTTTATTCATATGTTGAGATACACCAACTGTGAAGACTGGTCTTTGACAATAACCAATAGTGTCAAGTGTCTTCGAAAACAGCTGTTTTGTCTTTAGGTTTCCATATAGGCTACAATGTTTGTTTCGGTTATGAAATCATTTGAAAAAAGTGGTTCTAGTATAAGATTGATAATTAGTGAGAAAAATCACCCTTGGTGCATAATTTGTGTGCTTTAAGCAGGTGCACAATATAAAAGGCTTAAGCTGAAGTATTTGATTATTAATTTTTGAGTGAGAAATTACCTCTGTCTTTGTTTCTTCAGAGGGAGCCGTTTCTCACAATACTATAAACCGCTCTCCATTGCTCGTTACCAAGTAAGGTTTTATGCTAACAATTATTTTGAGTAATTACAAAAAAAACTACCTCTTTCTCAAAAACAACGTTTCTTCAGAGGGAGCCGTTCCTCACAATGTCTTATATTATTCCTATCAACAGCTCTCCATTGTTTGTTACCAAGTAAGCTTTCACGCTAAAAATTATTTTGAGTAATTACAAATAGTGTCCAGTGCCTTGTTAGCCCCTTTCACACGAGATCAATTTAGCAAGGGTCATTTGCTACATTGTAGCATGTATGTTTAAGTTTTTACAACATCTAGCAATTTTGTCTACTGTCCTAGTCTTCTTGAAAAAATTGTCAAATATTGCTACGTTTTGAAACCATGCTAAAATTGAGCAAAGGACCCAAGTCAACTTGCCGTCGTGTGAACACCCTCCAAGGCAATCAATGATATAAGATCTTCAACTGTCTAGTCAGTCAATTGTCAAACGCCCATTCAATGTACGAGAACGCCCAGCTATTAATTCTGCTCTATTAATAATGATCTGCAGTGTGTTTGGAACCGTACCCCAATTATAGGATTCATAACGGGGTACAGTTAGTTTCGATTAAGGGCTTTGTGTGTGATCGGATTAGTAGGGATTAGGGGTTTAATTGTCTTGGGTTGTCCCGACTAGACGTCATTGTGTGTGTGTGTGTGTGTTTGATGACCAAACACTTCTAACTATGAGCCAATCAACAAAGTGGAGATATGTTAAAGGAGCTGTCTGCCTCTATAGTGACTGAAATATTTACTGTGTATTGGAGGCTGTTAGTTGTTGAGTATATTCTCATTATAGTGACTGAAATATTTACTGTGTATTGGAGGCTGTTAGTTGTTGAGTATATTCTCACTTACTCTATGATATTCTATACTTTATTTTCATTTATTTATTTATTTGTTCATTTGATACTCGACATCGGATATCCGCTATTAACGTGTATCATATCATTTTAAAATAAACAACAAAGTTAAGAGATTAAGGGAGCGTCTGCCTCCATGGTGACCTAGATTTTTATTGTGGCATTTGGGAATTTTGTTTGTTCATATTTGCTCTATTAATGTTTTATTTATGTATTTATTTATTTATTTATTCGATATCCAACAGCGGATATCTGCCATTTACACAGGTATAAGTTGAAAACAATTAAATAAATATAGATATATAGATAACTAAATTTAAACCACTTGGAGAAGTGAATGAAATTTGTATTTATTAAAAAAAAAAATCCCATAATCAACAAAATCAACCCGACAAAATTTAATGTATAACTTCAACACTAACAACCAAACGACAGACATACACATACAGAAAGCCAGGCCAAAATCATTTTAAAAGTCGACACTTCCTTTAAAGGAAGTGACGGCAAAGCAATTAAATAAGTAAACTAAGTCAACACTCTGGTCGGGATATGAAAGGATTCCTTAAGTCAGCGTGCATGATTTTTCCTCCGGGAGAGGAATTAGGGTCGACGGTGATCGTTAAAGTCACCCGCCGTCAATTCTGCGTTTCAATCCCGGTGAACAATGCGCGGTAGGACTTGAGAAGTCAACACGAAGTGATGGGTAGGACAAAAGGAATAAGATAACATTGATGATGTTATTAAGGAGGGTGGGATGGGTTTTAGACGGTGGGTGGGATGGTGAGGGAGGGAGAATCTATGGGATGGGAGTGAAGATTTTGGACAAAATTATGGCAGTAGCTTTCAGATGCTGATTTCGAGACCTCAAATTCTAAATCTGAGTTCTCGAAATCAAATTCGTGGAAAATTATGGCACTTCAGAGGGACGTGTTTCTCACGATGTTTTATACCATCAACAGCTCCCCATTACTCGTGATCGAGAAAGGTTTTATGCTATAAGTTATTTTGAGTAATTACCAATAGTGTGAACTGCCTTTAACGTTCCGTCATTCCAAGCATAGGTGTCTACCTTTATCATAATACTGACATTTATTTTCCCCTTGTTCAACCCGAAAATAATTACATATTTACCCAGTCATTATCCCTAGTGGTGTATCACTTTTAGCACAATTCTTTTTTATTCATAATTATGCATATGTTATAATGCATTTGGTGCATAGTCTGTGGTAAAAATGCGAATGTTTATTCAAGTATTTTTTTTTCCGTTTTGAAACAGCATCGTCTGTCAAAATTCGTCCTGAGAAAATATGTTTTTACAATATTCGGCGAAAATCAGTCCGTGCAATTTCAATACAAACATACCAACGTATAAGCCATTCCGGTACGGCGAATTCAGACAAGTGGATAAATGAAAAAACAGTTTCCCTTTGTTACGATAACAATGGTACATCCGCACTAACAGGACAACAGAATAGTCTAATTGCTAAGAAGCCAGATATTTATTGTTTAATTAATATTGCCTTAATGACGAAAACTGAATGGACGTTTCAACAACGCCCTTGCGGTTTACAAACACAGCAAGATTTCTTTTGTCATAAAAATTTGACATTGACAATGAAATATTTATAGTATGATTTTTAATTAGAGTTATGTTTTTCTGTTCTGGATTATTGTTTGGCATGAATGACACACAGTTAATTATCACTTTCTGACAAAGAAGGGACCTTTTTCAAGATGTGGTAATTTCAGTGTAGTCTCTAGTCTAATATTATACCGAGTGGCCTTTTTATAATGACAAAGCCAGTTCTAAAATTAAACAGACTAGACATTATTTTTTTTCTCTGCTATGAAACAAATCACAAATTTGCGTATACTATTAAAGGCAGTGGTAGTTACTCAAATCTCAACATAATATGCATAAAATAACAAACCTGTGAAAATTTGAGCTCAATTGGTTTTCGAAGCTGCGAGATAATAATGAAAGAAAAACACCCTCGACTCACGAAGTTGTGTGCTTTCAGATGCTTGATTTCGAGACTTTAAAAAAAATAAAATTTATAAAAATAACTTCTTATTCGAAATACGTTACTTCAGAGGGAGCCGTTTCTCACAATTTTTAAAACTATCAACAGCTCTCCATTACTCGTTACGAAGTCAGTTTGTAAGCTAAAAATTATTTTGAGTAGTTACCAATAGTGTCCACTGCCTTTAAGCAGAAAATATGGCTTCAAAAATCTCTAGCATCAGGGTACAGTCACAAATTGTACATGTGGCATTGTAGTTTACCTTACTCTGTTAAAGGCAGTGGACACTATTGGCAACTACTCAACATAACTATTAGCTTAAAACTTTACTTGGTAATGAGTAATGGGGAGAGGTTGATGGTATACAACATTGTGAGAAACGGCTCCCTTTAAAGTGACATAGTTTCCGAGAAAGAAGTGTTTTTCCACGAATTTTATTTCGAGACCTCAAGTTTAGAATTTGAGGTCTCGAAATCAACCATCTAAAAGCACACAACTTAGTGTGATAAGGGTGTTTTTTTTTCTTTCATTATTATCTCGCAACTTCGACGACCGATTGAGCTCAAATTTTCACAGGTTTGTTATTTTATGCATATGTTGAGATACACCAAGTGAGAAGTCTGGTCTTTGACAATTACCAATAGTGTCCAGTGTCTTTAAGCATACTTTTGTTATGCTGTATTTTGTCTTTCAACCGCTTTATAAAATAGGGCCTTGATGTTTTCCTATGTTTTTTTTAAATCTATATTTTTAGTTTTCCCTTAGAAATACCTTAGGGCATAAGCCAACAATGTAAGATGTCTCATGTTTTTAATTTGAACAAAAACCTGCACACAATATTTCTCCCGTATACACCCACCTTTCCAATCATCGCACCAATTATTGTGACCCACAAAATGTTCGTCTTTAATTTCAAACGAGGTTGCCATAAGTTCAGTGCATAGAGCGAAGGAACAAATCTTCATGGACACTTTGGTAGACAATATTGACTGAAATTAAAGTTAATATCTCGCCAGTTTGTCAAAACGGGAACAAACAGGCCACGGACGATGGTATCTGTGTCATATTAGCACACAGACGCTGTTCTAAATTCACCTTGTATGTTAGATCGATACTTGTTGTGGTGATGACATAATAAGAAGACTGACTGAAAGTTTTTATCAAGACAAACAGCTACCGTGCCATGCGACAGAAACTGCGATTGCTGCGAGACCTTTGAGTTTTCCCACAAAAGGATAAACATATACCAGAGCGCTGTGGTCTAAATGAAATGGCACTAATACAGTGTATGTGTGTATTTTATGTGTGTGTACTTTTTGGTAAATATGTAGAAGTTAACAGAGTAACAACCATTTTCAAATGCAAGTGTAACGGCAAATCACGAGAGGTGGGGAGGAAGGGGATGGTTGGGGGCGGGGCAAATCTCCATGATTTGTGCTCACCTGGTCACAATTTGTTTGTGTTAATTAAAACAAATTTCAGACTAATGTAGGCGTATTTGGTTAGACTTTTTCCATGGATATCAGCCTCATCGTGTAAAGTTGAGTAATTTATGAGTCCCCTTTCTACCAGCCGCGGATACGCCCTTAATGGGATACCAGTTGTACAACATGTTTACACTTATTGGTTGTTCTTGTGTTTGTTGAATGTTTGTTTGTTTGTTTGTTTGTTTGTTTGTTTGTTTGTTTGTTTGTTTGTTTGTTTGTTGGGGGCGTTTGTTTAAATTGGCGGGAAAATCATGGCTGTCTGGTCGAAATATTTTCAATTTTGTAATGGCCAAGCAGACAGGAGTCATTCACCCCGCCTCAGTCCACCAGCAGCCAAAGGTCAACGCCATAGCGGTCAAAAGTGCGACTACGAACACGTGACCATGTCCTGGGGAGTGTGTCCCCTGTGTGCGGTCATTCCCCTACTTCAGGTCACCATTAGGTCACCCCTCCCTCCCCTTTAGGTCATAGACCTGGGGTGGTGAGATTTGAACCCCCTCTCCATCTGCCTCCTCCGTCTTCGTCCCATTGAAGTTACAAAAAAAAAATCACTTCAAGTAACACACAAAGATCATGTTAAACACTCTGAGAATGGTCTCTCACACAGCTTTCTTAAATAGAAAAACAACCACCCATAAGAGATTGAAAAGTTTGTTACATCAAAAGTAACGTCTTAAGTGGGTTTTGTGTGGTTGATTCCAAAATACGTCTGAGACAGGCTGGATGGTGTGTTCACATGGTCCACGGACAAGGAGAAACAGCGGGGAAACAGCGGGAAAACAGCGGGGCTTCAGTTGAAGAAAATCCGGCGGGCTGAATAGTCAAACACGGCTGACTGTCGCAGCTTGTACCCGGTCTTTACACACCGTGGTGCAACACCAGGGCTATTGTAACCCCAACCAACTCCAAATCAGTTGTTGAAGATAGAAAGAAGAAGAAAAAAAGCATTCCAAGGCCCAACCACTTGAAAGTGTCAAAACATTTTCTTGTTCCCTGGCTTAATTAACACGGTTCTTATGATTGGCAAGTAATAACTTTTTTTTTTCTTAGGCCGGTTGTTTACGGTGTTTGACGGGATTTAGCAGATCGAACAGCGGGGTTTTAAGCTGGTCAATTAATTCATGGGAATTATGGTTTGGGTATAAAAGATTTTATCCAATTCCCACGAGAAAGTGTAATCTTGTGATTTGAGGATTTCCGGCAGGGGTTCCCTAATCTCAAACACCCGTTTTTGTGCTCTCTCACTCTTTCGCTGATTTTGTAAAGAGGAACTCCGGACAACGTTGTGAGTTAAAGACACTGGACACCTTTGGTAATTGTCAAAGACCAGTCTTCTCACTTGGTGTATATCAACATAATGCACAAAATAACAAACTTGTGAAAATTTGAAAATCAATTTGTCCTCGAAGTTGCGAGATAATAACGGAAGAAAAAAAACCCTGTCACACTAAAGTTGTGTGCTTTCAGATGATTGATTTCGAGACCTCACGCGTTAGGTCTCGAAATAATTTCAAATATTTTACTGAGAAATTACTTCTTTCTCAAAAACTACGTTACTTCAGAGGGAGCCGTTTCTCGCAATGTTTTATACTATCAACAGCTCTCCATTGCTTGTTACCAAGTAAGTTTTTATGCTAACAACTATTTTGACTAATTACCAATAGTGCCTTTAATTTGACGCAAGGTGTCACAGTGTCCTCAGAAGTCCGTGGTAAACACTGAACGTTTTAATCGCTTCTCAAAATCACAGATGTCTATTTTGGAAACATGCTTTTTTGTCTGCTTCTCAAGTTGTTACGATTAAGTGGTTGAATGGGTGTCCAAATCCCTTCTTTATGCCGTCAATCACGATGCCGTGGGATTGTTAGAGTGGACGCCTTTGTGTTGTAATGGTGGCTTTAATTTTGGGATCAACGGTGAAAATGGGGCTGTTAGTGATGTCAGATGTAGCTCGTGGTGGGATTGTGATGAAATTAAAATGTTGTACCATATGATTTTTTTTACAGAACGAGATAATTCAGTCTGTAGAATTCATGTCTGCATTATTATGTGAATTTACCTATTATAAAATAATTTTCAAGGTATTTTTTTTCACCGAAAATGTGGATTGTGATGTAAATCAAAAGTTTTCATCTGTGTTTTTTTCTTCACAGTGTTTGATTAAGGCTGCAAAATAGTTCCTTATTGTGTGAGTTTACATAATATCAAATAATAATCCCTCTTTTACGGAAGCGTATTGCCGCAACATGAATAATTTGTGTTCCTCTCTACATACACGACAACTTATCGTGTACATCCACTTATCTTGTACGTACAAAGTCCAAAACCTTATCTTGTACGTACATAGTACGTCCAAACTTAACGTGTATGTACACGATAACTTATCATGTACGTACACGAACATTGATAAAGATTGTTAAATACTTATTTATTGTAACTTATTAATTGTTTTCTCTCCATTGGATTATTGGCTAATACAGTGGTTAAGTTTGCTTTTCTGAGAATCTATAGCTGCAAAACCAGACAAAAATTAAACTGGAATGGAATGAAATTATGCGGAATATAAGGCGATTCGGACACAGGAGATTTTTTAATTCAGTGAAACCAAATCAAATCAAATCATCCGGATTAACCTCACAACAGTAGCGAACCGCAGCAAAACTATAAACATTATAATTAAATAAGTCAATCAGAATGAAATCAAATTAAAAAACAGACTACAAACCAGATCGACTCACACAAATTGCAGTGCCCAGTATAAGAAAAAGTACACCTATAAAAGATAGCATAACCCCGCTCGAAAACAAACATCAACAAATCACGAATCACCCACATCCAAGAAAATATAATTTTGATTAGTAACGATAAGTAACGATTTTAATCAATTTCCAACATTTTCTACAATTTATTTTTAGGAGATATTCAATTTCTTAAAGCTAACCACAATCATCTTGAAATACAATCTTCAATCGATAATTTAATTGAAACTCATCCCAAATCACACACAATTCACTTCGTCTTCCCTTTTCCATCAGCAGTCGACACTTTTCATTATAATTTTGACCCATATACCCTTACCCCCTGTTTGATTAATTTTCACGTACTGACATAATGATGTTATTTCCCTTAACAATTCCTACATGAGTGCCCTAAGAATATCCAGTCAAAGGTTGTGTTATTCGATACTATGAGAGTTTATTGCCTCAAATATCACCCACCGAAAAGAATTAATCTTGTCCTGGAGCTTCCTTTGTATTCGTAAGAGCCCCGATTACAATTAATCGATAATTTTTCAAAAGAGTTTGTTTGACTAACTGGAATCGATATGCGTGTATGGTATCATCATACGATTACTATAGAAACAAATTCAAACGAGGGAAGACTCTATTGTCACTCCTGCTCAGATAAGCGCACGTCTTCCTTTTAAATTCTAGAGTAGACATTTTTTGAAGGCTGTTCTTAAAATTTGAAATTTATATTTCTTAGTGGAAATGCCTCACAATTAAGGTTTTCTTTTGCGTGTTATTATTTGGTTGATGGAGCTTAAGCTTATAGAGGAGTTGTATGTTTTGGGTCAATGACCCATATTCAACTGTCTGGACCTTAAATCAAAATTTTGAACTCTACCTTTAAAGAGGGGCTCTAAGGTCAAATTAAATTTTGTGATGACTCATTTTCCAAAAGATATAGATTCCTCATGAAAACTGGGAAAATTTATAAGTTTCTAGACTCACTTTAAAAATGGTTGGAATGACCATTGTGTTTGAGACTTTTTCAGAGCGATGTTTGAAACATGACGTCATTAAGTGTCAACAATTCAAAGAGGAATTTTATTTGTCATTAAAGATGTCGAAGTTACCGCTTTTTTTCACTGAATATAATGTACATTAGGGTGAAAGAAATGTGCAGACCCGTATTTAAAGGGTGTATGTACTTTTTGTAGGACAAAAAACACAATGTCCACAGATTTACACTAAACTTACACAGTTTGAAGATAATGATAGTAGAAAGCTTCCCTGAAAATATTACGTGCTGTGGTGCTGTAGTTTTTAAGAAATGAGTAAAACAATGTCATGAAAACAATTTTGGTCTCATGAGACCAAAACTATTTTAAGCATTTACAAACGTATTTTCATGACATTGTTTTACTCATTTCTCAAAAACCACAGCAGCTCAGTAAGTCCTATTTGAAGGGAAGCTTTCCACTATCATTATCTTCAAACCCTGTAAGTTTAATGTAAATCTATGGAAATTTTGAAAAAGTACCCAAATCCTTTAAAGCAGACGTAATTTTTGACTTTTTTTTTACGTTGTCAAATTTGGTGGAGCTGTTGGTGTTGTTGTTGTTGCTGTGTTGCTGCTGTTGTTAGTTTTGTTGTTGTTGGTGTCGTTGTTGCTGTTCTTGCTGTTCTTGTTCTTGTTTTGTTTTCACGGCGAAGCGCATGGTTTGCCTGTTTCAGACCGTTAAGGCAGCAGTTAGAAAATGAAATTATGAACTATGCTCATCTCTCTTTCCTATTAAAGGTCGCATCTTAGACATACCATGCAAGGTGTGTGGTGACCGTAGCTCCGGCAAGCACTACGGTGTCTACGCCTGCGACGGCTGCAGTGGGTTCTTCAAGCGAAGCATCAGGAGGAATCGAACCTACGTATGCAAGAACCGGGGACGTGGACCGTGTCCCATCGACAAGACGCACCGTAACCAGTGCAGGGCGTGCCGGTTGAAGAAGTGCGTCCAGGTGGACATGAACAAAGACGGTATGTTAAGACGTAATTCATATTGAATTCAATCTCAACTTAGAACAATAATAATATATAATTATTTATTATTTATACTGCGCTTATTTCATAAAATGTACACGAGCGCAAAACAAATTTAGACAATGATTAAAAAGCTAACAAGGAGGGAAATACCACAAATAATATAAAAACAAAGAAGGACAACACGAGACTCTTACATGACTTCCCGAACAGTAAAAAAGCATTAAAGACAGTGGACACTATTGGTAATTGTCAAAGACCAGTCTTCTCACTTGGTGTATCTCAACATGCATAAAATAACAAACCTGTGAAAGTTTGAGCCCAATCGGTCGTCCAAGTTTCGAGTTAATAATGAAAGAAAAAACACCCTGGTCACACGAAATTGTGTGCTTTCAGATGCTTGATTTCGAGACCTCAAATTCTAAACTTGAGGTCTCGAAATCAAATTCGTGGAAAATTACTTCTTTCTCGAAAACTACGTCACTTCAGAAGGAGCCTTTTCTTACAATGTTTTATACTATCAACCTCTCCCCAATACTCATTACAAAGTGAGGTTTTATGCTGATAATTATTTTGAGTAATTACCAATAGTGTCCACTGCTTTTAAAGGAACACGTTGCCTTGGATCGGTCGAGTTGGTCTTTGAAAAGCGTTTGAACCGTTTTTTATAAAATGCATATGGGTAGAAAGATGTTGTAAAAGTAGAATACAATGATCCACACAAACATGCCTCGAAATTGCGTGGTTTTCCTTTTACCTCGTCGACTAACACGTCGGCCATTTATGGGGGTCAAAATTGTGACTCCCATAAATGGCCGACCATGTTAGTTCGCACAGTAGAAGGAAAACCACGCAATTTCGAGGCAAACTTGTGTGGATCATTGTATTCTACTTTTAAAACATCTTTCCAACCATATGCATTTTATAAAAAATGGTTACAAACGCTTTTGTTTTGACCAACTCGTCCGATCCAAGGCAACGTGTTCCTTTAACATAAAGTACACATATCTACTAAGGAGAGGATCAATAAAGGCACATTAGTGAAACAAACTATAGTAGTAAACTTGCGGGTACAACCCGTAATTATGTGTCTTTTGAGGGAGTGTGGGCACTGAAAAGAGCCGGTTTGGTCTCGACGACGTTTCGAACAGTATATTCTGCTCGTCTTCAGGAGGAGAAAAAAAAAATGATGAGGAGGGCCACGTAGAGGAACGTGACCGTCTGAAAGAGGAGGTTTTTAGGAAGAGATGGAAGTAGTGGTGGGATAACAATGAATGGGGAAATTAAAACGGAAATGTTGAAGGTGTTTAGATGGGTGTTGGGGAGGGGGCGAATGGGATTGATTACATCATCAATAGTGCATTACGTATTGTCATGCGCAGTTAGAGTGGGTTGGTGGGCTGATTTACAGTCAGGCAGATGGATAGACGGATGGGCATCAACAAAGAAAAACAATAGGTTTGCAATTGAACATGTAATGCGATCACGTCCATTACGAAGACATTGAATGACGGTGAATGACAGTGAATGACGGTGAATGTGATACGATGGAAGGAAGTTATTATCTAGTTGAATCGGTTCTATATAGAAGCCACGTGCCTGTCCTGGACAACCCAATTATTAGAATCTCTTTTTCAGCTTTTGACAACAGCCGTTTCAAAATGAGAAAATCGTCAAAATAAGTTTTCTGTTTTGGGTCTCTTTTCAAAAAAATGAATAACTGCTCAGAAAATATCCACTCACGAATTCTAGCTTACAGCTGGTGCCAAGCAGAGTGTCTGGGAAACCGACTCTATCCATCCCCTCAGCTTTTGACAACAGACGTTTCAAAATGAGCAATTCGTCAAAACAAGTTACTGGTTTTTGAGCCACTTTTCTCACATCCTGTGTTGCAGCTTGAGCAACACTTGTCTTTTACCCCGATAACGAAAAACAAATCTCAGCACAGAGAGCCAGAAAACAAAATTGAAGAGTCTCGAGTTTTGATGGTCCTCAAAACTCAAGTTTTTTTCCTGATTTGTTAAAAAAGGAAAAGCAGAACAATAGATGTGTCTGGTTGCATTGAAAGGCGCAAAGCAGAAGAGCAGCTTTTTGTTGTTGGTTTCCTGAAGTGAGTTTATGAAAAGGATAGCCTTTAATTGTGTCATATGGTCAGAGAGTAAGAGGTTTCGAGGAGGCTGGTGTGAGTTGGGATTGAGTGGCCGTAGATCGCTTCGTCAGACGGTTGAGCATGATCGACTGACCATGGTCAGTTCATAAGAGGGTCAGATTGTCTGGACAAGGGAAACCAATAAACAACTGCTGGTTGTGTAATATTAACTCAAAGTCTACAACAAATTAATATCAATTAAATATTGACATTGTATCGATAGCTCGAACGTCAAGGTGAAATTGATACATTGACGGACCTTTTTGAAACTATGGCTTACATCTTTTTATGGCTTGCAGTTTTCTCCAGAGCATACTGATCGAAACGTCGAGTTGAATCTAGCGGTTTTTTCAGCAGAACCACCCAAACTAATTTAGAGATTGTCATTACATGGTGTTACTGCAAACCTTTCCATATGGCTTACATCTTGGAAACATGCCGCTTGTGTTTAGCATAGTTTCATTTGTCAACAAACCCTTTGCCTCATCAAATAAACTAATATTTCAGATCAAATTCATCAAAACATATTAAGAACAAGAGTGTGTTTCGTCCACTTATTTTGATTTAGTTTCAAGAAAGGAAAACAAAGAAAAGAGACACAAAAGTATGAGTAATTACATAATTAATTTAGAGATTTGAGTTCAGTGTTGAACAATAAAATTTACTGGCCACCAAAAACGAAAGAGGATGAAAAATAAGTTAACGAATAATAACGCCAGTACAAATAGTATGGTTATTAACGCATGTTTGTTTTTATATGAATTTAATTATATACACTTCTTTTTGTATATTCAGTTCTTTAGTTCTTATGTATTTGTGTTTGTTTGTCTGTTCAATAGCTGTGCAACACGAGAGAGGTCCTCGAAACTCCACTCTCCGTAAACACATGGCGCTCTACCTCCGAGACGCTCACATCTCGCCGTCGTCCGAGCTTGTAGGGCACCCCATCAGCCCCGGCTACTCGCCTCACAGCCCGGCGTATTTCCACCCGTTCTTCGGTGCAGTCAACGGCGTAGAGCCAACGTGCGGAGGTCCGACCATGGGCCCGGTGAATTTTCCGTTTCACGGCGTAGCGCCTGGTTTAAACCCGCTCAGCCTCTGCCAGCCTGTCCCTCGTGTAAGTAAAAAAGGCTGTTCACAATTCTTTTAACGTGATAAGAGAACATTTATTTCAATGTACCAATTCAAGCCGATGGGGGTAGAGTAAGGCTTTTCACACAGGCCCTTGTGGGGTCTTGATCACACAGGCACGATCGAATCCTCCTTGTATTCAACTTGGACCCCACAAAGGAATTCTTCAGAAAATAGGAAAACAGACAAACAGTAGGGCTCAAAAACGCGAACAAGTCGGGTGGCACGTCCAAAGCTTAATACAAGCTTACTCAAAGCAAATCTTCGATGAGGAAAGACGGCTTTAATACTTTCATTGTTGATAAATAAACCACACTGGTTTTGCATGGTCGGCTGAATGGTTGGCATGTTCAGCATACCATTTAATCGTAGTAATAGATGTTCTGACCAAACTTGTTCGCAAACTTTCGAATAAATAAAACATCCCCCATAATAAATTGGTTGTTTTGGTGCCAACAAGTACAACACTATTTTTCTAATAATTGTGTGACCTTATGATTACAAACTGAGGCTGTTAATTTTGTTTCCTTGCATTTGTGACTTTTTATAGTTTTCGGAACTCTGTGACTTTGAAATAAAAAGGTATATAACTTGAGTTTGTCTTGATTTCTGTTTGTAGTACCATCACCACCAGGCCGTTCGACCCATATCTACCGGCGTAGAAGCAGTGTGTGAGATGGCGGCTAGACTGCTCTTCATGAGCATCAGATGGGCTAAGAATGTACCAGCATTCGGCAGCCTCCCGGAAAGAGAACAGGTTCGTTTACTATGGGAGACTGTTGTGTTTGTGTGTGTGTGTGCCTCCCTTTTTGATGTATAGGTTTTAATTTTTCCATTATTTTGTAATTTTCAAATCAAAGTGCCCCCTAAAAGTGGTCTTTGTAGCGCACGAGTGCGGTGGTGCTTTTGAGTTCAAGAATGCATCGTGCTGTTCGATTCCTTCACAATCCCTCCTCCCTTCGAAATCCTCCCCTTGACGATGTTTCCTTTCCGGTGTCATAATAGATTTTGCCCTGGTTCTTGTGTCATGTCCCATGCTTGGTAATGATCTGAGGGAGGTTGAGTCAACAGAGGGCGCTACAGGACAAAACATGTACACACATTCGCCTTTAGGGCACATAATCTCCAGCAACAGACTGTTCACAAAGCATTGCGTACAATATTCTTATATCAACAATCAATAAAGAAAAACAAAATTATATTCTATTGTTGTTCTATATTATTGGGTATATTTATCAACAAACTGGCACAAAACAAAAACAAATACCCAACACAACAACCAACGACAACTTATTGCTCACAAGGTCCCTCTATGGCAGCCCAACGGAAATAAAGCTAGAGGCCCCCGGCAGAAACAATCTACACCAAACTCCTATCTGAAGATACAGGTTTAATTCAAATAAGTTCTATCAGCATAAAACAATAGCTCCTTTTCTCTAAGCCAACGGTCCAATCCTCCCGAAAGAGATCTACACATAGTTATACCCACATGTTTACCATTTTCAATTCAATTCAACCATTCATTTTCAATTCATTTTACCAGTGCAGCAAGAACGCCGCTGTGACGAACAGCAGGATACATCGTTTCGTTAGCTGCGTTCATTCGATACAGCGATTGTGACACCGAATTGTAGAAGTAACTTCCTAATAATATCCCACATAAAAACAAAGCTTCATACATTACTGATATCTGATCATTTTTATTTGTGCAGCTCGTCTTACTCGCCGATGGATGGCGGGAATTATTTATTCTAGGCGCGGCACAGTGGCAACTCACTATCGATAGCCAATCGCTGATGACTGCGGCTGGTAAGTGGCCAACTTTATTGTTGTTTTTCATGATCAATCATGGCCATTTAAACAAGAACATGAAGTCAAATCAAGAAACAACTGAATTAATAATTAGGTACGTTTGATTTAGCTTCCCTGGGTCGACCCATCAGGCCTCACCCGGTGCGTTCGGGTAGCTTTGACATCATTGTTGTGGCTCATTTGGTCAGACAAACCTGCTGCCTTGTGGGGCATTTTACTTTGGGCATGACGTCAAGATGGAAAAATATTTTCACTGGCCACCATTTTGTTTGTATTATAATTCAGCGGGAAAGTTTGATTTTCATTTTCACCCTTAAATCAACAACTTGTGTGCGTTACGTTTTAACCATTATCATAAGAAGACACGTATCTTTGAATTATTGTGTGTGGGCTTGTAAATTGGAGACTTTGGAAAGCTAGGTGGCAGCAGACTTACCCGGGGATAAAATGTCAACGTAGCTTTGAGCCTGACCACAGTGTTTACAGAGAACAGTAAATTTACCTGGTAAGTCTGCTGCCACCTAGCGTCCAAAATAGAGGAGGTATCAGGTTTTTAATTATAACGCGATGTTTTTTATTTCCTATGCAGGTCTGACGTCAGAGAACACTGCGCCCGAGAAACTCGCAGCGGTTACCAGCGAAATGCACGTGTTGCAAGAAATCATAGCTAAACTCCATCACCTTCAAGTAGATGCTACTGAATATGCATGTCTCAAGGGAATATTGATGTTCAAAGCAGGTAATTCTTTTCAAAAGAGCTTCATGAGCCGAGGAAAACATGTAGCTATTTATCTGACGGTTTTTGATAAGCGTTACACACAAAACCACACAATAAAAGAACTGATAGTCTCTAGTACGTCAAGTAGATACACACACGGTGTTATTCGCAAACCATATAATATTGATACCTCACCATGCAATGCCTCGAATCCTATATAGGTCAATAAACTTCACAGTTTTATATTACATGAAATAAAACAAAAATCAAATGGTGGAACTTACCATTGCTGTTACTATAGGCCTACCGACACCATTCGTTTACGATGAAACTGGCTACGCATGCCTGGATGGAACATATAGAAACAAACGAATAATTTAAAGAATAGAACAATGTACGATTAAAAAGATACCGCAGCTTCTAAATTTACGAATTGTGACGACTTTGTTTTCAAACAGATGCTCCAGGCCTTGATGACGTCCCGGCAATAGCTAACCTCCAAGACCAGTCGCAGTTAACTCTCAACAAATACATCTCCCTTCGGCACCCGTCGCAGCCTTTCCGTTTCGGCAAGCTGCTTCTCCTCCTTCCGTCGTTGAGGGCGATACGTGGGAGCACTCTAGAGCAGCTGTTTTTCAGGCACACTGTAGGCTCCATGCCAGTCCACAGACTCATCAGAGATTTGCACAAAGTGCAGGAATTCTGAGCTATGACATTAGGTGGTGGATGAAGCGACTGGAAGAGAGTCTAAGGGGAGTCAACCATATCGACAGCTGTTTTTCAGGCACACCGTAGGCTCTATGTCAGTCCACATACTCATCAGAGCTTTGCACAAAGTTCAGGTATTCTGAGCTATTACATTAGGTGACGGATGGAGCGACTTGTAAAGAGAATACGGGAGTCAACCATAACATCGGGCCGTGATCCAATGGTGTTGCGTTATGGAGATTACGACCCAGGATGTCAGTGTCCATTGTGGGCTTGTGCCATGCTCTATCAAAGATGGTGAATCCACAATCTCATGCAATAGTCTTATATAGAAACGACTGATATACAAGTCTAATCTGAATTCTGATGCTGGAAACTTTAACTTGAAGAAAATGGGACTGCGTGACTAGCTGATTGAAGACGAGTGACCCTCTGAGATGGAGACACAATGATGACGTAACAAGAATAATCTGTTTAAAATGACTGCCCTCTTGTGGTGCGATTGTGATGACGTAACAAGACTGTACAAATCTTGTTTAATAAGTGACTTGGTCCAAGTTTGGAAACTTGTCAATAAAAAATGTACAAAATAGTTTGTAAATAATTGTAAATCATTAGTTATTCGAAGGTGTAACTACTGAGGTCTTCTTGTCAATGATAGGACATAATCTAAACTCGAATTGTTCTTTTTTGCAATAGTGTAATTTGTAAATTAATTACAAAAAAATTAAAATCATGAACTGATGAATAAAAGTTAAAAAATAACGGTAGGCTGTTCTCGTGTAGGTGATCAGCAGCAATGGACGTCATGTTCACACTAAGAGGTGCCGTGTTGTTGAAAATAAGCCCCCCAAAAATGTGACGCTTAAAGGAACACGTTGCCTTGGATCGGTCGAGTTGGTCTTTGAAAAGCGTTTGTAACCGTTTTTCATAAAATGCATATGGGTAGAAAGATGTTGTAAAAGTAGAATACAATGATCCACACAAACATGCCTCGAAATTGCGTGGTTTTCCTTTTACCTCGTCGACTTACACGTCGGCCATTTATGGGGGTCAAAATGTTGACTCCCATAAATGGCCGACCGTGTTAGTTCGCACAGTAGAAGGAAAACCACGCAATTTCGAGGCAAACTTGTGTGGATCATTGTATTCTACTTTTACAACATCTTTCTACCCATATGCATTTTATAAAAAACGGTTACAAACGCTTTTGTTTTGACCAACTCGTCCGATCCAAGGCAACGTGTTCCTTTAATGACTTCAGTTTTTATTTACTGCAAACAAATATATAGAGCCTTCACAGATTATAGAAGTACACACACAAACAAATGAGAGCATCAACTTTCAATATAGATTATATACCTCACAATAAATGCGCAGCTTGCCATAAGGGGAGGGGGGGGGGGGACACCACAATCTCCTGCCACACGGAGCCAAAGCCTATAAGCCAGTGCTGGAGGAGATTTCCCCGATGTGAGTGTTCCACGATATGGAAATTTAATAACACGGGGCTGAATTAAATTGATTCAAATGAGGGCGCTATGTTCACCTTATGGGGAACATACTCCAATCTCCAGCCATACCGGGGAGCCCTAGACTATGCCGTGGTTTCGATAACGGACACAAAAATGTATACTGATCGGTAGAGAAGATTTGTTGCTGGAGGACCAGAATAAAAAGGGTGGATATGATGTCTTCCACCTTGTCCGATCGCATCCAAGATTGCACTCAACCATTCAACCAAAGTTTTCAATTCCTTTAAGAAACACTTATGAAACACTTATACTTCTCTAGCTCTTCTGAATAGAACATAACGATGTGCCCACTATCAATCTAAACACTTCTGGGTCAAATTTACCCGGATTCAGACTCCTGTTGGGGCCTGACCATTTATAGGTCAGTTAAACCCGAAACCTGTTTCTAAATCACAAAGAAATGGTTTAAACTTACATAGAATCTGAAGCAAAATCACTTAGCACGTTTCCGAGTCAATTTGACCATGAAATAGATCAGGCTCAACGGGACTCGGATTACAGGCTGCACAAACCTGTTCTTTCAATGGGAGACTTTTGGGACGCTTGGTGGCAGCAGATATTCCAGGTAAAATTAATTTTTGTCGGTAATGTGCGCATGTTCAAAACTACGTAAACAATGGAAATTTACCTGCTTAGTCTGCTGCCACCTAGCGTTCCAAAGTCTCCCTATGATCTGTAGGCTCTTTTTTATTGCCATCAAAGAGCCTTAAACTTGCCTGACACAATAGTCTACAGAGCTTGAAAAACAATTTAGATGAGAAGAAGAGGGGGAAAATGTTCAGCAATAGATCTTCAGTATTAAGTGGTCAGTTAGTGACTGAAGAACACAAAGGACAAAATATCTACTTGGATGTTACGCAAAACAGATAATAAAATTTGTAAAAATCATTTTTAAATGTTGAAAGTCTGAATGTTTCTAGTCAACTCAGCAAGTGTTTTTTTACCATCTAGCGACACTAAAACTACATTAATTTTTTGCACTTTTACTTCACATATAAACAAGGCACCAATGTGCTGCAACTTTCACTTCACTTCACTTTTATTCAAACAATAATGTTGTTTAAACCAGTAATGACCACAGACTAGACCTATGCTATCGTGGGTGTAAAAAGATGTGATTGTTCGCATTGGATCGGCTGCAGCATATACAATCGTTCCCATTATGTATCACTACATCATAAACAAGAAATTGTACAAACTCATTAGCCCATTGAGGGCAAAGGGGCCAGGCAATTTATTTTTTAATTTATCTACAATTAATTTATAGATAGGCTTACTTAATAAATTAATGGTAAAAAAACTTTAAGTTTGTGGGGAACCAATTTATTGTGTTTTCACCCACAGACCAATAGACACTTGGCTAAAACGAGTAGTTTATTAATAAATTGACGAAGTGATTATGAACAAAGTATTGAATAAATTCATTACTGATCTTGTAGAAGAGAATACCGTGTCTATAACTTTTTTTGGCAAGAGTGTAACTCAGTCTTTTTGTTTCGGTGGCTTTCTGACTAAGTTATTGGTGATGCACGACCACACTGCTAATGAAGGAAGCGGGACTAGCCGCTCTTTACACCTGGCGGCGAGCTCGGTGATGACTAGAGGGCAGTAGTTTTCAGGGCAGGGCCGATTTATTAACGAAGAGCCCAGACGGTCATGGCCGAGCGGTTTCAGGGTATCGAATTCAAATTCTAATGGTTTAGTCATCAGGGTGTGGGTTGGAATCCCAGTCATGACACCCGTGTCCTTGAACAATGTGATTAACTTTGCTTCTCTTCACCCAGGGTTAAAGGAACACGTTGCCTTGGATCGGACGAGTTGGTCTATAAAAAGCGTTTGAAACCGTTTGTTATGAAATGTATATGGTTAGAAAGATGTTTTAATATAATGATCCACACAAGTATCACTCAAAGTTGCACGGTTTTCTTTTTACGTCGCGAACTATCACCGTCGGCCATTTATGGGAGTCAAAATTTTGACCCCCATAAATGGCCGACCGTGTTATTGGACGAGGTAAAAAGAAAACCACGCAATTTCGAGGCATATTTGTGTGGATCATTGTATTCTACTTTTACATCATCTTTCTAACCATATGCATTCTATAACAAACGGTCACAAAACGCTTTTCAAAGATCAACTCGACCGATCCAAGGCAACGTGTTCCTTTAATGGGTACATGCGAGGTTGATATTGTGTGAGAAAAAGGCTTGAGGCGCCACGTGGCCTTGTTTAAAAAAAAAAAAAAAAAACGATATTAAGTTGTATTTTTTTAAACTTTGAGATCAAGTCATTTCCCAGCAGAGTGGGGCGCCCTTTCCGATTCTGGAAATCTGAACGTCAACCCGATAATAATTTGGAAGGTACACTCTTGTTGGCTTAGGAAGTTTGTGACTAATTATACAAAAATGTTGTATCAAACATTCTTTTGATGGAAATAAAGGTGGGTATAATTATTGGGTATATATTTCTGAATTTACACCAGTCGAGCAAATTGATCAATCATCGCTTTCTAAAAAATAAAAAAAAAAATAACAATAACATCACATATACCTCATAACGTAAAATTAAAAAGGCAGTCTATCAAGTTTTGCTAAACTTTGCTATTACACGATCTTACTTTACTCGTTATGAAATCAGCCCCAAGAAAATGCAAATCTTGCGTGCAGCAGATGGAGCGGATACGCGCGTTTGTGACGTATTGACCTATCAACAGGACTGTTGCATAGTGACGCAGAGGCCCTCATACGCATAGCGCTTGCGTTGTACAGGACGCGAGATGCGCGTGCGTTTCGTTTTATTCTCTTGAAAACAAAGAAGTCTCAAAAACGGACAATACTTTACCACTAGCTCCAATAAATCTTGGGTCTAACAACAGGGCCACTGCCGTCTACAGAGAACAAGACAAGTAAGTTCAAAGCATTATTTTTAAGCAACTCATTAAAGGAAGTCGACACTATTGGTAATTACTCAAAATAATTATTGGCATAATAATAAAACCTTTCTTGGTGACGATTAATGGGGAGAGGTTGATGGTATAAAACATCGTGACAAACGGCTTGCTCTGAAGTGCCATAGTTTTCGAGAGAGAAGTAATTTTCCACGAATTTGAGTTCGAGACCTCAGGTTTAGAACTTGAGGTCTCGAAAACAACCATCTAAATGCACACAACTTCGTGTGACAAGGGTGTTTTTTTCTTTCATTATTATCTCGCAAGTTCGATGACCGATTGAGCTCAAATTTTCACAGTTTAGTTATTTTATGCATGTGTTGAGATACACCAACAGTGAAGGCTATTCTTTGATAATTACCAATAGTGTCCACTGCCTTTACACGTACTTAGGCATATTTAGGGTAATCTCTACAAGTTAATTATTTTTAGTTCTAGTGTAAAGAGCTGTTTAATTACAAACTGTTCGATACAACCCCTTCTTTGAAGATTAACCGTAGACTGTAGAGAAAGGGGTAATTGTTCACCCAGTGAACGGCCCCACGCATTGAGTCTTTCTCAGCAGGCGTCTGATAATAGAATACTATAAACTGGAAAGCGTTTTTGGAAATTGTAATATAATTTTTTTTTTTTACATCATGTTATCTTTAATTCAAATTTTGAAAGACAGTCATTTTCCAGTTGAAGTACGACTTTTATACTAAGTTGGTAACGAATCTACAGGTTGAGTGTTGTAGATTGATAACGAATTTAGTGGATTCGTAAAAAAATAATTTACACTTCCATTAATAGAGTGTCGTCACAGAAATAGTTTAATTTAATACTTTTATACCCAAAAGCCGTTAAATCAGACATAACTCACTCCGGTGCGGGGGCTCAACTGCACATATTGATAAATACGTGGTAATTATCTCATTTTTAGCTTTAACATTATCACCATGGCTACGAGGTTGATCCCACTCCTGGGAACGTACAAGGGGCGGATATCTGCAGTAGCAGCATTAGCAGCAGGTAAGTCAAGCCACAAAGTAACCCTCTAAATTTAATCTTCGGTATAAATCGTTTATTCATTTTTTATTTTATTTTATTTTATTGTTATTTACTTAGTTTTTCGGACTATAAAATTATAACAAGCAGAGACCGCCAAGAAGAGTGTAAAAGTAAAAAAAAAAAAAAAAAAAAAAAAAAAAAAAAAATCATACAAAAAGATGTGCCCTGCAAGACCTTGCTCATAAAAAGGGTAAACTTACTATCAATTCTTTCTTTAACCGAAGTCATTTTTGCGCCACATCAAAGTACATGAAACATTTTTAAGGAATTTAATATTCGTCATTGTTTTCACACGACGCGTTAACGATGTTAGATCCGATGCGACCCCCCATATAAGAAAGAAACAAGAAAAGAAAGTCCAAACAGAAAATGGGATTTACTTTGATCCGTTGAATTGGAGGTTGGGGGGGGGGGGAGGGGGAGGGGGAGGCAGTACATGTACACATAGTTCGCTTGAATTAAGCAATATCTTCAATTGAAAGGAGATTGAGAAAACAAAATCAAATGTAGAAACATGATATTTAAACATGATGCTGTCTGTTCGTGAAAAAAAGGTGATGCAATTAGATGACGAAATGTGTAGGTTTATTATGCCTAAAAACTGCGATCGAAGGTTAAATGTAGTCTGTGCTTTTCATTTTTCGTGTATCCTTTGTGACTCTTTAACAGGCGTTGCTGGACTTAGCTACTACAACACCAAGCGTGGACAGGCCGCCGAGGGCGGAGCAACCCGCTTCCCACCGTCAGCCAACTTCCCGGACCTCCGTAAGCACAACAACGTGATGGCATCTCACCTCACACCAGACGTGTACGCCAAGCTGTGTGATCGTCAGACACCCAACGGGTTCACCCTCGACGCGGCAATCCAGACAGGGGTGGACAACCCCGGACACCCGTTCATCAAGACGGTCGGCTGCGTGGCCGGTGATGAGGAGTCCTACGAGGTATTTGTTCGGACAAAATGTCATAAAAAAAAACAAAAACAAACAAACAACATCAAAGGGTTTGGGTAGTTTTTGTACGACACAAAACACAATGACCACAGATTTACATTAAACTTTCACGGTTTGAAGAAAATGATGAAAGATTCCGTTGCTGAGGTGCGGTAGTTTTTGGAAAATTAGTAAAACAATGTCACACAAAATAGTTTCCGTCTTAGGAGACGTGAATATTTTTAGCATGTCGGTGTTACGCGACTCTCCTGAAAACATTGCTTTGTGGTTTTCACTTTGTTCTCAAAACTTGACGACTAATGAAGTTGAAACTTCTACAGGTAATTAGCCCCCATTACGAACAACTCCTCTCACAGTGTGATTCATTTTATGGCCAAAAAATAATACAAAACACATCAAAACCCTTTAAACAAACACATGCATTCTTGAAAGGCATTTATGTTTTGTTTTTGCTCTTTCCTTTGTCCCTGTACTTTTAAGTTTTCTCAAACTTCGATCACACATGTTTCTTGTGGAGAGCCCCGGTGTTAAGAATTTGCGCGTGGAAGCCCTTTTCCCCCCTTTTTGTCCTTGGTCTTTATGAGGTCGATAGATGGGCAGATCTGAAAAATTTTCAACCTCTTTTTCAAAATTCCAAGGTCTTCAAGGAGCTGTTCGACCCCGTGATCGACGAGAGACACAACGGCTACGGGATCAACGACGTCCACCCGACAGACCTGAACGCCTCCAAGATACGAGGTGGCAACTTCGACTCCAAGTACGTCCTGTCGTCCCGGGTCCGTACCGGACGTAGCATCCGCGGTCTCAGCCTGCCGCCCGCTTGCTCTCGGGCCGAACGCCGGATGGTGGAGCAGGTCGTCTCCGAGGCATTGGGAGGCCTTACCGGTGACTTGACGGGGAAATACTACCCGCTGAGCAACATGACTGACGAGGAGCAACAGACTCTGATTGATGACCATTTCCTGTTTGACAAACCGGTGTCGCCGCTGCTTACGTGCGCTGGTATGGCTCGCGACTGGCCTGACGGTCGTGGGATTTGGTAAGTGTGACAAATACTGAGTATCACAATATACCCCTCCTGAAGACGAGCAGAGTATACTGCTCGAAACGTGGATATCACACCGGCTTTTTTTCTTAGCCAACACCCCCACAATAGAGATTTAGTTTACTATAAAGTTATATATGTACAGTTTGGATATTACTTACAGTTATTATCACAAACATGATTTGGTATTCGAGCAACATAAAGCTGTTGATAGTAAGAAGAAAAAACCTTTCCCTTTTTGAAGTAACATTGTTTTCGAGAAAAAAGGCATTTGAGTATGACATTATATCCTAGTATGTGCATCCGAAAGTGCACAAATTGTGCAACTAGGGTGTTTTTTGTTGGGATACAAGTAAAAATGTTGGTCTTTGACAATTACTAACCGTGTCAAGTCCTTACAAGAACGTTGCCTACTCATCTCCCACAGGCACAATAACGACAAGACCTTCTTGGTCTGGATCAACGAGGAGGATCACACTCGTCTTATCTCCATGGAGAAAGGAGGCAACATGAAGGGCGTCTTCGAACGCTTCTGCAAAGGCCTGAATGAGGTAAAGAAAAAACTATCTGGGCCCGGCTTCTCAAAGCTGATTAGCAGAACGTGCTAAACAAGTTTCGTAGCTAAGCCAAAAATGAGTTGAGTGCCAGTGGCAGTAAGTTTTGGCCGGTAACCTGTTTAAAGTCACCTTGAAGTGGTATTTTTTCAAAATAAAGCTTTTGTCACTAATATATGTGTTTTGATGAGTGGAATGTGAATAAACAGTTAACTAAGGTTTTAAAAAATCAGTTCTTATGTTATTTACAAATTTAAGAGTAGACCCCGACCCGAGAGGGCGCTGTTCGTGACGTCAATCGAGGCAGACTTTGCCTGTAATGCGTAGAGTAAACACAATTGCAAAGTACATGTACGGACCAAGTCGTGAGTTTGTACGTTTCAATTGTTTTTCTTTTTTCCCGGCAATGCCGACCAGGTGTATTGCTGCTGAATGCAGAAAAACACTTTTTGAAGTGTACCACCTCACGACTTGGACGTCACAAAAGGGGTAGGCGGAGTCAGCCCCCAAACAACTTTATATATTTTTTAAACACATAAATCGTGACAAAAATTACTAAAAAATTGTTTTATTGTTCGTAAGCATATACTCTTATGTTTGAAAGAAAAAAAAATTATATTTCCAGGTGACTTTAAAGCTAATCAATATTTGGCCGGTAACCTGTTTAAAGCTAATATCAATATTTTCTGTGAAAGGCGTCTTAGAACGCTTCTGTAAAGGCCTGAATGGGGTAATAAAGAAGTCCTATCTGGGCCCAATTTTATAAAGCTGGTATAGCTGATTTCCATAAAGCTGATGATAAGCACAACTTAAGCTTCTGCTAGGCCTAACATGAGTTTGTGCTTAGCAAGTTTGTGTGTGCTTACGTGCTTGCTGAATATGGGCACTGGAAGTATAAGTGTGATCATGGGATTGGACAGATCATCCAGTAAGGCAGTTGTCGCCAATGTGCAACATGGATTGTAGTACTCAAACCACTCTTGTTTCTCACAAATGTGACTGGGTTTTTAGCGGACAAAATAGCAGCACAACACAAGGAAAGAGTACACATGGCAAATGGTGATGACAACATTATAACAATATGAGTTTTAAGAAAGGTGGCTATTCAAAATATAGCACAGGGTTGTGGCGATAGCGGTCTCAAAAACGACTTTTACGCGCATATACTCTCGCGAGACTGCTGGCTTCCAGCTACTTCACATTTGAAATCTCGCGGGAGATGCATGTGTATCGGTCGAACAGCTGCAACAGCAGCTGCAATACACACGAAAACTACTAGCTCCAACAAGAAGGAATTAAACAAGGTTTGAAAAATGGAGTCAAAGTTTGACACTGTGCTGATGTTTGATTCGCTGTGTAGGTTGAGAAGCTGATCAAGTCCAAGGGATGGGAGTACATGTGGAATGAGCATCTTGGATACGTCTTGACCTGTCCGTCCAATCTTGGGACTGGGATGCGTGCTGGAGTGCACATCAAACTACCCAATCTCGGCAAGGTATGTAGATAATAATAATAATAATAGTAGGTATTTGTAATGCGCCAAATCAATCTTTACAGATGTTCAAGGCGCAAGCAGAGACAATGTAAACACAAAAATACATGTAACATATCCAGTGAATGCTAAACAAACCATAATAATAACACCATTTTATAAACAAAAACAATGGGATAGTGAGTGAACGAAACATTACACAGAACCCTGACTAATTTGTCACTGAAGGAGCCTCATACAGCCTTGTATTTATTAGTCTCACTTTGCTTACTGAGCAGCTTAGATCGATTGGAGGCACTGGGGTGGATTTCACAAAGAGTTAAGACTAGTCTTATCTCGAGTTAGGACCAGTTACTCGTCCTACTTAGGACTAGCTATGCAATTTGTGTATCTCCTAGGACTAGTCCTAAGTTAGAACTAGTCCTAACTCTTTGTGAAATCGACCCCTGCGGTCGATTTCACGAAACGCTAGGATTAATCCTAACTCGAGTTAGGACGGGTAGGATGGGTTCAATTCGTCCTACGTATTTGGATACGGAACTGAACCCGTCGTAAGTCCTAAGATTAAACCTAAGTTAGGAAGAGTTTTGTGAAATCGACGGCTGGACACTTAAAGGAACATAATTTACAGAATTGGTTTGCTAGCAAAAAGGTTGCTGGCAGTGTAAGCACTTCATGTAATCCACCATATACATAAACTGGCAAACCTGTGGAAGTTTGAGAAAGATTGGCCATCTGGGTCACGAGAGAATAGTGAAAAACCGATTACAAATTTTGCATTGCATCGATGGCAAAACAAAAGCGAATAAAACGCTAACTGAGCGATAAACTCCAAACGCGAAATTAGATTATTTGTTTCTCATCAATTTGAAATTCAGACAGAAATATTTCAGGGGATGTTTTCTACTATATCATCATTAGACCATGTAAGTTTTATGTGAATTTGTTATCTTCACTATTTTTGTTTCTTACCAATTCTGTAACGTTCCTTTAATATTGGTATTGCTCACAAAAACTGTTAGCATAAACCACTAACAAGCAATGTAGTGCTGTATTATACAAATATTGACTGCTTCGAGTGCTATGGTTAAAACTATGACTCCCGAGGTGATCCCCGGAGCGTTCTATTTTCCCGAGGCGAAGCCGAGGGAAAATAGAACGCTCCGGGGATCACCGAGGGAGTCATAGTTTTTAACCATTGCACGAGTAAATGCAGTCAATATTTGTTTTATAACACCCCAAACATTTTTAAATACTGTACTATTATTATTAAGTTACAGACCTGAATGCTACAATCCACGGACGACGCGAATACAGATTGCAAACACTTTTACTTACTGTAGAGTCGTGCAATCCGAAATGGTTACAGACTGTTAATTTATCATCCTCGTACACGCAACGGACGTCTGGGTACTGCCCGCCGTGTGCTAGTCTGTCGGACTAGCGCACGGCGCCGTGTGCTAGTCTTCGGACTAGCGCATGGCAAACCGACGCACTATCACACGGCCGTCGTCTAGCAAAACTAAGACATGTCATGTGACGCGCTCTAGACCAATGAGCAGGCAGAATACTTGCAAGGGGTGTTATAATAAACATTGTGAGAAACAGCCCCCTCGATGTAACTCATTTTTGAGAAAGAAGAATTTTTTCACTCAAATATAAAAGGACTTCGGGACTGATGAATCTCTTTATCTGAATGCACACAATATTGGGCAAAAAGTGTTTTTTTCCCCCGTTCATCCTTCTCTTGCAACTTCAATGACCAGTTGAGTCCAAATTTTCACAGATTTGTTATTTCATGCATAAGTTGGGATACACTAAGTGAAAATACTGGTCTTTGACAAAATACCAAAGGTGTTCACAGCACCTTCGAGTCGGTCTCTAAGATCGTTTACTAGTTGCTGCTGTGTGCCGTACATGACAGTACGCGTTATATACTTGTTTATACAGTGTCACTAATTATTGTATGTTTTTGTCCGTTAAACTTTTCAGGAATCTCGATTCGATATGATCCTGGAGCGACTTAGGCTGCAGAAGCGAGGTACGGGCGGTGTGGACACGGCGTCCGTCGGGGGCGTGTTTGACATATCAAACTTGGATCGTCCAGAGGTTAGTAGACCTACAGAGTCATGTCATTGTATAATCTTGAAATATTATTCATATTCATTTTCATATTATTTTGTTGAACCAATTCGCAGCTGGACGCTAATTGCATGGTTACTGCAAGAGGATACTACAATATTTCACAAGAAAAAAAACAAGAAATAAAACGTAGGATTTGAAACTTTGCAGGGTGGAGATGCGACATGGAAAGGTTTGCGGTAACATCATGGTGTTACCGCAGACCTTTCCATAAGAAATAAAACACTTATTAAAATGTGACCCTCTCTAATACTTAAGAGAGTCGTATAAGGATAAAGGCTAACGGCAAGTTGTTTTCTTTACACTCGGTGCACCATTTTATTTCCTGAAACAGACGAAGACAAAATACATGTTGTCAGGTCTTCGCTGGAATCATTATCTTAATTAACTTATAAAACAAATAATCATTGAACAGTATTTATATACAAACAGTATTAAATGAAATCGTAAACGGCTTTAAGTAAACAGGTATGTCTCAAGATCATGACATGTGATTTTCACATCATGCGCCATCTTGATTATCGATGGAAAACAACAACTTAAATGCAAATAAAACTTGGCCGATGCTCCTGATCGGAAATGTTTTAAAGAACAAATACTTATAAATAGCAACTCTTGTCAAATAAACTACAAGGGTATAGTTCAACAAATAAATAATAAACTTGTACTCAGAAAACTAAACCGGGACAAATCTTTAGTCCGCAATCAATCAATTCCATTACAGCTCTAATAATCTCGAAATGAATAAAAATAGAATCAATAGTGGTTGAAGATAAACACCAGTTTACAATAATGTACATGAATGATGATTTTAGAGGGAAAATTTATGAAAATAAACCAAAAGATTATTACCTGAAACAGACGAAGACAAAATACATGTTGTCAGGTCTTCGCTGGAATCATTATGAGGGTGGCGGAAGCGCGCGAAATTGGAATGCTGTCCAAGAGAGGGCGCTTCTCTGCTTCTCTTGAATAATTAAATGTTACAAAATAAGTAAGTGCAATAAAAATAACAATGGGGAGTACAATTTCTATGACCGTCACAAAAAGAAAAAAGAAAACAATGTTGACTATGTAAAGATATGAATACAATGTAGGTGTGGCTGAGTGGCACTTCCATATGCAAATTATGATATTCATAAACAGAGCCAGTTGGCAACTGAGACCCGCCCACCTTTTAGCTCCTCTCTTTGACAACAGTGGCCAACAAACGCTTCTTGCTTTTGGCATGGTAAACTCCCCCATCTTATATGGTGTCTTCACTGTGAATCTTAACTTTTCTTCGGAGGATTGTGGGGGGGGGGGGGGGTGGAAGTCAGTACCTACCAAATTGAAGGGTGTTTTTGAGTATTAGGAACATTTCAGGGGGGGGGTCCTAAAACCGCATGTTGCTACCACGCCGCAGTGTAGAGATTATGGGTGCGTTCGTTTAGCTTCCCTGGGTTACCCCCGGTCTGCCCGTAGCGTTCGAATAGCTTTTAACGTCATTCCAGGGGCTCACCCGGGTCAGCCCCAAGTGCCCTGCTTGTGGAGTGGGTCACTTGGGGGCTGGCCCCAGGTGCATGACGTCACTACGAGAGCGGTGAGTGATCGTTCGTTTAGCTCTTGTCAGGGGCTCACCCGAGCGAGCACCGCGGGGTAGACCCAGGGAAGCTAAACGAACGCACCCTATGTATACCAAATAGGGGTACTTCTTTACATTTTTCACTGAGTTTAAACATTTTGAGGTCTTTTTTCCGACTTGTGTTTGCGTCTGTCATTGCGTTTATACGATCGGACTGTTGAGTTCCATTGTACTGCTGAAAGGTTTACTCTTATGAAGGGTACTTTGTTAATAGTGAAACTTAAATTATAAGAACAAAGTATTTGGAAAAAAACCCCAAAGAGTATCATGTATTTTCTTTCACTCATAACACAATGCATGATGTAGCAAAATGGAAGCAGAAAGCCTGACATAAAGAGAAACATTGACAATGCATGGCATTAAAGAGAAACATTGACAATGCATGGCATTAAAGAGAAACATTGACAATGCATGGCATTTTGATGTGTGTCATGTTGTGGCGTACCCCGACCCAAGCTCCTATTGTGTTTTATTGTAGTCTGGAAATCTCAGGAATTCTTTAGCAGACGTAATGGTTGTTGGGGGGGGGGGGGGGGGGCTGGGATCTCTGCACAAGAGGAAAAGAGTGTAGTCCGCGGTTGTTTAAATTTTAAGGACAGCCTTTACACAGCAACCACTTCTTGAAACGGCCTACACGGATATGAACTTTTAGCTCGCATCTTTGCAGACGTTTGGCACCAAGTAAACTAGGAAGTAACACAACCAAAGTACAACCATGCTCTGTAGTACTATAATTTTAACAACACAATGATTCATACCTGTCTTGTTGAGGGTTTTCAACAACTGTCACTTTCGTCCGTTTTTGTCCAGGTCCAGCAGTGCCAACGTGTTGTGGACGGTATCGAAACACTGATCAAGATGGAGAAGCAACTCGAGAGAGGGCGCTCTATCGAAAGCCTGATCCCAAAAGCATAGACTTTACAGAAGTCGCACGTTGTGTTCCACCCGCTAAGACTCTATTTTACTCTTAATTAATAATGAAAACAATCGACAATTTTTTTTAGAGCAGAGGGTTATATTTTATAGAACTGCTTAAGCAGATAATTATGCTTAACAACTTTCTGTTATCAAGCAAAAACAAAACAAAACAGGACATCACTCACAGATTGTGTGGGACTCAGCAACCCTCTGGCAAGGGTATTATTTCGTGTGTGTGCTTATAAGCTACTATGTGTAATTATACATAGGCTGGCAAATAAATTCTGGTAAGCATGATTGTTGTGCTAAGCTACTTTGTTCTTAAGACCTGTCTGTTATATTTAGCCCTGGTCAAACACTTACATTAATTGTGCATTACTAACAGTAATATAATAAACATTAAATTCATATTAATGGAGGAAACGGTGGGACAAAACAAATATAGAAAAATAATCAATTGCTAGTGGTCTACAAGAAGGACAATGTCACACCTTCAAGAAACACGGGGGGTTAATTACAATAAACACGTGACGAATCTTGACAAATATAACAATTTGTATTTTCTTGTCCAAAAATATTTATTTACTTTGCAATAATTTTCTTTATTGAATTCTGCTTGAATTTTATTGGCAATATCTATTTACTCTGAAATAAAGACATTCGCAGTATGGTAGTACATTCCTCGAGAACTAACTGTTAAATAGCTATAATATAGGTTCTATGAGATTAAAGTATAATAAAGACATTTAAAACTATTTAAATTAGCTGCTGTTGTTGTTGTTGTTTTTGAAGTCAATGTTTAACCCCACAAGTTGACCCTCGGGGTATTGACCTCAATAAATGACCTCATGGTTTTGACCTCAGTGATTTGACCCCAGTAATTTAACCAAAAAGAAGGTGTTTTGATCTTATTAACTTGACCTCGGTGGTTATACTTCACTGGTGTGACCTCGGTGATTTGACCTCGGTGATTCGACCTCGGAGATTTGCTAACAAGCATTTGGGGGATATTCACACAGCTGAATGATCGAAGTTCCTCAAACTACTGAATTTTTGTTTTAAGAGTCACAAATAAACACAATTTGATATAGGAGCCCCTCTTTTTACACTAAGAGATTTTTACACTATACAATTTTGTTTTTAAACTAACAACGCATAGGTGCTATAAAACCTTTGAAACAGTATATTACACTTCACAAAATACAATAATTATTATTTTAACCAATATTTAACTGAAATAGCCTTTATTTTTTAAATAAGTACTTTCAGGCATTGCTATCTATTTTTGTTTTTTACAGTAGCTTTGCATTTTACTTGCCCAGAGACATTTTAGTAGCCCAGCAGCCGATTTCACAAAACGCTAGGATTAACCCCATCCCTTAGGATGGGTTCAATGCTTCGTAACGTCTATGGATACGGAACTTCCTAAAAATGAAGTTCAACTCACAGACTAAAACGACAGTCTAAAACAACTGTTTTAAGTAAGTATTGCTTGAAGCTTTGCATGTGGTGTGAAAAAGTAGGAAGAAACTATATTAGTGAACTTGCGGGTACAATCATTGTACATTACTTGTGTGCGAGTGTTGGCTTTAACATGTTTAAGAAGAGCCGGTTTGGTCTCGACGTTTCGACCAGCTCTGCTCATCTTCAGGAGAATGACGACGAGCAGAGTATACTGTTCGAAACGTCGAGACCAAACTGGCTCCTTTCTCGCACAAAAGAAACTTTTCTTTAGCCTGCGTTATTAATGAACGTTGAGAAGTGGTGCTCACAAGCTTATAGTAGTATTTATTAGACAATGTGCTCCAGCCACTGCATTTTTTTCCAATGGCAAATTGAAAAATAATCATTTATTTAAAGGAGAAAACCAAGTATTCAGATTGTAAGTAATGGCCCCATCTAAGCATTAACGCACACCGAAGCTGATAACATGGATTTTTCTTGTGAAAATCACGTGCAAGGGACCCAAACTGCGTATGTTTTAAGGTTTAAGTCTCATCTTTTCTGCTCTAAAAGCATCTTACAAGTCCTTAAAGGAGTCAAGGATTTGACAGACACTCTTTAGAAGTTCTCTTTGTTGTAGAAGAACTTTGCCCCTCCACTAATGCTGGAGTGTTTGTTGGAGCACTTGTGCAGCACCTGGGATAGAACCTTGGGTCCGCAGAAGAAGACACCAACACTTTTACTGCGGAAAGAAAAGTGTAAAATAATCAGTTATCTTGAAATTGAGACGGCTCCATTTTAAGTTTATCTTCCTTAAAGGCAGTGGACGCTATTGGTAATTACTCAAAATAATTATCAGCATAAAACCCTACTTAGTGATGAGTATTGGGGAGAGGTTGATAGTATAAAACGTTGTGAGAAACGGCTCCCTCTGAAGTGAGGTAGTTTTCGAGAAAGAAGTAGTTTTCCACGAATTTGATTTCGAGACCTCAAGTTTAGAATTTGAGGTCTCGAAATCAACCATCTAAACGCACACAACTTCATGTGACAATGGTGTTTTTTCTTTCATAGTTATCTCGCAACTCCGACGACCAATTAAGCTCAAATTTTCACAGGTTTGTTATTTTATGCATGTGTTGAGATACACCAAGTGAGAAGACTGGTCTTTGACTATTACCAATAGTGTCCACTGTCTTTAAAAGGAAGGTACACGTTTGGTAATTGTCAAAGACCAGTCTTCTCACTTGGTGTTACCCAATATTAGCATAAAACACAAGCCTGTGAAAATTTGAGCTAAGTTGGTCATCGAAAGTGCATGAAAATGATGAGAGAAAAAACACCTTTATTGGACGAATTTGTGTGCTTTCAGATAAGAATAAAAGACTTATATTTCTAGCTAGAAGTCTTTTAATATTTTACCTCTTTCTCAAAAAGGGAGACTTCAGAAGGAGTCGTTTCCCACTACATGTATTTTGCATACTACCAACAGCCCTCCAATGCTCGTTACCAAGTCAGTTTTTAAGTTAATATTAATTTTATATAAAAAACCCAACATCACCCCTAACGAAATCCAATAGATCCTTACCCAGGGTTTTCTTCAGCAATGACCTTGAAGATGTCATCCCATTTTGGACGGCCATAGTTGGTCTTCTGTCTAAGACCAGTAATTGCATCAACTTCTTCCTCTTCTTGAAGGTAGATATTCTTAGCCTATAATCAAAAGATGAACCTCATGTTATTTTAAATATTATCTATTAATTTCGATTTACGATTTATTGTTAGATTTCTAATTAATCAGAGATTGAAAAATGAATCACAAACAAAAAAAGTATAAAATAAATAAACAACAAATAATCTTGGCGATTTAATCTCAGTTGAAGAACTAATTTTTGAAGTTCAAAATTTAATCTGATAATATTGACAAAATAAGTATTAAATAAATAAAAAGTATGAAGAATTTATCACAAATCGATGATGAATTATTATAATCCCAAAAGGAACTATACTAATCAGTCCGAGTCCAGTTTCCATTGGTCAAAGGTGAAATTTTGTCAGCTGCACCCACATCATCTCGGACCAATCAAAACACAGATATAGAAAGCTTACGTCACTGCACGTTTATCCAATGAAATCATTGTATCCATTTAAATCACTGGTTATGAAAAGCAAGTGCCTGTCTTTATCCTTGCGGATAAAGACAGGGGACCAGTCTACATTAAGGGCAGTGGACACTATTGGTAATTACCCAAAATAATTTTTAGCATAAAACCTTACTTGGTACAAGTAAAGGGGAGAAATTGATAGTTTAATACATTGTGAGAAATGGCTCCCTCTGAAGTGACGTAGTTTTCTAGACAGAATCAATTAATTTCCACTAATTTGATTTCGAGACCTCAAGTTTAGAATTTGAGGTCACGAAATCAAGCATCTGAAATCACACAACTTCGTGTGACCAGGGTATTTTTTCTTTCATCGTTATCTCGCAACTTCGATGACCAATTGTGCTCAAATTTTCTCAGGTTTGTTATTTTATGCATACATATGTACCAAGTGAGAAGACTGGTCTTTGAAAATTACCAATAGTGTCCACTGTCTTTAAACATACCTGTTTGTTATTCCATCCTCTGGTCAAGTAGATGTTATAATTCAAGAAGTCCGCTTTGCCCTGCTCAATCATATGATTCTCCAAGGAATCTAGGAGTTCTGAAAACCACTCGAAGGCATTGGTGTCAGGGCAGATCCAGAAGAAGTAGACCTTCTTGAGTTTGAGTTCGTAGTCTGGAGACATGCTCTGGTGCCTGGAGGAAACAGTCAAAGCAGGAGAGTCGGCATATGAAACCCTTTTTTTTTTTTTTTTTGCAGCTCGCCAGGCACAAAAGGCCTGAAGGCAACTTCAAGGTTTGGGCTACAATCAACTTAAATTTCCAGGGACCGTTGCCACCTACTCATGGGGCTGAAACAGGGTTACCCCCTTTACAGTCCATACGGATGTATAAACACAATTACAGCCCTATAAACACAGCTAGGGTTAGAGCTTACCATTGTTAATATTATACACATAATATTTTCACCATTGCACCCATATACATATTCTGTTGTGCATACTGTTCAAATAATAATTTATATGATAATAAACTGACCAGATGGATCGCAGAATAGATGCAAACGGAGTGACTCCAATGCCAGCACCAACACACACTGCAGTCTGGTATTTAAACACATCTAGACTTGCAGTACCAAACGGTCCATCAACCGCAACCCTGTAGAAAAAATAGGAGAGAGATATCAACCAAACTATAAAAAAAAAATTGAAAAACAAAGTTAATTGAAGTTGGAAAAAGCAAAGACAAAGACCAATTATTTATCTACTTTAAAGGATTCGGGTACTTTTTCAAAATGTCCATGGATTTACATTAAACTTACAGGGTTTGAAGATAACGATAGTGGAAAGCTTCCCCTGCAGGAGGAAAATCTCCTCACCAACTAAGGTTGTGTAGTTTTTGAGAAATGAGTAAAACAAGTCACAAAATAATTTTGGTCTCATGAGACCAAAACTATTTTAGCATGTAAAATCACCCTTAATCAGTTATCATATTATACCAAAACCATAGCATAACTGGTTAATACGTTTTTACATTCTAAAACTGAGACGAAAATTATTACTTTTACTCATTTCTCAAAAACTACAGCACCTCAGTAAGCAGAATTTCAAGGGAAGCTTTCTACTATCATAATCTTCAAACTGTGTAAGTTTAATGTAAATCTGTTGACATTGTGTTTTTTGTTAGGAAAAAGTACATTTTTTTATACCCTTTAAAGGCATTGGACACGGTTGTCAAAGACCAGTATTCGCACTTGATGAGTATCTCATCATCCACGTAACATAACAAACCTGTTACTTCAGAGGGAGCCGTTTCTCACAATGTGTTATTCTATCAACAGCTCTCCATTGCTCGTTACCAATTAAGTTTTTGTGCTAACAACTATTTTGAGTAATTTTTCCAATAGTGTCCAGCGTTACTAACTCTCCGCTATACCTTGCCAGATCGTCAGACTCAGTGTTGGTCTTAGCGTCAGCTCCCATTGCCTTCCAGAGGTCTGTAGTCCAGTCTCCCACAGTGCGAATATGAACGCTGAAAAAGTCATCCTCTGGCGCCTGATCAAAACCAGATTAAAAAAATAAAAATTGTGTAAACAAAATGTGTTATAATAAATAAAGAAACGGAAACAACTTTTATGAATAAAATGGCGTCGAGGGTCTCTCATCACCTGGCAGGCGCTTTAAGTTGCTCCTGATTAAAAGATTGTCGCGGGTTCGAACCCACAATTTTGTTTACATCTTGGTCCCTTTTTTGTGTCAGGAACTCGCTATCCAACGTTTGCAGAGATATCATTTTCTGTACTATCTATAGCCTATTTCACTCCATTGCAGGAGGAAAATCTCCTCACCATTTGTTCATTTCATTATTTATCCTGCGCTGTTTGTTGCCGATCAATGCCCTATATACATTCTCTGTGGGTGCGTTCGTTTAGCATCCCTGGGTCGACCGCAGTGTGTGGCGGTTTTTTTTTCCCAGACGAACGTGAGTAACTATCTGCACACGTTCGTCCTGGGAAAAAACCCCGTCACACACCGGGGTCGACCCAGGGAAGCTAATCGAACGCACCCTGTATATAGCCCCAAAATGTGGAGTAAGCTTCCTACACAGATCAGAAACGCCAGCTCGCTCACCTCATTCAAGACATTCCATAGAGCTCACCTGTTCAACCGTTCAACTGTGCCTCCCCAACGCCTTAGAACAAACTTTTGATTTTGGCGCTCTAAAATGACCTTTGATTGATTGATCGATTGATTGACAGCCGTACGACCCAGCAGCGGAGGAGGCAACTGCGCTTCAACAGATACCTCATAATCTATTTCTGAGGTCTCGAAATCAAATTCAAGTATTTTAGTGGAAAATTACTTGTTTCTCAAAAACTTACGTTACTTCAGATGGGGCCATTTCTTGTCAAGTAAGTTTTTATGCTAACAATTATTTTTAGTAATTGCCAATACTGCCTTTAAGGCAGTGGACACTATTGGTAATTGTCAAAATTCAGTCTTCTCACTTGGTGTATTTCAACATAATTATGCATAAAATAACAAACCTGTGAAAATTTGAGCTCAATCGGTCGTTTAATTGCGAGATAATAATGAAAGAAAAAACACACCTGTCTTACGAAGTCGTGTGCTTTCAGATGCTTGATTTCGAGAGCTCGAAATTCTAAATCCGAGGTCTCGAAATCAAATTCGTGGAAAATTACTTCTTTCTCGAAAACTACGTTACTTCAGAGGGAGCCGTTTCTCACAATGTTAATACTATCAACAGCTCCCCATTACTTGTTACCAAGTAAGGTTTTATGCTAATAGTTATTTTGAGTAACTACCAATAGTGTCCACTGCCTTTAAACCAGGCCACGAGCTAATGAAATTAATTGTAATTTACAAAAATGAAACTTACGGACGTGAGGGTAAATGGATGCCACTGGATATGGGAGATTGGAGGGCACTTTAGGAAGATGTACTGCCCAGACAACATCTTGAAGCCGTACTTCTTCATCTGCAGCTCAATCACCTGTAAATTAAATAAGTAAAGTCTCAGTGACATTATGGGTCTTTGTGACCTTAATAATATTTACGTCTTTATGAAATTTTGGTCTTTGTGACCTTAATAACATTTTTACGTCTTTGTGACATTTTGGTCTTTGTGACCGTCTTTTTGATCTTGGTGATCCCGTAATCCGAGTAACCGAAAAATGTTGTCGTAGTGACAGGTTTGGAGCGGCGCCGAGAAATGCCCGATCACCTATAGCCTTGATCAAGGCGCTACAGCCAGCCGCGATCTGCAAAATCCCAGTCCCCATCACTGAATTCCACCAGTGCACCCCCATACATAACACAGTGCATATAATACGTATACAGCGTATGTACACACATACGTACTGTACATGTACATGTACCATCTGTATACGGTACACTTACGGTACATGGGTACTTCCTAAGTAGCGCCTTGATGGTTTTGTATCTGCCAAAATTTAGGGCGGAGCTCATTATGCTAATGTTTACTAACAACCCGTTCTCATTGGTTGTTGGTTGACCTATAAACTCTCGATGTGATGTCAATCACAACGTTCTGCAAGCACTCGCACACATGTGCTCGTCGACGTAATTGTAAACAAACCGTGGTTGTAGTTGCAATGGCGGCGGGCGAGGGAGAAATCCCTACTAGTAAAACAAAACAGTAAGTCGCTGGAAATCAGTGGTGTATAATTTGCAACACAACTACAGAAACTTTCAACAAAATATAACAACCGCGTTTAATGCATCAATCATGGGTTTAGAAATAGAAGGAAGAAAATTAGAACATGTGAAATGTGTTTGAGAAAGGTTAAAAAAGTATCCAGGTGTCATGGGTTTCCGGCAAGATGGCTTTTTGGTAAGAATTCTTAGGTGTTGGGCATATGACAGTACAACACACCCCATCCCCTTGAAGCACAAACACAGACCAGATGAGATAAGAAACCCAGCTGTTTATTTTGTCTTAATGTAGACATATATTATTTATTACGTTTCTCGCGGTAAATCAAAGTTGGGGATCGAAAATATGTGTTGTCGAAAACATACCAGACGGTAGAAGATGGCGTGTGGCTGAACAACAACTACAAGTAAAGTTCAATTTCATAAACAAACTCTTGCCATACTACTAGTACTACACTACAACGTTACACTTATAGTACAGCAGCTTTAAATTCAGGGACAAATCTACCAGCTACGTTGTAATTATGATGCTAGTCCTCGTGTTATAATGAAACGCAAGACAACGGAAGTTGTTCGAAGTTGTTCAACACCATTACCGACCGGGCGAGTCTTGTCCGGCTCACCCGTCCGGCAGCGCATTCAGACCCCTTACAATTATAGCTAATATACACACCACGCTCTCGACACTGCTATAAAAAGCACGTATTACAGTACATGTCCATACAGCTAGCGTACAGCGTACACACACACACACACACACACACGCATCCATGCATGCATGGACGTGGCATGATTGCTCGCAGTAATACGTTATTCTCAATCGCGCCTGTGATTGGCCAATGTTTAGAATGACACGCCCACATCATGAATACCCTTTTATCGGAATTCCGATAAAGCTTTACAAACCCATCAAGGCTGTTGTTTGAGCCACGTGTGCGAGGTTGAAAGTAGAAAGACACGACCGTACTCACGACTACGCTATACTGTTCTCGCTGTACAATGTATGGTAATGTACATTTGTGTATGCACTGCATGCGTGTGCAGCGAACCGGGCCGGGGAACAGTACGTCAACAGCCTTGATCAAGGCTAGATCACCTATAAGGTAGCCCATGGTTTCCTTGATGGGTGTGACAACAATGTGTGGTCTTGCGACAGATGGTTATTTTCAATTCAGGAGCAGGATGGAAATTACATTTGAGCTAATCTGAACTTATGCTTTTATGCCCCAAGTTTTGATGTGCGGTGTTGTGAAGAAAAATAACCTCTGAAAGAAGGATTATTTGTCAAGGTGGACATTTGTTATTATGGTATTCGTTGAATCCTTTTATTGTTAGGTTATTGACCTGACAACAATGGTATCCAATATAAAGTTGGGTTGACACGATTTTAATGAAATAAATTTCGGGGTGAAAAATGAAAAAGTTACTTTAAAGAGCGGGATTTGAACCCGCCACCTCCACATTAATGAGTGGTTTACCAAATGAGCTATTTATATACACTCTAAAAACTCCCGGGTCAGAATTGACTCGGATTCCGAGTCAAAATCACCGCTTTTAACCAAAATTCTGGTCACAATGACACGGATTCCGGGTCAAACAGACCCAGAAATGGGTCTGGCCTCCTGTGACACAAATCCGGTCAAATCTGACCCGGAAGTTTTCAGAGTGTAGACCTATTTATTAGAAGTAACTTTCTCCGTCACCTTTGAAGGATGTTTGACGACTTTGACAAGTTGAACTTTCTGGCAGCTGCGAGCAAATCGAATAGTTCTCTCGAGAATGTAGAGGGCTATCGGACCAACAACCCACATCCAACTCTGAAAGGTGAACAAACACCCGATAAATAAACTACATTGCAAGGTGAAGAGAAAAACACAAAATCAGGAGGTTGAGCCCTAAAAAACACACGCACAAGTATTAACAGTTCCAATGGGATTGTGTTGGATCTGAAAAGAACACACAATACCAACCTCTACCCTCGCAAGTACCCACTTATACCCCTGAGTAAAGAGAAGCAATTATAGTAAATAATATTCCCCCAAGGACACAAGAGCGTCGGGACCGGGATTCGAACCCACACTCCGATGACTTTCCACTTAGTGTTGAATGGGAGACTTTCGGGACGCTTGGCGGCAGCAGACTCACCAGGTAAAATCCATTGTTCTCGGTAATGTGCGCACGCTCAAAACTACGTAAACAATGGAAATTTACCTGGTAAGTCTGCTGCCACCTAGCGTTTCAAAGTCTCTCATTCGATTCTCTTAACCACTCGGCCATGACACCCAATACAATTAGATTTGGTCAGGTACTTTTTCTACTCACCGCAGCGCTGCCGTCTACGAATACCGGGTATGGACATGGCTGTGCCTCTGGGGCCCACGTTTCTGGAATGGTCTTGCAGAGGGTGATGTTGTGGTCCGCTAAGTTTGACTGAGAACGAATTATGCCCCTGGAAAATAAGAGCAACAGAGGTTTTTTTAATTTTGGTTCGGGGATCGAGTACAAGTAGGCCTATATTCCTTTACATAAAACAAGAATGATACAGGGCCCGTGGTCTTCTTTCACAACGAACTCAGGACTATTCCTAGGAGATATTACAAAAACTGAAGGCTAGTCCTGAGTTAACCTAGTCCTAACTCGAGATAAGACTAGTGTTATCTCTTTGTGAAATCCACCCCAGATGGGACATTAAAGGAACACGTTGCCTTGGATCGGTCGAGTTGGTCTTTGAAAAGCGTTTGTAACCGTTTGTTATAAAATGCATATGGTTAGAAAGATGTTTTTAAAGTAGAATACAATGATCCACACAAACCTTCCTTGAAACCTTCCCTTTATTTCGTTGACTAACACGGTCGGCCATGGGAGTCAAAATTTTGACTCCCATATTAATCGCCGACCGTGTTATGGGAGTCAAAATTTTGACTCCCATAAATGGCCGACCGTGGTAGTTCGCAAAATAAAAGGAAAACCACGCAATTTCGGGGCAAACTTGTGTGGATCATTGTATTCTACTTTTAAATCATCTTCCTAACCATTCATTTTAAAACAAACGGTTACAAACGCTTTTCGGCCGATCCAAGGCAACGTGTCCATATAAGCGTTAGGTTCCGTATGTTCCGTGTTACAGTGTTATGCAAAGTGTGATATCACAATACAAATCACTGTAATGCTGATAACTTAAAGTGAACCTTTGTTATTGTCTGTGGAATCGAGAACTGATGGTAGCTTAAAGGGACATGTTGCCTTGGAATGGGCGATTTAGGTTAAAAGTGATTGAAGGTTAATCCACAAGAGGGCGCCATTTCAGATAGTGGTGCAGTCATTATCAAAAAGGCAAAGCACATCAATAACACACATACTTGGAGACAAGTCTACCAACATTTGAAGGCTAACATTTGCCCATTCACCATGAATTGCTTCAAAGAACTTCACAAAAATATCCTCCAGATTAAATTTCTGCGGTGAACAGCAACTCCAGTGGTGTCTTTCTCGGGTTTTTCCCGAAGTGGTTTTAAAGGAAATGGTCACCTTTGGTAACTGTCAAAGACCAGTATTCTCAAATGGTGTTAGCAAAGCACAAAATAACAAACATGTGAAATTTTGGCTCAGTCATCGAAGTTGGAAGAGAATAAAGAAAATACACCTTTGTTGCACAACTTGTTGTGCTTTCAGATGCCTCTTAAGAGGTATGAGGCCTGAAGACTATTACTATTTGAATAAGAATTAATTACCTCTTTTTGAAAAAATACGTTACTTCAGAGGGAGCCGTTTCTCACAATGTTTTATGATATCAGGTCTCCATTGCTTACCAAGTAATTTTTTATGCTAAACATTTGTTTAGTAGGTATAGTGCCTTTAACGGAGTATTACAGAATTGGTTTTGCTAACAAAACAGTTGCTGGCAGTGTAAGCACTTTATGTAATCCATCATAAACATAAACTGCCAAACCTGTGGAGGTTTGAGATCGATTGGCCGTCTGGGTCACGAGAGAATAGTGAAAAACCGATCACAAATTTTGCATTGCATCGATGCCAAAAACAAAAATGAATAAAACGCTCACTGAGCGATAAACTCCAGACGCGAAATTAGATTATTTATTTCGCATCAAATATGACATTTCAGACAGAAATATTTCAAGGGATGTTTTCTCTTATCACCATCATTAAACCGTGTAAGTTTTATGTAAATCTGTGATCTTTACGATTTGGGTTTCTTACCAATTCTGTAACGTTCCTTTAAAGAGTAATGTTTTACAAAGTCATAGTAAGATATCGGAACCGTTCATTGCTTTATATAAAGGTTTCAAAAACAACAGGTATCGGGTTTCAGGAATAGAAAGTAACTTCATGGAAATGAAGGAAATGGTGTGGTGAGATGTTTGTTATTTATACTCACCCAGTTCCGTGAACAAGGATCATACCGTAGTACACGATGAACAAATGGTGGGTGATCCAAAAAGTCTCAAAGTATGATCGCCTGTCAAGAAAACAAACAACAATAATAACATCAAATTAGTGTGAACGAGTACAGTTCATATCTAATGATTCGGCACATTTGAAAGAAGTATAATATAACAAACAAAGAACACCAAATGTTTTTAAGCTGCATCTCATTCAATTACAGGAATTATGGTACGGGAAGTAAAGCTGCAAGTAGTCTGTGTGTACTCAGGTTTCAGAATACTTCCACAAATTACGACAAAGGATTAAATGTTCTACACTTTCACTTTCTATGAAAATTACAGTAGTCTCCACCATATCACAACCATTAGGTATAACTTGGTAATCGACAAAGATCACTTTAAGCTTGGTGTATCCAAATATTATGAAGAAATACTTGCAACAATTTGGGCTCAATTGGTCATCGAAGTTGCAAGAAAATATAATAAGAAAAACCCTTCTTGCATACAATTGTGTTTCCTGATACATGAGAAATGTTTCATGCCTCAAGCCTCTACCAGCTTGTCTATCATTTTTATTTTTATTTTTTTTTTTTTGGGGGGGGGGGGGGGAGGGGGCTGGAAATAACCTCTTTATCTAAAACTACATTACCAAAACGGTATCACTTATAATAATGTTTTAATATCAACAGCTCTCAAGTGCTCTTACCAAGTAGGTTTTTTATCATGGTCATTACTACAAAAAGTACACCATGTCTTTAAAGGAACACGTTGCCTTGGATTGGACGAGTTGGTTTATAAAAAGTGTTTGTAACCGTTTGTTATAAAATATATATGATTGAAAATAATTTGTACAAGTAGAATGCAATGATCCACACAAATTTGCCTCGAAATTGCGTGGTTTTCCTTTAACAGTGCGAACTAACACGGTCGGCCATTTATGGGAGTCAAAGATTTGACTCCCATAAATGGCCGACCGTGTAAGTCGACGAGGTGAAATGAACACCGTGCAATTTCGAGGCATGTTTGTGTGGCTCATTGTATTCTACTTTTACAACATCCTTCTAACCATATGCATTTTACAACAAACGGTTTCAAACGCTTTTCAAAGACCAACTCGTCCGATCCAAGGCAACGTGTTCCTTTAACACTGTCTTTCCAACATGAGTATGCAAAATATAATTATTTACATTCCCAAGTTTCAAAACCAAAGTAGAATCGAAACAAATACTCCACACGTATCCTCCAATCAACTTCACAATTCTTTCATTTTCATTGTGTTATAATAGACTAAATAAACAGACGAACAGACAAATTACAAACAGAGCCATATTATTCTACTCCACTTTCTACTCCGCTTTCAAAATTGTCAAAAAGTCAATGATGGCATATTCATTTTAGAGATAATACTGGTGTTACAGTTCTTTTATGCATGTCGCCAGACACACAAGGCCTGAAGGCCACTTCAAGGTGTGGGCTACAATTATTCTTTTCCAGAGGCCGTTGCTACCTACTCCTAGGGCTGAAAGAGGGTTACCCCTTTTACAGTCCATACAGGGTGCGTTCGTTTAGCTTCCCTGGGTCTACCCCGGTGTGTGGTGGGTTTGTTTCCAGGACAAACGTGGGTAGTTATCTGCACACGTTCGTCCTGGAAAAAAAAAACCGCCACACACCGGGGTCGACCCGGGAAGCTAAACGAACGCACCCAGTGATGTAGGCTTGGGTATCATCAATCCGAAACCTGGCCGGTAAAGCAGAAGGCACTACCTTCCAAATGTTACGTAGCAAGCCAGGGTCACGACCGTGATTCGAACCCACACTCTGCTGATCAAACACCAGAGCTTGAATCCGGTGCTCTTAACTGCTCGACCATGACACACAAACTAATTCGGAGACAGAGATGTGTGAGAACAGCATTTATTTCTCTCAAACATGTTTTTTGTCTTTATGACGCTATTTTGCTTGGTCATTGAGGAAGCATAACTGTTATTTAGTTAGAGATTAACCAAAATTAATATTCTTTATCCCCGATGCAAATTTAATAGCTCTTATTGTTAGATATTAATATTGTTATTGCCAAAAGTAGTATATGTATACCCCAGGGAGACCTTCTTAAAGGCAGTGGACACTATTGGTAATTACTCAAAATAATTATTACCATAAAACCTTTATTGATAACGAGTAATAGGGAGAGGTTGATAGTATAAAGCATTGTGAGAAACAGCTCCCTCTGAAGTGATGTAGTTTTCGAGAAAGAAGTAAATTTCCACGAATTTGATTTCGAGACCTCAAGTTTAGAATTTGAGGTCTCGAAATCAAGCATCTGAAAGCACACAACTTCAACTTCGATGACCGATTGAGCTCAAACTTTCACAGGTTTGTTATTTTATGCATATGTTGAAATACACCATGTGAGAAGACTAGTCTTTGACAATTACCAATAGTGTCCACTGCCTTTAAAAGCTTTCTTTTAAAGATAAGGTGCATTTGATAATCACTCTTAAAGGCACTAGAGCACTATTGGTAATTACTCAAAATAATTATTAGCATAAAAACTTGTCCGACAGGGGTGTTTGTTTTTCCATTATTATCTCGCAACTTCGACGACCAATCGAGCTAAAATTTGCACAGGTTTGTTAGTTATTTAATGCATATGTTGAGATACACCAAGTGAGAAGACTGGTCTTTGACAATTACCAATAGCGTGCAGTGTCTTTAACTTACCGGATAAATTCTGTTGCTGATGAAAACATTATGATAAAGACCAGTGTAAGGACGACCCCAGACCATCCAGCGATGGGGATGACTCCTTGAAGAATGAGACCGAACCCGAAAGGAAGTCCCTGAGGGTGGAAGGAACACCATAAGGAAAGTAAAGTCTGATACACATAGAACTCGGGGAAGGGTAAAACCAATCTTTAAGACCATCCAGCATTGGGAATGACGCCTTGAAGAATCAGACCAAACACAAATGGAAGTCCCTAAGGAAAGTAAAAGTCTGATACACAAAACTTGAAAAAGTGCAGAAGCGTAGTGCCTCGACATGAATAAAAAACTAATCGTGTATATACACTCTAATTTACTGGGTATCGTATACACTACAACAGAGAGATTTTGTGGCAGCATTTACGCTTCCGTAGGAAAGGGTAAAACGAAATTTTACATTTTTCTTTATTCTTTACCCCATGCAACATTAACCTCTTTTCATGTTTGATTTGAAAAGGGATGACAAGGAAACGAGATAATAGAATGTTAACTTTTAGATTTGGGAGGGGAAAACCCTTGGTTAGGAAAACCGACACAATCAGATAGGGATTATAAACCTTATCAACATTCAAGGCCCTGGTCTGAGGTGGGATTCGAACCCGGGTCCGCAGATGTGAAGGCATGGAAATGAACCACTAAGCCAACCCGATCCTCGCTGCCAAAACTAGGATTCGATCTGCTTCTATAGCAATCGGGGCGATCTCGGCGGTCTAGGTGGTATGACACTACTCTAGATGACCAAAAGTTATGGGTTCGAATCCCACCCGAGTAATATGTCTGTGAATCTTGCTCACATATAACTCAGAGACAAGTATATAATAGTATACCACACACTCGGTGTAGTGAAAAAAAACCCTATAAATTAGTATTTGAAAGGGGTTGCTAAAACCGCGCAATCGTATCACCACTGGGAATGAGGTTGAGATATCTTGGAATGGAAGACTTTGGGACGCTAGGTGGCAGCAGACTTACCAGGTATATTTCCATTGTTTACGTAGTTCTGAGCGTGCTCACATGACCGAGAACAATGGATTTTACCGAGTAAGTCTGCTGCCACCAAGCGTCCCAAAAGTCTCCCATTGTTTACTAAACTAATTGAAAAACTGAAATTGAATTGCCCAAAACCCACCTTGTTGTCATACTGTATAGGGTTGAGCCACGTCCCTCCGTCCTTGTCCGACAGGTCCCTCAGGGTACATGATAGGGTCACAGGGCCATCATCGCATCGACCAAACCGGAAGTGATTGTAGAGGTTCCGGAAGTTGAAGAAGTGAGCGATGACGTGCACTATGTTCAGCAGGAGAATCATGTAAGCAAGTGTCTTGTGAAAGGTTATGTTCTTGTCCAGTTGGCGACGGACGCTGCGTCGGCAAAGCTGTGGAAATTTTGAGATCAAAACAAAAGATAGTTATTGAACCTTGGTTAAGAAGGTGTGTGCAATGGACGCCGTTTTAATAAGCAACTTTAGCTCCTGATACAACAAGGGCCCTATTTCATAGCGCTGCTCAGCACGAAAATTTGCTTAGCATGACATGGATAACCAACAAAAATTTCAATTGGATTTTCAGGATAAGCAATCAACAGCTGAATACAAGTAACAAGCAATATGCAACATATGGAAATTTGGTTGGTAGTCCTGTTTTTATTAAGAAAGAAATTTCATGCCAAGCAAATTTTCGTGCTTAGCAGCTCTATGAAACTGGGCCCAGTACAGTTCGGAGAATCATGTAAGCAAGTGTCTTATGGAATGTTATGCTCTTGTCGAGTTGGCGATAGACGCTGTGACGACAGAAAATTTGTATGTGGAAGTTTTTAAGATAAGACCAAAAGATCATTGAAAACAGCCTAAAAGGTATGTGCACCGGACGCCATGTTAGTAAGCATCTCTCCTGGTAGAGCAACATATCAATACAGTAGGAGGTTCATAGCAAGTGTCTCATGGAATGTGATGTTCTTGTCGAAATGGCGACGGACGCTTCGACGACAGAGCTATGGGCATTTGATATACTACCAAAAGATTATGGAACATGGGTTAAAGGTATTATGTGCATAGGACGACATTTTAGTAAGCATCTTTCCTGATAAAACAACATTCTCTATTTTTCCAATTGTCTTACCGTGTTCGTCTCACATGATCCTCTGAAGAATGAGATGAGATTACGGCACACTGGTAGGAGGATCAGCATGCTGTTTAGATTCAGGCACGCCCCACATGCCTTGGCTATAGACACGCCCAGCTGGAAAGAGGAAACGTAGGGTGTGTTCGATTAGCTTCCCTGGGTCTACCCCGCGGTGCTCACTCGGGTGAGCCCCTGACTAGAGCTAAACGAACGACCACTCACCGCTCTCGTAGTGACGTCATGTACCTGGGGCGAGCCCCCAAGTGACCCACTCCACAAGCAGGGCACTTGGGGCTGACCCGGGTGAGCCCCTGGAATGACGTCAAAGCTATTTGAAGGCACCGGGGGAAGACCGGGGTCAACCCAGGGGAGCTAAACGAACGCACCATTACGTCATCAACAATGATTGTAGTGTGTTATTATACATGCAACGTTAACCCACAAGTTGGTTTTTACTAAACGTCAGACGGAACAATAGTCCTTTCAGCAGAACATTATCCCTTCAGAAGCATTGGTGCCCATGACGCGAGAAAAATTGCTTATGATGTGTGCCCGAACCACAAATATTGACGTCAATATTCACGATTTGTGCATCCAAAGTGCAAAAGTTAACTAAATATTTGCTATTTTGGGAGCAATTTACGCAAACAATCACGATTTGTGCCTCATATTGCAAATATTTACGTAAATATTCACGATCCAACTGAGCTACAGTCCTATAAAAATGCGGTCTCCTTATCTGTCAATATTTTGTTCGGTAGGTGCCAGTCAGAAGCCATACAACCGTTAACTGCCATAATATAGCCAGGGATCACACCCAAGTTTACGATAAAACACGGATCACTTGGAAAGAGATGCGACTTTTTACTTCAGATTAAAATTTCAATTTGTTATTTGTTGTTCTTACAACTCTTGTGTATAATACATTAAAGGCAGTGGACACTATTGGTGATTACTCAAAATAATTATTAGCATAAAACCTTATTGGTAACAGGTAATGGGGAGAGGTAGATAGTATAAAACATTGTGAGAAACGGCTCCCTCTGAAGTGACATAGTTTTCGAGAAAGAAGTAATTTTCCACGAATTTGATTTCGAGACCTCATAATTTGGAATTTGAGGTCTCAAAATCAAGCATCTGAAAGCACACAACTTCATGTGACAAGGTTTCTTTTCTTTCATTATTATCTCGCAACTTCGACGACCAATTGAGCTAAAATTTTCACAGGTTGGTAATTTTATGCATATGTTGAGATACACCAAGTGAGAAGACTGGTCTTTGACAATTACCAATAGTGTACACTGTCTTTAAATGAAGAAAACAAAATCGTAACAGAAATGTCTTGGGGTGAGGAGACAAATTAGGTGTTAACGTACCCCAGTGATGTGTCTGATGTAGAAATACTGAGGTCCAAACTCGTAGGTCCAAAACACCCGCATCCAATACCCCACATTGGCACATAGCCATAGTAACTGCAAAATAAATAATTGAACAATAAATAATTATACAATAATTGAATAATCAAGGTAAAAGTATCAGACACTATTGGTAATCACTAAAGTAATTATGAATGGTTTATGAATGGTTTATTTGTTCAAAAATGCCATCGCAGCATACCGCTGAATTGCGGCATAACAATCGATAAAAATATTACAATAATTATTAAAAAGCATTACAATAGAAAATACTTAGTGAACATTTGAAGAAAAAACAAACATAAACAAGAGACTGTCCGAAATGTACAAACAGTTTGACTACATTTATATACATTTAAGACCAGGAAATCTAGCAATATATTAAAAACGGTTTTAGGAGTTCAGGAGCTTGGTGAGGTAGGGCAGGGGGCTATTTTGGAATCTGTTGGTTTTACAGTTAAACTGACCAAACTTGGCTCTTTGGCGCAGTTGCATTGATGAGTTGTTTACAGACGCAGGGAACCACCTCGAAAATCTCACAGAAGCGCTTGCCTTCTCTGCAAATTGATGGCAGAGTTTGATTCTTCGAGACTGGAGGGAGTCCAATTCAAGACAAACTTAAAATCCCACCTATTCAAACAAGCATACTCACACAATCCTCAGTCCTAATTATTTTTGTCTTTCTCTCCTCAAGCGGCATGAGCGCCTTCCTGAGGCGGATACCGGCGCTCTATTAAGTGTTCTCTATTATTATTATTATCATTATTAATTGTTAGCGTAAAAACTGTCTTGGTAACGAGCAATGGAGAGCTGTTGATAATATAAAACATTGTGAACAACGGCTCCATCTGAAGTAACATAACTTTTGAATTAGTGATATTATTACGATATTTCAGGCCTGATGCCTTCTTAGGCATCTAAAAAGCACACGAATTTGTGCAACAGGGAGGTTTTTTATTTCATTGTTCTCTCGCAACTATAACCAATTGGGTGAAAAATGTTCACAGATTTGTTATTTTATGTTATCATTTATTTGGGATAGGCCTACAGTAAGAATACTGGTCTTTGACAAATAACACCAAAATTGAAAATTGTCTGGTGCCTTTAAAGGAACACATTGCCTTGGATCGGACGAGTTGGTCTTTAAAAAAGCGTTTTTAACCGTTTGTTATAAAAAGCATATGGTTGGAAAGATGTTTTAAAAGTAGAATACAATGATCCACACAAGTTTGCCTCGAAATTGCGTGGTTTTCCTTTTACTGTGCGAACTAACACGGTCGGCCATTTATGGGAGTCAAAAATTTGACTCCCATAAATGGCCGACTGTGTAGTCGACGAGGTAAAAGGAAAACCGTACAATTTCGAGGCATGTTTGTGTGGATCATTGTATTCTACTTTTACAGCATCTTTCTACCTATATACATTTTATAACAAACGCTTTTCAAAGACCAACTCGACCGATCCAAGGCAACGTGTTCCTTTAACTAAATGAACAGGTGTACATCATTAACCACTCACTGCAAAAAAAACATGTATTGTTATTTCATTTTTAAAGGCAGTGGACACTATTGGTAATTACTCAAAATAATTATTAGCATAAAACCTTACTTGGTGACGAGTAATGGGGAGAGGTTGATGGTATAAAACATTGTGAGAAACGGCTCCCTCTGAATTGCTATAGTTTTCGAAAAAGAAGTAATTTTCCACGAATTTGATTTCGAGACCTCAGATTTAGAACTTGGTTCTCGAAATCAACCATCTAAATGCACACAACTTTGTGTGACAAGGGTGTTTTTTTCTTTCATTATTATCTCGCAACTTCGATGACCGATTGAGCTTAAATTTTCACAAGTTTGTTATTTTATGCACAACTTTGTGTGACAAGGGTGTTTTTTTCTTTCATTATTATCTCGCAACTTCGATGACCGATTGAGCTTAAATTTTCACAAGTTTGTTATTTTATGCAATGATGAGATACACTAAGTGAGAAGACTGGTCTTTGACAATTACCAATAGTGTCCACTGTCTTTAATGTTATTGTCTTTGCTAGAAATTTATGTTATTTTATCATCCTATGATCGGTTCTCTGGTCGGTGTATGTTACGTGATAGCACCAATGGTGTCAATTTAAACACCAACGTTTTCGCAGCGTAGTGTTTTATTTTGACGACCCATTCAAAACTAATTCCAACAGGTAGATCGATTTATGGAGTTCCTATTTCCGGGATTGATGAAGAGCCAATAAAACGGAAATGTGTAGGCTGATTTTGAAGGCCAAATAATGCCCGAATAAATAAACCAATAGAACATGGCAATGACGAGGCATGTTCGGTGTGTAAATAAATAACTTGGTTGACGAGCGAAGTGGAAAGTTGTTATATAAAGGGTTTTGATACGTAGGAATTGAAACTTTGCATGGTGGAAATACGATATAGAAAGGTTTGCGGTAACACCATATAATGACTATCTCTAATGAGTTGGGGGTGGTTCTGAAAAGAACCGTTGGTTTAAATTCGACGTTTCGATCAGTATGCTCTGATCGTCTTCTGGAGAAAGGTTTTTGATACCTTTTTATAGGTCAGGTTTTTTGCCATGACATGAATCCCCGTGCACTCACTCTGTAAACGAAGATGTATGTAATATAATTTAAGTGTAGAAATTTTAGCTTCATTAATAAGTCAGCAAGTTTTAAAGGCAGTGGACACTATTGGTAATTACTCAAACTATTCATTAGCATAAAACCTTTGACGAGTAATGGGGAGAGGTTGATAGTATAAAACATTGTGAGAAACAACTCCCTCTGAAGTGATGTTGTTTTCGAGAAAGAAATATTTTTTCACGAATTTGATTTCGAGACCTCAGATTTAGATGTTAAAGTCTCGAAATCAAGCATCTGAAAGAAAAAAAACTTCGTGTAACAAGGGTGTTTTTTTTCGGGGAAATTTGGGGAGAGGTTGATAGTATAAAACATTGTGAGAAACAGCTCCCTCTGAAGTGATGTAGTTTTCGAGAAAGAAGTAGTTTTTCACGAATTTGATTTCGAGACCTCAGATTTAGAATTTAAAGTCTCGAAATCAAGCATCTGAAAGAAAAAAAACTTCGTGTAACAAGGGTGTTTTTTTTTCGGGGAAATTTGGGGAGAGGTTGATAGTATAAAACATTGTGAGAAACAGCTCCCTCTGAAGTGATGTAGTTTTCGAGAAAGAAGTAGTTTTTCACGAATTTGATTTCGAGACCTCAGATTTAGAATTTGAAGTCTCGAAATCAAGCATCTGAAAAGAAAAAACTTCGTGTGACAAGGGTGTTTTTTTCTTTCATTATTATCTCGCAACTTCGACGACCGATTGAGCTCAAATTTTCACAGGTTTGTTATTTTATGCATAGGGGCCTATGTTGAGATACACCTGTGAAGGCTAGTCTTTGACAATATTACCAATAGTGTCCGGTGTCTTTAAGGGGGAAACAAGGAAAGTCACAGAGCAGCGTTTTCAGGGGAGTCGCGTAAATCCGTTGACATGCTAAATTAATTACTTTAGTGAAATTGTTTTACTCATTACAAAAACTGCAGCCCATCCGCAGGGAAATCATTCTACTATCATTATCTTTATACAGTGACTCAGTTTATGTAAATCTGTGGACGTTTGTGTTTTGTGTCGTACAAAGAACTCAAACACTTATAAGAATGCAAACTGCAAAAACAATGGGGGTTTAAATTATCTGTTAATCAAAATATGTGAAGGCATGGATTTTATGGATTGTTTGAAATGTTGTCAAGGCAGGCAAAACACTGCGGCTTCAGCAATGGTCACAATGGGACATTTTGAATCGTGTGACATGATTGACACACAAGTTCAAGTGTTAAAAAAGTAACAGTGCAAACAGTTAAGAAATGCGCCTCTTTCTTCATTATGACCATGCATTCTCCATTTACGTTTTAAATGCACTTGACACTTTTGGCTCTGCTTACCGCCGAATTCTGCGCTTACGATCGCGATTCCCTGCTTACGTGCAAGCGCCGAATTTCTGCGCTAGCCCAGTATTGCGTAGAATGCCTAGGAAAGTGAAGTACGAACGCGCAGAAGCCCAAATTCGCCGCTAACCGTGAAATACGCTTGCCGTAAGCACAGAATTCCCTGCTTCCGTAAGCGCCGATTCTGTGCTTACGGTAAGCAGAGCCATGAAATTTGGCCCTGTATTTTCATTTAGCGTATCCCAAACATAGGTCTATGCATAAAATAACAAATCTGTGAAAATGTTGACTCAGTTGGTAATCGAAGTTGCAAGAGGATAATGCAAGAAAAAAACACCCTTGTTGCCTACACAAAATTATGTGCTTTCCGCCATGCCGAATAAATTCTTTAGGCATGAAGTAATTTATTTTGAGTGATAAATTACATCTTTATTATTTATGGGTTATTATTTAAAACACTGCAATACAGCAGCTAAAAGCCGAAATGTACAGTTTACAAAAACATTTTTTTTTAGTTTTTACAAAACTAACCATTTCTAACAACCTATATTATGTAATGTTACTTCAGAGGGAGCCGTTTCTCACGATGTGTTATACTGTCAACAGCTCTCCATTTCTTCCTCCATGATCATGATTAAACTAGTTTATTGCTCCATGATTATACCAAGTAAGTTTTCATGCTAACGTTAACAATTATTTTGACTAATCACCAAAAGAGTCTAAATAGTGCCTTATGTTTTCTTTCATTGGGATAGCACAAAATGTGCCTGCAGGAAGTCCAGGACCTATAGCTCTCGTGTAAACATGCAGTGTCAGAAGTTACACGGTATTTACTACAAGGAAAATAGTATTTCCTCCAGCACTGAATGCATTGTTAGAAAGGAACTGCATGGTGCCACTAATAAAGAGGATTACCTCGCCGTTAAATATCTTTGTTATCGACGAGGAAGTACTTGGCTATTATTTACTGAAGAATGGTCAACTTAATTCGAGTTCTTAAACTAATGGTTACTTATTGTGTTCTTAGCTGCAGGAACATACAAAAATGGCAATGTTCGTGTGATGTTGGTTTTTCAGCCAGTTTGTATTATAATCATGTCAAGATCCAGAGTTTCAAGACAGAAACTGTTTCGGTAAACAGGACAAAGTTGAAATGGGTGTTTTAAGTACGTTCCTTTAGTCTGGTATTATATTTTTTATCCAAAGGCATATCAAACAGTGTTCCTTTACGTTTTGCAGTGCCAGTTTTGTTGTTGAATTGTAAATAATAGTTGTAATAGTAACCGAATTTAATACGCGCATTTTCCCAAAGATTACAAAGCGCCAGGTATTAATTTTACTACAAGGTGAGTGGGACTAAGTTTGAAAATATGAGACCTAATCCTTAGCACCATGTACTTGTTTACAAGATGCTTTGGCGCAATATGCTGCCAATCCAGCCGGAAACACCGGGCCGAACCCCTACTCTTGAGCACTTGGTTATTTCACATGCGTTACACAACACAAACTGTTATGTATCTCAAAAAAGAAATGAACTGAGCTTTGAACTTGAAGTTATTTCTAGAATGTAAAGTTTCACCGAGTGTGTACCGGGAAGTGCAGCGGGTTCCCCCCCCCCCCCCGTCGTCAACTCACCAACAAACCAATCATGTGGAATATAAGAGCCATTTTGACAACCTATAGCGTGTTTACATTCATAATTCTGAACTCGCTGACACCATTTTCCCGACCCCAATATTCTTTCAACGATTGTTGTTCCAGATGATCATGCAGTTTTTTAATAGAAATATCAAGGCACCACGCAAGTCTGGTGTCTTTTGAAATAGATGCCATACATTTCCCATAAAAAAAATACATTTCACGGCTGGGTAAACAACGTTCACCAAGTCTATGGTACTTTATTTTCTATACTCCAGACAAGTTTCCATGTGGCCATGTGTGATTGAGTCTCTGTGATAATGCAATGGTTTCGTTATAATGCAATGTTACAAATGGACACTATTGGTAATTGTCAAAGACCAGTCTTCTCACTTGCTGCATTTCAACATACGCATAATAATAATAATAAAAAAATGTTGGTATTATGAATAGATTGAAATAGATTGAAACAGATTGAAATATTTTCTACCGCAAAAGATTTTGTTAACTTTATACAATGCATTCATTCTTTCATATTTAAATTACGCAATATTATCCTGGGGTCACGGAAAGGCACTATGTAACAAACTTTTACTATTGCAAAGAAAGCCGTTAGAATTATTACAAAAGCCAACTATCTTTCTCATTCAGCTCCTATATTTGCCGAACTTAAAGTGCTCAAATTTAATGACCTGTATCGTCTGAACTTGGGTAAATTCATGTTCAAGAACAAATACCGCCTGTTACCTAATAGCTTTAATGAAATGTTTACTTAAGCTTCATCAATACATTCCTATGGTACTCGTAAAGCATTGAAGAGGGATCTGTATGTCAATCACAATAGAACTTGAATTCATAAAAATAGCGTTGTGCAACGAGGAGTAGAATATTGGAATAGTCTTCCCATACATTTTAAGCAACCTTCTACAATCAGTACATTTTCAAGAAAACTTCAACACGACTTGCTAGATACTTATCTGTAATGCCATCAAAATCTAATGTTGTTCTTTTTAATCGTTTGCTTTGTTTGGTCTCAGCTGTCAGCTTGTGTATACCTGTGTGTCTGTAGTAACACTAGTAGTAATCGGCATCTCACCTCACGAAAGCGAGATGTAGTTTTTTTTTTTTCATACTGTTGCATTATTTTGTTCTCTGATTGTTATCATCATTGAAATTAGGCAAATTTATGTACAATTTAATCGGCAATCACTCTACCTGTATTTTCGAGAAAAGAAACACCCTGCAATAACTACTACTCAAATGCATATTCCTTATAACCTTATAATTAATGACTTTTAAGGAACACATTGCCTTGGATCGGTCGAGTTGGTCTTTGAAAAGCGTTTGTAACCGTTTTTTATATAATGCATATGGTTGGAAAGATGTTGTAAAAGTAGAATACAATGATCCACACAAACATGCATCAAAATTGCGTGGTTTTCCTTTTACCTCGTCGACTCACACGTCGGCCATTTATGGGGGTCAAAACTTTGACTCCCATAAATGGCCGACCGTGTTAGTTCGCACAGTAGAAGGAAAACCACGCAATTTCGAGGCAAACTTGTGTGGATCATTGTATTCTACTTTTAAAACATCTTTCCAACCATATGCATTATATAAAAAACGGTTACAAACGCTTTGGTTTTGACCAACTCGTCCGATCCAAGGCAACGTGTTCCTTTAATAGTAGGAGTCCATTTAATGATGACTCGCCGTTGTGTTGTTTGTAGGCCTACACCTATCATCTGACCATGTTGTCCCTTGTCTTTGTCTTTGTTTGTGTTCCTTAGTATCATGTTTGTCTGTCAATAGGTTAGGGCACAAAAGCATTTTGCTTAACCTTACACCTAAATGTTGTCTTTAAATTACTGCTCATTTTATTTTTTTTGAAGTAGTGTGTACCTAATCATACCTCATACGATATTACTTGTTTTAATTTTGACATAAATCTACGCTATTGTATTATTGTTTTGTATGACAGCATTGAAATAAATGTACTGAATATGAATATGAATATAAAATAACAAACCTGTGAAAACTTGAGCTCAATTGGTCGTCGAAGTTTTGAAATAATAATGAACGAAAAAAAACACCCTTGTCACACGAAGGTGTGTGCGTTTAGATGGTTCATTTCGAGACCTCACGTTCTAAATCTGAGGTCTCGAAATCAAATTCGTGGAAAATTACTTCTTTCTCGGAAACTATGGCACTTCAGAGGGAGCCGTTTCTCACAATGTTTTATACCATCAACATCTCCCTATTACTTGTCCCCAAGAAAGGTTTTATGCTAATAATTATTTTGAGTAATAACAATAGTGTCCACTGCCTTTAAATGGAGGTGGTGACTAATATAGCTACTGTCCCCAACAAGGTGAATTTGGGATGGTAGGTGGTGTTGGGAAAACCTCAGAACCTATGCAATTATTTGTCAGACTCTAAAAACTAGAGCTACCCAACTCAAGCACCCGCCTGCTCAACCCTTTGTAATGGTCCAGTCTAGGGTATCAGTGTATTTGACTCCCCGAGGGGATTGAGATGATTTTGTTTTCTGACCACGGCTAAGGCCTGGCCTAGGCTCCGTCCGCAAAAACTACCGACGAAGCCTAAGTCTGAGCCTTAGGTCAGAGCCTTAGCCACAACATAAGTCGGAGTCTGGCCGCAACCTAAGTTGGAGCCTAAGCCGGGACTCTGGTCGGAGCATCCTCAACCAAGTCAGAGCCTAAGCCGGGACTCTGGTCGGAGCCTAAGTCGGGACATAAGCCACAACCTAAGCTAAAAATACTGGGCATTGAATTATACACAGCAGTATGACTCTCATTATATGCGTTCAGCAAAGCGTTACAAGTTTTTGTAACTGAGCTATCGACTGCACAATTCGAGCTGTTTACTTAGCCACGGGAAACTCATTTTATTTTGTGAAGTCTTGGTGTGAAAGTCTTTTAGATCTATAACCAATACCATGTGTGTGTGAGCATTTTTCCCGTATGTGTTGGTCTAGCTCAACCTCGGTGGAAGGGTGCATTTTAAAGCAAGTCGTTTACACGATTCGAAACACGGTCAACATGGTTGGAACCACCGTAACGTAAATGTTTGAACTTTAACAAAAAGTAAATTACTTTACAAAACACAAAGAAACCAATTTCTTTTGAAGACATATTTTACTTTAAACAGTGTGTTATAAACATGCCAATTTGGAAACGTAGACATAGAATTTGAGATAAAATTCTCATAAAAAAAACTAATGTCATTAGTTACAAAAACTGCATTTACTTAAAAAAGGTCGCCGTTTCTAACAATGTTTTATACCACCAAAAACAACTCTCCGAAGCTCTGTATACTAAGTAACTTTGAATGGTCATCTATTTTAGTAAATACCAAAAGTTCACCCTGCCTTAAACTAATTGTTATTAAGTGTTAACACGTTAAAAGGGACACGTTGCCTTGGATCGGACGAGTAACCGTTCGTTATCAAACGCATATGGATGGAAAGCGGTTTTAAAAGTAGAATATAATGATCCACACGAATTTGTCTCGAAATTGCATGGTTTTATGGTTTTCCTTTTACTTTGCGAACTAATAACACGGTCGGCCATTTATGGGGGTCAACAATTTGACTCCAGTAAATGGCCGACCGTTGTTAATCGACAAGGTAAAAAGAAAACCACGCAATTTCGAGGCATATTTGTGTGGATCATTGTATTCTACTTTAAAAACATCTTTCCAACCATATGCATTTTATAGAAAACGGTTACAAACGCTTTTCAAAGACCAACTCGACCAGTCCAGGGCAACCTGTTCCTTTAATTTTGCTGTCACTTATTAATCATTCATTTTGTGAAAAGGGAAGTCGGTCGGGCAAGCACTGTCAGGAAACAGCAGTCATACCATCAACGGCCGACTTCCCGTTAAAGGCAGTAGACACCACTGGTAATTACTTAAAATAATTGTTTGCGTAAAAATCTTACTTGGTGACAAGCAATGGGAGGCTGTTAACATTGTGAGAAACGGCTCCCTCTGAAGTTATAGTTTTCGAGAAAGAAGTAATTTTCCACGAATTTGATTGCGAGACCTCAGAATTAGATTTTGACGTCCCGAAATCAACCATCTGAAATCACACAACTTCATGTGACAAGGGCGTTTTTTCTTCCATCTCGCAACTTTGGAGACCAATTGAATTCATATTTTTTTTACAGGTTTGTTATTTTTTGCATATGTTGAGATACACCAACTGTGAAGACTAGTTTTGACAATTACCAATAGTGTGCAGTGTCTTTAAGCGATGTCTGGTATGTTGAGAAAATGTTTCAGAAAGGTCCATACTGATGTTTGTCTATCTTTAGAAGAAAATGAGATTGGAAGTCTATCAAAAAACATAAAATATGTTATTATATCTTTAAAATCATGAGCTAATATACGACACTGCTCTGGAATTGCAAAGATCGTGGGTTAAAGGCACTGGACACTTTTGGTAATTACTCAAAATAATTATTAGCATAAAACCTTACTTGGTAATGGGTAATAGGGAGAGGTTGATGGTATAAAACATTATGAGAAACAGCTCCCTCTGAAGTGCCATATTTTTCGAGAAAGAAGTAATTTTCCACGAATTTGATTTAGAACTTGAGGTCTCGAAATCAACCATCTAAACGCACACAACTTCGTGTGACAAGGGTTATTTTTACTTTCATTATTATCTAGCAACTTCGATGACCAATTGAGCTCAAATTTTCACAGGTTTGTTATTTCATACATACGTTGAGATACACCAACTGTGAAGGCTAGTCTTTGACAACTACCGTTAGTGTCCAGTGTCTTTAATGTCACACCCGAGCAATAATGTCACACCCGAGCAATATATTATGCCTTTTTTCAAGAGAATTCGGCTAAGTACTGAGTATACAGTATACATGGGTGAAAACAAAATGAATATTCTTTATCATCTATGCAAATTTAACATCTGTTAAACATACTGTTGTTGGACTATTCTTATGAAAACACATCAGTGCTAACAATCATCCGAACCCCTATCAGCAAATTATAACAGGAAAATATCAGCTAAACTCACCAAGAAAATTGTCTTCAGACCCTCATTGATCAACCTATCACCCATGTTGCTTCCAGTACTTCAGAGTTAACCACATAAAAGAGCTTGCAAAGGAATGAGGCTTTCCGGTCTCAGGCCGAGCAGCGTAGATCACCGAAGCGCTCCGTGGGTGTCAGCGCTCCTCTGTACCCTGCGAGTTGAGCGAGTGTTTACCCTCGACTCGAACTGAAATCAACACTGTTGTGTGTGCGCTGACACTAGCAAATGAAAACTCTACCAGTTAGGCAACCCACTTCAGTTTATGCCAGTCAACGTTTGGTGTGTATAATCATTGAGGTTGGTGGTTATGCTCCCGTGAACTGTGACAACAGTTCATGTGAAAAGGCATTTCATTTCCGCATATTATCATGACTAGAGGTACGTGTGATGAACTATTATTGTCAATAGTTATTGGACAGTCTAATCTGGTTTTTGTTGCCTATTTCTTTTTTATTCACTCCTTTCAGTAGCATGTCCTTCAGGGCGATCGGAAAAGTTGAATGAAGAGACCTTCGTTTTTTTGCGTTTAAGGATTCGGGTACCTTTTTAAAATGTCCAAAGATTTACATTAAACTTACAGGGTTTCAAGATAATGACAGTGGAAAGCTTCCCTTCAAATATTACTTACTGAGGTGCTGTAGTTTCTGAGAAATGAGTAAAACAATCTTATGAAAATACGTTTGTAAATGATTAAAATAATTTTCGTCTCATGCGACGAAAATTTTTTTCATGAATATTTTTTTATTACTCATTTCCCCAAAACTACAGCACCTCAGCACGTAATATTTCCAGGGAAGCTTTCTACTATCATTATCAAACTGTGTAAGTGTAGTGTAAACCTGTGGACATTGTGTTTTTTTGTCCTACAAAAGTTACGTAGACCCTTTAAAGGCACTGGACACTATTGGTAATTACTCAAAACAATTGTTAGCACAAAAGCGTACTTAGTAACAAGCAATGCAGAGCTGTTGAAAGTATAAACATTGTGAGAAACGGCGTCCTCTAAATAAGTTTTCGAGAAAGAAGACATGATCCACTAAAAACAATTGAATTTGATTTCGAGACTTTATAATTAGATTTTGAGGTCCCCCGAAATCAAGCATCTGGAAGCACACAACTTCGTGTTACAAGGGTGTTTTTTCTTCCATTATTATCTCGCAACTTCTACGACCAATTGAGTTCAAAATTTTCACAGGTTTGTTATTTTATGCATATGTTGAGATACACCAAGTGAGACGACCGGTCTTTGACAAATGCCAATAGTGTCCATTGTCTTTAAAGGTAGGGTCATCGGTTGTTTTTTGTCAACGTGGTGCTAATTAAAAGCACACTTGCAAAGAAAGATAGATTTAAAGACACTGGACAATATTGGTAATGTCAAAGACCAGTCTTCTCACTTAAAGCATGAAGGAAGCTTCCTCCATGCTTTATGCTTAAGGCAGTGGACACTATTGGTAATTTCTCGAAATAATTATTAGCAAAAACCGTATCTTGGTGACGAGTAATGGGGAGAGGTTGATGATATAAAACATTGTGAGAAACGGCTCCCTCTGAAAAGCCATAGTTTTCGAGAAAGAAGTATTTTTCCACGATTTTGATTTCGAGACCTCAAAATCACGAAATCAACCATCTAAACGCACAGAACTTCGTGTGACAAGGGTGTTTTTTCTTTCATTACTATCTCGCAAGTTCGATGACCGATTGAGCTCCAATTTTCACAAGTTTGTTATTTTATGCTTATGTTGAGACACACCAACTGTGAAGGCTAGTTTTTGACAATTACCAAAAGTGTCCACTGCCTTTAATGTATTAACATGTGAAAATTTGAGCTCAATTGGTCGCCGAAGTTGCGAGCTAACTATGAAAGAAAAAACAGCCTTGTCACACGAAATTGTTTGCTTTCAGATGCTTGATTTTGAGACCTCAAGTTCTAAATCTGAGGTCTCGAAATCAAATTCGTGGAAAAGTACGCCATTTCTCACAACGGTTTTATACTATCAACCTCTCCCCATTACTTGTTACCAAGTGAGGTTTTATGCTGATAGTTATGTTGAGTGTTTACCAATAGTGTCCACTGCCTTTAAAGGAAGATAAACCTGTGAAAGTTTCAGCCGAGTACTAGGTGTCTACTTGGTGAGAAAACACCAAAAAACAGTCACAATTATTTTTCATGAGAATGTCGAATCCACATTTTAGCAAGGAACCGGAGTCTGTCCCAAAAATATGCACAAACTTCTTGATAGCGCCCTCTTTTGACTTATCCTTCTTCAGCCCGAAGTAATTTCCCATGACGGGGCAGGAGGATCTCTTGAAGAAAGATTTCCCTGCCACACCCGAGGACACCAAGGAGTAAAAATGTTAGGGCACAAAGGGGGCGTTTCGCATAACTGATGCAGAGAAAAATCGCGATCTCCCCCTTCAAACCAAGTCTAGAAACACAGTAGTCTTGATTGGTGACTCAGTTTTTTGCACTAGTCACCGGTAGAGGGCACTACATAGACTTTTTGGGAGGCCGACTCGGAAAGACTGGGCAAGTCTACAAATCATTTCGATCCAGACGTTTGTGTGATACAGACACTCGTCTCCAGTAATTTGTGTTGTGATAACAAAATGAAAGTAAGTCGCCAACATGACCAGAAACGCCACGGAAAGCCCTCTTTTACTTTAATGTGATTTACACTGAAATAACCAAAAAAGAAAATACAGTTTTGTCTATAATTCATTTTCCTCAACCTTTATTTTCTTAAAACCTGATAAATATTTATCCAAAGATATCACTTACCAAAAAAATAAGAAATTCAAGTATTTCAACTGAGTTTGGATTATACTTTTGCTTAACATTTGTATTGCTTCAATTTCTACAACCAATAAAACCCTGTTTTAAGCTGCAACATTTACTTTAACACTCGTTAAAGTTCTTGTTTTCAACTGCAATGTGAATACTGGACTCCCAGCAGACTAAAACAAGTCTAGTTTTCCTCCTGGACTCAGTTTCATTCTGATGATTTAAACTCACAAGAGATCGAGTCCAGTGCACTTAAAGGCAGTGGACACTATTGGTAAATGCAAAGACTAGCCTTCACAGTTGGTGTATCTCAACATAATGCATAAAAAAACAAACCTGTGAAAATTTGAGCTCAATCGGTCATCGAAGTTGCGAGATAATAATGAAAGAAAAATAACCCTTGTGCGTTTAGATGGTTGATTTCGAGACCTCAAGATCTAAACTTGAGGTCTCCAAATCAAATTCGTGGAAAATTGCTTCTTTCTCGAAAACTATGGCACTTCAGAGGTAGCCGTTTCTCACAATGTTTTATACCATCAACCTCTCCCCATTACTCGTCACCAAGAAAGGTTTTATGCCAATTATTATTTTGAGTAATTACCAATAGTGTCCACTGCCTTTAAAATGACCACCGCAATTTACTACATTCATTTTTGTATGTATGTAAAAATGTTTACACAATTATGAACAATAGTTATATTTTTAGTATTATTATCTACAATAGATATGGGGGTGCAAAAATAAACAATTTGAAAACTTTCTAAATTTTCTATATTTCCTTTTAACTACACCAATCTTAAAGAGTTTTACCTTTTCCTCAACATTATTTCAAAACCCTACTTTAAAAAAAAAAGGATTTTGCTTCGTATTTATTCATTATTTTGTTTTGTCAGTTTCTCATTTTGACATGTTTGAGGCCTGTCTCGAAAATGTATGTCATCATTGCATCAGGAATAAAGAATATTATTTTTAAAACAATTGTTCATCCTACAACCTACACCGATGTTTAAGAACTGTGTACTCTGGTTTTCCCCAAACTTATTTTACTTTTAGACCTTGGCTTTAAAAAACTTCTTTTCCTGGAAGACGATCAGAGCATACTGATCGAAAGGTTGAGTTGAAATCAAAGGTTCTTTTCAGAACCACCCCAACCAATTTAGAAACGGTTTAGAAATTATCACTACATGGTGTTACCGCAAACCTTCACTAAATTCCACCATGCAAAGTTTCAAATCCTACTTTAAAAGGAACCAGTTGCCTTGAATCGGTCGGGTTGGTCTTTGAAAAGCGTTATGAAATGCATGGTTAGATAGATAATTAAAAAGTAGACTATAATGATCCACACAAATTTGCCTCGAAATTGCATGGTTTTCCTTTTACTTTGCGAACTAACACAGTCGGCCATTTATGCGAGTCAAAAATTTGACTCCCAGTAATGGCCGACCGTGTTAGTCGATACCCCCACCCTATTCTTCTCAGTCACAACCTTGTACCCAAGATTTCCACATGGTGTACCAGCCCCCAACCAAAACTCCAGCTAAAAACCAATCCTCTACCAGTCCATTTGCATTACACCAGGGCCCCATTTCACTGAGCTGCTTTACGGTCGATTTTTGTGCTTACTATTTTTAATATTATTTTTGGTATGCAAGTCGCCAGACACACAAGGCCTGAAGGCCACTTCAAGGTGTGGGCTCAGCTATTTTATTCCAGAGCCCATTGCCACCTACTCCTAGGGCTGAAACAAGGTTACCCCTTTTACAGTCCATACGGATGTAGGCTTGGGTATCATCAATCCGAAGCCTGGCCGGTAGAGCACAAAGCACTGTTTCCCCAATTTTACGTAGCAAGTGTCACAACCGGGACTCGAACCCTCACTCTGCTGGTCAAACACCAGAGATTGAATCCGGTGCTTTTAACTGTGGCTTCCACGTCATAGCGATGCTTAATGTCCCTGTCAGCACACGAAAAGGCATGCTAACCTTCTGGTGCTTACTGCACAAAACTAAATGACATCACAAATCCATGGTTAACAGACAAGCTGGCCGCCTAATTTTCTTGCTAACCTGTGACTTACTCGCTTAAACCTTAGCGGATTTTGCTGCTACAGGAAGCACAAAGATTTACTTAATACCGATAAATAAGCAGCACAATGAAATTGGGCCCAAATTCATGTTTACCAGAGTAGGGTTATCAGCCAAAATGACGTTTCACACGTACAATTTGGAACTGGTGTTCTGCTAATTTCTGTTAGCCGAAAATGATTAAAGACTCTGGACTCTATTGGTAATTGTCAAAGACCAGTCTTCCCACTTGCTGTATCTCAACATATGCATAAAATATCAAACCTCTGAAAATTTGAGCTCAATTGGTCGTCGAGGTTGCGAGTTGTGTGCTTTCAGATGCTTGATTTTGAGACTTCAAGTTCTAAATCTGAGGTCTCGAAGTCAAATTAGTAGAAAATTACTTCTGTCTCGAAACCTACTCTCACAATGTTTTATACCTGTTACTCTTTACCAAGTAAGGTTTTGTGCTAAAAATTATTTTGAGTAATTACCAATAGTGTCCACTGCCTTTAAGCAATACATTCTTCTTAATAATCAGCTTTAAAAACAGTAGTTAGGGCTTAAAATGCTTACAAGTGCTCAAAGCATAATTTAATAAGCGGGGTACCAGTCACAGATTGTCCATGTGACAAGGCATTTTGGCTGGCACCTTATTCTAGTAAGCATAATTTTGTTGTGCTTACTTTTTTCTGCATAAGCAGTTCTAGGATTGGACCCACTGCCAATTTCATAGCGCTCCTTAAAAGCACAAAAAGTGGCTAAGCACAACAAAATAATGCTAACCACCATAAGGTTATCAGCCCACTAAATATCAAAAGTAGAGCACATTATAGACGATGTGACCTCTGACGTCACATGAAAACCATAACATGATTCGCGTGCATACCGCCGGGCAAAACCGTTGTGTTTTGGCAGCCAGCTAGAAAGTGTATGCAATCTTACCATGATGACTACAGGTCTTTTTGCCCGGCTAAACATGACGTATACAGTGTTTTGTCAACAGAGGGCGGTTTGAATGTAAACATAGGTCACATCGTCTATAAGAGTCCCCAGCACCACACACCTGCAACCTATACATCCCTACATTGGGAGATTGATTGCAGTATCGATCCAGATCCAGATCCAGATCTGTGGCTGGTATCCTGTATAATTTTAAAGCAGTTCTTTCTGATTAAGAGCAAGTTCGAGTGCGCACATTTAGTCCACCAGTGGTCGACCACAGACTAGCAACGCACATGCGCAGTGATGCACTCACTCGAACGATTCATTTGGAAGTCTAGTCAACCTTCCGTCTTTTCGCGTTGGTGTCACTGGTTCCCCTCTGCGCTTTACACAGGTTAGAATGGAACATGCTGTTGGGACCAGTGAAGAAACCATGGGCTCGAGGCTGGTTCCAAATGGTCGACCACAGTAGTCAACCAATGGTCGACCAGCCTGGGTTCGAGTGCAAATGGTCAACCTTTAGTTAACCATTGTGCACACTCGAACTTGCTCTAAGCAGCTCTATGAAATTGGACCCAGATTATATCACTCTAATATATTGAAAGAATTTGTAATTAATAAGGACCTTATTTTCACAGACCTTGGTGATTGTTTTTAAGCCGATGGACTTGACTGTACCTCCTCTGCTGTGTTATCAACACTGAAAAGAAAGTAAATCACAAGATATTTTAAAACTTTTTCAGTAACTTTATTTTAAAGCAAATTTGCCCAAAACAAGGCTAAATGTTTGTTTGTTTGTTTGTTTGTTTGTTTTATTTCCATTTGTACAACAAAAAATACAACAATGATGATTTCAAGTATATAAATACTGTTATAAATTTAAATTAAGTACAAATGGGGGTTGCAGCCAGAGGAGGTAAGACCCTCCTGTAGTGGAGCACCCGAACTGCTGTTCGTCCTGTGTGTTGTAAACACACGTAAGAACCCAGTGCACTTATCGAAAAGAGAAAGGGTTTGGCCTGGTGCCCCTGGTTGAATTCGCAGCATAACATCACATGGTGTTACAGGTGTATGTAAAAGGGGGTAAGCTCATAATTCAAACAAAGCCCCTCATACTTTCATGACTTTGCAGGAAAATGCTTTATGTTGAAGCGCCTTGAACACCACTGAATGATGGATTCTGTCTAGCCTATTTCACTCCACTGTAGGAGGAAAGCCTCTTCTCCAATAAGCCATTTGCGTGTTAGATTTGAATATTGTCTGGTATAATGACAGGCTTAAGCATAAGTTACCGCATGAAAATTGAATGCTTCAGACTATCGATCCAGTTGCTATCTCACATGATTAGGGGCAAGCATTTGAGTAGTTACGTAAGAGACGGTGAACACCCATACACAATTCTGAATGGATGTGTATGGCACAGTTGTACCAGGTTGCTCCAAACCATGTAACATAGCAAACATGGCAACCATCTCGATAGTCGGAGGAATTCAATGTAAGCGGTATATTATGACTAAGCAAATCATTGTACCAGATATTATTCAAATCTAACTCGCAAATGGCTTATTTATTCCATTCTATCCGTGGGGTGTCGTGGCCGAGCAGTTAAGAGCACTGAATTCAAGCTCTGGTGCTTCTGTTCATAACAGCAGAGTGTGGGTTCGAATCCCGGTCGTGACACTTGTGTCCCTGAGCAAGACACTTCACTTTAATTGCTTCTCTCCACCCAGGGGTAAATTGATACCTGTGAGGGCAGAGATGGTTCTTGTGATTGATTTAGCCGAGTAGCGCATATTTGTTGCATGTGGCTCTATACTCCACAGGGAGCCTAGATGGTTTAAGGAATGATTTAAGGCTCAGTGTTGAAGTGCCATGAGCGTCACTGCGTGACAGACCTGAGTGCTATATAAGAAGCCATTATTATCATTATTATTATCCTGCGCTGTATTTTGCCAAGATTTCCCTATATGTACTTTAGTTCATCCCTTCTTCGAATGGATACGCCCACTATAAAAGCCACTATCATTATTATCTTAGTCTGAACGAGAGAATAAGTTCACCCACCTTGATACAGTCTCTACATCACTTTCCTGGACGGCGACCACTGGTGCTGCAGTCACTGTTGTTGCTGCTACTGCTGCAACTGTATGTTTGGAAGAGCCACTGAAAAAACAAAACATTTCCACAATTTTTAGTCATAACTTTAAGGCAAAGAGGAGACTGTAATCGTTAGGGTTAGTTAAAGGGAAGGTACATGTTTGGTTATTGTCAAAGACCAGTCTTCTCACTTGGTGTATCCCATTATAACCATAAAATAACAAGCCTGTGAAAATTTGGGCTCAATTGGGCATCACAATTGCGAGAAAATGATGAAAGACAAAACACCCTTGTTGGACAAATTTGTGTGCTTTCAGATAAGAATAAGACTTCTAGCTATAAGTCTTTTATTATTTTAGTGAGAAATTACCTCTTTCTCAAAAACTTTGTTACTTCAGAGGGAGTCGTTTCCCACAATGTTTTATTCTATCAACAGCTCTCCAATGCTCGTGACCAAGTCAGTTTTTTAGTTAATATTTGTTTTGGGTAATTACCAAACGTGTACCTTCCCCTTAATGAATCACCTGGTCAGTTGACCTAACTGAGCGCACTCCCTGGTCAAATGACAGGAAAAGAGGAGACAGTTTAAAGCCACTGTACATGTTTGGTAATTACTTAAAATATATATTAGCATAACTTTACTTGGTAGCGAGCAACGGAGAGCTGTTGAAAGTATAAAACATTGTGAGAAACGACTCCATCTGAAGTAGCGACGTTTTTCAGAAAGAGGTAGTTTCTCACTAAAATAATAAAAGACTTCCGGCCAAAAGCCTTTTATTCCTATCTGAAAGCACACTATTTTGTACAAGAAGGGTGTTTTTTCTTTCATCATTTTCTTGCAACTTCAATTGCCAATTGAGTCCAAATTTCCACAGGCTTGTTATTTTATGTTGGGATACACCAAGTGACAATACTGGTCTTCGACAATTACGTAACATGAATTACTTACTAGTGATGGAAAGCCACCTGGTAAACGGAACTCACTAGCACACTATTAAGAAGAGACTGTTTATAGTTATAATATACTTACTAGTTACGGTTAAGTCACCTGGTAAGCTGACCTAACTGAGTGCACTTGTTTGTGAAATGACAGGCCACGAGGAGACTGTTTACAGTTATACTCACTAGTTATAGTTAAGCCACCAGGTAAGCTGAACTTACTGAGCACACTAGTAAACTGATAAAAGGAGGCCGTTTATAGTTATACTCACTAGTTATGGTTAAGCCACCAGGTAAGCTGAACTAACTAAGCACACTAGTTAGAGGAGACTGTTTATAGTTATACTTACTAGTTATGCCTAAACCACCTGGTTAGTTGACCTAACTGAGCGCACTCGTTGGTGAAATGACAGGCAAAGAGAAGACTATTGCGTGGTTTGACCATCCATGCAAACCTCATGAAGAGAGCCGAGTAGATGCACAGAGCTGGAATACAACAAGAAACACAAAGCATGTTACATACTCAGGCATTCTGTTAAAGGCAGTGGACACTTCTGGTAAAATGTCAAGACCAGTCTCCTCACTTGGTGTATCTCAACATGCTTAAAAAAAAGAGCATGTGAAAATTTGAGCTCTATTAGCAATTAGATGTCAAAGTTGCGAGATAATAATGAGAGAAAAAACACCCTTGTCACACGAAGTTGTGTGCGATTAGATTGTTGATTCCGAGTTCTCAAATTCTAAATCTGAGGTCATGAAATCAAATTCGTGGAAAATTACTTCTTTCTTGAAAACTACCAACAGATATATCCATTGCTTATTACCAAGTACGGTTCTATGTTTATAAAGTGTGAATAATTACCAATAGTGTCCAATGCCTTTACTAAGTCGCTAAAAAGTAGGAAAATTTCATTAAGTACAAGGGCTGACCTGCAATAGGTACACATGATGTAGTCTTAAGGCCCGGTCACACAGGCCCCGATAACGAGAACGAGAACGAGAACGATAAAAATGCACGCCCTCGATTGGTTGAAATGCTCCACGCAGAATACGCCCACGCTCATTCAACCAATTAAGGGCGTGCATTTTTATCGTTCTCGTTATCGGGGCCTGTGTGACCGGGCCTTTAAGCCCTTTTCACACGACCATAATGTAGCCAGGGTTCCTTGTTACAAAATAAACGAGCGTGGATTGTTTATTTGTTATCACCATGCGTGACTGATTTTGTGAGCTTTCACACTGCAAAGTTAAAAAACTAACAACCCTTGTGCGACATGAGAGTGATATGACGAATTGGTAATCCTGATCACCTTAGTTGGACAAGATAGCACCCACAATAGCATGCGCTGTATGGGCATTTCACCTAGGACGTCGTTCAATAAACAAGGATTCCTTTCACACGATGATGTAACCCACGTCCTTGGTCAAAACTTCCGCTAGTGTAAGATTTTGTCGTAGGTCGGGACCTCCGACAAAATGTAGCAATGTTGGACAAGATTTGACAAGGGACCCTGGACACTCCAAAATTTATTGTCCTTTCACACGAGGTGCATTTTGTAAAATCTTACAACCATGCTACAATTTAGCAAGGGACCCTTGCTAAATTGCTCTCGTGTGAACAGAAAGGGGCTTTTAATAGACTTTTCAGGCTATCAAACCATAAGTTTTCCAAGAGAAACTAGATGACAATACTTGTTCTAGTCATTGTAAAATCAGCTAAGGGGGATTCAAACCCACAACCCTGTGATTGCAAGTCCTGCAGTCTAACCACTGAACCCTGGTGATCTATGGTCATGGTTGTTGCCATAGTTACCTGTTGTCATCCTGGGACTAATGATCTCTGGGTCTTTCTTCATGTCACCGAGGGCAGCTAGGGGGATTCCCCAGTTGGCGACTGCATTCAAATGAGAAAATACGAAGACAAAAACATTACTGTAAGTGTTAGCTACACATGTATAACACGTGCAGGGAATACAGAACAAACTAGATTATTTTCTTTTGAGAATTTGTCTAGCTATTATTACATTCTACTACCCCGGAGTAGATTTTTCACAAATCATGAGACTTCTGAAAAACTGTCCTGAGTGTACATACTCATACCGCAGCAGTTGAATTAATAATGAAAAGTCCCCTAGATCTACATGTACTAGACGAAAGTAGTTGGCTAGTCTTGGTCGATTTCCAACCTTCAGCCCAGGTAGCAGTTTTATTTAAATAAGCAGGACAGTTCTTTTCCGGGCCCAATTTCATAGAGCTGCTAAGCAAACAAATTTGCTAAGAATGAAATTTCTTCCTTGATAAAAACAGGATTACCAGCAAAATTTTAATTCGTTGCATATTGCTTGTTACTGGTACTCAGCTGTTGATTGCTTATTCTGAAAATCACGTGGGAAATTTTGTTGGTAATCCTGTTTTTATTAAGGAAGAAATTTCATGCTAAGCAAATTGTTGTGCTTAGCAGCTCTATGAAATTGGGCCAAGAACAGAGAAGTCTCCCAAATTCCGAAAATCTTCTCCGCCAGAGAAGAATGGTCTCCAAAATTCCATAAAATCAACTTCGCATATTCTAACAAGACAAGTTCTCAAAAGAACTTAAACCAGCTTGAGGTAGGCCTAAACAATGTTCTGTAGGTGTTACCACAAACCAAAATATCCATTGACACCTAACCATGCAATGCCTCCAATCCGCCAAGATGGAAAAAGATAACGGAAGTGTCGTGGCCGAACAGTTAATAGCAACGAACTCAAACTCTGGTGTTTCTGATCAGCAGAGTGCGGGTTCGAATCCCCAGCAGTGACACATGTGTCCTTCAGCAAGACACTTAACCATTGCTTTGTCCTTCGGATGGGACATAAAGCCGTTGGTCCGATGTGTTGTGCAATGCATAAAAGAACCCAGTGTTCCTGGCTGTGGCTGCTGTACGCGCCGTAGCACCTTGTAAACCAATAAGGTGCTACATCATTCAGTCTAAGAATTCATCACTGCAATAACCAATCTTTCTGAAAGTTTGTATATCTCAGCACCTTGAGTACCATATTGTTATTATTATTATGGTTCATAATAATTTGGAAGGGTAATCATCCTTGCTAGCGGAGGAGCTTGACTGCCAAGGACGCGGCTACAATGTGTGCCAGGTGTCTGACATACAAGGGGGCTTTTTGGCATGAGTGGCGTAGCCAGCCACATTGACCCATAAACAAAACAAGATAAATGTGACCCGCTACGTGAAAATGAGTCAGATGTTGACAATTTCAAGGATTGAGTTATATGCATGGCTGGAAAGAACACACCAGCAGCAGTAATTTGGTATTATGTCTAAGCTTAGGGGTGTGTCGTGTTGCTGAGTTACTCCCGTTTGAAATTAACCAATACATCATTTTTCTGAAAAACGCATTACTAGTAAAGTGATGTTTTAAACTAGCATTTCGCTCGAAAGGATACAAATTAGACATAAGTATGATCATAAAGTTGTTGTGTTCATAGCTTTATTGCCTAAAGGTAAGTGTTCTCAAGGTTCCCCATGTAAATACAAATTTAAAAAAGTAAAAAAAAATAAATAAAAAAAAAGGTTTTTTTTTTCCACATTAAACTGTCCATAACTTAATAATGCATTGGGCGACATCTGACTCATTTTCACGTAGCAGGTCACAAATACTCTGTGGTCACAGAGTATGGATGGAGCACAGTTTCTAGCCAGAGAGTAAGGTGTTTGAACATTTCTGCGGGAGTAAAACCGGAGGGCAAGAAAAAACTTTGAGGCAACCAATGTTACTCAAGTCAAATCACATTAGTCCTGACTGGGATTCGAACCATGGCCATTGTGGTGAGAGGCGACTGTATTTAATGTCTCAGCCATCAGCCATGTTAGCTGACCATACATATCACTATTTTTTTCCATTATATTTATTTCATTCAAGTAAAAACAAAACATAGCAGATTTTCATATTGCTTGAAACTTAAAAAAAATAAAATTACACCCGTTTCGAACAGGCCCGCCAGAGTCGCGCAGAACTAAATAGATTAGGAGCGACTTTAGGTCGCCCCAAATAACTTTCTGTTTCAGACAGGCGAACTTAACATAACATAAACATTGGCTTGGCTCATGACAAGTTCGACATCTGAAACCAGGGCGACCCAGAGTCCAATTGCAATAGTCGATCTTTCGCTTCCAGTCATTCCTAACTGTTTCAGACGTCAACTTTTCATGTACTTTTAAAATTCAGAATTAGGTTCAGCGCCACTCTGGAGCGCCTGTCTGTTAGTGTTACTTTTAAAAACATATAAAAACAAAAAAAAGCATTTTATAAATAGTATTTGTACTCACCCGGCCCCCAGAAATGCTGTAAAATAAAAAGAGGAACACGTTTTAATAACAAAGAACTCAATTATGACTAACAGACTAATAAAAACAAGCTTTAAAAACTCATTCTGGATGTCAGGATAATGATAAATTTTCTCAGATATAGGGCCTAAGTATTACATGTAAATTTACTATGATGCTGTCCATGCCTGGGCGACGAGTGCGACTAGTGTCACAGCCGCGACTATCGATTGCTTAGTTTAACTACTCAACTAATTGTGTCGCTCAAAACTAGTCAACACAACTTAATTTACTAACAAAACACATCAAGACATGGACACAATCCTTCAATCCTTTCAGCTTGAATTTTAGTATATGTTGTGCTTGCAGCAAACATTGCCACAAAGCACCTTAGGATAATAAAATTTAGTCAAGCCAAGTGTCGTAGTCGCTACTATTTGAGGTGCAACAAGTCGACTAATAAACTTCACTTTTTAGTCGCCTAGGCCTAGCGCTGTCAAATTCAATAAAACTCCAACACAGTTGATATTATAAAACAGAACATTACAGAATTTATAAAAAAACTTGTGTAAGGTCACAGATTAAAATAAAACTTACACGGTCTACTAATGTTGATAATAGCAAACATCCTTTAAAATATATCTGTCTGAAATTTCATCCTTCTTATCGCTCAGTGAACGTTTTATTGTTGTTGTTTTTTAATCGATGTCATGCAATGACTATGTCGAAAGTTTTTTCACTACTTTCTCATGACCCAGATGGCCGATCGATCTCAAACTTTAACAGGCTTGTCAGTTTATGTAGTATGGTGGATTACATCTTACACTGCCAGCAACTTTTGGTTTGCAAAAAAAATTCTGTCATGTTCCTTAAAAGAGCAAGAAAGGTCGAGGCTACTCACCGTGCTGTAATTACATCAGAGTCGATAGTTACACCATGGCAGAAGGAACATGAAAAACAAGAGCGAATACAAACAAAATAAAGTCCGAATGTCAATTAGGTAACAATAATAATAAATAATAATAATAATGCATTTATAATGCGCCATCTATCTAGTGTACAAGACCCTATTCCGAGGCGCAGAACAAAAAACAATACATACAACAAAAAAGAAACGTAGAACATAATACAAAATTATACAATGAATAATCTACTGTCAAGACATGTAATGAGCTAAGTGTAAGAGGATTTAAATAAATGAGTCTTAAGCATGTTTTTAAACAATGGAAGTGAACTACAGCGCCTGATGTTGTTAGGTAGAGCGTTCCAAAGTTTGGGAGCACAAGTGGAAAAGGCACGATCGCCATTTCAAATATCTTTCAAGACAAACACCTTTCAGAGGGTCTCGAGGTACAAGTCGGTAACCAATTATTTTAGGTTTCCACCCTGCACTGCACTTACATGTAACCCTTCCATGCATAACAAAAAGCTTCATCTCCCTGCATGAGACCCACTTTAGTTTACTGTGCTCAGAAAAATCTTAATTAGCCTGGGGTGGATTTCACAAAGGTAGTCCTAACTTAGGACTAGTCCTAGGCAATGCTAAGAGATAGGACCAGTCCTAAGTTAGGACCAGTAACTCATCCTAACTTAGGACTGGGCCTATCTCTTAGCATTGCCTAGGACTAGTCCTAAGTTAGGACTACCTTTGTGAAATCCACCCCTGGGTAAACAAAGCCATTTCAAATATCTTTCAAGACTAACACCTTTCAGAGGGTCTCGAGGTACAAGTCGGCAAAAACAAAAAATACCACGGAAAAGTCCAATCATGGTCCAATGCAATCACATTTGCTCTATAGCTTTGTACACAAAGCAATGGGACAGCCCTGACCACCACATGTGGAATCAATCACTACATGACCACTGGGTTAGCATGGCCATTAAACTTTGGTAGTTTGTTTCAAGAAGGCATAAAGTTGGATTACACGGAAGCCTGATTTAAAAAAATTATTATAAGTAAAGTTATGCATAAAAATGCAAATAAGGGCAGTGAAACACAGTGGCACTGTGTTTCGGGAGCGGTTAATGTGTGATACACAACACAATGGGTACTTTGTTTTCAACAATTTCAAATATCAAATTAGGGGTTATTCCGTGTCAAATCAACCATGATTCAAGTGCAGGCGATTTGCGTAGTTTAAAGGAACGTTACAGAATTGGTAATCAAAAACAAAAATCGCGAAGATGATAGATTTTAATAAAACTTACACAGTCTAATGAAGATGATGATAAAAAACATCCCTTGAAATATTTCTGTCTGAAATACCATATTTGATGAGAAATAAACAAATTTAATTTCCCGTTTTGAGTTTATCGCTCAGTGAGCGTTTTATTCATTTTTGTTTTGGCATCGATGCAATGCAAAATGTGTAATCGGTTTTTCACTATTTTCTCATGACCCAGATGGCTGATCGATCTCAAACTTCCACAGGTTTGTCAGTTTATGTATATGATGGATTATATAAAGTGATTACACTGCCAGAAACTGGTTTTTAAGCAAAAACCAATTCTGTAATGTTCCTTTAATATTTTCTTTCTGTTTTGTAATTTATTGTTTCAGAATGCCTTTAAAACAACTACATGTATGCAAAGCTGTTAAATTGGTAGTTGTGATAACGTAACCCTCCTTCCGCCGTAAGGAGGAGGGTTACGTTATCGCAACTATTAAATTGGTACCTTAAAGGCACCTGGAAATAGGATTTTTTTTCTTTTAAACATAAGAGTATATGTTTATTAACAATAAAACAATCTTTTGAGTAATTGTTTGTCACGATTTATATGTTAAAAAAATTAATTAAGTGCTTGGGGGGGTTGACTCCGCCTACCCCTTTTGTGACGTAGGAAAAGGAAGACTTTGCCTCGATGCATAGATAAACACACGTGCAAAAGTACATGTAATTCTAAGACGTGAGTTTGTACGCTGCGAAAAAGGTTTTTTTTCTGGCATTTTTCCGGCAATGCCGACCAGGTGTATTGCTGCTGGATGCAGCAAAACAACTAAAGATGGGGTCAGTCTTCATCTATTTCCTGCAGATCCCAAGTATAGGCGGTTGTGGGCTGCGAAAGTCAGATTAACTAAAGCAAAGTGGTCCGGTCCGACGTCTTTTTCAGCACTATGCAGCGAACACTTCGAGCCGTCGTGCTTCGAATCTGGGATACACCACTCATTTGACATGATGAGAAGAGCCATTCTTAAACACGACGCCGTCCCAACAATTTTTTCCAGCTAGTGGGAAATCGAAGAAGGTATCTGAAAGACGTGACGAACCCAGAGGAGCATTTGCTAAACGTGAAAAAAAAATTTCCAGCTAGTGGGAAATCGAAGAAGGTATCTGAAAGACGTGACGAACCCAGAGGAGCATTTGCTAAACGTGAAAAAATTCGGGTAAGTTTGAACTTTGAGGGTATGTTTTTAGCTTTTGCCAAGTGACACGATTTTTTTTGGTACCGCATGCGATTCACCGTGCGTGCAGGTCCTATGTGACCGTCCGCCCATTATACAGCAGCCATAGTGCGTGCGTGCAGTCTGCTCCGTGGCCGTATTTCTATAATAATACGTAGGCAGACCCACATCTTACAACCCATTTGGTCACTAAAAAAATCGCATAGTTAAATAAAAATAGCATCAATAGCTTTTGTAAAATTCACTAGGCGTTCAACATGTTCAAGTTTCAATGTACGTATGTGTGTAAAATCGTGTCTAAATTTGTTTTGATGTGCCATGTTCCCAGACGTAATGTGCGGGGGCCCGACTACAAATTTTCTCTTCAAATATCGCGCCTTGAAATACGTCATGAACAGCGCCCTCTCGGGTTGGGGCCTACTCGTAAATTTGTAAATACAATCAAAACTAATATTTTTAAACCTTAGTTAACTTTTTATTCACATTCCTCTCGTAAAAACACATATTTTAGTGACAAAAACTTTATTTAAAAAAAATACCACTTCCAGGTGACTTTAAGGTTATTCCTAGCTAGGGTAACTTTCATAGATTTAACTCTAATATACAAATATTGACTGCTTCGAGTGCTATGGTTAAAACTATGACTCCCGAGGTGATCCAAGGAGCTTTCTCTATGCACGAATTAAAACAGTCAATACATGTATTTGTTTCATAACACCCCAACAGACTATTATCATCGTTCGTTTGCGCGTTTCAGAAGAATCAGATACTATAGCATGAAGTAATAATATCGTAACGTCATACGTTATCGACCCTCATATGTTTTTGGTCCCCAACTTTGATTCCCGTTTACTGCGAAATTCTGCAAGCTGCACCGGTGACAGAAGCTATGCAGTTTACTCAAGGTCGGTATTTTCATCAGGCTTAATCATGCTGAGAATAAAGTTTCCTGTCGTTGGTTATGCTCAAACATTTATAAAATGATTGATTTTTGGTACTAATCACTTAGTGCATTATTATGCCAACATTCAAATGAGTCAAAGAAACATCATCCAACCTCGAAAGTTCAAAGCAAAATTACTATCTGCTAGATTGAGTTTCATTCTGCTTTAGTCACTAGATGGATCACGTGAGGTGGTTACTATTTGGGATTCCATGGTGTGCAAATGTAGGGAAAATATTAAAATATTTTAAGTGAAAATCACAAAAAAAAATCGTTGTTGATTTACTGCATACTGTAATAAATTCCGATAAGCGTAATAAATATTAAGTCTACATTAAAGAGAAAATATCATAGATTGGTTTCTTATCTCCTGAAACCAAACGATTGTTATGAAGTGTGAGTGCATCAAGGAGGGGTGGGGTGTTTTACTTTCATGCCTTATGATATCTCTGGATTCTAATATAGTAGCCATAATGCCTTAGGACAAAAATGTAATTAAATTTGTTAAGTAGTAATTGAATAACATTTTTTATTTATTTTGCACGCCATACTAGCTTCTGAATATTCAATAAAATACCAACAATGAAAGGTGTGAAAACATATGACATTGCTCCAATGTCGTGCATGCATTATGGCGGACTGTCTCTCGCAACGTAAAACCAAAACTTTAAAAATTTCAACACACCATGATGAAGTGAAATGGTTAGGATAATCTTTCGGTCGTCGCCACCAATTTATCCGCCGTTAATTAACTCCAAAACCACTGAATTTTTTTCTTACCTGAGAAGAAGGGTTACCGCATATATACATCCAGAAAAAAAAGAGAGAAAAATAACGTAACAGTTTGTAAACAAAGGTCAAAATTGGACCGTTTTTGACTCCCAGTGACATCGAACTCCGCCATGTTTATGCTGTTTGTGTGTGTGAGTGTTGTTGTTCAACGCTCCAATCAGTCGGTCATCGTCCATGCGCAAAGAAAATTTCCTTTGTCTCACGGCAAATGCCGCCTAACACCCACTTACCCTCGACCAAACGACCTCGGTTGTATTTCCGGCGACCGAATTTCGACTCGTCGATTTCGACCGTCATGCCCGGCCCACCAATCCCCTTGCTGCATCGTTCCTCGACGACACGAAGACAAACCTCGCGGCAAAAAGTGAACCAGTCCACGACAGTTTTACTACTTGTTTGTTCACCTTCGTGGACAGACGTTTCTCTAATTGCCGCAGAGGTTGTCGCTCGTGTCGCCCAGTAGTAGGTGAGCTTGAGGATTTTTTTCAGTGACATCTTGCTGTGGCTTAACCAGCTGTCATGACGGATGCTGCAATTGCGAGACCGCTTCCGGCACCCCCGATGTGTGCACCGCCACGAGAACCCGTCGGCATGGTCCGTCTTCACGGACCATGTCAACGGGTGGCGGCAGTACCGACAATCGGGGGCGTCGGCAATTAGTCCACGTTCTTTGCAGAACGCAATTGCAGCATCCGTCGTGGCAACAGTTTCAAACAATCTCTCAGCATTCCAAAAGGTAGCCATGGTTGAAGCATGACAAGATGACTTCAAGTCTTCAAGAGCTTCCTTATATAGCCCAAAAGAACAATTGGGAGACTTTCTAAATAATGACTCTGGGTGATTATGTGCGTCCTCGGTGGAACTCCCCTCGGGACTCGTACTAGTGGAACAATCCAAAATAACCTTTCACGTGACTGATGTGTGAAGGAGTTCGTCATTCAGGACGGTATGAATATTCAACTTATGCAAAGCACTGGACAATGACAGCTTATTTTAATATTCATTAAAATTACATATTCATTATGACCTTTATTGACCCAGGTAATGGCAAACACATCTAGGACAGACAACTAAGTTTGGTATCAACGCCTCGTAGCCCGGTTGGTTAGGCTATGGACTATGAATGTATAATAACTTGTTAACTCTGCTTTACAGGTTCGACTCCCGGTACTGCATTACATTATTTAATTGATTGCTAACTAACTATCCATTTCTTCCAGCAGAGACACCAGATAGAGATACATGGAGACTGGATGAGAGAGACGGCAGGATCGAGGAGAGAAGGGAGAAACGAGATCTGTAGAAAAATCACGGGGTGTTTTTTTATATACATTTTAGAGGTTTTTACATTTTTTTTTCAATTTTTTTTTTTGAACCGCTCCCCTATAAAAACCACTTTTTCTAAATTATTCATCCTAGCCCATTCGATTGAAAACATCCTCAGGTGCAAAAAAAAAAAAAAAAAAAAAAAAAAAACAGGCCGGAAGTTGGTGGCGAGGTCGTAAAATTTTTCCAATGGTTATTGTTAAAAATATGGATAGATGATTTGAAAAAAAAAAAATTTTTGATTGTGGACAATTTTCCTGTTGTCCTACTGAAAACACATGACACCAGGATACGAAAAAACGAATGGCCCCATTTTTTATGATTTAGTAAAATTGACACCAACCTGAAGAAATACTGCGTCCATGTCAGCTCAGCTGGGACTGGTTTCTTAGCTGCTGCACTAGTCTCCGTAGCAGTGAACCTCCTGCACACAAAACCCTGATGTGTTGTCACAAATTTAACTGTCCTTTTTGCGAAAATATTGCTAACTGACCGCACACAAGCAGCCATGTTTTTTGTAATCGGTAGGTCCAAAATAGGTTTTTAAAAATAAAGAATAAACGTATACGTCGAGGCGCCCTGGTGATGTAGAACTTTGTGGTAGCCTCTGACACTCGTGGTAGAAAAGGTGCAATCTAAAGTTCACGAAACTAAAACTTAATTTTAAGTATAAATTGTGATTTCGGGAGTCAAAATACTACTGAAAGTGAACGAGACCGAGTTACGAAAAGGTCAAAGCGGGTCAAATACAACAGCGCCCTCTTTTGATGGGGACAAAAGTTGAGAGTTGGAGGGGGCGTGACCGAATGACATGTAGCTATGGGTGCGTTCGGTTAGCTTCCCTGGGTCGACCCCGGTGTGGCGTTTTCTTTTTCCAGGACGAACGTGTGCAGATAATTACCCACGTTCGTGTAGGAAAAAAAACCGCCACACACCGGGGTCGACCCAGGGAAGCTAAACGAACGCACCCTATATTATGCAGCAGCCGATAAAGCTAGTTATTAGGAGCCCCCTAATACCATAGGTTGAGAGCAAGGGGAGAATTAGGTCGGGGGGGGGGGCTTAGTTCTTTGGTAGTGATAATTGGTTTAGGTGTGGTGGGAGATTCTGTTCCCCGGAGATTCTTTTAAGATTCTTTTAAAAATGTTTACAAACTTCTTCTGATAGTGCCCTCTTTTGAAACACCCTCCTCCAGCCCAATAATTCTTTTCTCTTATAATGGGAAATTTTGGGGACCGATTCTTCGGCGGACAAAATTCCCTGGTAGCCACCCCACATAAATTTAACTAAATTAGTCATACTTCTTTCTGAACTGCGTTGTTTTGAACACGAAGTTACTGGACAGAAAGTCCGTGCAGAAGTGGACGATTTAGTCAAATCCCAAGAGTCTTCGTTGTTGGTGTAGCTACACGAGGTGTTTACGCTGCCATGTTTCCATGACAACGAAACTACAAACGGGTTTTGTTAGTCTAGACAGAAGGCCTAATTCAATGGCCTCGAAGAAGGTGCGCTCAGAAATGCAAACAGTTACGCGCATTATCAACACGAATAGCTGCCACCCAACTTTCAAACCAGAAACCACATTTCAAAAGCAGCTGCAATTTTTCAGTGTTTTCAGTTACTATTTTTTTTGGTTCATCTAACATCAATTGCTGAGAAATTTTCCCAAAATAAACTTTGTTATGTTTTTTCTTATGCTAACCACGGAAGTAATTTATTAAGGGTTTTTCGTTTATAGTGCCTGATGAAAGCTGTGGCATTGAGGCATGACTGCCACATCAAGGTTAGTACGTGATAATATTATACTGGACTAGTTTAATGGTGTTGCCCATGTAAGAGTCACACACTTCAGATAAAATATCACACGTTATAGGCGAATTAAACTGAGACGTGACTCTTTGTTTCGAGTTGCTCTGTAATTTAATTATGTTTCGAACCAAATGAGGCTTTATTAAAGGCATTGGACACGTTTGGTAATTACTAAACTATATTTGCATACAAATTTACTACGAGCAACGGAGAGCTATTGATAGTATAGTACCATAGTTTTTCAGAAAGCGGTAATTTCCTCGCTAACGAAAGTACTTGAATAATGAAAGACACTATGTCTGAAGCTTTTTTTTTCAGGCATCTGAAAGCACACAAATTTGTGCTACAAGAATTGTTTTTGCTTCATTTTCTCACCAATTCGATGATCAATCGAGCCCAAACTTTTCACAGATATGTTATTTTACGCATTATGTTGTGATCACCAAGTGATAATACTGGGCCCAATTTCATAGAGCTGCTTAGGCAAAAATATTTGCTTAAGCAAAAACATCCTTGCTTAGTAAACCAGATTACAGGCCAAGACTCCACTCAATTGTTATGCTAAGTAAACAACAGCTAAATACCAGTCAAAAGCAATGTAGGAATGAAATTTCGGCCAGTAACTTGTGTAAAATAAGCAAGCCATTTTCGTGCTTAAGCAATTTTTTTGCTTAAGCAGCTCTATGAAATTGGCCCCTGGTCATTGACAAATCACCAAATGTGTCCACTACCCTTACAGCTCAATAACTCTTGTAAGTTCTCATGTCACATAACAACCCATTATATAAACTCCTGAAAACATTGATAAATATCCTCCTATTTCTGGACAAGTTTCCGTGGTAACAAATCAAAATAAATATTTTTATCTGAGAAATACATCAGTCTGACGCCTTTCTCATGCATCTAAAAGCAGACAAAGTTGTGCAACAAGCTTTTTTCGTTCACTTTCTCCTTTCAACTTCGAATACCAATCGAGCCAAATGTTCTCAAATGTGTTCATATACGTAGAAAGATAAACCAGTGAAAATACTGGTCTTTAAGAAATTACCAAACCTGTCCAGTTCCTTTAAAGGCAGTGGACACTATTGGTAATTACTCAAAATAATTATCAGCACACAACCTCACTTGGTAACGAGTAATGAGGAGAGGTTGCTAGAATAAAACATTGTGAGAAACGGCTCCCTCTGAAGTAATGTAGTTTTCGAGCAAGAGGCAATTGAGTCCAACGAATTTGATTTCGAGACCTCAAGTTTAGAATTTCAGGTCCCGAAATCAAGCACATGAAAGCACACAACTTCCTGTGACAAGGATGTTTTTTTCCCCATTTTAATATCGCAACTTCGACGACCAATTGAGTTCAAATTTTCAAAGGTTTGTTACTTTATGCGTTAACTATGTTGAGACACACCAATTGGTCTTTGACATAATTCTATTTCATAACATTCGTACAAGTCTTCAGAGGGATTGCATTCCTTCCTACGTGATGGCGTGCGGATCACACAATACATTCAAAGGTTGTATTGTTAATCAAGTAAGTCCATGGGGCGACGCCCGTATATAAAGGCCCGGACACAAGTCCTGAGCCATCTTTTCTGAGGTCATGTAGTTATTGGACCAAACACTATTGGGAGGGTTCAAAACCCAGCAGCGAGCGGGACCCTCTTAGACTTGTACTTCATTATTATTCATAGAATTACAATTATATTTAATTCCTTCATATAATTTTTAAATTATACCAATAGTGTCCTGTGCCTACAAAAGGACAACAAAAGATAAAAACAAATTCATCTGGAAAGAAATAGTTATTTGCGTTATTTCGTTCACTCGAAACAAAGACAATTCGTAACACTGACGTATTTAATTCGTGTACTTGAAATGATTTGTAAGCACGACATTAATCCGTACGTACGAACAAAAAACATGAATTAATTATGAATTACTCGAATAAATTATATTGGCAAATGCGTCCGTATGGTTACATAATTAAAGGAGTTACTTTTTTATATAATATTTTAATACTGGTCTAGCCACGGACCACTGCATACACCAAGCAGCCTGGCTGATCATCTGCCTTCACGTCTCCAGCCTTTACATCGTAGAGCCTGCACTGACCAGAAGTCATGACGTAGTCGAAAGACCAACACTCGTTATTTATCTTGCAATACATGAAACATTGCATTGGTGACTTCTTGTTAAGGACCGACAGAGGGCGTGCGTTTGTGATTTCTTTGTCCACAAACATCAATGTGGACATGCAGGTGATGGAGAACGACGGGTCCCCGATCATTGCAGCTGTCGACATATCAGTAGCTGTTGAATAAAATCAGAAAATAAAGTAGTAGAACAGGTCGAGGTCGTTCGCAAAAAGAAAATCTCTTCACCGAGATGTTTGCATCTTTAACAAAATATAACAAAATATTAAAGGCAGTGGACACTATTGGTAATTACTCAAAATAATTATGAGCGTAAAACCTTTCTTGGTGACGAGTAATGGGGAGAGGTTGATGGTATAAAACATTGTGAGAAACGGCTCCCTCTGTAGTGCCATAGTTTTCGAGAAAGAAATCATTTTCCACAAATTTGTTTTCGAGACCTCAAGTTTAGAACTTCGACTATCTAAACGCACACAACTTCGTGTGACAAGGGTATTTTTTCTTTCATTATTATCTCGCAAGTTCGATGACCGATTGAGCTCAAATTTTCACAGGTTTGTTATTTTTGGCATATGTTGAGATCTATACACCAACTGTGAAGGCTAGTCTTTGACAATTACCAATAGTGTCCACAGCCTTTAAATCAAAAGGCGGTTAATCCCATAAGAACGCAGAAAAACAAGTAAAACTGACAGCAGTTGATAAAAACTGTCAGTCAGACAGACAGCCGACAAAAACCGAAATACGCAATCACGCAATAAATGTTGCATTCCAAGAACCATTTCTGGCAAATACTGTCACAGAGTGAGTTTACCATTCAAGACGATCTCTACTGAATAAAGAAATTCGTTGTTTTGTAGTTGTCCCAATTCAACTATTAAAATGGTTCACACAAAAAAAAACAAAAAAAAAACGTCTTTGTCATAATTAATTCTCTTATTTTCTTACAGCGTCAGGTATGTTTCATTTTTGGGTAAATTAGGGACATCGTCGTCCACACTGATGTAGTGCGCAATCACGGGCGGGTCACATACAAGTCGTATGTGTCCCCCCGGGATCGATGCTTGGTCTGACGTCACTGGTAACCCACACGCGGCATTGTTGAAAATGTCGCTCTCCATGCCTGCCCTTACGACGGCGCCAATCAATCGTTCGCCTGTCAGTGAAAGTAAAACCGTTTATTAAATTTGATTTAACCCTTGATGCACAATAATTGTCTTACTATGCTTGATGCTTTGTGCAGTTCTGCTTGGACAACCCATGTTAACGGTTTTGGCATTTACTACATAATCTTGTTGCATTAAAATACTTGCGGACATACTCGTTGGTCAACACCAATATTCTTTGCAGAAGAACCCTTGTTATATTTGTGATAGGATCTACCACATCCAATCTGAATGTTCTTTACTTCATTCTGTCAGCGGACAAACCATAGATAACAACTCTTGTCAACAAGAAATCCAGGAAAAACACTGTGATAGTCTATACATCCATGCATGACTTTTCTTTGTCATAATAACTAACTTGAGTTTAAGTTTAGCCCGTCGGCATGGCTCTTGCCAGCGTTTAATCAATTTTGTAAACCCCTTTTTTCCCCGTAAATGCTACTCTCACACTTCGGCGGATATCTTGCGAATACGAATATTTAAATTCGCGATGAATTCGCCCAAAAGTTGCGATTTGATGTTACGCACGCTTTACCAACAGTACCAGTGGCTTACCAATGCTTACGCAAATTGATGGCGAATTACCGTCTTCACAACATTCGCTGAATGTACGGAAGCGCTTCATATTGCCGCTCTCACAGAGAGGCGAATGTTCTTGCGAACATGAATATTTGAATTTCGCGTTGAATACGTCCAAAATGGCGGTTGGATAGTGAATATTTTCATCTCGGTCTTACCGCTTGATCATCCTCGGTCGGCCCTCTCCTTACCAATATCTTACGAATAATCTTTATATTACGAATGCTTACCAACGCTTGGCAATGCCTTTACGAACGTTGCAAACGCTTACGCACGCTTTACCAACGTTACCAATGCTAACGAAAATCACGCCGAATGACCGTCTTCGCAAGTTCGCTGAAATTAACAAACCGGTTTGTAAATTGAGCGATCTTCGAAAAGAGGTGGGAAATAATTTGTGAACGTTCCGAACTTGTTACCAACGCTTACGAAGACACGGCGAATAATGCTGCGAAGTTTGAGCGATTGTCAAATATGTCCTTCCTATAGCATATTCGCTAGCATATTCGCCGTGTGAGAGCAGCATAAAGTGACCGATCTTCGTAAGGAGGTGCAGAATGACTTGTGAACGTAGTGAATTTGTGGCGAATGTTGCGAAGTTTGAGCCATTGTTAAATATTTCCGTTCGTAAGCACTTTTGCTAGCATATTCTCCCTAGTGTGAGAGTCATTACGGTATTACTCTGCGAACGAGGGAGTGATAGATACCACATCTGAGTACTGTTCGTTCTGCTCACCCAGTTATCAACCAAACAATACACTTTTCTGTTCGACCTTACGAATAGCGCCCTCTTTGGTCAATTAATAAGTCCCGTACAACAATTATTGCTAAAACATTAAAATATAACCAACTCGAGTAATATGGTTATGATTGTTCTCGCTGGTTACAGACACTTCTTCTTTATATTCATCCAGATCAGGTCAATCTTGTTATCTTCAAAAGTCAAGTATTGACCCCTTGCAGGCACGTCACACGCGGTGACTGTTCCACACTCACAATTATTTTGGTGGTCAAGAGGTTTATGTGTAAAACGCCGCGTCGCCTAAAACCCGCACTTCACTGAATAGCGCACAGAGTGACATTGCCAACCAGTATGGCGCATCCAATATTAATGTTGATGACGTCTAGTGAATTGGATCAATTAACTTTTTAGGACTTACTACAACAATCTTTTCGGTTGACAAGGGTGATACTACCCAGGCAGTGGTTTGCTCCCAGGTCCACCTTCCACCAGGGATGAACATCATTACCTGCAACAGGGACATAATAGGTGAGGCATGAATTACATGAAATTCGGACAAATAATTCGCTGAAACCTTAATGAAAGGTCAAACTGTGCCAGAAGAAGGATAACAATATTGAACACTTTGACCTTCCTTCAGAGAGATCAAAATGTTTCAGAAATAGGTTTAAAGTATTATGAGTAGGATAGATGGCCTTAGCTTTCGATCCAAACCGGACCTTCTTCAGAGGCATATAGGTTAAAGAATATGAAACTATGAGATGTGGTGCAATGCCTTCGTTAATCGTTTTAGTGGACCATATTATCCGTTTGTTCAATGGTTCAATCTTTTCACGGCAATACAATCATCACAATCACTGTCATATTATATTGATTCATCACTTTCGTTTTCATCTAATTCCTCCTCCTCCTCTGAACCATTGCACGTTTACCCAATGATATCAGTGTAATGGGACTCATTGGATATGAGTGGCAGGTACCAACAAATCAAACAAAAATTTACAACAGACCTTATGCACATGACGTCATTTCAGTAGGGCACCCTCACCTAGAGGTCAAAAGGAGGTTGTTCATTGGCCAATCCTGTGCGACGCGCGTACAAATCTGTGCGTTTCGATTGTTTCGTCACCGTTTTTCCACTAAGATGGCCGCTGGATGACGTCAATGAGTAAGGTCAATGCGAGGCTCGTATGTTCGTTGCCCCGAGTTACACTCTCTCCTAAACACTTTTATGTAATTTGCATCTTGCAAACATTTTTTTATTCAAATTTTACACTAACCGGTGTGAGAGCAAGACCCACCACTGATGTAAGTGTTTGAGTTGCCGTCAATTGCTAGATCTGCTGCTGATGAATACCATCCATAGTCCGAGCTCTGGCTGGCTTGCATCCCACTGAGATCCAATGCTGAAATGAACATTGACTCAATTTTGAAAATGCATTCGTTATAGATCTGAGACGCAATCCTTTTGATCTAAGTTTTTAGTGAATTGTATGTTTAAAAGGGAATACATAATACGTTGGGTAATCACTCTTGAAATTAATGTAAATACAAAGTTGTAGTAGAAGCCTAATTTATGCAGCTTTCGATAGTCTTAAGCACTTCGAAAGACATTTCAATTCCAAGTGGTGTGATTAGTTACAAGATTTAAGTTTTTGTTCACAAAGTTTGAATCTCAGAGTAACGCTTTCAAGACTGTGTATTCTACAATTTATTGATTCCTTCTGCGAGGACACAAATCGTTCCGGATTTTCGGCGACATCTATAAAAACGCGACTTTTTAAATGAAATGGTGGGTGTATGTTCACATACATTTTAAAACTTGGTTGAACGGTTCCAAAAAACGAAGGTATACTTTGCCTTATGCTGCGTCCCCACATTAGTTTCCTCGTTAATTAAATACTTACCTGTGAGATTGAGGCACCAGCAGGATAGCGGGTAAAACCACACGAGGATTCCAAAGAGAAATATCAACAGGTTTTTCTCCAGCAATATTCCCTCGCAGTGAGCCATCATTGCACCGCACTACACTTCACTATGGTATCTGAAATATCAATATGAAAGTAGAGATTTAGAATGCGACGTGTTTCATATACAACCTGCTACGATACAATCGACTCCGTCAACCAATGGGCGCTGTACTCGTTGGTCACGTGTTAACTGGGGTGCTCGCCCCGTATTAGGATCCAGGATTGAAACTACTCAAAACAATCAGTTACAATAAACACTTTGTTTTGCTGAGAATTAGTGCAGCTGGTTGGTTAACATTTTTGACAAAGGATTCCCTTCGAGTTTAATGGTTTTTATATCGTTCTCCGAAAACCATGGAATACAGAGAACTTCAGATTTCTCAGGGAGGGCTAGTGTCCGGTCGCGAATGGGCTTAGAATGCGGTTGTTACACTATACTCGCTATTTCCCTAACCATAAGTTATACAAAAATTATATCATGACGTTCGTGTAAAATACAGATTCCCCCCTTTTTTTCTTTTTCTCAGAGTGACCTAGTGATTAAGTCCAGATGTTCTCAGATTTTCTGAATTTTTGTATATTAAAACTCAATATTGGGATACATCGTGTGATACTAATCCTGGACAATTACCGAAGGTGTCCGTGCCTGTGATAAAGATATGAGGGTTACAGAGTTTTTATCTTTTGGGGGATTTATCCAAGTTTGTCTTTTTATTTCTTGTTGAGTGTTAAACCTGACGAGAGCATCAACTGGTGGGTAAAATATAATCGATCCTGAGTCGGTTTGCTTGCTGACGAAAAGCATCATCGCGCATCGTTACCCTTGGCAACTTGGCTAACATTGAAGTATTTCCAATCGTCCATGACAACAATCCCCCGATTGGTTTCGGTAACAGACTTTTGATACACGAACCTTGAACGTCCTCGAGGAAGGCACTTGATTAAAAACACGTTTTTTAAAGACAAATAATCGGTTAGGGCCAGAGAGTTATATATATTGACAATAATATATAGCTCTATTGTAAGGGCTTGATCGAGCAGGACATTTCGGAAAAACATCGCGCGGTGAGATCATACACCACTGGGAACGAGGTTGTATGTTAACGCGTGGAAATTTGAATACCCGCGAGATATGTACACTCAGTCTATTGGGAACACCAATACCCCCTCCTTTCTCCCACATTAATGTTCTTTTCTTCTTCTGAAAGACTTTTAAAACATTTCTGGAGCAGTGCAGAGCGCACACGATTTGTTTACACATACAGGCAATTTGTTTACAAACAAAAGTATACCCCCATTAATATCATTTGACCAAAATACCTTTTCAGCCTATGAAAAAAATTGTTTTGTGTGGATCGGGATCACTATGAAATAAACCCCCAAAAATGCTATGGCAAATTGTGGTATCCCAAAACGAACTGAAGAGGATGGAAAATTATACTCGTCAATTGTTGTTAGCCCCTTAGGTAGGCCTAATAACTGGCATCATTAATTATCTGTACCACGATTCTTTGTCATCAAGGACATTTGGCTACGCTAACTCCCATTTGCCTTAATTAATCGTGTTTGCTTTCCTTTGTTCTGCAAAGTCCTCGCCAGCGCTATTTCTATTATCAATATTTTTTGACAAAACAGCTATAATTATGCCTACGGTGCACGACAGTACGTAAACTCCAATGGAGACCAATGTCAATAAGGCTAAATTCACATACTCATCAAACAAAGTAAGTCAGCCTCTTGAATACTTCAAATGCATTTGAAACAACTAAACTTACGATTTCTTTTCAATTTTTGGCGGGTGAGCCGTTCAGAATTTTGCTGATGAACACCCCTAAATCCCCTATCCCAGTAACTACTTCTATTTCGAGTGGTGTCCTCGGTCAATTTTACGGCTGAGTTGTCACAAGACCTCCCTATCCCTCATGCATCATTGTTTCTCCAACTGTCACAGAGTGCAACCTCTTGTATGTAACAATTGTATAGTCTGACTCACTGTGGGCCTTGCAACTGGGCAAAACAGAGACGAACATAAACTTGAAACCAAGGAGGATGGTACGTGGTTCAAAACGGGGTTCAAAGATGATTGAGACACACACATGAACGACATTTGACCATGTTCACTTGACATACTGAAGTGAATTCTTCCCTTTCTTTTGTTAATAATGGTCCAAAGATGTGGCCAGGTGCACATCAATTAGACTATCCTATTCATCATAAATATTGGTGCGGAACGCAGTAACTATAAACTGCAGAGCACGCTCTGATGGTTACCCCACTCTCCATTCTACCTTCAACCAGCGATGTTCAGCATGTTCTACAACTCTTAATTCACCCTGGTTTTTTAGTAACATGGTGGACGCTGAGGCTACATGGACACTGAATTCGGCTCGGTGGTGTTTCCCTATAACACCAGATGGGTCCAGGTAACCGAGGTTTATACGTTAATTCACTAAATAAGTGACTTCACTTGACCTATTCAATTTTTATTGTGATCTGAGATTCCTATGCTGAAAAGTGAAGTTTGGCTGCCATTATTCATGTGAGAAATCAATTTTGAAAATACTACGTGTGCCTTTATACGCAAGAAGCGTAGTGGTACAGTGGCTTTTTACATGCCACATCACTCCAATGATTTAATTTGGGATCAAAAGCAATTTGAGACGTGAGTCTTGTTTCGGGTTGCTCTGTAGTTAGTTTTTTATTTTTCGCTCAAAATGAAACCCGAAAGGCCCTTGCCACGTTTGGTTGTTGCTTAAATATATATTTGCATCTAGTTGTTTACTCGGTCGAGCAACGGAGATCTATTAATATTATAAAACATTGTTAAAAAATGACTTCCTCTAACATGGTTTTTCAAAAAGCGGTTGTTTCTCACTAAAATACTTCAATCGTGCTTGAGGGTTTTCTTTCAGGCATCTGAAAGCACACAGATGTGTGCTACAAGGATTTTTTTCTTCATTTTATCACCAAATCTATGATCACTCGAGCCCAAACTTTCACAGATTTGTTATTTTGCGCATACGTAATGGGAGACTTTTGGGACGCTTGGTGGCAGCAGACTTACCAGGCAAAATCCTTTGTTCTCGGTAAAGTGCGCGTGCTCAGAACTACGTAAACAACGGACATTTTACCTGGTAACTCTGCTGCCACCTAGCGTTCCAAAGTCTCCCATTGTGATAACACCAAGTGCCAAGACGTGTCTTTGACAACTTATCATATGTCTTTAAACAGCTCACTAATTCGTGTAAGCTCTCATGTCACATTACAACCCATTTTTATAAATTATAGAAAACATCGATACATATCCTCCTACTTCTCACTCCAAATAACACTGTAAACTGGACACGTTTGGTTATTACCCAACATTATACATTATATGAACCCTTTCTCGTGCATCTGAAAGCACACAGATTTGTGCAATAAGTTTTTTTGTTTCATCAAAGACCAAATGAGCAAAGATTTTCACAAATTCATGCATGTATGTTGAGATAAACCAGGTGAACAAAAATGGTCTTTGACAATTACCACTAAACGTGTCCAGTGCCTTTAAACAGCTCAATAATTCTTGTATGTTCTCATTTAACATAACAACCCATTTTTATAAATTAATTACTGAAAACAAAGATGAATATCCTCCTTATACAGAACATTAACCCTAATACGCCTAGCTAGGCATTACACTGTTTTGTGGCATCCAGTAAACAATAATAATAATAATGTTACCCAAAAGTTAGACCTGAAAATAACCCAAAAGTTCTACCAATCGGAAACCCTTCCAAAAAATACCAACTATCTTTCTAGTTATTTTACTTTCATGATGAGTGTGTTTCATGAGTGCATTTCTCGACCCTAAGGTTGCATTATCCTCTTGTTTGCTGGACTTACAGACTTCAGTTGATAAACAAAGAAGAAAACCAAACACTTTTATAACCAGAGTTGGGACCTGATCCTAGGAGATATAAAAACAAACTTGAGGCTAGTCCTAATTCTAAGTTAGGACGAGTAACTCGTCCTAACTCGAGATACTACTAGTCTTATATACACCTTTGTGAAATTTACCCATAGCCTCTTTATCCAGCTCATCTGATAATGAATTAGCACTCAATGATGCCATCTGCCCCCTTTCAACTGTTCGTTTGGAAATGTTGTTTACCAAGTTCCAAACTTTTAAAAACCCCGACATTCCATTCGGTATGCTGAACTCAAATACAGTCTTTAGGTTTACTACACTGATTAAAGGCAGTGGACACTGTTGGTAATTACTCAAAATAAAAACTTACTTGGTAACAAGCAATGGAGAGCTGTAGATAGTAAAAAATATTGTGAGAAACGGCTCCCTCTGAAGTAACATAGTTTCCGAGCAAGAATTTTTTTCCACGAATTTGATTTCTAGACCTCAGAATAATATTTTGAGGTCCCGAACTCAAGCATCTGAAAGCACACAACTTTGTGTGACAAGGGTGTTATTTCTTTCATTTTTATCTCGCAACTTCGACGATCAATTGATTTCAAATTTTCACAGGTTTGTTAATTTGTGCGTATGTTGAGACACACCAAGTGAGAAGACTGGTATTTGACATAATTATACCAATAGTGTCCAGTGCCTATACAGGGAAAACAAAAGATAACAAATAAATCCACCTGCCAAGAACTAGTTAATTGCGTTCTTTCGTTCACTCGAAACAAAGACAATTCGAAGTATTTAATGGGAGACTTTTGGGACGCTTGGTGGCAGCAGACTTACCAGGTAAAACCCATTGTTCTCGGTCATGTGCGCACGCTCAGAACTACGTAAACAATGAAAGTTTACCTGGTAAGTCTGCTGCCACCTAGCGTCCCAAAGTCTCCCATTCGTGTACTTGAAATGATTTTGTAAGCACGACATTGATTCGAACGTACAAACAAGAACATGAATTAATTCCGAATAACTCGAATCATTTATTGGCATATGCGTCCGTATGGTTACATAATTAAAGGAGTTACTTTTTTATATAATATTGCAATATTGGTCTAGCCACGGACTACTGCATACACCAAGCAGCCTGGCTGATCATCTGCCTTCAAGTCTCCAGCCTTTACATCGTAGAGTCTGCACTGACCAGAAGTCATGACGTAGTCGAAAGACCAACACTCGTCATTCATCTTGCAATACATGAAGCATTGCATGGGTGACTTCTTGTTAGCGACCGACAGAGGGCGTGCGTTGGTTACTTGTTTGTCCACAAACATCAATGTGGACATGCAGGTGATGGAGAGCGACGGGTCCCCGATCATTGCAGCTGTCGACATATCAGTAGCTGTTGAATAAAATTAGAATGTAGTAGAAGGCGAGAACACGCTTTGGTCGTTCGCGGAAAGAAAAGCTCTTCACCGAGATATTTGCATCTTTAACAAAATATAACAAAATATTAAAGGCAGTGGACACTATTGGTAATTACTCAAAATAATTATGAGCGTAAAACCTTTCTTGGTGACGAGTAATGGGGAGAGGTTGATGGTATAAAACATTGTGAGAAACGGCTCCCTCTGTAGTGCCATAGTTTTCGAGAAAGAAGTAATTTTCCACAAATTTGTTTTTGAGACCTCAAGCACACAACTTCGTGTGACAAGGGTATTTTTCTTTTTACTTGGTGTAACCACTGCGCAATTCAGCCTCCTGGGCTGCAATAAGTTGTGAATAAGGCAATTGAAGGCAGTGTACACTATTGGTAATTACTCAAAATAATAATTAGCATAAAACCTTACTTGGTAACGAGTAATGGGAGAGGTTGATGGTATAAAAACATTGTGAGAAACGGCTCCCTCTGAAGTGCCATAGTTTTCGAGAAGGAAGTAATTTTCCACGAATTTGTTTTCGTGACCTAAAGTTTAGAACTTTTCTAAACGCACACAACTTCGTGTGACAAGGGTATTTTTTCTTTCATTATTATCTCACAAGTTCGATGACCGATTGAGCTCAAATTTTCACAGGTTTGTTATTTTTGGCATATGTTGAGATCTATACACCAACTGTGAAGGCTAGTCTTTGACAATTACCAATAGTGTCCACTGCCTTTAAATCAAAAGGCGGTTAATCCCATAAGAACGCAGAAAAACAAGTAATACTGACAGCAGTTGATAAAAACTGTCAGTCAGACAGACAGCCGACAAAAACAAAAAAATACGCAATCACGCAATAAATGTTACATTCCGAGAACCATTTCTGGCAAATACTGTCACAGAGTGAGTTTACCATTCAAGACGATCTCTACTGAATAAAGAAAATCGTTGTTTTTAGTTGTCCCCATTCAACTATAAAAATGGTCCACAAAAAAAAAAAAAAAAAAAAAAACTGTCTTTGTCATAATTCATTTTCTTATTTTCTTACTTGCTGTTTGAAGGCATTCCTCCATGGAGTACTCTTCAACCATCACTTCGCACAGCGTCAGGTAGGTTTCATTTTTTGGTAAATTAGGGGTGGATTTCACAAAGAGTTAGGACTAGTCTTATCTTGAGTTAGGACCAGTTACTCGTCCTAACTTAGGACTATCCATGCAATGTGTATATCTCCTAGGACTAGTCCTAACTCTTTGTGAAATCGACCCCAGGACTATTTATGGCAAGTACAATGATATAGTTAGTTGACCGTTCAAAATGCCGTGTACTGATTTAAAATACTTCGTTGTTCCTCGTTTTCCCCATTCAACAACAACAATAGTTTACGAAAAGAAATGAACCAAACAATTCTTGTTTTATTACTTCTTCTTACTTGCTATTAGAGCGCAGTCTTCCATGGGATACTCTTCAACTATCACTTCACACAGTGTTAGTACATTGGAGTTTGGAGCTGGAACAGCGTCGTCCACACTGACGTACCGGGCAATCACGGGCGGGTCGCACACAATCGGTATGTGTCCCCTAGGGATCGATGCTTGGTCTAACGTCACTGGTAACCCACACGCGGCATTGTTGAAAATGTCGCTCTTCATGCCTGCCCTTACCACGGCGCCAATCAATCGTTGGGCTGTCAATGAAAGGAAAAACTCTTTATTCTACTCGATTCAACCCAGGATGCACAACATTTGAAAATGAGTCTTACTATGCTTGATGTTTTGTGCAGTTATATTAGGACAACCCATGTTAACGGGTTTGGCATTTATTACATAATCTTGTTGCATTAAAATACTCGCGGACATACTCGTTGGTCAACACCAATATTCTTTGCAGAAGAACCCTTGTTATATTTGTGATAAGATCTACCACATCCAATCTGAATGTTCCTTACTTCGTTCTGTCAGTGGACAAAGCATAGAAAACAACGCTTGTCAACAAGAAATCCAGGAAAAAACACTGTGATAGTCTATACTTCCATGCATGACTTTTCTTTGTCATAATAACTAACTTGAGTTTAAGTTTAGCCCGTCGGCATGGCTCTTGCCAGCGTTTAATCAGTTTTGTAAACCCCCTTTTCCCCCGTAAATGCTACTCTCACACTTGGGCGAATATCTTGCGAATACGAATGTTTAAATTCGCGATGAATTCGCCCAAAAGTTGCGATTTGATGTTCTCTGTCGTCCTTAACCTCTCCTTACCGAAATCTTACGCATAATACGCACGCTTTACCAACAGTACCAATGGCTTACCAAATGCTTACGCAAATCGATGGCGAATTACCGTCTTCACAACATTCGCTGAATGTACGGAAGCGCTTCGTATTGCCCCTCTCACAGAGTGGCGAATGTTGTTGCGAACATGAATATTTGAATTTCGCGTTGAATTCGTCCAAAATGGCGGTTGGATAGTGAATATTTTCATCTCGGTCTCACCCCTTGATCGTCCTCGGTCGGCCCTCTCCTTACCGATAGCTTACGAATATATTACGAATGCTTACCAACGCTTGGCAATGCCTTTACAAACGTTGCAAACGCTTACGCACGCTTTACCAACGTTACCAATGCTAACGAAAATCACGCCGAATGACCGTCTTCGCAACGTTCGCTGAAATTAACAAACCGGTTTGTAAATTGAGCGATCTTCGAAAGGAGGTGGGAAATAATTTGTGAACGTTCCGAATTTATTACCAACGCTTACGAAGACACGGCGAATGCTGCGAAGTTTGAGCGATTGTCAAATATGTCCTTCCGATAGCATATTCGCTAGCATATTCGCCGTGTGAGAGCAGCATAAAGTGACCGATCTTCGTAAGGATGTGGAGAATGACTTGTGAACGTAGTGAATTTGTGGCGAATGTTGCAAAGTTTGAGCCATTGTTCAATATTTCCGTTCGTAAGCACTTTCGCTAGCATATTCTCCCTAGTGTGAGAGTAGCATTACGGTATTACTCTGCGAACGAGGGAGTGATAGATACCACATCTGAGTACTGTTCGTTCTGCTCACCCAGTTATCAACCAAACAATACACTTTTCTGTTCGACCTTACGAACAGCGCCCTCTTTGTTCAATTAATAAATCCGGTACAACAATATTATTGCTAAAACATATATAACCAGCTCGAGTAATATGGTTATGATTGTTCTCGCTGGTTACAGACACTTCTTCTTTATATTCATCCAGATCAGGTCAATCGTGTTATCTTCAAACGTCAAGTATTGACCCCTTGCAGGCACGTCACACGCGGTGACTGTTCCAAACTCACAATTTTGGTAGTCAAAAGGTTTATGTGTAAACGCCGCGTCGCCTAAAATGCGCACTTCACTGAATAGCGCACAGAGTGACATTGCCAACCAGTATGGCGCATCCAATATTAATGTTGATGACGTCTAGTGAGTTGGATCAATTAACTTTTTAGGACTTACTACAACAATCTTTTCTGTTGACAAGGGTGATACTACCCAGGCAGTGGTTTGCTCCCAGGTCCACCTTCCACCAAGAATGAACATCATTACCTGCAACAGGGACATAATAGGTGAGGCATGAATTACATGAAATTCGGACAAATAATTGGCTGAAACCTTAATGAAAGGTCAAACTGTGCCAGAAGAAGGGTAACAATATTGAACACTTTGACCTTCCTTGAGAGAGATCAACATGTATCAGAAATAGGTTTAAAGTATTATGAGTAGGGTAGATGGCCTTAGCTTTCGATCCAAACCGGACCTTCTTCAGAGGCATGTAGGTTTAAAGAATATGAAACTATGAGATGTTGTGCAATGCCTTCGTTAATCGTTTTAGTGGACCATATTATCCGATTGTTCAATGGTTCAATCTTTTCACGGCAATACAATCATCACAATCACTGCCATGTTATTTATTCATCACTTTCGTTTTCATCTAATTCCTCCTCCTCTGAACCATTGCACGTTTATCCAATGATATCATTGTATCCAATGGGACTCATTGGATATGAGTGGCAGGTACCAACAAATCAAACAAAAATTTACAAAATACCTTACGCACATGACGTCATTTCAGTAGGGCGCCCTCACCTAGAGGTAAAAAGGAGGTTGTTCATTGGCCAATCCTGTGCGCCGCGCGTACAAATCTGTGCGTTTCGATTGTTTCGTCACCGTTTTTCCACTAAGATGGCCGCTGGATGACGTCAATGAGTAAGGTCAATGCGAGGCTCGTAGGTTCGTTGCCCCGAGTTACACTCTGTCCTAAACACTTTTATGTAATTTGCATCTTGCAAACATTTTTTTATTCAAATTGTACACTAACCGGTGTGAGAGCAAGACCCACCACTGAGGTAAGTGCTTGAGTTGCCGTCAATAGCTAGATCTGCTGAATACCCTCTAAAGACCGAGCTCTGGCTGGCTTGCATCCCACGGAGATCCAATGCTGAAATGAACATTGACTCAATTTTGAAAATGCATTTGTTATAGATCTGAGACGCAATCCTTTTGATCTAAGTTTTTAGTGAATTGTATGTTTAAAAGGGAATACATAATACGTTGGGTAATCACTCTTGAAATTAATGTAAATACAAAGTTGTAGTAGAAGCCTAATTTATGCAGCTTTCGATAGTCTTAAGCACTTCAAAAGACATTTCAATTCCAAGTGGTGTGATTAGTTACAAGATTTAAGTTTTTGTTCACAAAGTTTGAATCTCAGAGTAACGCTTTCAAGACTGTGTATTCTACAATTTATTGATTCCTTCTGCGAGGACACAAATCGTTCCGGATTTTCGGCGACATCTATAAAAAAGCGACTTTTTAAATGAAATGGTGGGTGTATGTTCACATACATTTTAAAACTTGGTTGAACGGTTCCCCAAAACGAAGGTATACTTTGCCTTATGCTGCGTCCCCACATTAGTTTCCTCGTTAATTAAATACTTACCTGTGAGATTGAGGCACCAGCAGGATAGCGGGTAAAACCACACGAGGATTCCAAAGAGAAATATCAACAGGTTTTTCTCCAGCAATATTCCCTCGCAGTGAGCCATCATTGCACCGCACTACACTTCACTATGGTATCTGAAATATCAATATGAAAGTAGAGATTTAGAATGCGACGTGTTTCATATACAACCTGCTACGATACAATCGACTCCGTCAACCAATGGGCGCTGTACTCGTTGGTCACGTGTTAACTGGGGTGCTCGCCCCGTGTTAGGATCCAGGATTGAAACTACTCAAAACAATCAGTTACAATAAACACTTTGTTTTGCTGAGAATTAGTGCAGCTGGTTGGTTAACATTTTTGACAAAGGATTCCCTTCGAGTTAAATGGTTTTTATATCGTTCTCCGAAAACCATGGAATACAGAGAACTTCAGATTTCTCAGGGAGGGCTAGTGTCCGGTCGCGAATGGGCTTATAGGATGCAGTTGTTACACTCTACTCGCTATTTCCCTAACCATAAGTTATAAAAAAATTATATCATGACGTTCGTGTAAAATAAAGATTCCCCCCTTTTTTTCTTTTTCTCAGAGTGACCTAGTGATTAAGTCCAGATGTTCTCAAATTTTCTGAATTTTGCATATTAAAACGCAATATTGGGATACATCGTGTGATACTAATCCTGGACAATTACCGAAGGTGTCCGTGCCTGTGATAAAGATATGAGGGTTACAGAGTTTTTATTTTTTGGGGGATTTATCCAAGTTTGCTTTTTTTTATTTCTCGTTGAGTGTTAAACCTGACGAGAGCATCAACTTGTGGGTAAAATATAATCGATCCTGAGTCGGTTTGCTTGCTGACGAAAAGCATCATCGCGCATTGTTACCCTTGGCAACTTGGCTAACAATGAAGTATTTCCAATCGTCCATGACAACAATCCCCCGATTGGTTTCGGTAACAGACTTTTGATACACGAACCTTGAACGTCCTCGAGGAAGGTACTTGATTATAAACACGTTTTTTAAAGACAAATAATCGGTTACGGCCAGAGAGTTATATATAATATTGACAATAATATATAGCTCTATGGTAAGGGCTTGATCGAGCATGACATTTCGGAAAAAATCGCGCGGTGAGATCATACACCACTGGGAACGAGGCTGTATGTTAACGCGTGGAAATTTGAATACCCGCGAGATATGTACACTCAGTCTATTGGGAACACCATTAGACTTGTGTCATGCGCCAGGCACGAAAATAACATTTTAATTTCCATTGTTGTAGAATAATTCAATATAATAACACTGTAGTTTTGTCCCAATCATATTATGTAGTCTGTAGACGTTGAGCAATCTCTCAATAATTTTTTAGTTATTAGTTTTTCTCGTTTTCAGGCGTGGAATATTTGCTGAATTAAACTGTTATTTTGTTGAATGTATTGTAAACTCCCTCCCCCTCCTTTCTCCCATATTAATGTTCTTTTCTTTTTCTAAAAGACTGTAAAACATTGCTGGAGCAGTGCAGAGCGCTCACGATTTGTTTACATACAGGCAATTTGTTTACAAACAAAAGTACACCCCCATTAATATCACTCGACCAAAAAACCTTTTCAACGCTCACAGCCTAAATATAAAAACAATTGTTTTATGGGGATCGGGATCACTATGAAATACAAAAAAATGCTATGGCATTTTCAAATTGTGGTATCTAATTGAAGGGAAGAGGATGGACAACTATAACTCGTCAATTGTTATTAGCCCCTTGAGAGGGCATAATAGCCGGCATCAGTTTATCAAGGACATTTGGCAATACGCTAACTCCCATTTGCCTTAACCCTTTAGTCCCTGCATCGCCCGAGTTTGCTGCAAAACCAATTTCTCAAGATTCTTGCAGTAAATTACTGGAATCGTAGTTCGCATTTTAAAAGATAGCCATGGCTTAATATGTATGCACATTTGTTTTACCCTTTCGGTAATATTTGTATAAAAGTACAAGTTCTCATGGGAACAATAAATGACTTGGGTCATGCGCCAGGCACGAAAATAGCCTTTTAATTTCCATTGTTGTAGAATAATTCAATATAATACACTGTAGTTTTGTCCCAATCATATTATGTAGTCTGTAGACGTTGAGCAATCTCTCAATAATTTTTTAGTTATTAGTTTTTCTCGGTTTCAGGTGTGGAATATTTGCTGAATTAAATTGTTATTTTGTTGAATGTATTGTAAACTCCCTCCCCCTCCTTTCTCCCATATTAATGTTCCTTTCCTTTTCTAAAAGACTTTAAAACATTGCTGGAGCAGTGCAGAGCGCACACGATTTGTTTACACACAGGCAATTTGTTTACAAACAAAAGTACACCCCCATTAATATCACTCGACCAAAAACCTTTTTAAAGTTCACAGCATAATATAAAAACACTTGTTTTATGTGGATCGGGATCACTATGAAAAAAAAAAAAAATGCTATGGCATGTTCAAATTGTGGTATCCAATTGAAGTGAAGAGGATGGACAACTGTAACTCGTCAATTGTTGTTAGCCCCTTGAGAGGGCATAATAGCCGGCATCAGTTTATCAAGGACATTTGGCAATACGCTAACTCCCATTTGCCCCCTCCTTTCTCCCATATTAATGTTTTATTTCTTTTTCTAAAAGACTGTAAAACATTGCTGGAGCAGTGCAGAGCGCACACGATTTGTTTACATACAGGCAATTTGTTTGCAAACAAAAGTACACCCCCATTAATATCACTCGACCGAAAAACCTTTTCAAAGTTCACAGCCTAAATATAAAAACAATTGTTTTATGGGGATTGGGATCACTATGAAAAACAAAAACAAAAGTTTGGCGTTTTCAAATTGTGGTATCCGATTGAACTGAAGAGGATGGACAACTATAACTCGTCAATTGTTATTAGCCCCTTGAGTAGGGCCTATTAGCTGGCATCAGTTTATCTGTACCACGATTCTTGGTCATCAAGGACGTTTGGCTACGCTAAAAAACTCCCATTTGCCTTAATTAATCGTGTGTGCTTTCCTTTATTCTGCAAAGTCCTCGCCAGCGCTATTTCCGCGACGTGCGTTCTATCATCAGAATATGTTTGACAAAAACATCGATAATAGCCTATACGGTGCACCACACTACGTGAGCTCCAATGGAGACCAGTATCCATAAAGCTAAATTCACATACTCATCAAACAAAGGAAGTCAGCCTCTTGAATACTTCAAATGCATTTGAAACAACTAAACTTACGATTTCTTTTCAATTTTTGGCGGGTGAGCCGTTCAGAATTTTGCTGATGAACACCCCTAAATGCCCTATCCCAGTAACTACTTCTATTTCGAGTGGTGTCCTCGGTCAATGTTACGGCTGAGTTGTCCCCAGATCTCCCTGTCCCTCATGCATCATTATTTCTCCAGCTGTCACAGAGTGCAACCTCTTGTATGTAACAATTGCAGAGTCTAACTCACTGTGGGCCTTGCCACTGGGCAAAACACTGACGAACATAAACTTGAAACCAAGGAGGATGGTACGTGGTTCAAAGCGGGGTTTTAAAGATGATTGAGACACACACATGAACGACATTTGACCCGGTTCACTTGACATACTGAAGTGAATTCTTCCCTTTCTTTTGTTAATAATGGTCCAAAGATGTGGTCAGGTGCACATCAATTAGACTATCCTATTCATCGTAAATATTGGTGCGGAACGCAGTAACTATAAACTGCAGAGCACGCTCTGATGGTTACCCCACTCTCCATTCTACCTTCAACCAGCGATGTTCAGCATGTTCTACAACTCTTAATTCACCCTGGTTTTTTAGTAACATGGTGGACGCTGAGGCTTCATGGACACGGCTCGGTGGTGTTTCCCTATAACACCAGATGGGTCCAGGTAACCAAGGCTTATACGTTAATTCACTAAATAAGTGAATTCACTTGACCTATTCAATTTTCGTTGTGATCTGAGATTCCTATGCTGAAAGAGTGAAATTTGGCTGCCATTATCAATGTGAGAAATCAATTTTGAAAATACTACGTGTGCCTTTATACGCAAGAAGCGTAGTGGTACAGTGGCTTTTTACATGCCACATCGCTCCAATGATTTAATTTGGGATCAAAAGCAATTTGAGACGTGAGTCTTGTTTCGGGTTGCTCTGTAGTTAGTTTTTTATTTTCGCTCAAAATGAAACCCTAAAGGCCCTGGCCACGTTTGGTTATTGCTAAAATATATATTTGCATCTAATTGTTTACTCGGTCGAGCAACGGAGATCTATTAATATTATAAAACATTGTTAAAAAATGACTTCCTCTAACATGGTTTTTCAAAAAGCGGTTGTTTCTCACTAAAATACTTCAATCG